>NC_135804.1:51721853-52422341 GCF_964213995.1 Mustelus asterias | reverse complement strand
TTGAGTCCCAGACTGATCTTAATCTTGCTCTAACTTTAGGTGAGTGTGATAATTAATATTCTATGAAATAGCAAGTCAGACTCACTCTGTTATATAATTCATTGAAAATGTCAATTTAGCACTTTAAAATTTTGATATGTGTGGCTCATGATTTCTGTCTAACCCTTTCCCTATATTGATGTACAATTTCAACTTTTTTTTAAGGGAATGCACTTTTTATTGCTTCTATTTCATCTCCATACACCCTCATTCACCTGGGCTACAAAATTCCTCAGCCTTTTCAATATAGTCCCATTATACTGGTGGCATTGTCACTGGACTAATAATCCAGAGGCCCAGACTAATGTTCTGTAGACAAGGGTTCAAATCCCGCTGGCCGGTTGGTGGAATTGAAATTCAAGTAATAGTCTGGAATTGTAAAGCTAGCCTTAGCAATGGTGACCGTGAAACAATGGTTGACTGTTGCAGAAACCCATCTGATTCACTAATATCTTTCAGGGAAGGAAATCTGCTGTCCTTACCTGGTCTGGCCTACATGTAACTCCAGACACACAGCAATATGGTTGACTCTGAGCTGCCCTCTGAAATGGTGTGGCAAGCCTCTCAGTTCAAAGGCAATTAGGGATCAGCAACAGATCCCAGTCTTGCCAGCGATGCCCAGATCCTGTGAAAGAATACATTTAAAAACATAGTGGGTTAGAAATTAGGTGAGGCTTTGGTGTAATGTTAGAACTTGCCATGGACTTTGTGAGAGATGGAGCCTAGGCCTAGCTATCACAAGGCCTGAGGCATTAGAGGGGATGGGATGAGGCACATTGCAGCATGTGTGGGTGTTCTGAGGAGTGGTGGGGGGTTGGGCACTGTGAAGCAAGCGTAGGGATTTGAGAAGAGGAAATTGAAGGCATGATTGAAAAAACAAGTTCTTGAGATGAGAAGTTCTTGATATTAGACAAGAAGGATAAAGATGGAGGTATAATTCGAGATCAAAGGTTGAATGATTAACCTCTGATGTTGGAAGGGAGAGACTGGAGTGGAGGCTGTGATGTAGAAGCACAGAAACAAAGCCTGCATCCAGAGGCACAGGGTGAGAGCAGGGCGTGAGAAGCTTGGAAATGGGCTGGAGGAGGCTAAGTCATGGAGGTCAACAGAACATTGGCCACTTGAGTTTTGAAATAGATAAGGTTTGTAACAATTGGCGATGAGGAAACCATGTAAGAAAATATGAAAGGAGCCACCATGAACTATTTGGAAAAATACAGCTGTGACTGTTCCTTTTAACCATGAGAGGAGAAATTGTTAGAGGTCAAATAGTGAGTGTGCAACTATTTGTGGGTCAGGGTGGAACTACTTCATACAGAAAATGTGCCAATTTTGTGCCCCCCCCAACAATGATTTGTTCTTGCTGATAATCTTTATAGTAAGAAGTTTAACAACACCAGGTTAAAGTCCAACAGGTTTATTTGGTAGCAAAAGCCACACAAGCTTTCGTGGCTTGTGTGGCTTTTGCTACCAAATAAACCTGTTGGACTTTAACCTGGTGTTGTTAAACTTCTTACTGTGTTTACCCCAGTCCAACGCCGGCATCTCCACATCGATAATCTTTATGCCATAGCTGGTCATGAGTCACACTATTAGTAGATCATTTGTGTGCAAACACTGTGGTAATGAATAACCTGGAGACATGTTTTTGTGTCTATGGTCAGCATAGTGGTGGCAGCACAGTGGCACAGTGGTTAGCACTGCTGCCTCACACCTCCAGGGACCTGGGTTCGATTCCCGGCTTGGGGGACTGTGTGGAGTTTGCACGTTTTCCCAGTGTCTGCGTGGGTTTTCTCCGGGTGCTCCGGTTTTCTCCCACAGTTCAAAGATGTGCGGGTTAGGTGCATTGGCCATGCTAAATTGTCCCTTAGTATCCCGGGATGTACAGGTTAGAGGGACTAACAGGGAAAATATGTGGGGTTACGGGGATAGGCCCTAGGTGGGATTTGTTGTCAGTGCAGACTCAAAGGGCCGAATGGCCTCCTTCTGCACTGTGGGGATTCTATGGATTCTATAGTGCGTTTGAAGCTTGATCAAGTAAAGGTTTTTTTTTCATCTGTTTGAAAAAAAATGAGGTCCTATTTTTGTCCAGAACCGCATCAGTCTGGATTTACGGCCAATAAAGCTGTATCCTGGGAAGATCCTGTGTAATTCCTGACATGACATTGTACACAAACTTTTGATTTCTTACAGCCTGTGACAATGGACGAATCGCTGTAACTGTCACTGATTGTCTGCTGAACTTTGACAAGTTAATGCTGCAAATACAAAAGCACAAGGAGTAAGTCCAAGTTTCTGTTCCAGTGGAAAAATCTGTGGTTATTTGACAATCTCTCAAAAATGCATCGAATAAATTGTCTCACAAGTATCACTTTTGGCATCTGCGACATACAATACCCTACATGGTGAGGGTTTAGTTTCAACTGTGCCACCCTGTTCCGGGAAATCATGTTTGACAAACCTATTAGAGTTTCTTAAAAAATATTTTTATTGAAGGTTTTTCCATTTTTACAAATAACTCAACAAACTCTCAAAGACTGGGAGAGTACAGCAAGATTGTTTTCAAACAGGTACATGTAGGAAGAGACAGGATACGAAATTACCAATACCAGTTCAGATTATTCATTGTATCAGCACCTCCCATCATACAAGTAATGAAAGGATATATTGAAAGATGGGGGTGGATATCAGGATAACAGATGTAGCCATATTTGGCCCAGTGGTGCAGAGCCAAGGATAACAATGACAGAGCTATAGAATTTGTGTCTTTAAAGTAACTACTGCCATTGCTTATTCGACCAAAGAAAATACAGGATTTTTTTTTGGTTTTTATTCCAATTCAATCAAATCAAGTCCAATTCAGAGTCTCAACAAGTTGAGACATTCCCGATCCAAGCTGACAAGACAGGGCTCTCACCTCCTGTCTTGGGCTTGATCTACATGATCCAAGCTGATTGGAGTAGGCATAGCTCATCCTCCAAGGCTTGATCTCATTTGCATCTTGGCCAAAAGGCTGAGATGCCGCTTTTAAAAATTGCTTCAAATGAAGCTAAAATGTAACCTAATGACTTCAACCAAGCACAGCATGTCGATACTGCACTTGATCTTAGCCAAAAGGCCGAGAAGCGATAGCACAGGGAAAATGGCGGTTAAACCGCCAAGAATTTTCACACCGCACTTGGACGAACACCAAAGAATGCTTCCCCTATCATCAACCACCTTGGAAGCACCAATGATACAATGCAATGTATTGTATAAATAGGCTAATTTTTGTTGATAATCCCCTGTTCAGCTGTAATAATAAAACTACGCCAGGTTAGTACTCTTAAGCACTTAAGAAACAATTATGTTGCATTATGTTTGCTGATCGCACTGTTTTTGGCAATGTTTTTGTTTGTGATTATGCAAATGATCTGAGTGGCAACATGACTTGCACCTGAATAAGAGTGATTGCCAGCGCACTTGAGTGCAAATTCACGATTGCAACTAAAGTGGAACCTTCATTTTCTTTTTATTCACTTGTGGGATGTGGGCATCACGGACTAGACCAGCATTTATTGCCCGTCCCTAATTGGCCTTGAGAAGATGGTGGTGAGCTGACTTCTTGAACATATGCAGTCCCTGAGGTGTA
The DNA here is from genome assembly GCF_964213995.1 of Mustelus asterias. Classification (NCBI taxonomy): domain Eukaryota; kingdom Metazoa; phylum Chordata; class Chondrichthyes; order Carcharhiniformes; family Triakidae; genus Mustelus; species Mustelus asterias. The sequence continues at coordinate 52,418,671 of NC_135804.1, read as the reverse complement.
GGTACACTCACACTGCTGTTAGGGGGGGAATTCCAGGATTTTGACCCAGTGACAGAAAGAAAGGCGATATATTTCCAAATCAGGATGGTGTGTGGCTTGGAGAGAAACCTCCAGGTGGTGGTGTTCCCAGGTATCTGCTGCCCTTGTCCTTCTAGATGGTAAAGGTCGCTGGCAGGTGCTCCTAAGATTTTGCTTTAGAATCTTTGTGCCTGTTCCAACTCTTCAAAATAATTATCCAACTAATTCCACTCCCTTGCTCTTCCCCCTTGCTTATCAAGTATTGATCCAATTTCCCGTTGAAAGTTATTAGAGAATCTGCTTTCAGTAGTGCATTCCAGATCATAGCAACTCGGTCAGTAAAAAAGAATGTTTTCCTTGTGTCGAATCTGGCTCTTTTGCCAATAACTTTCAATTTGTGCCCTGTCATTACCAACAGGTAGCTCATTCTGTTTGTATTACAACATGTTCTGGCTTGCTTATAATCTGCGTCCAGTTTTGTTATCAATCAGAGCACTGTTATGCACTGCGACTGATTACCCGGGACTGATGATTTGCCAACAGGGCAGCAAACAGAATAGCTACTCGAGAATCCAATGATATTGCACGCCCGCGTTAAAATACGTCATCAATACACGGGCAGCAGTATTTGTGGGTGGTTAATTGAGGTATTGTGCATAACTTGTTCAATTCCCGGCTTGGGTGACTGTTTGTGCGGAGTCTGCACGTTCTCCCCGTGTCTGCGTGAGTTTCCTCCGGGTGCTCCGGTTTCCTCCCACAGTCTGGCTAGGTGCATTGGCCATGCTAAATTCTCCCTCAGAACAGCCGCCGGAGTGTGACAACTAGAGGATTTTTACAGTAACTTCATTACAGTGTTAATGTAAGCCTACTTGTGACACTAATAAATAAACTTAAACTTGGTGGTTGGGCTGAAATTTGATGCGGTTCTGGGCTCAATGACATTTACGCAAGGGGGAAGGGTTATGTGAACAGGTCTAACTGGGAGTGCTGGAGGGGAAAACACGTTTCTGTGGGGATGCACACTAGTTATTTTGTCTGTTTATTTTCCTATTCGACAGCAGGGATTCAGAAATGCCAGCTTTCTCTCGTTAGGTTTGGAATGCTGGGTGCCAGACTAATTACAATGCAAATCTTTATACTATCATCCGGATTCTTTAATTCTTTCAGTTTCTCCTAATCCTTCTCATTTTTGAAGATGTGGGCTGGGTATGAAAGTGTGGTGGTTAATAATCCAGATAAATAGGGTTCAAATTCTTCCACGGCAGTTTGAGAGTTTGAATTCAGCTTTGAAACAAAAATTAAATCTGGAAATAAGATGGTCTAAATAGAAGTGGTCATGAAACTATCAGAATATTTAAGGAAAGAAACCTGCCTGTCTTGTCCACTCAGCCTGTATGTGATCCAGTTTTACACCAATGTGGTGTGTCAGTTAGCTAAATTGGCTGGATGCGGAGCGATGCCAACAGTGTGGTTTCAATTCCCGTACTGGCTGACGTTATCCATGAAGGCCCCACCTTCTCAACCTTGCCCCTCGTGTGGTGATCCTCAGGTTAAATCACCACCGGTCAGCACTCCCCCTCAAAAGGACTAGTAGCCCACGGTCATCTGGACTATGGTGGAGCATACACATACCAATGTGAATGCCTCTTTCCCGCTCTTTGAAGTGACCTAACAAACCACTGGGTCATATTAAGCCATGGCAAAGAATAATCTCCTCAGGCATGACAACATTACCTTCGCACAGTAACTAGAGAGGGACGATGGCAGTGACGGCCAAATCCCAGGAATGAATTTTTAATATGTTATTATTTTCATCTGCTTGCTCTGTTTCTTCATTTTGCTAAACACTGTCGCTGGCTAGTGTATGAAACCAGTGAAGCAATTCAATTGCTTTAGCCTTATGTCCTTCCTGCTCTCTAAACAGGGCCAGCTGGATTCACCGACTGTTCACCGATTTTGTCTCATTCACTTTGAGACATACTGTTAAAGGACAGGTAATCCTTTTTCATTTTATGTGTGCATGTTGACATTGCTTCTCTCCTTTTCTTCAATAATTCTCGAGGGAGAGATTTTGTCTTGTTTCTGTGTGCCAGAATTCTTTCCAAAACATGTGAAGTACAACAGGCATTTAGTCTCCCTTCATGACCGAAGAAGTCACTCTCTGTCTATAGACACCAGGCCTGATTCAAGGAGTCACTTCTGCATCAGACAAAAGATAACAGACCTCTTTTTAGAGCATATTTGACATATGGTAGAGTTGTTGCTCCTTGCAGAAATGGCATATTCTTTTTAGACTGAAGAAATTTAATTCTGTCTAATCGTCGCCCTTTATATTTAATTAGCTTGATTAGTTTGATTTTATGTTTCCGCCAGGATTGTTCGACCCATGAAAATAAACTTGTAACAGCATGTTCCCAACATTCTCTCTAATCTGGAATTGTATGTTTTAAGATCTGTACGGAAATTTATAAGATGGCAAATCTACTGGCAGACTTCACTCTGCATCAGGCAGGTAAGAGATAACCTTTTTTAAACAATAGTGAGATTGTTATCACTTCATATTTTCCAATCCTTTACCATGATGAGCGGCATGGCGGCACAGTGGTTAGCACTGCTGTCTCACAGCAACAGGGGACCCGGGTTCAATTCCAACCTTGGGTTACTATGTGTGTGGAGTTTGCACGTTCTCCCCGTGTCTGCGTGGGTTTCCTCCTGGTGCTCCGGTTTCCTCCCACAGTCCAAAGATTTGCGAGTTAAGTTGGCCATGGTAAGTTGTCCCTTAGTGTCAGGGGGATTAGCCAAGTAAATATGTGGGGTTTCGGGGATAGGGCCTGGGTGGGATTGTTATTAGTGCAGGCTTGATGGGCCAAATGGCCTCCTTCTGCACTGTAAGGATTCTATGATCAGATGATTGGACAACCAGGCCTTCTATATGTCCACAGATATTTACAATCCCAGCCTGTTGGCAGCACAACAGAAGAGAGGGATTGTGTACAATTGAACATAAGAACTAGGAGCAGGAGTCGGCCATTCAGCCCATCGAGCCTGTTCCACCATTCAATACCATCATGGCTGATCTCTAATAAAGGAAGGAAATGCACTGGCCACTATGAAAGGAAGGTCTTGGGTCTAAGAAAGGTGCCTCCACAGGACACTTCAAATTACTTTATAACCAAAGTATTACTTTCTGAAGAACAGTTACTCTTGTTATCTAGGCCCAAGTCCAATTTGCCAGTGCCAGTGTTGGTTGAGGGAGAAATGCTGGCCGGCAGAGAACCTCTTGTCAGGTTGACGTAAGTAATCAAGACAGGGCAGTGGCTGAACGTCCCATCCAAATAACTGTGCTTCTGACAATACAGAGCACCCTTAATATAGCGCTGAAGCACCAATCTAGATTACTTTGCTCAAATCCATTGTGGGGTTTGAGGCCGTGACCTGCTGACTCCGAGGCCCCTACAATAGACCTTGTGTTGGAAGATTGACAATTCATTTCTCCTTGAGGTGAAGTCCTAGTGGAAACATCAGTCGGAATTGAACTTGGGTCTTCCAATCCTGCAGCATCAATTGCTAGGCCACCTATTTTAAAGCTGTGCTGAACGTACTTTTAACAATGTGGCTTCTTTATAACCAGCACCTTCTCTCTTCATACAGCGTTGTTCATACAGGATGGGGAGATTGCAACAAGTATTGAATTAACTGCTGATCCAGTACATACCTCAGGATACGTTGAATCATGGCACAAGGTAAGTGTGCAAAGCACAAACAGGAAGATCCGCTGCGGCCTTTGAATAATGTAGTGAAAAACCGGCACCTCGTATTTTGAGTTAACCCGCACTAAACCCCATTGAAAAGTTTTTATCTGTGATCTATGGGTGGCACAGTGGTTAGCACTGCTGCCTCACAGTGCCAGGGACCTAGGTTCAATTCCAACCTTGTGTGGAGTTTGCACGTGCTCCCTGTGTCTGCGTGGGTTTTCTCTGGGTGCTCCAGTTTCCTCCCAGTCTAAAGATATGCGGGTTAGGTTGACTGGCCATACTAAATTGCTCCTTAGTGTCCCAAGATGTGTAGGTAAGGGGGATTAGTGAGATAAATAAGTGGAGTTAAGGGGATAGGGCCTGGGAGGATGCTCTGTTGAAGAGTCGATGCAGACTCGATGGGCTGAATGACCTCCTTCTACACTATAGGGATTCAATGATTTATTTGATTGTTATTCATAATACAACCTGACAAGATTTAAAGACACCAGTGCACCATAGGGAGTGTGGATTTATATATTACAGCATGGGAGGGCAAGAGGAGTTACCCAGCTCGGATCACACAACAGAGGCAGGCACTGAATGGAGGTCGGGAGCCATTATGAGGGAGGAGCAATTAGAGGAGGAAGTACTCTGAACGGAGAGAGAGCGAGCAGGGACTATCCTGCAGCTCATGCTATGGTCAGTTAATAAACCAGGCTGGAGTAGTCAGAAGCCAGATTGGCAGTTGAGGAATGGCGGGAAGGAGGCACTTCAATAAATAAATAGATAGTATGACTGACAGGATCCAATAGGTTAGAATCACGATCGAAATTGGACTGTTCAGTTTTTTTTTCTGTGACGTGGAATATTTCAGTCTGACTCTGAGCTGGAGTTAATTTATTTACAGTGGAACTGTTTCTATTAACAGTAGAATGGAATGATTGAGTGCAGTCTGTTACATCACTGAGTGTTTTCAACACTATTGCTTTAAAATGTTGTGCTGGACCTTCCCCACAGGCAGCACGTTCTTTTCCTTCAGCTCTGAAAATCCACACTCCTTTGTTCTTCTTTCTTTAAAGTCTCTGCCAAGGTTATAGAGAGTTAATTAAACTGGGTCTGAAAGTGATCCCATCTTCCAACAACCAATGCTGAATGGGCCTGCAGCCTGGTCTGAAAGGGGTCCAGCCTTGAGTAGTCTCTGGACAGATGGTGCTGGAGTGTGGACTGAAAGACTCCGGCCTTTGGTAATCCCTGGATGGATGGGGCTGGAGTGTGGACTGAAAGACTCTGACCTTCGGTAATCCCTGGATAGATGGGACTGAAGTCTGGGTTGAAAGGGAGGTGGCCTCGGGCAATCCCTGGATGGATGGGGCTGGAGTCTGGGCTAAAAGGGAGCTGGCCTCGGGAAATCCCTGGATGGATGGGGCTGGGCTGAAAGGAAGCTGGCCTTGGGTAGTTGGATAAATACGTGGGGTTAAGGGGATAGGGTCAGGATGGATCCCTGGATGGATGGGGCTGGAGTCTGGGCTGAAAGGGATAATCACAGACACTTTTATTTAAAGCCTGATAATTGGAAGAAACTGCTGCAATGCTTAACCAGTAAATGGCATGCAAATAAGGCTCTGCCTCTCTGAGTGAATGCCTATTTCCATAGGATATACTTTTAACACCTCCATTTGAGATGAACTTCTCATCCTGAGGCCTAACCTCTTACTCACTCTTGAGATACTAAACCTGTGGTTGAGCAGAGACTGAGTTAACTTTAGAGGTAAAGCGATGGTCATTAATCTTACTCATATTATTTATTGTACCAAGTCGCACAACAAGGTAGAGAATTTGTCTTTCTCTCTATTGTCTGATTGTGCTATTGTTTCTTATCTCATTCCCCTCCCCTCCCTTCTGTCACTAGTCAGTGCAATGATTGACACTCTCATTAAAACAACTGGAATCACGTGAATACGCAGGCACATTCCCCTGAATCACTTCATCGTGATTACTTCATGAAAAAGGACCATGGTCTATCTAAGTTGCCTTCTGCCATCCTGGTAGTTGTTGACTAATTAAATCAATCAATCTCGATTATTTAGCCTACAGCAGTTCCAGAAACGAAATGAGGAAATCCCCAGTGCTGGAGGACATTTGGGAATCATGGGTCCAAAGTCACTTTTTTAGTCCAACACTTACCACGTGTCTAAAATTACTCATATGCCCTTTCCCAAAATGTCTGACTTTCGAACTGCACTTTGCGTTGGTGTTTATGAGCCTTGGATATCTGCTGCTTACCTTTGTATCTCACAGGGTAGTGTTTCCTACAAGAACTCTGCAGTTGCACAGAAGCCCAGTGCCATCCCAGCTGAGAGAGTGGAGAGCAGAATGTTCAATCTCTGGGTCTCGGAGCCAGTGATCAACTCCCTCCTTTTTGCAGCGTATCAGGACGACCGTCTGACTCTGAAGCTCACAGACGGTGATTTGCTGGTGAGTTACAGACTTTTACAGAACCATATTGATGCGCGATATAACTCACGAGGCTAGAGATGCTCGAGGAAATAAAGGCTTTTATTGACTACTACAATAGAGCTACCATATATAATACACGATCCCAGACTAAAGGGTCCCAGACAGAGCAGGGACCTTTATACCTCTCTCAGGAGGCGGAGCCCGACTGGGATGTACCATAATAACTATATTACAGGTAGAACAGCCCAACCCTAACCCCAACAGTAACATATATACAGACTCATAGTACTGGCCAGACCCTGGCTCAGTACTACCTGGTGGGAACCAACGATGGTTCACCACACATATCAAATGCTTTCTGCTCCTACTCTTCATTTTAAAGCGTCAAACATCAGCTCCCTTGATATAAACAGACCATTGGGAATGGTACTCCATGTTGGGCAGGGAAGGGAATGCCATTTCAGATCCCCAATCTACTACTTCAAACCATCTTTAAAATAGCATTGTCCATTCTGATGAATGTGTCAAGTAGAATTTTTTCATTGTTACATAGATACACTGCCTTAAGCATAGTGAAAATAGATTTAAAAAGTAATTGGACATATACTGGGGAAAAAAAACCCTTTGAGGCAATCTGGAAAAGAACAGTGGAGTGGAGCTAATCCTATAACTCTTTTCAAAGAGCTGGCACAGACATAAGAACTATGGGACAAGAGCATGTCATTCTGTACCCATAACATGTTCTGCTATTCAATTCGATTTTGACTGCACAGTATTTCAATTTAATTTACCATCCTTGGATCGATAACCCTTACCTAACATAAATCTGTCAGTTTTGAAATTTTCAACTGACCCCCACCCCGCCCCGCCCCCCCGCCACCGCCCAGCCTCGGCTGCTTTTTTGGACAGAGAATTCAAGATGTTCTCTACTCTTGTGTGTGAAGAAATACCTCTTGATATCACCCCAAAATTGTCAAGTTCTACTTTCAGTCAGAGCTGTGGCAGCAAGCTACAAATTGGCTTTAGTATCACTGAATTTAAGAGGCATTTGGATGGGTACATGAATGGGGAGGGAGTAGAGGGATTCGGACCGAGTAAGGGCAGAAGGTTTTTTTCTTTAGTTAGAGCATCATGATCGGCACAGGCTTGGCGGGCCGAAGGGCCTGTTCCTGTGCTGTATTTTTCTTTGTTCTTTGTTGTCCGAATTAGTAGGAAGGCAGATCTGCTAGAGTCTGATTGCTGCCCTGGGTGATGGGAGTATTGGCTTCCACTGTCTTGGCCCTCATGGTCAAATGGCATTGTGGCTCTCGCTATGAAGGTGTTGAGTGGTCACTTGGGTGAAATTTGGAAAGGTGCTCATTGTTTGTTAAACTGCCCAAGGATGAGGTGCTTTCTCTGGGATAGGAGAATTAAGGGAGTGTCTAAAGTATGCGAAAGTGTAAAGCAATCTTTACCACGGCTGGTTTCTTTACCGTTACAGAAACTTTTTGAAGACGGAGAATCTAATAACAAGCCAAACATTTTACAGCAGGTATGACTCCATTTCATTCGTTAATAATGGGCTAGCCTCCTCATAGTATCATAGAATCCCTACAGTGCAGGAGAGACCATTTGGCCCATCGAGTCTGCACTGACTCTCTAAAAAAGTACCTACCCAGGCCCTCTCCATGACCTACCCCCGTAACCTCACACATTTACCATGGCTAATCCATCTAACCTTTGTGGACAAAACATTGAGTAAACACTTTGGAAGAAGAGTCTGAGGGGCCATCTGTTCATTCCCACTTGGCCATCTTGTGTCACTGACAGACTGATGTGCCGTCATTTAATTAATTAACATCTTGACACTGGACATTTCTGAAGAAAACAGAAAAGAAAATTGCTTGCAATTTTAATAAGCATGATAAGGCATTGTCAATTTTAATTTATTGCTAAACTCACTGAAACTTGTTTCAGTTGGTCAGCTTGACCTGGAGCCTGGATACAGACACTTTTACTGTCTTTGATATTAATGGTACGAGTGTTCTGACAAAGGGTCTTTTTCACATTCACCATCTGGGGGTGAGGATCACAGCCTGACCTTCAGCCTATTTTATTGAATAGAGTGAAAATCTGACAGACAATTTGCTTTGCTTGATTACTCCCAGACACTGTCCAAATTCTTGTTTGTATGTGCACGTTCTTATGCAAATATGCATCTATAAAGTAAAGTTTAATTATTAGTGTCACAAGTAGGCTTACATTAACACTGCAATGAAGTTACCGTGAAAATCCCCTAGTCGCCACACTCCGGCGCCTGTTCGGGTACACTGAGGGAGAATTTAACATGGCCAATTCACCTAACCTGCACATCTTTGGACTGTGGGAGGAAACCGAAGCACCCGGAGGAAATCCACACAGACAGTGACCCAAGCCAGGAATTGAACTCGGGTCCCTGGCACTGTGAGGCAGCAGTGCTAACCACTGTGCCGCCGTGCCATCCATCCTGTGCCATACATTGTTGCAGATACCAATTTTTTAGCACAGCCTGCATGAACGCAATTGATTTGCCCAATGAGTAAGAGGATCGAGACTGTCACTCTGCTCTCAATAGGTTTTCCGTGCTATTTTACAGATGCTCCCTGACGTTCCAATGCATGATCTGATGATCAAACTCTGGCCTCTTCGACCACCTGTCATTCTCTTCAAGCCTGTAGGCACCATTATGCAGGCATCTATATCGGTGGAGGTTGATGTGTTGTCCAGCAGCAACGACTCACACACAGCACTGTATTTGGAAATGGTTAGTAGCACTGATGATATCCCAGAAACAATGCAACAAATTGGGAGGGATCACGAACTGTGATGAAGATTATGGAGCACTGCAGGAAAACAAAGATAGGCCAGTAGGGTGGACAAGTGGTAGAATCATAGCATCATCCAGTGTAGGAGAGGCACTTCGGCCTGTCGAGTCTAGACCAACACGTGAGAAACACCTGACCTCCCATCTAATTCCATTTACCAGCAATTGGCTCATAGCCTTGAATGTTATGACATGCTATGTGCTTATTCAGATACTTTTAAAGGATGTGAAGCAACCCACCTCTACCACCATCCTAGGCAGCGCATTCCAGACTGACCCCCCCCCCCCGGGTAAAAAAGCTTTTCCTCACATTCCCCCTAACCTCCTGCCCCTCACCTTGAACCTAGGTCCTCTTGTGACTGACCCTTCAACTAAGGGGAACAGCTGCTCCTTATCCACCCTGTCCATGCCCCTCATAATCTTGCACAACTCAATCAGGTCGCCCCTCAGTCTTCTCTGCTCCAACGAAAACAACCCAAACCTATCCAATCTCTCTTCATAACTTAAATGTTCCATCCCAGGCAGCATCCTAATGAATCTCCTCTGCACCCGCTCCAGTGCAAACACATCCCTTTCTACAAAGCGGCGACCAGAACTGCACACAATACTCCAGCTGTGGTATCACCAAAGTTCTATACTGCTTTTGTAATCTATGCCTTGATTGATAAAGGTAAATGTGCCATATACTATTTGCATCACCCCACTAACATGCCCTTCCGCCTTTATAGATCAATGGATAAGCACACCAAGGTCCCTTTCTTTGTCAGAACTTCCTAGTGTCATGTCATTCATTGAATACTTCCTTGTTGGTTGAAGTAGTTCACTGTTGAAAAATGTGAATGAATAGATTGTGGAAGTAAGACTGGAGATAAGAAATCTGCTTGAAATGGTAAGGTTTAAATAGAGAAGGAAAATAGAAAGATTTTCAATGTGTAAGTATGACGGCCATTCCTACATTACAATAATGGTGACAATTCAAAAGTACTTTGTTGGTTGGAGAACGGTTTGGGAAGTCCTGAGGTTGTGAAAGGTATAGATGCAATTCCTTCTTTGTCTAATAACTGCAGCTTGGAAAATGAAACAGGAAATGAAATCTAGAAAAAATGAAATTTGTATCTAGATCTATTTAATGCAAAAGCAAGGGGAGAGGGGGGTCAATGTACAAGATCTGAATTATGTCTCCGATGGAATATTTTGTACAGTTTTGAACCCTCCACTACTCTGTTTACTTAATTCAAAAGAGACAGTTTAAAACATAACCATCTTATAAAGTCTAGCAGTCAGATAAAGTTCAAGCTTTTTTCATACGATCAGAGAAGGTTAAGATGTATGAGTGCCCATGAAGGAGGACGGAGGGGCCAAGTAGCTCTCGTTTATTTAATATACATAACTGAACTGAGAAATAAGCAAATGAAATATGAAAGTGAGGGGAGGGGGGTATAGTAGTTCAGAGAAGGGGGAACTCAAAATGTTAGTGAGGAATGGGCATCATTGTCTAAGGGCTGACCTAATATAGACCTTCAAAATTGGAATAAGACATGTGATAAATGGTTTCCATTGGTCAGTGAGGTGTTAATGAGACCTTTACACAGATAAAAATGTGTAATTTTCTGTGACAAAATGTCATTGAAGCTGAGTCCAGAAATTATTTTTTCAAATAGTTTCTTTAACAGAGGAATATTTGATGGTATGGGAGTGACCAGGCTGGTGGGATTACATTCGATATATCAAATGGAGGCAAACTGATGATAAAAATTGGATGGGATGAATGCCTCGTTTCTGTGCTAAAATATTCTATGGCTGTCCCGGCACTTCAGAGATTCGGAACATGGTTGAGAAATTCAGTTTACATTTTAGACACAAATGCAAATTGAGTGTACTTTAATTCCACTGAGCTACTGAAATTGGAACTACCATACAGTCAGTGCATGGATTATAAATCATCGAGAGGAGGAAATTACCAAGTGTCCACACACCCAGTATCAGCAGGCCGCAGCCCTGTCCGTGATACCATCTACTGATGTCTCCTATCCTCCTATATTCTCTGTCCTTTTCTCAGAGAAGTTAAACTCTTGTTTATATGTTGCTCACGATTAACCATTTACTTATCTCCTTGCCACTGTCAGAAAATGGACATCCTGTTGTGTTTATTTGCAAAGTAAATTTTAACATGTGGCCCTCTGACTCCAGCAGTGTCAAAGTTGGAGGGCAGTGAATGCTCGTTGGTGGCACCGGTGTGCTGCGGCCTAGATACCAAGCCAGGGACAGTAACCATGCGGTTATTCCTATCACTGAGAATTTGCATTCCTGTTGCCTTAATATCAACGTTTGGGACTAAGAAAATTGCCAACCTTCACCAGCATAATGTGAAATTACTGCCGCTATTTATTTTCAGCCTAATTGTATCGAGGTACATTTTACAGTGAAAAAAGTTCTCTGTCCCACACAACATTTGATGCCTTTTGGAAAGTTTGCATCTCTGAGAATGTGTGGGTGAGTTCCCTTGTCCCATGAGCTCTTATTTTCATTAACACAATATTGTTTTACTTCACACTCCTGCCCACAACATTCAAATACTGTGGGACATTTACATAAAGCAAAGACTAGAGATACTACTCAACAAAATTCATGAGGAAAAGGATGCTGGGATTAGCGTTTTCATGTCCATTTTACATTTCCATTCCTAGTTAATTTTTGCATTAGATATTTACACAAAAGCTTTTAATGAGCCAGTGTTTGAGCAACCTTATTCTGTTGTGGTGATCAAGATCGGTAGTACAGTTCTCCATGTTCTCATGCTGTATAGGACAACAACATGACACATTAATCTATTCCTATCTCACTAAACTATCTTCAATGGCTGATTGTGAGTTGGTGAGTCATCCAATATATGATTCTGCTGTTTAACATTGTGACCTGGATTTTCCTCTGAGTGGGGAAGGTGTGTGGCAGTGCTGTCCCATCTGCTTCTCAGTGGTACAGGTAAGGTTGGGGAGAGGGGCGGAATGGTGGCACAGTGGGTAGCACTGCTGCCTCACAGCACCAGGGGCCCAGGTTCGATTCCCGGCTTGGGTCACTGTTTGTGCGGAGTCTACACGTTCTCCCCTTGTCTGCGTGGGTTTCGACCGGGTACTCCGGTTTCCTCCAGCAGTCCGAAAGACATGCTGGTTAGGTGGATTGGCCGTGCTAAATTCTCGCCAGAGTGTGGCGACTAGGGGATTTTCACAGTAACTTCATTGCAGTGTTAATGTAAGCCTACTTGTGACACTAAGAAATAGACTTTAAACAAGATGCAAAACACCAGCACCCGTGCCTTCAGCTTCTGCCTTTGCCGGTAACGGCAGCATTGCCTCTCTCTCAAGTGGCCATCTCATGCCTCAGTGTGCTGTGATGGGGGCTTCGCTCTAGGGCCAGATAATGTTCTGGAGTAAGAGCCTGGGTCCGTGCAGCCATTTGTTTTGACAGTCAGGGTGCATTCTGGGTGATGTAGTCTGTCTGCCTTTGGTCTTGTTTCACCCTTTATTTCAGGAGCCAGCCCACTAAAGAACTACAGGACTCACGATGGCGGAGTGGGATGGGGAGGGTAGGAGTGGCGGCTGCAGCTACAGTGAAACCCAGGGCAGCTGGGGTGTAGATGGGGTGGAGAGGGGAGGGGTGTGTGTGAATGAGTTTGAGAGTGAGAAAGAGAGAGAGGAAACTCTGACGCACATACACGCACACACACCCACACACCCACACACACACACACACACTCGCCTCCTCCCTCCCCAAAATCTATCCACACAACAGGTTGGGAGAGGAGAAAACCCAGGCTGAAAGGCAACCCTCTTTCTCCACCCTCCCTTGTGTATGAATTCTGCTGAAGCCAGCTTGTCTGTGCTACCAGAGGCAAATTTTAAGATTGGTGTTAGTTAAACCCAGTCCTTATCTTGGCTCCAGTCCCTCTACCCCTTCCTTGGTGACCAGGCCATAGTCTGTCTCTCTCCTGCTCTGCTTCTGAAGCGAAAAGGCAGAAAGGTGTTATTGGTGAGAACAAAGAACAGGAACAGGCCCTTCGGCCCACCAAGCCTGCGCCAGTCATGTTGTCCTACCTGGACCAACTGCCTGTATCCCTTTATTCCCCACCTGTTTATGTGTCTATCCAGATAAGTCTTAAACGTCGCTCATGTGTCTGCCTCAACCACCTCACTTGGCAGTGCATTCCAAGCCTCCACCACCCTCTGTGTAAAAAAACTTCCCCCGTACATCTCTACTGATCCTTTCCCCCTTACCTTGAACATGTGCCCCCTTGTATTTGTCATTTCTGCCCTGGGAAAAAAGTTTCCATATGTTCACCTTATCTATGCCCCTCATAATTTTATAAATTTCTATTAGGTCAGCATGGTGTCAGGTAAGGATGGGCAGCACAGTGGTTAGCGCTGCTGCCTCACAGCGCCAGGGACCTGGGTCCGATTCCCGGTTTGGGTCACTGTCTGTGTGGAGTTTGCACGTCCTCCCCGTGTCTGCGTGGGTTTCCTCCGGGTGTTCTGGTTTCCTCCCACATTCTGAAAGACATGCTGGTTAGATGCATTGACTCGAACAGGCGCTGGACTGTGGCGACTAGGTGAATTTCACATTAACTTCATTGCAGTGTTAATGTAAACCTTACTTGTGACTAATAAATAAACTTTAAAACTTCAAAAATAAAGGTTGCCCCTCTCAGCCTCCGTCTTTCCACAGAAAACAATCCCAGTTTATTCAATCTCTCCTCTTAGCTAATATCCTCCATACCAGACAACATCCTGGTAAACCTTTTCTGTATTCCCTCCAAAAATTCCACGTCCTTCTGGTAATGTGGTGACCAGAATTGGACGCAGTATTCCAAATGTGGCCTAACCAACGTTTTATATAACTGTAACATAATTTGCCAACTTTTATACTCGATGCCCCGTCCAATGAAGGCAAGCATGCCATATGCTTTCTTCACCATCTTTTCCATCTGTGCTGCCACTTTTAAGGATCTGAGCATCTGCAACTGGATGCACTTCCCACAGGGACACTTGAAGTGTCCATGGTATCCCACATCTCGCAGGAGTAGCACACAACCTCACCAATTGACATCTCTCTTCCTCTATTGGTTGTTAGAATAAAAACTAAATACTAGTTAGGCACTTAAAAATTACTGCTGCTGCTCTCACGAATGGGCCCCCTAAAATTAGTGTGTCTCCTGATTAGTACAGATTAGCATAAATATTAAGTCTAGCTTGCTATCCTCTGGTAAGTGTGAAAAAAATCTCTTACCTTACAAAATGTAGCCCAGGTTCTACTCCTGTGAACCTGTGAATGAACGAGTTAAGGACACGGGTCACCTGATTTATAAAGAACCAGTCAGGAGCCTCTCTCTCTTTTGAAAATCTGACATCAGCAGGAAGTAATCCAGAAGGTTCTCCCGGTGCTGCTGAAAATGGGGTGCCGATTCGGGTCTCACAGGCTGCTTCTCTCAGCTAGGCCTCCTGGAAAAGACTAGGCCTTGAGTCCGCCTCGAACTCTATTTATACACTTACCGCCCTCAGTCTCTGCCTCCCGGATGCCGATTTGGGTCTCGCGGGCTGCTCCTCTCAGCTAGGCCTCATGGAAAAGAGAAGGCCTAGTTGAGAGGTTAGCTTGGCACTTTTTAGTAGTCATTTTTATTAATTACTCATTTTTTTAAATGAACACTTTATTGCTTTGACATTGGGCGAGATTTTCCAGGTCCCGCTGTCAACGGTGTTTTCACTCTTTGTTGCTGGGGAGCCCTTGGCCAGGTGTCGCTGTCGGCGGGACTGGAAGATCCTGCTGGTGGGAACAGCTGGAAAATCCCACTTGTTTTTTTCTTTGCTTACTAATTTGTTTATGATTTCTTCATGCCTCAACATTTTCTCTGAAGTTCATGTTTAACGTTGTATCAGAGTAAACCTCAGGCAGCTGCTGCTGGGCTTGTTTTTGTCAGAGGGTGAAACCTGATTGCTTTTCAGAGGGCTGGAAAAAGGCATTATTTTTGCTCAAACAGCAACGTGAATTGCTGGAACTGCTCCGGGCATATGGCAGCATCTGTGCAGAGTGATACCTTCATCAAGCAAAGTTTATTTATTTATTAGTCACAAGTAGGCTTACATTCACACTGCAATGAAGTTACAATGAAAATCCCCCAGTCTGCACACTCTAGCGCCTGTTCAGGTACACTGAGGAAGAATTTAGCATGGCCAGTGCATCTAATCAGCACGTCTTTCGGACTGTGGGAGGAAACCGGAGCACCCGGAGGAAACCCATGCAGACAAAGGGAGAGCGTGCAAACTCCACACAGTGACCCAAGCCGAGAATCGAACCCAGGTCCCTGGCGCTGTGAAGCAGCAATATATTTCAGATTACTGACATCTGCTGCACTTTGCTCTGCTATTATATGCTCCATGCAAGACATTGTAAGTGTAACTACTTGTGTGATTCCAATTTAAAGGCATAACTGATTAATCATTGTATTCCTCCCCTTATGTTTAGGATTCTGAAACTATTATCCATGCATCTTATGCGGAGAGGAAAATCTGTCTGCGGCCCTCTTCCAATCTGTAAGTTCCTAATTTGCTACTGTACAATTATTTGGAACACGGTGCATGTTATTACTGAGACTTATTAACCTTTCAAACTGTGTCACTCCATAGCTGGGCCATCAAGGTTGTAAGGAGTAATCCTGTGATCGCTTTGGTTAGTACACACAAAATCTTTACTTTTTGGAAAGCATGGGTTGTTTCAGCAAGTTCAACACGCTTCATAAATTAATGGTAGCTTGCAAGAGATGCTATCAAAATGAAACAATATTCACCTCTTTATCGTGTGTAAATAAACATTGTGCAAGTGACCAAATAGGTTTAAGAGAAAAAGCTGTTGATCAAGCATTGTTTTCCCTTGGGTGCAGCTGTTTCAATAGACTAATGGATGTCTGGGCCATCAACCAAGAGTGCAAAGTGAGGCTTGGCTGAGAGCCTAGATATCCATTGGATGGTCTGGGTGATTGAGACATTTATAGAACTGCAGTAAAGGCAGTGTTTCTTTTTACAAAAGTTATGAATGAATGAATGAGTTTTAAAGCTTTGTCACAAATGCATTACTATAAGTTTCATTGGTTCTATACAGTGTGTATACAGGGTGATTGGGCATGGATGTGCATTGATTGACATGGGGGGGTGCATTCCAGGTGGGTGGAAGGGCAAAGGTTGGCATGGAGGGAATGGGCAGCCATTCCGGGTGGCTGGAGAGGCATGGGGTGGCATGGAAGATTTGAGGGGCCATGGGAAAAAGTAGAGGATCATGATGTGGGAAAGAGGGAAGTGATGGGTGAGGAGTTGAGGGCCTAGTATTAAATAAAACAACTGGGACAAAGAGGAGGGTCTTTAAACCAGCCCGTCGTGGCACTCAGAGCCCCTGTGGCTGCCTCTGAACCGTTTCTAGGGGTGGCAGGCCTGACTCTAGTTAGCAACCCCCCTTCTCTTCCTCTGCCCTGGTGCAATGGCCAGAATGGCCTCCTTTTGGATAGCAATGTTTTGTGGTTATAATTCATAGAATTATGAATTTTGTTGGCTCCGTTGAATCAGACCAGCCTGTCTGAAGCAGTCAACACTTTCCCACTGGTAGATTAGGATTGCAATTAAGAGGAGATACCCAAGATTGTTACCTGCTGAATACAGTCCATAGCACAACAGGCTGCAAGTTCAGGGAACCAACTGCATCGTTGACCCATAAGAATATGGATCTTAAACCAGTGCCTGTACGATAGAACCAACTGGTTTCACAAAGGTAAGAGTAGGAAGCTTATCCCTCCCATGGCCCCATTGATTCCTCAACCTGTGCCCCATCTTGCTGTGTCCCCAGACATGGAGAATAAACCAATCCCTCAGCATGCCCCGTGATCATTTTAGCTTGTCCAAAGTTCAAATAAAAGATTCCCCCATGTTGTTGACTCTTGGGACTGTTTTGTGTTGCTTTGAGGAATGAGCTGCGGTATTGGGGAATATTTCAGACTGTGGAAAATTATCATTTCAGGATGAGAGTAAAGTTAAACGTTATTTGGAGGCATTTTTCTCAGCAGGAGGACTGGAAAAGATCATCTCTTGTGAGTATATCTGTGGGGGAGCAGGGATTGAGCAGATGAACATAAACTGTGGGGTGGATCTGGATTTTCTGCGATTATGATGTAAAGCAGGTGAAAGTGTGTTGGCGCCGTGTTTTACATCTATCCACACTTTCAATGGGACACATATTGCTATTTAATGATGCCTAGGGCTGAATACAAACCAGCCAGGTTCTAAATGGGGAGAACGTAGTAACATTTCAGCTCAAATTTATCATTCCGTATGGAATGCACTGCTCAATTTCTTCAATTTAATGAGGTTTTGTGCTGTGTAGGCAAAGATCAGATTAAGGAGGCTTTGGGGGTGATCTTACCAAAAAGATTTCTAAGTGCTGAGAGAGCGTGAAAACGGGAGAGAATCGCACCCATATCTGGACAAAGTCTCAGGTGCAATCATACAGCACTTTGTGCAAAAAAAGAGGCAAAGTGTGATTCACACCAGTAGGGGGAGTGGACAGAGTCTAGTCTCACCAGGAAGCTGGCTGCTGACTGTAAGGGGTGCTATTGCACATGTGCCTTTATCTCTGTGTTCTGTGTACACTTGTACACAGAAAACCAAGAGATCTGTCACTCTCCACCTAGCTCCCGAATATCGACCTTCCACCCCCGGGACATTGCCCCCCTCCCCGCAATCGCTGGCCGATCACCGCTCCAATACCCCCCCAACCAACTACCGCCTCAATACACCCCATCGGCCAATTACTGCCACAGCCGATCCCCAATTGCAGAGTGCGCAAACACCCCGCCTCCCTATAGGCCCTGCCCCTTCAGGCCCCTCCCACTCCCTTCAGGCCCCACCCCTTGGCACTGTCGAGTGCCTGGTGGGTGGTGCTGGGGTGCCCAGTGAGCACTGCCAAGGTGTTGGTCTGGCACTGCCTGGGTCCCAGGCCCAATGGGTACTGTCTCCTCCCCATCCACGACCACCCGGGGGGCCTCAATAGCCTCTTGTCCCACTAGCAGGGCTATCACATCTGGTCTCCGTTGGTGGGGGACCATACATGATCCTCACCGGTGTAGGTCCTCACCAGTGAGGCCGTTAAGGCAAATGAGCCCAGACGATTCTATCCCGGGCTCACTAATAATCTTTAAATTGAGATTTAAATATCATAATCAGCCTCGTGACTTTCCCAGGCGCAAAGCTGATCACGCTGGCGTCACAGTGCCAGTAGTATCGTGAGAGGCGAGAAACTGCGCGCAAACCCTCTCTCATGATCCTCCGGGCTCCCCACACCGATCAACCAGCATGACGAGCTGGTAAGATCGTCCCCTTTAACTCCGATTTGAATCAAGGCCATAGTACCTCATGTAATCTTCACATTTTTGTCTTATTTCCTCAGAATTTAGCAGCTGGTTCCACGGGTACCAGTTTTCATGTGTGAATCTGCACATTGGGACCACTAACAATTAACCCCTCTGGAACCATAGTTCTGAGGTTAACAAGAACAGCCCTATTGCTGCCTTAATTGAGAATTATTAACCCAGCAGAGACTAGGCAGAGATCCAGGAATATTCCTTATTAGTGTTGCTTACAACTTCTAATTGGGGAGTGAATTGTCCCCACCCCGCTCTCCCATCCATCCTCCAAGTACACCTTTATTTTGATTTTTAAGTTTATTGTATAGAATGACGAATTAACCAAAACAGCACCATGAAGAGCCTTGCTACATTTTCCTTTGTCACTGGCCTATAAACAGCTCTGTGCGGGGAGGTGGTGGCGTTGTGGTATTGTCACTGGACTAGCATCCCTGAGACCCAGGGTAATGCTCTGGGAAACAGGTTCGAATCCCACCATGGCAGATGGTGAAATTTGAAGTCAATAAAAATCTGGAATTAAAAGTCTAATGACGATTATGAAACCATTGTCAATTGTCATCAAAACCCATATGGTTCACGAATGCCCTTTCGGGAAAGAAATCTCCCATCCTTACCCAGTCTGGCCTATGTGTCTCCAGACCCATTATAATGTGGTTGACTCTGAAATCATAGAATCCCTACAGCGCAGAAGGAGGCCATTCGGCCCCATCGAGTCTGCACCAACTCTCTTCCCCGCCCTATCCCTGTAACCCCACATATTTATCCCGCTAATCCCCCTATCTACACATTTTGGGACACTTGGGGGCAATTTATCATGGCCAGTCCACCTAACCTGTGGCCTAGTTAACCACTCAGTTCAAGGGCAATTAGGGATGGGCAATACATGCTGGACCAGCCAGCGAGGTCTACATCCCATAAATTAATTTTTTTAAATGGTGCAGAGGGAAATCATTCCTTGACATCAAATGTGAATTGTTGCTGCGGGTATCATCACTCAGATATCCAGCCTTTCCTGAAATCCTGTCTGCTGGTACATGGCAACATGCAGGAATGTGGCAGCAGTATGTTTTGCTATGTTGAGGCATGTTGCCGCCTTCCTTTTATTGTTCACTGGTGACAGGTTTGTCACTGATGTTAGTTTTTGGATAGAAAGTAGGTGCATTTATAATTTTAATCTGTCTTCAGCTTCAGCTGTGGTCTGAATACACAATATTAACTACCTGCATGCACTGAGTATTGATTATCTGTTGAATCTTGCCCCAAGTCAGACTGAATTTCAATGAAACCAAAAGAGAAAATGCTGGAAAATCTCAGCAGGTCTGGCAGCATCTGTGAGGAGAGAAAAGAGCTGACGTTTCGAGTCCAGGTGACCCTTTGTCAAAGCTAAAAGACATAGAAGGTGGGAGATATTTATACTGTAGGGTGAAGGACAGAGATGAGTCATAGCCACAGAAACAAGGGGAAAGGCTGCTAATGGCAGCCCATAGAGAGAATAAAGGGTGTAAATGGCCAAACGGCCGAGAAGCTGAAATCAGAGGGTAAACTGTGGCAGATGAAGATGTGGGGGGGAAATGGGTGGGAGAGAGATAAAATGAAGAAAAGGGGGGAAAGGGGAAGCAAAGGGGGAGAAAAGGTAAGGAAAGGGGGGGTAAAATAGGGGGAAGGTCCTATGAATTTAAATGAATGTAACAGATTTTTTCTTCTTTAACTAGATGTGGAATTTTACATAACAGCCCTGCTTGACAAAAAGGGACTGCACTATTTTAACGTTACCAACTCTCTGATGGAGACAGATGAGGTAGGGAATGATTACGGTCGTCGTTTGTGAAGCATTTTGATGGCGGGCAGCCAACAGTCTGATGGAACTCTCCGGCCTTGTCTCTTTTTGCAGGGTTACGTGACCATTGCGACAGACTTTGGCTTTCCACGGCAGTTACTCGAGAATTTCCTCCGGAACCTCACGCCAACGGCAAGATCCTAAATCCAGAATAAATGGTGAGGATTGGTTGGATGTGGAGCCAATGAAACGAGGGCTTGCATTAGCTCGAAAGATATTTGACCTTTGTACTGAAAATGTGTTTAACGGAATTTTTCAAATCAATGATTTACTGTTATCACTCTGACATGTTGCATTGACTTATGTTTGTGAATGGCATTTAATCAAATATTATATTAAAGGCATTTATTGCTCCACATCATACTACAATGTGTTCAATCTTTTATGTTACGTTTATCCCTTCAGTTCTGATCCATGATATCTTGTCAATGCTTTCCTGTGCTACTTCATTCAGTCTCCTGATGGCTCCTTACACTCATGAGATTATCCATTTTCAACCCCGGTTTAGCTTTCTGTTCAAGCTGAAGAATATTTACTTGGGGCGGGGTTGGCAGTGGCTGCGGTTGAGGGAGGGAGCCAGAGGCTAATCTTCTGGGAAGAATTTGGGAGGAGGAAATTTGGTGATTAAGAAACTTCAGGGGCAATTCTCCCATCGCGACCCGCAAAGTTTCTGGCGGGTTGGGTCGGGAGATGCGAGTGTCGGCCATTTCACGGGTTCCCCGTGAGCGTTTATGATCCGCGCGCATCTCCCAGCCTGGCGCCGCCAGGACCGCACAGAGAACCGGCGTGCCGCTGATTTGCATCACTTTCATGCCATTATTGAGATCAGCACGGCAATCTCCGCCCACGTTTGCGTCTCCTACCTCTTTGGCGCGAATCAGAGTAGGTATATAAAAGTCTCAGCCTGGCATGGCAGCCTTGAACTGGCATGAGGAGGTAAGTGTTGCTAGCAGAGTGCGGGGAATGTTGCAGGCAGGCCCTGGAAATGCCTGGTGGGCTTCTTCCTGCTGTCTTCAGGTGCTGGCCCATGGACCAGTGATATCTGGGGTAGAGAGTTGGGAGGGGCTTCTATTTTCACCGAGTTCTCTGGATGAGCTTCCGTGAAAGAGTCCCGCTCAGTCTTCCCCTCCAGGACAGAGTTGTATCTCACTGAGGGAGGCACCCTCAAGGAGTCCTGCTCAGTCTTCCCCTCCAGGGCAGTATTGTAGCACAGTGTGGGAAGCAGCCTCGAGGGCTCCCGCTCACCCTCCCCCTCCACAGCACGTTGCAGTGGCATTGTCTTGCCACAGGGTGTGGTCAGGGACTCTACTAAGTGCTGGTGTTGCGGGGTGAGGGAGGAGTGTACCATGTGCTGACTGAGGCCTAACCAGATGAAGCAGCTGCTGCTCCAGGCCAGTTTGCAGAGGTTCAGACATGGACTGAATGGAATCTGCTGTCACTGGGCACACATCTGGTGCTGATTTGCAGTCTGTCCCTGCCCTGTGACACAGACCAGCAACACATGCCTGTAACAGATGCTGCAGTTGCACACATAGCAATGGCTCAAGGGTGCGCATTGCCCATGTCTGCACACCGACCTGCATAATCTGTGCCAGCATTTGTCATGATGGGAATCTCACACAACCCTAATCGGGCCACGCATGGCACCATGGATTGTGTGATGTTGCCAGCTCCCACAAGTGGGGATATTGGCCCAAGTGAGGGATTGGGGTGGTGCTGTGTCTATGCAGCCAATGATAATAATCCGTCATTCTATGCTCTTTCCAAACCACACTGTGCAGATGGATCTCGGTTTGCTTAATCTAGAGCTGGCCATGTTGGTGGCAGCAGGGGCAGAGAAGGAAGAGGAGGAGGCGGCGATGGCTCAGGAGGTGGCGGACGTGGAGAGACCACCGCAGGAGCAGCCACGACCAGTTCCTCAGAAAGGAGGGCAGGGGGCTGCCGCTGAGGGTCAGGAGGTGGGTGAGCAGGCACCCGAGAGGGTGCACAGAAGGCAGAGAGTGCCGAAGCCAAGGAGGTACAGGCCCCACAATTCATTCGAGGCCCTCTCGGAGGAGATGTGCTGTCGCCGGCTGCATCTCTCCAAGACCATGGTACATCACATTTGTGAGGTGCTCACACCTCAGAGGAGGGGCGACCACCCGCTCCTTGAGGACATGAAGGTTATGGTTGCCTGAAATCTTTGTGCCTCTGGTTCATTTCAGGCACCCAGTGGCGACCTAGCTGGTATCTCCCAGGCCTCCAGGCACAAATGTGTGCGGCAGGTCACAGATGCCTTGTAAGCCCGGGCAGGGCAGTTCATTAATTTCGATGTGGGCCGTGCACAGCAGGAGGCCGGACTCTTGGCTTCGCATCCATCGCCGGGATCCCGAATGTGCAGGGCGCAGTGGATGGGACACACATCACCTTGCGAGCCCCACATGTAGGACCGCAGCAATTTATGAACAGAAAGGGGTTCCACTCCCTGAACGTCCAAATTGTCTGTGACCATTGGCTCAAGATCATGCAGGTTGATGCACGCCATCCAGGCAGTGTCAATGACAGCTTTGTGCTCAGGCAGTTGGACATCCCTGGGCTCTTTGAAGACCAGCCCAGGCTCCCGGGATGGCTAAAGGGTGACAAGGGTTACCCGCTAAGGTCATGGCTGATGACGCCTGTGCGGAGGCCCAAGACCGAGGCAGAGACCCGCGATAACGAGGCCCATGCAGCTACCCGGTCCGTCGTTGAGCGGTGCATCGGCCTGCTGAAGATGCGGTTCCGCTGCTTGGACCGCTCTGATGGGGGGTCCTCCAGTTATGACCCTGTGCGTGTTTCACGCATCATCATCGTTTGCTGCGCTCAACACAACATCGCCCAGCAGCGGGGAGACCAGCTACAGCTGGAGGAGGAGGAGCAGTGAGGGGGTGAGGTGGATGTCCCGCCATATGAAGACCAGAGGAAAGAGGGAGGGCAGCGATGGAAGGTGTCCAGCAGGGAAGGGCAGCGAGGGACCCGCTTCACCGAGCTGGTGCTGCACAGTGAGGGGGGTGCAACCAACACACATCCACCACACCCCAGGAGCAAGTGCAGCCGCTATTCCCTCTCCGAACCGACCTGGGCCCTCAAACCACCACATCACCCTCCCCTGCTCCTGTCATCCCACCACCCTACCCCCAAGAAACATCCAAACCTGTTAATGTGCCTGGGCTGGCAATGGTTGCGAGTCTTGGTTGAAGACTGGAGGATGATAACGACTTGCTGTTGTGCACTGGGATCCCTGCCCCTGGTGCCACTCAAGTCTGATTCCTACCTGTACTCCGAATGCACGCTGCCACCCTGGCCCATGTATTTGTAAGGGTTGGGGACACATGTTTTTCGGCCAATGGTTGGGTGGGGGGAGGGGGAGGTGGGTGCTCTTGCACCAAGGGTCTGGTGGATGTTGGGGAAGGTAGGACAGGCTCTCTGTAACATGTGGCTGAGTCTCACAAGGCACAACAGACAGAACCTCTATGCATGGGAATGGGGACCACTCAGCCCTGTGGGTGGTGGTGGGGGGGGCAGGAGGGGAATCAGAGACACATTAGTCACTGCTGTGAGGTGCAATTAACATTTTGTGTTCTTAACATTGATTAATAAACCCTGACTACTGGTGACCTTCACCAGCTTAGTGAACTGCAACTTTCTAACTTTGTGCTGTCTACTGCTTCTTCTAGGTGCTACCCCAGGATGCACATCGGAGGTGGAGGTGTCCAGCTGTGATGCACGCCCCGTTGCCTGTGATGCCCTTGGTGAACCTCCCCTGGGTGGCTGGGACCTGGAGGGCCCCGGCTGACTTGCGGATGGCACTGTTTCGGTGCCACCCTGTTCATCTCGCTGGCCCTGAGATGCCCCGGTGTGAGAAAGGGGGGGAATTGGAAGGTTTCTGGACATCCGGGATCTCCTGAGTGGAAGACCCCGACATGGGCTCAAGCCCTTCCTCCTCCCTTGGGGTGTTCGGAGATCCCGGGGGCACTCCATGGGACGTCACAGTAGCTGGACTGAGCTCCAGAAGCTCTGGCGTCTCTTGGCTCTGCCAGTCCTGAAGGCCTAGATGCGTCTGCCCTATGATGTGTGATCCCTTAGCCCTGGTCCTCTGAGACTCGGCCAAGCTCTGGAGCCCCTCTGCTACAGCATTCTGTCAGCGAGCCAGGCTCTGGAACCCCTCAGCAGTAGCTCTCTGAGCCTGGGCTAAGTTGTCGAGGCTCACAGCCATGGCCTGCTGTGTCTCCAGAATGCCAGCGAGAGTCCCAGCCATGGTCAGCAGTGTCTCCCACATGTCCCCGACACTCATGGCCATCGGACGCTATTCCCCCTGAATGCCGGAGGCACACTTGCCCATGGCCCGTAGTGTCACCCGGGTGGCCTGGACCCTGTCACCCATGAGGACAGGCCCCTGAGCCAGACTTTCCACTGTGGTCGCCACCCGTGCAGTGTTGGCCTGGTTCTCGTGTTATGTCGGCACCACCTCCTGCAACAGCACTCTGTTGGACTCCCCTAAACAGCCTTGCAGTCGCAGCATGGTTGCTGACAGCCCTTCCACAACTCCCCGGGTTTCCTGATGCATCTCCACCAGCCTTGGGAGGAACAAACCCAGAGGCCCAGCAGCTGACTTGGGGACAGCTGAATCCTGGCCTCCGGCAGACCCTCCGTGTGCCCGAGCCCTCGGATGTGCCCGCCTCCACCCGATGTGCATCAGTGTCTGTGATGTGCTCACCAATTCGTGACCCAGAAGCCTCAACACTAAAGGTGCCCACTGTGGCACTGTGGTAATAGTCTCTGTGTTGGTGGTTGTGTGGTACATGCCAGTGCCGCTTCAGTGGTGCTGCCCTTGGAGGATTCTTCAGTGCCTCCCTCCGAGGTGTCATCCAGGGGGTCGTGGGCAGTTTGCTCCAGAGCTGCAGGGGCGGCGGCAACACCCGAAGGGCCGGGTTCCTCTGGGTCTAGAGCTGCAAAAAAGAACATACATTGGGGGAAGAGAGGCAAACCATTCTATGCAGCATTGCACTGACTTCGAGGATGACCTAGGTTGAGGGTGCGCTTCTGCTCACTTGCATGCTGTACCCCGACATGGCTATCAGTGATCATTCTGCCGGTTCCATGGCACGCTCCTCAATGCAACTCAGCTGCCGCAGGTCAGGCACACCATCACCAGTCTGTGTCGTCTCACATACATTGTGGGAACATAAAGTGGATGGCAAGCATTAATACATTGCAGTGCATGGTGCGCAATGCGGGCCTGTGTCTCGGGCGTTGTGCTGACAGTTTCAGGGAAAATGGTCACCACTGAAGGGTGCTCGCTGAGGGGTGAGGAGAAGGGGTTAGATTCTGTTCCTGGGGGAAGGGTAACTTGTTGCATGCCCATCAGGTGTCTAAACAGGGTTGGAGATCCGTGCCAAGCATGTGCGAGGTTCCAAGTGGGATGCTCACTCACCCTTGCTGCTCGGAAAAGGTCGTACGTCGTTTTGTGACACTGCCGGCCAGAGCGTGGTGTCAGGTTCCTCTTCTGCCACCTCCTCCCACAATGCCATGGCGGATGCACCCTTTGGGTTAGGGCCCTAGCCGGGGAACAGACAATGACGCCTCTTCTCCATGGCATCTAGCAGGTGCTCCTGTCGGCCTCTGAAAATCTGGGAGCAGGTTTCTGTGCAGCCATCTTTGTGGCGTGACTGGCTGTGTGTCCATTCCTGCAGCTTATATACAGCTCTGGCTTATTAGGGGAGTGCAGGTGCAGTGAGTGCGGCCAGTCAAGGGCCCGTTGGCAACAAATACTTGTGAGAAATTTTGAAGGCGACATTCAGTTGAGTGTCATTCATCCCTCAGGTGCTGATTGGCTGCCATTCAAGAGGTTGCTGTGTCCAGGGAGGTTGCAATACTCAGGGCTCTTAATCGATTCGCTGCTGTGTCCGGGGGGTGGGTTACAATACTCAGGGCTCCCATTCAAGAGAGGGAATGATCACAGCACAATGCTAGTTCTCTGCAGGGCAGCAGTGAGGACAGTATGTTCAAGGGATGGAGAGAGTGAGTACCCGCATTATCCGGATCCATGGGGACATGGGGTGAGCGGGCAGCCATGTCTGTGTGTGGGTGGAGACGGGTTGCAGCGATGTCTGTATGGGGGAGGGGGGCCAGTGATGTCTGTATGGGGGAGGGGGGCCAGCGATGTCTGTGGGGGGGTTGTGCGGGCCAGCGATGAGGCCAGTGATATCTATGGGGGAGTTGTGGGAGATGCTGCATAGAACACGCAAAACTGGATGAATAACTAATCCCAACCACCTGTTTGTAATCGCACTCTAACGGAGGACAGAGACACAATTACATCCGCATCACTTCTCGGCCAGTCGCTTTAGCCATCGCCACTCGGCTAGTGACGATGTTCCTGGCGGGACCAGCGGGGAGGCGCGACTCACTGTTGTGGGTGCCAGCAATGAGGCCAGTGATGTATGTGGGGGTTTGCGGGCAGTGATCCGGATGCTAGGAGGTCTTATCAGCGATCTCCCAGCGATGTGCCCATGCACGGGTTCCCGCTCATCCCACCGATTTCAGGCTCTTTGGCGTGAATAGGCCCTGGCCCCCTGAGCTTTTAATGATGTTCATGATTGTGACCTCTGCATTACACAGAGTGTGGGAGATTCGGGTCTGAAGTTGCACTGAAAAAACAGTCGTGATCCAGAACAGTTTTCTCTCCAATTCAGCATTTTTGGGAGAATCGCTCCCTTCATCTCTTCCATCTGGAATATCACCTAGATTCTCTTTGGTCAGTTTTCACCCCCAACACCAGCTTCGCCAGCCCCAGCTCCACAGCTGGACCCAGAGGAACCTGGCCCTTCGGGTGTTGGCATCACCCATGCTGCTCTGGAGCAAACTGCCCACGAGTTCCATCTTTTGAAGGTGTCGATTTCAGCTATTCTATTACCTTGGCCTGGTCAGTGAGTTTCAGCAGGCTCTATAGGAATGGAGGTTGATTCCAGTCAAACAGGGATTTAGGCGTGATATAAATGCAAGTTGTTGTTGAATGGGCGAAGGTGAACTGATGAACTACCTCAATCAGTATTATCTATAATCCTGTTGGTATGTTGCAGTACTGTAAGTGATCATATAACTTTCGAAATGTATTGTCTTATTTGAAACGGAACCAGCAAAAACACGACTAACCACCAAATGTTGTCATCACATGTAGGTGTCAGTGTTATATTTCACAACATCTGAGGAAGTTCTGTGCATGAGCAAAGCTCTCAATTATAATGTGAAAAGACTGTTTCTGGAGGGTTTGCTATGCAGGGAAAATGATTTGAGTAGTGTTACTCTACATGAAGAAGGAATGTGCACTAATAGCATCTTACACAACAACAGGATGCCCTAAAGTGTCTTACACTCAACTGAATGTATTCCCAGTGTAATGTGACAGTCAAATTGCACACACCAAAGTCCTATGAACAGCAATGACCAGATAAGCTGCTCTGGTGACCTCAGTTGAGGGGTAAATACTGACCAGGCCACCAGGGGAACTCCCTTGCCTTTCTTCATTTAATGTCATGGGATCTTTACATCCATCGGAGAAGCAGTTGGGGCCTCAGTTTAACATCTCCGCCACTAGATAGCCCCTCTGACACTGCAGCACACCCTCCATATTGTACTAGTGTCTGCCTCGATAATGTGCTCAAGTCTTTGGACTTGGGTTTGAGCTCTCAATTTTTAAGACAAGGTTTTTTGGATTTTTGGATACTGAGGGAATGAAGGGAAGGTGGTGTTGAGGGAGAAGATCAGCCATGACCTTATTGAATGGTGATGAAGTGTCAAAGAGCCATGGCCTTTTTCTTATGTTGTGTTCTAACTCAGAAACAAGAATGCTATCACTGAGTCTAGGCTTAAGCTTCTCTGACCTCTTCCACAGCCTGGTATTAATGATTTAATACATAAATACAATTATAGAATCTCCACAGTGCACAAAGAGGCCATTCGGACCATCAAGTCTGCACCGACAACAATCCCACCCAAACCCTATCCCCGTCACACCATGTATTTACCCTGCTCATCTCCCTGTCACTAAGGGGCAATTTAGCATGGCCAATCAACCTAACCCGCACATCTTTGGAGTATAAAGGAAATATGCTGTAACTTTTGGAAGTCTTTGGTTGACGATTAATAAATATCTTCCGGTTCATAGAACCATCTGCTTTAACTCCTGTTGCAATAGTTGGAAAGTTTTGAAATATTTCAAATCAAGAGGAAGGCTCTATATTTCATATCCATCTCATATTCCAGCTGTCACTTTCACCTTCAGTGCCAGAGAGGTTATTTTGGCAGAAATTAAAGTTTATTTATTAGTCACAAGTAAGGTTTTGATTAACACTGCAATGAAGTTACTGTGAAATTCCCCTTGTCGCTACACTCTGGCACCTGTTCGGGTCAATACACTGAATTGTATTGACCAGCACGTCTTTCACACAGTGGGAGGAAACTAGAGCATCCGGAGGAAACCCACGCAAACACGGGGAGAATGTGCAAACTCCACACAGACAGTGACCCAAGCCAGGAATTGAATCTGGGTCCCTGGCGCTATGAGGCAGCAGTGCTAACCACTGTGCCACCGTGCCGCCCACCAAGCCCGAACTATTCTGAGTTTGTTTAGTGAGAATCTGCTGGACACTGTCGCAACTTCACGTCTTTCCTGAATTTTAACACAGCATGTCTTGATGAGGTATCGGTGTAGCAAAGCTCATAGAGCAGCCGGACAAATCAGATAACAATTTCCTGATTCCCATATTTAATTTCACATCTGCAGATGTCAGAAGTCACTGTCCGATCCAAAATAATGATGAGCACTGATAGTCCCGTTTTATTCTTGCCATAAAATCTGGACCAATGAAACTGTTTAACAGGAGACCAGGATGAAATAAAAGGCATCTCCAAGTCAACAGCCCCTGAATAGGCTCTGACGAAGGGTCATCTAGACTCAAAACGTTGGCTCTATTCTCTCTCCACAGATGCTGTCAGACCTGCTGAGTTTCCCAGCATTTTCTGTTTTTGTTTCAGATTCCAGCATCTGCAGTATATAGGGTCCAGTCACATTGTTGCCAGTGAGCCATATGTTCTATGGACTGATATAGGTTAAGGAACTCAACTTCTGAAAGTTGAAGAGCACCAGCAACATTCAGAAATAGCAAGAGGTTATACAGTCTTAGGCTTACCCTCTAAGTGCTAACTATTATTATAAAATAATGGGCTAAAAATGTGTTTCCTCTAAATAGTGCCTTGCGGAAGTAAATGAGCGGGCATAAGATAAAGTTCAACATGTGGGAGATTAGGCACAGTGCACGATACTGTCTCCCCCTCAACATTTGCATGATTACTGCATCAAACACATGTAATTTTGGCACATGTCTCATATTGCACTAAAGTTTCAGTGAAAGCAGGACAGGGGAAATGGTTTAACCATGTAGAAAGATAGCTGATGGAATGAGCTGATTGAGCAGCTATGAGGAAACCTTCTTGAGGAGGCAGTGGGTGTGTCTGAGGAACTGAAGAAGCACTTTGCATCTTTCTTCACAAGAAGAGAGGTTGAAATCGATGTCAGGGGGTGGATTCTGGCAGTAGAGATACTGGATAGGATAGAAACAGACACAAGGGTTGCCATCGTTCAAAGTCAGTGAGTCCCCTTTGGAAATGGGATGCATCCTGGCTTGAACAAGAACAAAGAACAAAGAAAATTACAGCTCAGGAACAGACCCTTCGGCCCTCCACGCCTGCACCGACCATGCTGCCCGACTTAACTAAAATCCCCTATCCTTCCGGGGACCATATCCCTCTATTCCCATTCTATTCATGTACTTGTCAAGATGCCCTTTAAAAGTCACTACCGTATCCGCTTCCACTACCTCCCCCGGCAACGAGTTCCAGGCACCCACTACTCTCTGTGTAAAAAATTTGCCTCGTACATCTCCTTTAAACCTTGCCCCTCGCACCTTAAACCTGTGCCCCCTAGTAATTGACTCTTGCACCCTGGGAAAAAGCTTTTGACTATCCACTCTGTCCATGCCTCTCATAATCTTGCAGACTTCTATCGGGTCCCACCTCAACCTCCGTCGTTCCAGTAAGAACAAACCAAGTTTCCTCAACCTCTCCTCATCCTGGGTTGCTGAGGGGAGTCGAGATATCAGAAGTTCCAATCACAATCTTTCAATCTTCCTTACTGGAGGGGTGCCAGAGGATTGCATGTGTTACAATTCTGCTCAAAAAAGAGGGAGAGCGATAAAGCTGCTTACAATAGGCCGATCAGTGTACCGTCAGCGGTGGGAAAACTAGCAGAAGTAATCTTCAAAGACAAAATTAATTCTCACTTGGAGAGGCTCGGGTGGATAGGGGCAGCCAGCATAGAATTATTAACATTTCTGACTAACCTTTGATAAAGTAACAGAGAGGGTTAATGCAGAAGATGTATACATGGGCTTTCAAAAGGTAATTCATAATGTAGATATTTGGAAAATCAAAGCACTGGACATTAAAGGGACAGTGATAACTTGAGTTTGAAATTGTTTAAGGGAAAGTAGGCAGTGAGCAAAGTTGAATAGATGTTTTTTTGAGACAGGAGAGAAGTATTCAGTATGGCCATCCAGAGGTCAGTATTAGGATCAATGTATTGCTTGTTTTACACAAATTGCAACGTTTGAAGTGACATCAGATCCTATAGGAGCCTTTAAAATGCATTTGGCCCTTTACTTCAAGAGGCCTTATTGTAGAGTTACGGAGATGAAGCTGGTATGTCGAATTAAATTGTACAGCTTTTTCAAAGAGCCAGTACAGATTTGCCAGGCCGAATGGCCTCCTGTGTTGTAAGATTCCACAATTCTAACTCTGAATTCCCAACTAGTGTTGGAAGAGGCAAGTCCTTTAATGAACTGGGCATGCGCTCTTGTGCAGGGATAATGCCATTTCTCTCTGGCTGAATCAGCAACCTCGGCTAACCCAGAGAGTGGGCTGCTAGAGTGGCTCTCCTTTATCTCAGTGGGCCGCAAGATTGAAGTTGGACTTGTTCACCCACCATGATCCCATAAACAAGGTTAAATACATTGAATGCACACGGAATATTTCATAACGAGTCATAGAAATTGCTTAATAATTCATATCTTAATAACACTGTTATTTCAAATGGTAAAAGCAAACGAAATATTTACACTTTGATTGGACACAGAGGGAATGCACAGCTCGGTCAGTCAGTGTTGTGTGGAACCGGCACGCACCTCACTTCATGTGGCCTTCCTTTATGTGGTGCCAATAGGAAAGAAAGGGTGTGTGGAATGTGACAACCCTGCGCATGGGCAACGGTCAACAAAATGTCTTACGGTCTGCACTCAGAACCCAGGTGGGCCACATGTGACCCCTCGGCCACAGCTTGCCCACCTCTGGGCTAAACCTTTCCCTCTTTGTTAGAGTGACAGTGGGTGACTGTGAAACTGCTATTTTTCTGATTTTATAATTCAGAACTGCTTGTTCGTTTACCTTCATTGTTTCTGCTGCTTTATTTCATTGTGTGGGCTAATGGGAGCAATATATTAAATCCTTAATGATCCATTGAGCTGGAGGAGGAGAATGGA
Organism: Mustelus asterias; assembly: GCF_964213995.1. Taxonomy (NCBI): domain Eukaryota; kingdom Metazoa; phylum Chordata; class Chondrichthyes; order Carcharhiniformes; family Triakidae; genus Mustelus; species Mustelus asterias. The sequence goes on along the minus strand of NC_135804.1, from coordinate 52,386,717 downwards.
TCTCAGCCCCAGCCATCAAAATAGCATTGATACCTGATCCTTTTGTTTAGTCGTGGGAAGCCAGGGAAAATGGGTGCGATCTTAGCAGCGCCCACCTATCAGCGTGACAAGCCGGAAAGATAGCATGAGAGGCCAAAAATCCGATTCATGCCCAGCAGGAATTGGATTGCTATCTTCCCGTTCCCGTTTACCAGCAAGAACAGCTTTGTGCCCAGAAAGGGCGCAAAGCTCGTTACCATCAGATTGCCTGCATCTCCATATAACTATCCAGACTGGCACGGCTGCTTGCTCCCTCTTAGATGCTTCCCACCTCGCTGGCGAGAGTTCACGCTGGCACGAATCACTATTGCTCTGCAGTAATGGAGACCAGCCACCATGGCCATGCTGAGGGGATCAGGGGCCATTGAAGCCCCCAGGTGGTTGTGGACATGGCTGGGCATTGCCCATTGGGCAGTGCCCACCTGGCACCCTGGCAGTGCCCAGCTGGGCACTCTAAGAGTGCCAGGGGCAATGCCAAGGGAGCAGGGCCCAAGTGGGATGGGGCCTGAGTGGGGGTGGGGCTATTTACAATGGTGAGCTGTGCACGGTGGGGGAAGGGTCATGCAGGGAGGTATCATTCAGGGGAAGTAGTGCGGGGTGGGGGGTCTGCCCTATATGTTTATTTATGATGGGGAATACTGTGCCTTATGAACATTTGTTTACTGCGGAATGGATTTTCATCTTTACTGCATGGAGGCTGATCTGGTGGAGTGGACAACTCACTCATTATAGAATCTGTCTGGTCTTCATTCATTCGGGGATGTGGGCATTGCTGTTAAGATTGGCATTTATTGCCAGTTCATAATTACCCTTCTCTTGGCACGCTGTAGTTTCAAACAACTGAGTGACTTGCTGGATCATCTCAGAGGGCATGTAAGAGTCAGTCATTTTGGTGTGCTACTGGAATCAAATGTAGAGCCATCCGACTTTCGATCCCTGCAGAAAATAAATAGACCAGTTGAGTTTTTAACACCAATCCAATAACTTTGTGATTACATTTTTTTAAAATTGCATTTGCAAACAGACATGGTGAGATTTCAACTTTCATTCTCTGGATTATTAGTTCAGTAATATAACCGTTCCTCCACCATTTTTGTACAAGAAAAGCTAGAACCATGAAATAAAGCTGTACATAAGATATTCCTTACAGTCTGTTGCGTCTCTGTCAGCTCCACAGCCCCATACACACTGCACACCCCTGGACCTCAAACCTGGAGTCAGTGCCTGACACTGGCTCCCAGTTAAGCAATACCTTGATTTCGAAATCCTTCTTCTTGTTTTCAAATCCTCCTGTGACCTTGCCCCTCCATAATCAACCTCAGCCCCACAACCTTCCTGCACTCTAATTCTGGCCTCAGCACACCCCCACTGTGGGTGGCTCGGTGGCATAGTGGTTAGCACTGCTGCCTCACAGTGCCAGGGACCTATGTTCAATTCCGGCCTCAGTTCTCTGTGTGAGATTTGAACTTTCTCCTGGTGTCTGCATGGGTTTCCTCCGGGTGCTCTGGTTTCCTTCCACAGTCCAAAGATGTGTGGATTAGGTTGATTGGCCATGCTAAATTGACCCTAGTGTCAGAAGGATTAGCAGAGTAAATGTGTGGGGTTACGGGAATAGGGCCTGAGTAGGATTGTGGTCGGTACAGACATGATGGGCCAAATATACTTCTCCTGCACTGTGGGGACTCTATGATTCTACGAATTTTAAACACTCTACAATTGGTAACTGTACCTTCAGATGCCAAGGCCCGAGACTTTGGAGTGTCAACCCTAAATCACTCTGTCAACATTGCTTTCCCCCTTTAAGACACTCCTTAAAGCCTACCCCTTTGACCAAACTTTTCTAATGGTTGCCCCATTAGCGCCTTATGTGACTCAGTGTCATTTTATTTTATAATACTCTTGACACATTTTATCAGGTTAAAGGTGCTATATAAATATAAGTTTTTGTTGTCCTCTTGCCTGTCTGATTTCCTATTGCAAATCCATTGAGCTGTTTGGTGGCTTTTCTACACACCTATATTTGGCCAGGTAACTTTCTTGTCTTACTTGATCTGCGTTCAAATTGAAATGTCCTCTCCTACCCCTCCATTCCCCACATCTTCCAGGTCTGGGTGCAGTAACTTCCTGTCATTGATATTATCTCATTGACAAGATTTGTTTCCAATATAACGAAAAAGGTTTCTCCCAATCTGATCCTGTTAGTCTTGACAAGGTGGATGTGGAAAGGATGTTTCCTCTTGTGGGTGAGTCCAGAACAAGAGAGCACTGTTAAAAAATTAGGAGTCGCCCCGTTAAGATGGAGATTAGGAGAATTTTTTTCTCTCAAAGGGTGGTGCGACTTTGGAACTCAGAAGGTGGTGGAGGTGAGGGTCATTGGATATTTTTAAGGTGGAGGGAGATAGATTCTTGTTAGGGAAAGGAATCTATTTCGGGGGTAGTTGGGAATGTTGGACTCGAAACACAAACATATCAGCCACGATCTTATTAAATGGCGGAGCAGGCTCGAGGGGCTGAATGGACTAATTCTACTCCTATTTCATGTGTCCGTATTGTGAGAAGACAAACGTGTCATTGCTGAGTCATATGAATCATTATTCTCAGATCTGCCACTAGGTGAGACTAATGTTCCAAAGTGAAACTAAGTTCAGGTATTGGATCCGCAACTTTACATGAAAACATTGTTTTGCCAAATTAATTTGCTCTCCAGTCTTAAAGCGCATTTGTAAGCAAAATAATTTATTGCAAAAAAAATCAGCATGCGTATTATTTTGCGTCAATTCAAATCAACAGTGGTTTGACACAGGGCCAAAATGTTCCCAATACTTTAGGTTTCATTTTCATATAGTGCACAAGCTAGTCAGTTGCTGTGGATATTCATTGTTCGGTAAGTTGTACTTCAACTATTATTTTTAAAAATATTAGAATGAAAACTTGGCCAGAACTCCCCCCCGCACCTCGCCCTCCCTCACCCCCTCCCCGCCCCTCCTCTCCATATTCACAATCGATATTGGTGAGGAGGAACCATTTAACCAATTGCTGATACATTAAACATTCTGCGTGATGAATGCATGAAGCCACATTCAGACTTTGCAATGGAGTGCTCAGAATGCACTTCAGCATCCTGTGCTTGGGTCGAGCAATTGTACCATAAAAAAGGACTCAAGCAGTGCCACAGGACTGATCCCAAGAACAAAGGAGTTAAGATAGGTATAAAAAAGCATGCTTTACAATAAGATGGTGGTGGGGGTAAAAGGACAGTTCCGATGCATACAGAGAAGGCACACCCATCGCATTACTTCATTGTAAGCCAGACGCTAGAATCAGAGATCAATTTAAATGATTGAAACATTGAATTGAACAGACACCAAGGGGTGATCAATGTGTAGAATAATTTGTCAGTCAAAGCAGTAGAGAAATGTAACTTAAAATATTCAATATAGGGCAGTGGAAAAGTTCATGCTAAGTGATATGTAAGTTTGTAAATTAAGATTCATTATTTAATTACATCATGGAGGGTAATCAAAGAATGATGATGGAACAAGAGGACCATTTTCAGTTGCCATTCTATGTGAGTAGCAGCAGAATTTCAATTGCAGGTCCAGTTCCAGATCCTGGAAGATTGGTTTAGTTTCACAATAATTAACAGTCTTCTTACAGTTTGTTTTTTTAAAGTTTCCCTAAAGTATATGCATATTGGTGGCCGAGAAGTTGATGTGTATGAATTGCTGTTACGTTCATAACTAGCGAGTGGTTGGTTGGTGTCAGCTTTTAGATGCTTTCCTTGTGACCTAAAAATGTGGTTATTGGCCTTATCATAGAATCATAGAGGTTTACAGCATGGAAACAGGCCCTTTGGCCCAACTTGTCTATGCCACCCAGTTTTTAACCATGAAGCTAGTCCCAATTGCCCGCATTTGGCCCATATCTCTCTATACTCATCTTACCTGTGTAACTGTCTAAATGCTTTTTAAAAGACAAAATTGTACCCGCCTCTACTATTGCCTCTTATCACCCCATTAACCCTGATAACGTGGCTGACTCCATTCTGAAAGAGGCCTATATGGCAGGGCGACCAAAGCATCTGCCTGTTTTACGCAGTAGGCCTCTTTTTAAAGATCCTGTGATGAAAATAGGATGTGGAGATGCCGGTGTTGGACTGGGGTGAACACAGTAAGAGTTTTAACAACACCAGGTTAAAGTCCAACAGGTTTATTTGGTAGCAAATGTCATTCACTTTCGGAGCACTGCTCCTTTGTCAGATGGAGTGGAAATTTCCACTCCATCTGACGAAGGAGCAGCGCTCCGAAAGCGAATGGCATTTGTCACCAAATAAACCTGTTGGACTTTAACCTGGTGTTGTTAAAACTCTTACTATGAAAATAGGACCCAGATAGCCATTTTAGGCAGGAACTGGTTGGAGTATTTGCTCTACAAGCTCTGATTGATTCCATGGGTAATGGAAAGATGAGGTCCAGTAACAGTAAATTGGGAATCAGTTTTGTAATACAGGCTGCACAAAAATAATCTGGGCCACTGTTACCGAGGCCAGCCCCTTCCACCCACACCAACCCCACACTAGGGTGTTAAGTCTGTGACTACCTGGGGGCCATTGTGGGTAGCTCTAAAGAACCCACACAGGGGCACATCACAGCCACAAATAGGGGTTTATTGATGAACTGTTCTTCTCGCATTTCAGCCCTCAACTGTCTGCAGGGGCAGATTCCCAGGCAGGTCACCCCCTCGCCCTGGGTCACCTGACCCGTCCTCTTAAAGGGGCTATGCCCTGGATACATAACATAGGGATGAAATGAAAGTTAGCTCTTTCTGTTAATGGGTGACAAAGCTAATTTCTGGGTGAATTGTTTGAGGAGGTAATTGAGGTAGAAGTCTGACATAGATGTTCCAGGGTTGAGTGCAGGGCCAGGGAAATGGCATCTGCTGTGGGTGCATGAAATTGTAGGCAACTTAATGGCTTGGAGGAAATTAGTCAGGAGGTTGGAGACAGAGAGTACAGATAATGTACTCTACAGATTCAAATTGGTAGATTGTGATTTGTAGTGGTCTCCAAGTGCCTATGATGGATGGCAGCTCTACACTATATGACCAGCTGGCGGGAGTATTCACGGACATCTTCAACCTCTCTTTACAACAATCTGAAGTCCCTATCTGCTTCAAGAAGACAACCATCATCCCGATACCAAAGAAAAGCCAAGCAGCGTGCCTTAATGACTGTCATCTGGTGGCTATGACATCCATCATTATGAAGTGCTTCGAAAGGTTAGTCAAGGCACGAATCAATTCCAGCCTCCCGAACTGCCTGGATCCACTACAGTTCGCCTACCACCGCAACAGGTCCACAGCAGATGCCATTTCCCTGGCCCTGCACTCAACCCTGGAACATCTATGTCAGACTTCTATTTATCGACTACATATATATATATGCCTTCAACACCATTATTCTTACGAAACTCATCTCCAAACTCCGTGGTCTGGGCCTTGGCTCCTCCCTCTGCGACTAGATCCTGAACTTCCTAATCCACAGACAGCAATCAGTAAGGATAGGCAACAACACCTCCTCCACGATCATCCTCCACACCGGTGCCCCACAAGGCTGTGCCCTCAGCCCCCTACTATACTCCTTATACACATATGACTGTGTGGCCAAATTCCCCTCCAACTTGATTTTCAAGTTTGCTGTTGACACCACCGCAGTGGGTCGGACCGTCAAACAATGATGAGATGGAGTATGGGAAAGAGAAAGAGAATCTGGTGAACCGGTGAGACAACAATAATCTCTCCTTCAAAGACAACAAAATGAAGGAGATAGTCATCGACTTCAACAAGTGTAGTGGAGGACATGTCCCTGTCTACATCAATGGGGATGAAGTAGAAATGGTTGAAAGCTTCACGTTTTTCGGTGTCCAGATCACCAACAACCTGTCCTGGTCCCTCCATGCCGACGCTATCGTTAAGGAAGCCCACCAACTTCTACTTTCTCAGAAGACTAAGGAAATCTGGCATGTCTGCTACGACTCTCACCAACTTTTACAGATACACCATAGAAAGCATTGTTTCTGGTTGTACCACAGCTTGGTATGGCTCCTGCTCTGTCCAAGACCGTAAAAAAATACAAAGGGCTGTGAATGAAGTCCAGTCCATCACTCAACCCAGCCTCCCACCCATTGACACTGTCTACACTTCCCGCTGCCTCAGAAAAACAGCACCCCGGACATACTCTCTTCCATCTTCTTCTATCAGGAAAAAGATACAGAAGTCTGAGGACACGTATCTACCGACTCAAGAACAGCGTCTTCCCTGCTGCCATCAAACTTTTGAATGGACCTACCTCGCATTAAGTTGATCTTTCTCTGCACCGTAGCTATGACTGCAATATTACATTCTGCACACTCTCCTTTCCTTCTCTATGTACGGTATGCTTTGTGTAGTGCACAAGAAACAATACTTTTCATTGTATACTAATACATGTGAGAATAATAAATCAAATCAAAATATATTTACAATTTACTTGGATGGAGTAACAGGGAGACATATATCCAAGTTTACTGATGACACCAAATGAGGCGGGATAAGAAATACTATAGATCAGATAAGGAAGTTCTAAAGGAACATGAACCGATTATGAATGGGAAAAACTGTTGACAGATGGAAGTCAATGTGAATATATGTAACCAAAGAGAGATGATTCAGAATCTTTCTAAATGGCAAGAGGCGAGAAACCATGAATGAACAGAGAAAGCTAGGGGTCCAAGTACGATAACAGCTAAAAGCTACAGGTATAATAAAATAACTGATAAGTCAAAGGGAATTATGGTCTTTATGTCAAACGGGCTGGAAGATGCAGGGATGCAAGTTGTGTTAAATCTGAACAGATCTCTGGTTAGACTGCAGCTGGAGCAATGCATTCAGTTCTGGCCATCCCACCTCAGGAAGGATATCCTGACTGTAGAGGGGGTGCCACACACATTTTTCAGAATGTTACCAGGATTAAAAGCGTTAGATTATTTGGACAGGTTGCATTTATCAGATTGTATTTCGTTGAGCAGGAGTAGGCCATTTGGCCCTTTGCATCTGCTCCACCATTCAATAAGATCATGGCTGATTTGATTGTAGCCTTAACTCTAAATTCCTGTCTGCCCCCCCCCCCATTACCTCCGACTCCCTTGTCATTAAAAAATCTGTCTAACTCAACCCTCAATATATTCAATGAACTAGCCTCTGCTGCTGAATAGGGAAAAGAATTCCAAACAATAATGATCCTTTGAGAGAACTAATTCCCCCTCACCTTTGTCTTAAATGGGGAGGGGTGGGGGGGGGGCTATTTTTAAACTGTGCCCCGAGTTCTGGATTTCCTCATGAGGGGAAAGGGGAGGGCTTACTTCCGTTCTTGCTTATCCAGTTCTATCTGAGTCACTTACAGTGGCTTCTGTTCCATTCCTGCACCATTACGTCCGGTGTCCCCCCAGTCATCTATCCATAGCCCCTTCCAACTTGCCGAAAGTGTGATGCTCCTCAGTGACATCATTTGAAAACACAATATTGGTTTCCATGTGTGTGCTGGTGACCACAGTAAGAAGTCTCACAACACCAGGTTAAAGTCCAACAGGTTTATTTGGTAGCAAATACCATGTGCTGGTGACACCAGGTTCCACCTCACCCCCACCTCTCTCAATCTCTCCACTGTGTCTCACTGCTTTTCCAACATCCAATATGGGATGAGCAGAAATTCGCAAGAAAGATTGAAGCTTCTCTTTAGGACCCAATCACAACCTCCATTTCCTAGACACCAACTTCATCCCTCTCCCTGGTAACTGTCTGAGGCTGAAACTGTCCTTTCACAATCACAGTGTCAGCTTTGACTCTGAGATGTGTTTCTGACCACATCCGATCACTAAGACTATCTATTCCTATGTTTGTAACATCACAGATTACTACTACAGTGCAGAAGAGGCCCTTCGGCCCATTGCGTCTGCACTGACGCATGAAATGCCCTGACCTGCCCACCGAATCCCACTTGCCAGCACTTGGCCCACAGTCTTGAATGTTATGGTGTGCCAAGTACTCATCCAGGTACTTTTTAAAGAATGTGAGGCATCCCGCCTCCACCACCCTCCCAGGCAGTGCATTCCAGACCACAGAATCGCAGACGTTACCCAACATCAACGCTGCCTCAGCTGATCATCTGCTGAAACCCTCATTCATACATTTGTGACCTTTAGAATTGATTATTTGAATACACCCCGGCTGCTCTCCCACATCTTACCCTCAATAAACTTGAGGTCATCCAAACCTCTGCTGCCGTCTCCTAACTCACATTAAATCTCATTCCCCCATCAAATCTGTGCTCACTGACTTACATCTGCTCCCAGTTAATCAATCTTTCCGTGCCCTCAAGTCTCCCTTTCTGCCCCATGATGCTTTGAGATATCTGTTCTCTTGTAATCCTTGTTTCTTCAGCATGCTCGGTTTTAACAGAACAGCATTGCTGGACATGCTTTCAGATGACAGGGCTTTAAGCTCTGCAAACCCCTCTCTTCGCCTCTCCTTAAAGCCTAGCTCTCTGACCAAGTTTTTGATCATTTGCCCCAATATCTCCTTATAGAAACTTAGGGCCCTATTTTACCATTTTGATTCTAAGTGCTGGGTGGACTTGAAACTGGGAGTGTTTCGGATCTGACTTTTAGACCCGTTCTCAGCCGCCCCCATACACACTCTGCCTGAAAAAATATCAGCAATTCCGAATCGTGCTGCACAAGCCTGTGGGTGGGGCTTAACGTGCTTGAAATCTGGCAGCTCCGATTGGCGCCTCCAACTGCGCATCTGCAGAAAAAAAATGATAGAATGCAGCTCCCCTGCCACATCCCTCCTGGGCCGGATAATGCCTCCTCCGGCCCCCACAGACATTGCCCCACCCTCACAACATTACTGACCCCCTCATCCCCCTACCCCCTCCTCCACCCAGACCGATCATGGGCCCCTCCCACTTCCCCCCCACCAATCTCAGGCAGAGTGGCAGCGGATCCCCCTTCCCCCTCACTGATCACAGGCAGAGTGACAGTGGATCCCGCCTTCCCCCTTCCCCCACTGATCTCAAGCAGAGAGCCATCAGATGCTTAGCACTTACCTCCTCACTAGCTCGAGCGCCCGAATTGGACTTTTGTGGAGCATGTCTGTTTCGTGCCGATTCTGGATGGGCGAACGTAAAGGAGGAAGTGCCGGTAAGGTTGGGCGTGCAGCCCATTCAGTCAATTTAAATGCATGCAAATGCATTTAAATGGCCGTCACGCCCGTTTTGGGAGCGGTCCCAATCATGGCCATTTTCGAGCCTTGGTAAAGGGGGTACCAGCACGGAGGTGGGCACCGATCATACTACTCACCTCACGCCCAAATTTACCAAGTTTTCGCGCCCGAAAATAGGTGCAACTTGATGGTAAAATCGGGCCATTAGTGTCAGATTGTGTTTGAAGCATTAGAAAAATAGAAGGAGTTGTATCATAGAATCATAGAAACCCTACAGTACAGAAAGAGGCCATTCGGCCCATCGAGTCTGCATCAACCACAATCCCACCCAGGCCCTACCCCCATATCCCTACATATTTGCCCACTAATCCCTCTAACCTATACATCACAGGACACTAGGGGCAATTTCAGCATGGCCAATCAACCTAACCCGCACATCTTTGGACTGTGGGAGGAAACCGGAGCACCCGGGGGAAACCCACGCAGACACGAGGAGAATGTGCAAACTCCACACAGACAGTGACCCAAGCCGGGAATCATGAACATTTGTAACTCACCTACCCCTCCCCAGCCACGCAAAATAAAAAGATTGGGGCTCAGTCAATTGAAAATTTTAGAGTTGGGATTTGTGGAGTTTTGTTAGGTAGCAGCATTAGAGTTTATGGAACTGGGAGGGTAGATAGGGTTAAGATACCAATGGTGCTGATTGGCAGGGAGAATGGGAAGTTGAGGGGAAATTCAGAGTGGAGAGGAGAAAAACTGGCAGTGGGAAGTAGAGAAGTATTAACTGATAAGGAGGATATATCAGAGAGTAGTATCAAGGTAAATAGAATACTTGGAGAGTTTGATAGAACTAGAGTAACCTCTCATATGTCATTAGAAGGAGACAGTGTAAGGGAGAAGTAAAGAAATAGCCTAAATAGGATTGCTGTGTATTTATGTGAATGCACAGAGTATGGTTAATACGATTGGTGTACTACTGGCACAGGTTGACAAATGGAATTCTGATATTATTGCTACTAAAGAGATCTGGTTCAAGGAAAGACAGGACTGGGCGTTAAATATTTCTGGGTGTTTAGGAAAGATAAGAAAGGAAGACAAGGGGTGGGGGAGAAGGATTACAGCATGGCAGTATTGATAAAAGATGACATTACAATATTAGAGAGAGAGGATGTTCAAGTGAGACCAAAGAGTTAATTTAGTTAATCTCTTTAACTAAAGGTAAAGAATGGAGATGATGCAATAACATTGATCGGTATAGTATATAGACCACCAACTAGTGGAAGGGATGCAGAGAAACAGATTTGCAAAGAAACTGCTGAGAGGTGCAAGAATTGTAGAGTAATTATAATGGGGCACTTCAATTATCCAAATATAGTCTGGGGTAGGAATAATGCAAAGGGACAAGAGGGGCGAGAGTTCCTGGAATCTGTTCAAGATCATTTTCTGCAGCAAATGTTCCCGGTCCAATAAGAGGGCAGGCACTGTTAGATCTGGTTCTGGCAAATCAGTGGCCCACGTGGATCAAATATCCACAACTGCTACCATTTAGAAGCACAAGGGCAGCAACTACCTGGAAACACCACACCTGGAGCTTCCCCTCCAAGTCACTCACCATCCTGACTTGGAAATATATCATTGTTCCTTCACTGTGGCTGGGTCAAAATCCTGGAACTCCCTCCCTAACAGCATTGTGGGTTTACCTACACCTCAGGAACTGCAGGTTCAAGAAGGCAGCTCACCACCACCTTCTGAAGGATAATTAGGGATAAACAATAAATGCTGGCCTAGCTAGTGACACCCACATCGCGTAAATTGATTTTTAAAAAGCTGATGCAGGTCTCAGCAACCCATATATCCAAACCCTCGCTAAGCAGGCTGGCCTTTACCCTGTACTCAATGGCCTGCATTGGCTCCCTGGCCTACTGGAATGTATGAAGAGGCCTCTTCGACAAGCTTTCATGAGGACATTTCAGATTTTTACTTGAGAAAAATGAAAATTAATGTTCACTGACATTTTCAGAATATAATGTATCTTGTTGACCCTTTCAGCTTATGAAGAGCCGCTCGCTCGCCTCATGTTCGGCTGTGGGCAATGCAGCGGGTAGAATCATATTGAAGAATCCGGATAACTCGCATGTCGTGGTTTAAGAGTTAGAGCTAAGATTTGGATTAACGCTAAGGTTAGTGTGTTAGGGATAATGCGGCGACTATTTGTACTTGACTAGTTAGTAATATTCTTCATACAAATGGCTTTATGTTAAATAATCCATAAATATTTCACTTCGCGTTGTCTCTCCTCTCGGTCTCTGAATAACTCCCCAGTTAAAAGTATAATTTACATTATCTTTCTCTCTCCAAACATTGGTTATCATGTTTTCTGCTGTTTTGAATACTCCGTTTAATTTACGGCTGTTTGGATTCACTTTGTGTTGTAGTTTTTAGCTGTAATTATATTGACCATCTCTCGCCGTATTTAAAGTTATTTTCAAAATCACCTCTTGTACTTGTTACAATGTCGTTCTGTTCATTTTATGTTTTATTTTCAGTTAAAGTTTTAGTATCCAAAGTCCGTTTGACACAAATACTTGCCCAGCAAAATGCATGAACATTCTCATCAGAATTATCAGTTTGCAGTGTAAATGTGGTTCGGTCAGATTTCTGAATGTCAGTGGACAATATTTGGTGTCAGTGTGTTCAAATCATTGACCGCTTTGCGGTGAGGGTTCGTGCCCTTGGTGAAGATTCATGCTAGCTCAGTTAGTGAGACCTGTTGATGTGTTGGTTGGGGTTAGTGAGTTAGCTGTTAGTTAGGGTCCTAAAGCACAGTGTTTGTATTGGAGTCAAAGTTCGCCCTGTGGAGTCTGGGGCTCCGTGCTATGTTGGCATCCTGATTTGAAGGGGCGATACGTTGGATAAGTGAATGGCCCCAAGTTACTGAAGAAATCAGGTTTAACTGTTCAGCAGTCAGCCATGGGAAGGACGAGATGGTGCTTAAAGGGAATGTCAGATTTCTGAATCTGTGCAACGAAAATGGGAACATTTACCCGTGGAGAGGACAGCAAAGAAAACCAAAGAACTATTGAGACAGCGGGTGACCTGTTTCTAGTTTCCATGTTTCTATAGGGATGGGGGAGGGGGGGGGGGTGGGATCAGGATATTGAATTTGATGATCAGCCATGATCATAATGAATGGTGGAGCATGATTGAAGGGCCGAATGGCCTACTCCTGCTTCTGGTTTCTATCTTCTATCTCTCTATTGCCATAGTAGAATATATGAATACATCTTTATCATTGACGAACATTACTTTGAAGAGGTGATGGCTCCTATATTCATTTAGCTCCAATTCCCCCAACGAATACTCAATCTTGAGAAAAAAAGGAACCAGCTTGCATTTGTATAGCGCCTTTCGCTATCCAAGGCCGCGCCAAAGTGTTTTACAGCCAATCAAATATTTTGGAAGTGTAGTCAGTCACTCTTGTCAGGATGTAATTGCTTTAACGTTGTTCTGTGACTTAGTTTGTCACCTTTTGCAGTCTAACCCTCTCTCACACTCACTTTATTCAGCTCAATCATTTGGTGTTTTATAAGTCAGTTTATTTATTTAGAATTATTTAATTATTTAATTCAGGGACGGAATAGAAATGATGTAAGCATTGTTATTGATGTTCCAAAGGTGGTTTAAATATTGATGGATATATTTTTGCGTGTGTGTGTTCCGACCTGTAATGTAGTCTTGACATAGTTTTCCTGTTCTCCGAGAACAAACATGTTTATAAAAATAACCCTCCAATTTGTCCAGGAGAAAAAAAATAGCCCTGATGCAATGTGGAAATAGACCTACCTCAAACTTACAACCGTGTGAAGAGGTGGAAATCCTGGCGTGGGAGCTCACTAAGATGCTTACAAATAGAAATACCTCCCAGCTGAATGTTCATATTTATATTTTAAAGTATTTATATTCGGAGTAAATCGGAGTATTTGTAAATCGGAGTATCGAGAATAAAAGTTGGAGGTTATATAAGACATTGGTGAGGCCAAACTTGGAGTATTGTGTATGGTTTTGGTCACCTAGTTACAGGAAGGATGTAAATAAGGTTGAAAGAGTGCAGAGAAGGTTCACAAGGATGTTGTCGGGACTTGAGAAGATGAGTTACAGAGAGAGATTGAATAGGTTGCCCAACGGACTTTATTCCCTGGAGCGTAGAAGAATGAGGGGAGATTTGATAGAGGTGTACAAGATTTTGATGGGTATAGACAGAGTGAATGCAAGCAGGCTTTTTCCACTGAGGCTCGGGGAGAAAAAAACCAGAGGGCATGGGTTAAGGGTGAAAGGAGAAAAGTTTAAAGGGAATATTAGGGGGGGCTTCTTCACGCAGAGAGTGGTGGGAGTGTGGAATGAGCTACGGGATAAAGTGGTAAATGCTTTTAACTTTTAAGAAAACTTTTAACATTTAAGAAAAACTTGGACGGGTTCATGGATGAGAGGGGTGTGGAGGGATATGGTCCAAGTGCAGGTCAGTGGGACTAGGCAAAAAATGGTTCGGCACAGACAAGAAGGGCCAAAAGGCCTGTTTCTGAGCTGTAACTTTCTATGGTTCTATTCAAAACAGTCACATTTCCATCCTTTCAATAGCAATCTAACTTTAAAAATACGGCAAACAGCACCAATGCGTGGGGGCGCGGAGAAGCGAACTAATGGCTTGAAACGCTTCTAATTTCATGTGGTGATAAACAGTGACTAATAAAAAGAAACATCAGACACAGCGGCGAAGTCACACTTCTGAACAAAGAGCCGATCAATGCAATGGAGAAATAACAACATGGGGAAGTGAAAGACTTAACACTGACGGAGATGGGTTAAAATTGGAGGTTAAAAATTGGAGGCAGAATTTAGGCGGTGTGGGGACAACAGAGAGATTGAATAATAGAGAGAACGAGAGTTAGAAGACAATAGAAGCTGAAAGTTAATTGAATTTTTAGCTTCAAAGCTATCTGTAAAAGCTCATTCTTTGATTCGAATTGGACATCCGACTCAAACGTGCTCGTGCCCAAATAACCGCTGGCATTTGTAGTTCAAAAGTCGAGATGACCACGGCGAAATACAGTAAAGAAGACAGAAACCATTGCAAAATAGAACAAGTGAAAGCGAATCTGTTTACTACACGAGGATTGCCCTGAATTTGGACCACGCCTTTGGCATGGCTAAATTAGGGGAGAAGTCGTGTTTATAACCCTTCGCGGTAATTCACCCATCCCCAGTCGTTAGCAAAGGGGTTGCAGCAAATGCACCCGTTTTGGACTTAACTATTCAAACAAAAGCTAACACGGAGCAGCACGGTGACGGCACGGGAGAGTTACACTGGGAAGGTATGTAAGCTGGGATGCTGGGAGAGCGGCGCCTGACTGGGGCAATGATGTTGCGAAGTCTGTAACTCCCGGGAAACTTGTAAGGGATTTCGGAAATGTGTAACTTCCACGGATTTACCTGGTTCCTTTAACGGGTTTAACAGTTAATGGTGTTATTGGAGATTCTCACCTTACTGCAATGTGTGTAATGCAATACTATAGCATGAAAAAGTATCATTCTAGCGGATCTGACAGTTTATGAAGCTTTTAGAATCAGCGAGTGTGTCTTATAATGTAACACATTAGTTTCAGTTTCGCTGTAGTTCTGAAGTTTTCAGTTAATCATTTAATGTATAGTCTTTTGGTTCCTTGTTAGTTTTATTACTTTTTTAAAGGCGAGACTCCATCTGGAGGTCTGATCCCTGTTTAAACGAAGGGCCATTGTGGCTGATTATCACATTACCCCAGTGGTGTAAGGTGAACACACGGGATCGAACTCCGGTCAGGACTTTCAGAATCGCCGACTTGTTACATAACTCCAAGGTAATTGGGAATCCCTCTGAGAACAGCGCTCTGCGGTGAATCTAGGACCAAAGGGTGATTAGGGCAAACAACTGTACATCTCTTCAATTTATCAGATTGAAGAATCTATACCGGGCCATGCAGCCTGAAGCAGGAAGTGAAAATTCGAATATTTATTAAGATATCTTTCTTATTAGACAGTCCTTCTGGGTGGAGGATGACTTGCTTCCAGTCCAGTTGGATGGGTTCTGAAATGGCTGATAATCCAAAGTGCGATCTGCAGCCTCTGCCACAGGACAGGCAGGGTGATGCTTGAAGGGTTGGATAGAATCATAGGAATTAAGGGCTATGGGGAGAGAGCGGGTAAATGGAGTTGAAATCAACCATGATTGAATGGTGGAGTGGACTCGATGGGCCGAATGGCCTTACTTCCGCTCCTATGTCTTATGGTCTTATGGTCTTATGATCCTTACAGTGCAGAAGGAGGCCATTCGGCCCATCGAGTCTGCACCGACCACAATCCCACCCAGGTTCTATTCCCGTAACTCCACATATTTACCCTGCTAATCCCCTGACGCTAGTATCAATTTAACATGGCCAATCAACCTAACCCGCACATCTTTGGACTGTGGGAGGAAATTGGAGCACCCGGAGGAAACCCATGCAGACATGGGGAGAATGTGCAAACTCCACACAGACAGTGACCTGAGGCCGGAACTGAACCCAGGTTCCTGGCGCTGTGAGGCAGCAGTGCTAACCACTGTGCCACCATGGTACCCACAAAATTGATGTGGAGATGCCGTGCGATGTCGATGGTAGTCATGATGTGGAGATGCCGTGGGGCAGCGCTCTGAAAGCTAGTGGCTTTTGCTACCAAATAAACCTATTGGACTTTAACCTGGTGTTGTGAGACTTCTTACTGTACCCACAAAATTGTCAGGGGTGGGATTCAAATCCACGCCTCCAGAAGAGACTGCAACCTGAACACAGCTCCTTAGACTGCTCAGCCAACCTGACTGAGTTGCTTAGGGGTTTGAATACTCCCTCTGTCACCACCACATTGCCTTTGCACATTCCTGATGAAGTCTCTCCATGTGTTTCCTGGCCTTTTGGCTAAGACCAAGCGTCGGAACAAGCCCAAGATGGGGTGCAATGCCTCACCTTGTCAGCTTGGATCTTGTTTGTCTCTCTTGTGGGGATTATCAATTGGAATTTGAATTTGGTTTTGGAAGGAAGAAAGGAATGGGTTACCCCGATCCATTCTGAGCGTTGGTTTTGTAACTTTAAGGATGGAGCAAAAAAAATTAAAAATACAGAAAAAGTCTCTCCATGCTTTTGGTGCCTTCCTGAATAAACCTTCTCCATTTTGGTCAGTGATAAACCGGAGACATCCATGAGTCGGTGGGGATGTTTGATCTCTTCAGGGATGCTCTGAGGACATCTCTGAAGCATTTCCACTGTCCTCCTGAGAGTCTCCTGCTGTGACTGAGTTCTGAGCACAGCAGTTGCC
Organism: Mustelus asterias; assembly: GCF_964213995.1. NCBI lineage: Eukaryota > Metazoa > Chordata > Chondrichthyes > Carcharhiniformes > Triakidae > Mustelus > Mustelus asterias. The sequence continues at coordinate 52,370,037 of NC_135804.1, read as the reverse complement.
TCAGTAAACACGTGTCAGGCACATAAACAGTACGTCCTGCCCTGGGGAGCTGGTTTTGAGTGATTAGCACCTCAATGCTGGGCAAGTTGGTTTGGGAGAGGATGCTGCTGATGGACCCTTGTTCTTTTTTTTATTAATTTGTGAGACATGGGCGTCACTTGGCTGGGTAGCATTTATTACCCATCCATAGTCGCCCTTGAGCTGAGTGGTTGCTAGGCCAATTCAGAGGGCAGTTGAAGGTCAACCACATTGCTGTGGCTCTGGAGACACATGTAGCCCAGACCAGGTAAGGGCAGTGAATTTCCTTCCCTAAATGATATTAGTGAACCAGATGGGGTTTCCTGACCATCAATAATGGTTTCATGGCCATCAGTAGATTCTTAATTCCAGATTTCTTTTATTGAATTCAAATTCCACCATCTGCTGCGGTGGGATTCAAACCCGGGTCCCCAGAACATTAACTGAGTTTCTGGATTAATAGACTAGTGATAATACCACTAGGACATCACCTCCCCTATGCCACTGGATTTGGAGGATCTTGTGAAGGCACAACTGGTAGTAATTCTCCAGTGATTGCTGTAGGTTATCCAAGTCTCTGAAGCATTTGGAGTGTGAAGATCCCTGCTGCCCACTAAACCATGACCTTAGTGTTGGGTTGGAGGTCCTGGTTCTCAAATGCTCTTTTCCTGAGGTGGCTGAAGGCTGTACTGACACATTGGAGGCAATGATGAAAGCCGGAATTTTCCAACCCTGCCATTGTGGGATCCACCATGGAGGCTGTGACAGGCCAGCCAAAAGTCCGTTGTCCTCCGGTGGGACAGCAAGATCTCGGTGGCCAGAAAATCCTGGCCAAACTTTGTCATCTTTGCCTTCACAAGGGGAGGCTCCCAAGATATGGAAAATGGTCCACAATGGGGGGGAGAGGGATGTTGTGCTGTGAGTACTGCTTGGAAGAGGACCTTTGCTTCCTTGGTGTTTAGTGAAAGGCCTATTTTCTCATATGCATGAGGGAAGGAGCTGACAATGACCTGGTGTTCAGTTTCTGAGTGAGTGCACACATAAGCACTGTCTGAATACTGGAGCTCTATGCTAGTTACGGTAGCAGAGTGAATATGCTTACTGGAGTAGCAATCCAGATAACAGATCTAGAGATTTCAGTTTAAATCTCACCATGGCAACTAAACAAAAAAGGGATGAAGAGAGAGAGAAATAGGGGGCGATTCTCCTCAAAACATTCTAAGTACCGAATTTGCATGAAAACTGGAGTAACTCCCATCGATGTTTTTAGCATGATTTTCAGACTGAATCTCCCACATTCTGAGCACTGCAGAGTGGCCCCAGCAAGATTCACACTGGAAATCAGGGGGCGGGGCCTATTCCTGTCCGAGAGGCCGGCAGCATAGTGCTGAGCGGGCCACTGTGCATGCGACGATCTGTCGCTGCTGAGATCGCGCGTGCGCAATGGCCCCACATTGCCAGCCTTAGATTGCTGGCCTTAGATTGCTGGCCAGGCCTGTGACCCTGCATTGCTGGACTTCTGATCTGATGGCCAGCCCCGATCATCTCCTTCCCTCCCTTTGCCACTGGTCCCACTGATCCCTATGCAGCGTGGCAGCAGGTTCCCCCCACCCCCAGTGATTGCGTCCCTCGGAGACACGGGGAGAATGTGCAAACTCCACACAGTCACCCAATCAAACCCGGGTCCCTAGCACTGTGAGGCAGCAGTGCTAACCACTGTGCTCCTGTGCCGCCCTAAGTTAGTGAAGTACTTTTAAAATGCAATTTATTACATATGTTTTAGTTATGTTGGTTAAGGGATAAATATTGACCAGGACACTGGATAAACTTTTCTTCAAAGAATGTGATGGCACCTTTTACATCCACCTGACTGGGCAGGTAGGACCTCAGTTTAACCTTGGCTGGATCACACTTGCAATGCTTTGAACAGTGCTGATCTCCATTTTATAAAAAGGATAAAGAGATTGCAAAAGGAGCAAGTAGGATGATAAGAGGTCTGAGAGATAGTGGCCTGGATTTAGTGGTAGCAATGATGGCAAAACTTTTTTCATCCACAATCGTTGCTCCTCTGAAACTGAAAGCAAACTCTGGTGTCTGCAAATGCACAGTTGAATGCAGAAATCTAGAAGTTTTAAAGCAAACAGAAATCAATGAACTGAAGAGAACTTTCATTTTCAAGCTATTAGTCTAACTGTAAAAACCGTTGGGAAAGTTACAGCTTGTTGAAGTTCCAATTTGTAGTTGAAATTTTAATGGCACACTGAGGTTTTAATTACTGTTGAAAAACTCCTCTGGCCCTGAAAAACTAGTTTTATATTTGTGAAATGTCAAATTTCTCTATTCTGAAAAGTTCGATGGCCAGAATGTTACGCCCCTCCCCTCCCCGGCCATTGCCCGCAATGCCAGCAGGTCCTGAGGCGAGGGGAGAGTGTAAAATTACATGGATGGGATTCCCTTGGGGATCTTGCCCGCCTGACTCAGATGCAATTTTATGTTGGGGCAGGCAGGGCCTCGGATGGGAAGCCGACCCTCGACCCTATTAAGACCCATAAGTGGCCACTTAATAGCCATTTAAGGATCTTTTCCCCCTCAGCCTCAATTTGTAGGCTGGTGGACATCGGTTGTACCAGGGTCTTCACTCACCGTCCCCCCCATCTCGGGCAGGAAGGGGGGAAGGTCCCTTTTTATTTAGAGTGCCTTCCTCTCAGAGACCTGGGAACTCCAGCTTCCCAATCCCCCCTCGACACAGAGATCCAACCCCCCCGCCCCCCTCCCCACTACCGACCCCTCCATGGCATCCCATACCCTCCTGCTATTGGGATCCCTGGTACTTACCTGAAGTGTTGGGACTTAGGCTCAGGCACACTGCTGCAGTACCGCTTCCAGCCACTGCAGTACTGTGCCTGGAAACATAGAAACATTGACCAGAATTCTCCAGCCATTCACAACCCACCACCGCTGCCAGCGAGAACAGAGAATTTGGCGGTCAGCCAAATCTCCCTTCACTGCAACGGAACTGGAGAATCACAGCTGTGGGTGAGGTTGGAGAATCTGGCTCATAGAAAATAGGAGCAGGAGTAGGCCATTCAGCCCTTCGAGTCTTTCCGCCATTCATTATGATCATGACTGATCATCTAACTCAGTAACCTGTTCTTGCTTCCTCCCCTTATCCTTTGGCCCAAAGAGCTGTATCTAGCTCCTTCTTGAAAACATGCAATATTTTGGCCTCAACTGCCTTCTGTGGGAGAGAATTGCATAGGTTTACCTCTCTGGGTGAACAAACTTCTCATCTCAGTCCTAAATGGCTTACCCAGCATTCTCAGACTGGTTCCCTGGTTCTGGACTCCACCGACCATCGGGAACATCCTTCCTGCATCTACCCTGTCTAGTCCTGTTAGAATTTTATAGGTTTAAAGTTTATTTATTAGTCACAAGTAGCTTACATTTACACTGCCATGAAGTTACTGTGAAAATCCCCTGGTCGCCACACTCCTGTTTGGGTATACTGAGGGAGAATTTAGCATGGCCAATTCACCTAACCTGCTCATCTTTGGAGTGTGGGAGGAAACCGGAGCATCCGGAGGAAACCCACGCAGACACGGAGAGAATGTGCAAACTCCGCACAGTGACCCAAGCTGGGAATTGGACTCGGGTCCCTGGCGCTGTGAGGCAGGGACTGCAGCACCGTGCCACTGTGCCACCCCATTTCTATGAGATCTCCCCTCATTCTTCTGAACTCTAGCGAACATAATCTAACAGACTCAGTCTCTCCTCATCCGCCATCCCAGGAATAAGCCTGGTAAACCTTCACTGTACTCCCTCTATAGCAAGAACATTCTTCCTCAGATAAGGAGACTAAAATTGTACACAATATTCCAGGTGTGGCCTCACCAAGGCCCTGTATAATTGCGGCAAGACATCCCTGCTCCTGTCTTCAATTCCCTTGTTAAGAAAGCCAACATACCATTTGCCTTTTTTACTGCCTGTGTCACCTGCATGCTTATCTTCAGTGACTGGTGTACAAGGACATGATGTGGAGATGCCGGCGTTGGACTGGGGTAAGCACAGTAAGAAGTCTGACAACACCAGGTTAAAGTCCAACAGGTTTATTTGGTAGCAAATACTATAAGCTTTCGGAGCACAGCTCCTTCGTCAGATGGAGTGGATATCTGTTCTCAAACAGTGCAAACAGACACAGAAATCAAATTACAGAATACTGATTAGAATGCAAATCTCTACAGCCAGCCAGGTCTTAAATGTACAGACAATGTGGGTGGAGGGAGCATTCAACACAGGTTAAAGAGATGTGTATTGTCTCCAGACAGAACAGCTAGTGAAATTCTGCAAGTCCAGGAGGCAAGCTGTGGGGGTTACTGATAATGTGACATAAATCCAACATCCCTGTTTAGGCCATCCTCATGTGTGCGGAACTTGGCTATCAGTTTCTGCTCAGCTCTTTAACATCTCTTTAACCTGTGTTGAATGCTCCCTCCACCCAGATTGTCTGTACATTTAAGACCTGGCTGGCTGTAGAGATTTGCATTCTAATCAGTATTCTGTAATTTGATTTCTGTGTCTGTTTGCACTGTTTGAGAACAGATATCCACTCCATCTGATGAAGGAGCTGTGCTCCGAAAGCTTATGGTATTTGCTACCAAATAAACCTGTTGGACTTTAACCTGGTGTTGTGAGACTTCTTACTGTACAAGGACACCCAGGTCTCTTTGCACATTCCCCTCTCTCAATCTATAGCCATACAGATAATAATCTGCCTTCTTGTTTTTGCTACTAAAGTGGATAAACTCACATTTATTCACATTATCCTGAATTTGTCATGCATTTCCAAGGCAGCGGGAAGTGTAGACAGCGTGAATGAATGGGAGGCTGGTTTGCATTATGGACTGGACTTCATTCACGACCCTTTGTAGTTTCTTGCAGCAGAGCAGGAGCCGTACCAAGCTGTGATACAACCAGAAAGAATGCTTTCTATGGCGCATCTGTAAAAGTTGGTGAGAGTCGAAGCTGACATGCCAAATTTCCTTAGTCTTCTGAGAAAGTAGAGGCATTGGTGGGCTTTCTTAACGATAGTGTCAGCATGGGGGGACCAGGACAGGTTGCTGGTGATCTGGACACCTAAAAACTTGAAGCTCTCGATCCTTTCTACTTCATCCCCGTTGATGTAGACAGGGGAATGTTCTCCACCTTACATATACACTGCAATGAAGTTACTGTGAAAATCGCCTAGTCACCCCACTCCGGCGCATGTTTGGGTATTCTGAGGGAGAATTTAGCATGGCCAATTCACCTAACCTGCACATCTTTGGAGTGTGGGAGGAAACTGGAGCACTCGGAGGAAACCCATGCAGACACGGGGAGAATGTGCAAACTCACTCAACTTGTCCAAATCACATTGAGGCATCTCTGCATCCTCCTCACAGCTCACCCTCCCACTCAGCTTTGTGTCATCTGCAAATTTGGAGGTATTTAGTTCCCTCATCTGAATTATTAATGTACATTGTGAATAGCTGGGGTCCTATCACTCATCCCTGTGGTGCTCCACTAATCACTACCTGCCACTTGGAAAAAAGATTGTTTATTTCTACTCTTTGTTTCCTGTCTGTCAACCATGTTTTCTATCCATCTCAATAGACTACCCCCAATCCCATGCGCTTTAATTTTACATGATAATCTCTTATGTGGGACATTGTCGAAAGTCTTCTGAACATCCAAATAAATGACATCCACAGGCTCCCCTTCATCAACACTACTAGTTACATCCGCAAAGAATTCCAGTTGATTTGTCAAGTATGATTTCCCTTTCATAAATCTATGCTGACTCTGTCCGTTGCTGCCACTGTTTACCAAGTGCTCTGCTATTAAATCTTTTATCATGACTCTAAGCATTTTCTCCACTACTGATGTCAGGCTGACTAATAATTTCCTGTTTTCCCTTTACCTCCCTTTTTAAATAGTGGGCTTACACTAGCCAGCCTCCAATCTGTAGGAACTATTCCAGAGTTTATAGAATCATGGAATATGACCACCAGCGCATTCATTATTTCTGGAGGCACTTCCTTAAGAACTCTGGGATGTAGATTATCGGGTCCTGGGAATTTATTGGCCTTCAATTGCATCAATTTCCCCAACACCATTTCCCAACTAATACTGATTTCCTTCAGTTCCTCCCTCTCACTAAACCCTGTTTTCACCAACATTTCCGGTACATTAATTGTGTCCTTCTTTGTGAAATCAGAACCAAAGTATGTGTTTAGTTAGTCAGCCATTTATTTCTTCCCCATTATAAATTCCCCTGATTCTGACAGTAAGGGACCTACATTTATCTTCACCAATCTTTTTCTCCTCACATGCCTATAGAAACTATTACAGTCAGTGTTTATGATCCCCACAAACTTACTCTCATACTCTATTTTCTTCTTCTTAATCAGTCCTTTGATCCTCCTTTGCTGATTCTAACCTGCTCCCAATCCTCACGTCTGTTGTTTTTTTTCTGGCAATTTGTATGCTGCTTCCTTAGATCTAACACCATGTCTAATCTATCCCTTGTAAGCCACAGGAATGAACAATTGTTGCAGTTCACCCATGTGCTTTTTAAATGTTTGTCATCCCTTTAAGTAACATTCCCTAATCTATCATAGCCAACTTGTGCCTCACAGCATTGTACTTTCCTCTACTTCGATTCAGGACCCTAGTCTCAGAATTGACTACATCATTCTCCATCTTAATGAAAAATTCTATTATATTGTGGTTGCTTATCCCCAAGGAGCCTCAGACAACTGGATTGTCAATTGTTCCTTTCTCATTACACTGTCCAGGGTGGCCTGTTCTCTAATTGATCCCTGAGCATATTGGTCCAGAAAAACTATCCCGTATACATTCCAGGAATTCTGCCCCTATGGTATTGTTACCAATTTGAGACAAGTCTCACTAATTTTTTTGGCCCTTGGTGTTTCTCAGCTCTACCTACACAGATTTCACATTGCCAGAGCTAATATCCTTCCTCACTATTGCATTCATTTCCTCTTTAATCAGCAGTGCAACTTCACTGCCTTTTCCTTTTTGTCTGTCCTTCCTAAATATTGAATACCCCTGGATGTCTCAGTTCCCATCCCTGGTCACCCTGCTGTGATGTTTCTTTAATCCTGCCTATTTCATACCCGTTTACATCTATTTGCATCCACTTTATTGTGAATACTCTGTGCATTAAGGCACAAAGCCCGAAGGCTTGTCTTTTTAACATCCGTTGTCCTGTTCCCACTATTTTTCACTGTGGCTCTGATTGATTTTTGGCCCTTGGTTTCTCTGCTGATCTCCTTTCTTAGTCCCCCTTCTGTCTTTTGTTCTTGTCCTTGATTCCCCCTCCTCTGACTCCTTGCATAGGTTCCCATTCCCCTGTCATTTTAGTTTAAACCTTCCACAACCACTCTCGCAAATACTCCCCCTAGGACATTAGTCCTGGTCCTGCAAACCACTCCAGTTTGTACTGGTCCCACTTCCCTCAGAACCAATCCCAATGTCCCAAGGATCTGAAACCCTCCCGCTCACACCATCTATTCAGCCACATATTCATCTGGTATATCCTGCTACTTCTGTTCTGACTAGCACATGGCACTGGCAATAATCCTGAGATCACTGCCTTTGAGGTCTTATTTTTGATCTTACTTCCTAACTTCTTCTATTCTGCTTTTAGGGTCTCATCCCTTTTTTAACCTATGTCGTTTGTACCAATGTGTACATGACCACTGGCTGTTCACCCTCCCCGGCAGAATATCCTGCAACTGCTCTGAAACAGCCTTGACCTTAGCACCAGGGAGGCAACATACTATCCTGGAGTCTCTTTTGCACCACAGAAACGTCTACCTATTACCCTTACAATTAATCCCTTATAACTATAGCATTCACACACAGTTTACTCCTCTCCTGTGCAGCAGTGCCAATCGTGGTGCGACAAATTTGGCTGCTTTCTCCTGAGAGGCCATTCCCCCCAAACAGTATCGAAAGCGGTATATCTGTTTTGCAGGGGAATGGCCTGCACTGCCTGTCTAGTCCACTTACTCTGCCTGGTGGTCACCCATTTTCTTCCTGGAGTCTTAGCCTGCGGTGTGACCACCTGTCTGTAATTGCTATCCAAGATACTCTCCACCTCATGGATGCTCTGCAGTGTCCCCATCTGCTGCTCCAGTTCCAGAACCTGGGCTTCCAGGAGGTGCAGCTGGAGACACTTCCAGCAGATACAAGCCTCGCCCCGTCCAATCTTTCCTCATAAGGCAATCCTCCCATTCCAGGTATTAGTCTAGTAAACCTTCTCTGAACTGCTTCCAATGCATTTACATCCTTCCTTAAATAAGTGGACCAGTACCACACATAGCACTCCAGATGTGGTCTCACTAATGCCCTGTGTAACTGAAGCATAACCTTCCTACGTTTTTGTATTCAATTCCCCTCGCAATAAATAATGATGTTCTATTAGCTTTCCTAATTATTTGCTGCACCTGTATACTAACCTTTTGCAATTCATGCACTAGGACACCCAGATCCCTCTGTATCCTTGAGTTTGGCAATCTCTCACTATTTAGATAATATGCTTTTTTATTTTTCCTGTCAAAATGGACAATTTCAAGTTTTCTCACCTTATGCTCCATTTGCTAGATGTTTGCCCACTCACTTAACCTATTTATGTCCTTTGTAACCTCTTTACATCTTTGGCAAATATAGCAGCCACACCTTCAGTCCCTTCATCCAAGTCATTTATATAAATTATAAAACGTTGAGACCCTAGCACTGATCTCTGTGGCACACCACTCGTCACATCCTGCCAACCAGCAAAAGACCCATTTATGCCTACTCTCTGTTTCCTGTTAGCTAGCTAATCTTTTATCCATGCCAAGATGTTAATCTCACACCATGAGCTTTTATTTTCTGCAATAACCTTTGATGTGGCACCTCATCAAATGCTTTCTGGAAATCTAGGTACAGTACATCCACTGGTTCCCCTTTATCCACAGCAGATGTTACTTCTTCAAAGAACTCCAATAAATTGGTTAGACGTGATTTCCCTCTCCCAGTCTGGTAAAGCTTGAATTGGATTTACCCTGTAAGTTAGATCAGTTTTGTACCCATCAATGATGAATGTCCAGAATTTATACCTCGATACTTTTTGGGAAGGCAGGATATAAGTTATACCCTGTGAGTGCATGCATCAGGAGTTCCCAGTATCATAAAGGGTCATGTGACAAAGAGATATAGCAAAGAAGGACAAAACAGGGAGTAAAAACTAGATGATGAATGAACATGGGAGCCCTTCAATGTGCTTTTTGATAACTGGGTTTATAAAAAGGGTGGCACAGTGGCACAGTGGTTAGCACTGCTGCCTCACAGATCCAGGGACCCGGGTTCAATTCCCGGCTATGCTCAATGTCTGTGTTCTCCCCGTGTCTGCGTGGGTTTCCTCCAGGTGCTCTGGTTTCCTCCCACAGTCCAAAGATGTGTGGATTAGGTACATTGGCCAGACTAAATTGCCCCTTAGTGTCCCGGGATGTATCGGTTAGCGGGGTAAATATTTGCAGTTACAGGGATAGGGCCTAGGTGGGATTGTTGTCGGTGCAGACTCAATGGGCCCAATGGCCTTCTTCTGCTCTGTAGGGATTCTTTGATTCTATCAGCAGGGATCAGCTTAGAGCTGGTAGCCTGAAATGGTGGGTGGCTTATTAAAATTTCATCCTGAGGGTGTGGACATTGCTGGCAAGATCAGCCTTTTATTGTCCATCCCTAGTTAGCTTGGGAAGCTAGTGGTGGCCTTCCCCCATTTGATACAACTGAATAACTCACTGGACCTCCTTCAGAAGGCAGGTAAGAGTCAGTTCTGATGGTATGGCGCTGAACGTATATGTAAATCAGACTGGCTAAACATAGTTGATTGCTGAGGGACTTCAGTGAAATGGTTGGGTTTAAGAATGGACAGCTTTGTGGTCATTTTTACTGACACTAGCTTTCTATATCCAAATTTTAAAATCTTCTCAAAATGCCACAGTGGGATTTGAGCCCATGCTCTTGTGATAACTATATCACTAGGTTTTTGTGTAGTTTTGGGAAAGAACACGAAACATTCAACAGTCAGCTAAAGAAGGGCTAATTTCCTTGAGTTATAAAGTGATAAAAGATTGACAGGTCAAAGAACAGACAGTTTGGATACAGACTCCACGAGGCCAAAAAGAAACAGCATCCAAAGTTAGAGCTTCCTGGATGACTAAAGGCATGGAGGTTAAAATGAAACTGCGTAAAGAGTTTTACAAGTTCAAACCAAACAGAAAGCACACAGAAAAAAGTAAAAATGGGAATAAGAGAGGCAGAGGGAATAGAATAAGGGGTAACATATAAGAGAACTAAAAGTTTATCTTTGTATATACATAAATAATAAAAAGATAGTCCGGGGAGAAAGAGGTTGAACACAAACCAAAAAGACAGATCTTCTTGTGGAGACAGAGGACATGGCTAAGATACTAAATGAGTGAACTTTCATTTTCACTGTGAACGGAGACAGATACCATTTGACAGTTGTGGCGGGAGGGGGGAGCGGGGAGGCAGCAGAGAAATTGGAAAGGATACAAATAAAGGAGGTGCTTTGTAATACTCAAAGTAGAAATGTTAGGTGGCCTGAGTGGGTTGCCGCCTAAGTTGTTGCTGGATGTAAGGGCAGAAATTGAGGAAGCTTTGAACATTCCAATCCTTTTTTAGAAAAAGGGAGTTGATGAATGCAGGGTTGTGAATGTTACATCTCTGCTCAAAAAAGGAAGAGGGTTAAAGACTGTAAGTACAGGCAAGGCAGCCTAAATCAGTGGTGGGGAAATCAGAGACACAAATCCAGGCCACAATTAATTGACATTGAGAAACATATGAGTTAATAAATGACAACCTGCACAGAATTGTAAAAGAAAAATAATATTTGATTAACTTGACTGAGTTCTTTAACATAATAGAGATAATTGATGAGAGTAGTGCAGTTGCTGCTGTGTATATGAATTATTTTAAGGTGCTTAATAAAGTATCACATAAAAGACACGTTACCAAAGTTGAAGCCCAAGGTAATGTTCCCTATAATTTATTTTCACTGCAAATGGCCTGTTTGTTGCAGTGCATGGTCCCTTTAAGAGTGCTAATGTGCACATCTATAAAGTGAACAAAACCAGAAATATCTCTCAGGATAACCAGGATATCTCAGCAGATCAGACAGCATCTGTGGAGAGAGAACAGAACTAACGTTTCTAGCCTGGGTGACCCTTCATCAGACTCTCCATTCCGACTTCAAACATTCGCTCTGTTCTCTCTGCACAGATGCTGTCAGATCTGCTGCGATTTTCCAGCATTTTCTGGTTTTGTTTCCGATTCCAGCATCCGCAGTAATTTGCTTTTACCTGAAAAGCAAATGTCGGTTGGTTTCACTTTTTCACAGACTTGTGTAGTCTGTACACAAGCTATCTGCTCTTTAACCTGTCAATCTTTGATCCCCATACAACATACAAGGGGCGGCACGGTAGCACAGTGGTTAGCCCTGCTGCTTCACAGCTCCAGGGACCTGGGTTCGATTCCCGGCTTGGGTCACTGTCTGTGTGGTGTTTGCACATTCTCCTCGTGTCTGGGTGGGTTTCCTCTGGGTGCTCCGGTTTCCTCCCACAGTCCAAAGATGTGCGGGTTAGGTTGATTGGCCATGCTAAAATTGCCCCTTAGTGTCCTGAGATGTGTAGGTTAGAGGGGTTAGCGGGTAAATATGTAGGGATAAGGGGGTAGGGCGGGGTGGGATTGTGGTTGGTGCAGACTCGATGGGGCAAATGGCCTCTTTCTGCACTGTAGGGATTCTATGAACAGGAGGAAATTAGCCTGTTTGATCCCAGTACGGTAAGTTCTGAATTGCTGCCAGGCCATGCAATTGGGCACCTTAGAGGGAATGATGCCCAAGGGATTTAAGAGGCTGCTTGGATAAGAAATTGGCTAAGGGACAGAGAGCTGAGAATAGCAGTGAATGGTTGCTTTTCACACTGGAGGGAAGTGTGCAATGGTAACCCTAATGCCATTGCTGGGGATCAGTGCTCTTTTTAAAATTTATACAAATGACCTGGACTTGGGTATAAAGGGCACAATTTCAGTTTGCCAATGATACGAAACTTAGCAAGTAAACAGTGAGGAGGATTGTAACATTCTTTAGGATGACAAGAGGCAGACTGGCGAAATGGGATGACGTGGCAGATAGAGATTAATCAGAGAGCAGGAGTGATTCATTTAATTAGGAAGAATGAGGGCTAGTAATATGAACTAAGTGGTAATGTTTTAAAGGGGGTGCAGGAGCTGAGAGACCATCATCCTTTAAAAATAGCAGACAGGTTGAGAAGACTGATATAAGGCGTCTGGATCCTTTCTTTTACACATAGCTGCAAAGGCTGGAATTTTACCACCCCACCCACCACGGGAATCGGAGCGGACGAGGGGTGGACAACGGGAAGATCCGTTGACCTTGGGCGGGATTTTATAGTTTCGGGATGAGTGAGGCTGTAAAATCCCACCCATAGCGTGCAAAAGCAAGAAAATTCTAGTCAACCCAGTTGGAATCTTGTGCCAATTCTGCACTTTAAGAATGCCAAACTTTCAGAGGAGATGCAGAGGTAGAATGGTACAAGTGATGGAGAGCTTCAGTTACATAGAGAGAGACAAGAGAAATTGAGATTGTTCTCCTTGGAACAGAGGAGGTTGGTTTAATACACTTTTAAGATTTAATGCAATTGCTCAAAACTGGGAAGTGTTTTGATACTGTAATTGGAGGGGGGGATATTCCTGTTGCATAAATGTAGCCAAAGCACATGGGTTTAAGGTAATTGGCAAAATAACAAGAGGTAACATGGGGCAATAAAATAAAGGGTGAGACCTTCTCAACTGGAATATGCTTCCTGAAATGATGTTCCAAACAGATTCAGTAATAACTTTTAGAAGGGAATTGGATAAATAATTTGATTTGATTTGATTTATTATTGTCACATGTATTAGCATACAGTGAAAAGTATTGTTTCTTGCGCGCTATACAGACAAAACATACCGTTCATAGAGAAGGAAACGAGAGAGTGCAGAATGTAGTGTTACAGTCATAGCTAGGGTATAGAGAAAGATCAACTTAATGCAAGGTAAGTCCATTCAAAAGCCTGACAGCAACAGGGAAGAAACTGTTCTTGAGTCGGTTGGTACATGACCTCAGACTTTTGTATCTTTTTCCCAAATGAAGAAGGTGGAAGAGAGAATGTCCGGGGTGCGTGGGGTCCTTAATTATGCTGGCTGCTTTGACAAGGTAGCGGGAAGTGTAGACAGAGTCAATGGATGGGAGGCTGGTTTGCGTGATGGATTGGGCTACATTCACGACCTTTTGTAGTTCCTTGCGGTCTTGGGCAGAGCAGGAGCCATACCAAGCTGTGATGCAACCAGAAAGAATGCTTTCTATGGTGCATCTGTAAAAATTAGTGAGAGTTGTAGCTGACATGCCAAATTTCCCTAGTCTTCTGAAAAAGTAGAGGCGTTGATGGGCTTTCTTAACTATAGTGTCGGCATGGGGGGACCAGGACAGGTTGTTAGTGATCTGGACACCTAAAAACTTGAAGCTCTCGATCCTTTCAACTTCGTCCCCATTGATGTAGACAGAGGCATGTTCTCCTTTACACTTCCTGAAGCCAATGACAATCTCCTTCGTTTTGTTGATATTGAGGGAGAGATTATTGTTGCTGTACCAGTTCACCAGATTCTCTATCTCATTCCTGTACTCTGTCTCATCATTGTTTGAGATCCGACCCACTATGGTGGTGTCGTCAGCAACGATTGAAAATCGAATTGGAGGGGAATTTGGCCGCACAGTCATAGGTGTATCAGGAGTATAGTAGGGGGCTGAGAACACAGCCTTGTGGGGCACTGGTGTTGAGGACGATCGTGAAGGAGGTGTTGTTGCCTATCTTTACTGATTGTGGTCTGTGAGTTAGGAAGTTCAGGATACAGTCGCAGAGGGAGGAGCCGAGGCTCAGGCCATGGAGTTCGGAGATGTGTTTCGTGGGAATAATGGTGTTGAAGGCTGAGCTGTAGTCAATAAATAGGAGTCTGACATAGGTGTCCTTGTTATCTAGGTGTTCCAGGGTTGAGTGCAGGGCCAGGGAAATGGCATCTGCTGTGGACCTGTTGCGGCGGTAGGTAAACTGTAGTGGATCCAGGTAGCCCAGGGGGCTGGAATTGATTTGTGCCATGACTAACCTTTCGAAGCACTTCATAATAGTTGAAGAGGGAAAATGAACAGGGCATATCGAGAAGGAGCAGGAGAGTGGGACTAATTGGCTAACCCTCTCTATTCCTCCAGTTACCCAACCAGGACATTGGTCCTGAAGAAAAGTCACAGCCTTGAAACGTTAACCCTGTCCTTCCCCCCACAGCTACTGCCTGGCCTGCTGAATATACTCCGTCTTTTCTGTGTTTATATTTCAGCCTGTCAGAGATGGGAACTAAATAGAACAAGCAAATAAGTAACACACGGGATGTATGCCAGTTAACACATCTGTAAACACATTGTTAAGTGGTGGGTGATGAAAAATAAAGAGAGGTGATGCAATCCTTTCCCCTCTAGGACTCACACCATGAAGAATTCCCCTGCTTAACCCCGAACACATTCTTCTGGCCAAACAGTGAGAGGAGATGGCTTGTGAGATTGAGAGAGTTGGCGGCGTGGGTTCATATGAATGATCAGGACGGCACAAGGTAAGCTGGAGTTCCCTTCCTGCACGAACTGTAATGTCCACCTGCCTGTGAATCATAGTGTGTCTATGGGTGGCAGTGTTTGCAATGGGTGAGGGGGGTGTGGGGATTGATTTGTGCCACACTGGGGGGGGGGGGAGGGGGGGTGGAGGGGTGATTTGTGCCACACTGGGGGGGGGGGGGGGGCGTTGATTTGTGCCACATGGGGAGGATTGATTTGTGTCATACTGAGGGGGAATAGGGGTTGATTTGTGTCACATTGGGGGGGGGGTTATTTTGTACCACACTGTGGGGGGGGGGTGATTTGTGTCACACTGAGGGGAGGGTGGGGGTTGAGTTGTGTCACACTGGGAGGGGGTTAATTTGTGCCACACTGGGGGGGGGGGGTTGATTTGTCACACGGGGGGGGGGGAGGGGAGGAGGAGGAGGGGTGATTGGGTGATTTGTGTCACATTGGGGGGGGGGGAGGGATTGATTTGTGTCACACTGGAGGGGGAGGGGTTGAGTTGTGCCACACTAGTGGGTGGGGGGTTGAGTTGTGTCACACTGGGGGGTGGGGCGTTGAGTTGTGCCACACTGGGGGGTGGGGGATTGAGTTGTGTCACACTGGGGGGGGAGGGGGGTTGAGTTGTGCCACACTGGGGGGTGGGGGGTTGAGTTGTGCCACACTGGGGGGTGGGGGATTGAGTTGTGTCACACTGGGGGGGAGGGGGGTTGAGTTGTGCCACACTGGGGGGTGGGGGGTTGAGTTGTGTCACACTGGGGGGTGGGGCGTTGAGTTGTGTCACACTGGGGTGGGGGGAGGGGTTGATTTGAAATCTGCTTCATTTCTTAATTCAAATCTTGTCACGCTGAGCCACGTGATTTCCTATAACCTCTATGAGGCGAAGTTCTCGGAAACAGAGAGACATGCAGCGAGCCGGCTTTCAGTTTCGATCCCAGTCGAGTTGTTGCTCAGGCTACCGGATGGAGCCCTCGCTTCCTCTCTGTGGCCGCAATTCGATTGGGAGCCGCTGGTGACTGGGTAGGTGGGCAGCTGCTGGTGACTGGGTAGGTGGGCAGCTGTTGGTGACTGGGTAGGTGGGCAGCCGGCTGCCCCCACCCCTTGCTGCTTTCAGAGGGGTGTGAGAGGAAAGGTAGCCAATATAAAGGAGCTAGGATGAGTTAAAATTCCGGGCCAGGTAGTTGGAAGCTGAAACTCTTCAATTACTTCTTCAATTGTAGAGCTGCAAATACAATCTTAATCTTGGGTGGGGAGTTTAAATCGGTCTCTTATAGAGTGGAGAGCGATGAATAGCAAAGGGGGCATAGGAAGGAGTTGTTCAAATTGTAAAGGGTAAGAGCGATGTCTCAAGGAGAGAGAGAGACTGGCAGAATCAAAGAGTGAGATGTAAGGACATTGTAACAGTAATGTATAGAAGTTTTACATCAATGGATGTCAGCACCTTGTGGTGGATTTGCTGGCAGGTATTGGAGGGTTGACGTTTCTGAATGTTTGTAAGTGGTTTTGTTGGGTGCCGATTATGTATTCTGCATTACATTTACTCCTGTAACTGGGAACTCGCATCCATCGGTGGTGCTGATTTCAGATTCGGGATTTCTAAGGCGGGACTTGGGTCCAAATGCATCACTTGTCGGAGGGGAGTGGGTGGGGAGGGAAATGTAAAAAAAACTTGCGTTTGTGGCTTTCACGACCTCATGAGATCGGTGAGCGACTATAACCAAAAAAGTAAAACATAGAAATGCTCACATGTGGCGGTGTCCTGTAATAATATCAACATAAGTGGATTCTTCCCTAGCATGTGCTTCCCTTTGTCTGTTGTGCCTCTTAACCATTCACTGCACTTTAAAAGTACTTCATTCGTTTAAAAATAAGCTTTGGAATATCCGGAGGTGGTGAAAAGTTCCGTATAAATGCAGTTCTTTCCTCTTTCAAGATTGTTTCAAGAATAAGAGAATAATTTAGTGATATTCCATGAAAAATGCCATGTATCTATAGATGATGATGTCTCCTATAAAAAGTATATTACCTCAACCATAATCTATAAAAATATGTACATCACGGATAGAAAATCACTCACACTAGATCACCCATAGAAAATGTATTTCTTGGCGCACCCGAGAGAAATTATATTTCGCTGGAATGCATCCTATTGCAAATATTTTCCGCTGAAATGTCTCCTGTAGAAAGTATTTATCCCCAAAACATCTCCTTTTAGAATATAAAAAAAGAAAATGCTGGAAAGTCACTGTAGTTCTGACAGCATCCGTGGAAAGGGAACAGGGCTAACGTTTCAAGTCTGGATGCCCCTTCGTCATTGTCAATAGCTATTTAGCTGCTCTGCATTGAGTGTGGTAAGGGGCCAAGATCTCAATCACGCCACCAATGGATTGATTTTAAAATGATCATCCTCATTCCTCCCTACCTCTTCTTCCAAATCTGGCCTCTTTATGTATTTCCACTTCCTTACCCCCACCGTTGGCGGCCATACCTTGAGCCGGAAATAAGGCCAGGAATTCCCTTTCCAAACTGTTCCATCTCACCCTCTTTTAAGGCATGCCTAAAAATCTGCTTTTTTTGAAGCTTTTGATCACCAGTCCTAATGGGCAGAATTTTTACCTGCCCCGAGGGGGGTGATTATGAAACGGGTGGGTACAAAAGTTTGTACTGTTGGCCATCGTGCTGGTTTGCTGGTACAGTCCCATCTCCAGGCCATTTTCCCAGAAGTGGGATCTGGGTGGGAGCACTAATTGCCAGCAAGAGTTGGGTAGCTAATTATGATATATAAATTAACATAGGAGGATTAGAACTTTCTAGGCAACCTATGGGTTTGAATTCAAAATCTGAAATTAATGGATCTGACCTTTTTAAGAATTATATTGACTAATTGCTGCATTTTGTGTGACTTTCACTGGTAACTGTGTTAAATATTCTGCTGTGTGTGTAAGGTTTAGGAAATCATTCTCGTTCAGTTGGGACCACTTACCTGAGGTTTATTTTGGATGTCAAAATATCAAAAGCATTATTGGCAAAGCTGCTGAGGTCCTTAAATGGCACCTTTTTTCTCTGTGAGCTAATAGTAACGCAGATTCACTGAAAACCATTCATTTTAATTTAAAACAAGGCCTGGAAGATTTGTTCAACCAATTACATGCAATGATTTTTCAATTTTAACACTTCAAGTGAGGCTTTCCTAAATAGGTCGTAACATGGTTTTCATCTTATAAACATGATTAAATTTGTGTATGTTTGCATTGGAGATGCACATCGATTTGTGGTGATCACTATAATGTTCAGAGGTAAGGGAAATTCCATAGTCCCAATTGACCACGGCTGCTCTCCCCTTTGAGGGTGGCACAGTGGTGAGCATTGCTGCCTCCCAGGGACCCAGGTTTGATTCCGGCCTTGGGTGACTGTGTGGAGTTTGCACATTCTCCCCATGTCTGCGTGGGTTTCCTCCCACATTCCAAAGATGTACAGGTTAAGTGGATTGGCCATGCTAAATCGATTGTTAGGGCGGGCTTTTAACACCGCTTTACGCCCATTTTGCAGCGGGAAAATGCTGTAAAATCGGGCGTAAAGCAGCTCGTGTGAATGGCACTGGTTTTCACGACTGGTGGAATTTTATGGCAGCCGGATTTCCGGTGTGGTCAGTTCTTGCCGGAAATGGGCGAGAGGCTGGTTAATGTATTTAAATTTATTTGAATGTTCATTTGAATGTGTTTAGTGAGCCCGGTGCTCCATCGTCCAGGCTCGCCACTGAGGCCCCGGGGAGGTTGAGGTGGTGCCAGGAGTTGGGGCCAATGGGGAGAGGGGCCAGTGGGGGGCAGTGCCAGGGGTGGGGCCAATGGGGCACAGTGCCAGGAGGAGGGGCCAATGGGGGCAGAGGCCTGTGGCGGGGCGGGTCAGTGGGGCGGGCTGGTCAGGGGCATGGTCTGTGGGTGGGCGGGGCCTGTGGGGGAGGGTGGGGTGCTGCCACTCTGCATGCGATCGGTGGGGCAGGGCTGCAGGAGGGCCATGATTGGTGGGGGAGAGGGGTCTGTAATCGGTCTGGGCAGCGGGGTCGCGATCGTTCTGGGCAGCGGGGGGGGGGGGGGGGGGGTGGGGGTCAGCGCGGGCTGCATCTCGGGCTGCGGGCCCCTACAGTTGCGGCAGTGGGGGGGGGGGGGGGGGAGGGGGGGGTGCTGCTTGAAGCTACCTGCAGTACCTCTCTTTCTGTCCCCTGGGGGCCCAGCACCTGGAGGGTCCAGGCTTGCTTTCGGGCAGCATAGACATTTGACTACTGCCCCCATCAGTGTCTGGGGCTGGAGGTGTCTTGGATGGGATGCTCAATCAGCAAGTCAGCGCAGACCTGATGGCCAAATAGCCTCTTTCTGTATGGTAGGGATCCTATGATTCTATGGGGAGAGCAGACTGATAGTGATTTAACTTGAGGATCACCACACCACAGACGAGGAAATGGTTAAGAAGGTAGGGCCTTGATGAATAACCTCAGCCAGTACAGGAATTGAACCTGTGATGTTGGCGTAGCTCAGCATGGCAAACCAGCCGTCCAGCCAACTGAGCTAACCAGCTCCCATAACAAGACATGTTAATGTAGTAATGAGCTCACTTGCAGAATATTGATTTTTATATATTCTGATTTATATATTTTGAATATTGATGTTATATATCCCATCGTTTCCACAGTAGACACTGTATTCAGAGCTCACAATATATATAGCATGAAGTTTATCACATTCATAATTTTCATAATACACAGTAAGCGCTAACAATTCTTGGCAATTCTTGCTCATGTACAGAAAGACGATGTTGCATTGAAGAAAAAAAAGTGGTGGATATGTCGCAAAAAAAGGAAAATTTAAAATGGGGCTCAAAGCCGCAGCTGAAAGGGGTTTTGTGGAAACATGGAGGAGAATAGGGTGGTCAAGTAGCTAGAAAATAAATTTCAGAATAGCTGGAAAAGATTGCCCAGTAGCAGCAGAGTAGAGGATGCCTCTGTGAGTTCATACATGAAGGGGTGAGACCTGTTGTAGGATGAGTTTTAAGAGTGAATCTTGAAGTATAGGAAGGCAGTAGAACTTGAGAAGGAACAAGGTGATGTATGTGCAGGATTTCATGTGGTTGATGACTCCAATTGTGGCATTCTCAATGAGTTGCAACTTCAGGTTTGCTGACTTGAAGGCGAGGCAAGAGATGATTAACATAGGAACAGGAGTAGGCCATTCGGCCCATCAAGCCTGCTCCACCATTCAATTAGATCATGGCTAGTCATCTACCTCTGAGCCACTTTCCCACTTTCTCCGTATTTCTTGAAGTCATTAGTCTTCACAAATCTATCCATTTCTGTCTTGAACATACTCAATGATTGAGCTTCCACAGCCCCCTGGGGTAGAGAATTTCAAAGATTCACCACCTTCTGAGTGAAGAAGTTCCTCCTCATTTTGTTCTTAAATGGTCTACCCATTATTCTGAGACTGTGTTCCCTGGCTTTAGAAGCACCTGCCAGGGGAAAAGGCAGGAACTATAATTTTTGATTTGTAGGACAAAGGTATTGGCAGAGATGGCCACTCTTGCGGAGAGAGGAAATAAAGGCATCTTGGTGACCAAGATGATGAGGAGTAGGAATTTGAGTTTATGGTTGAGTAGCATGCTGAGGTGTTGCAGCTCCTCACATCACCTGAGGTAGCTCCTGTTAAATAGAGGCAAGGCCAAAGCAACTGCTAACAGGAGTTTGTGAGATTGTCCAATTACTTGAGGAAACATCGGGCCCGATTTTACCATTTTCATTCTAAGTGCCGAATCTGGGCGTAGTACAGATCCGACTTAGAAATCCGCTTTCAGGCGCCCCCATACGCTCTCAGCCATCTCCAGTCCCATTCGCGCTGTGGGCGGGGCTAAGCGCGGCCGGAACGATCGGAGCTCTGAACTGCGAAAAAAATTGGAAAAAGCACGCCCGTGTCGGATCGCTCCCAAGCCGCAGAAAGCAGAGAAAGCGGCCCGGGAGTGACAAGCGGGAGCAAGGGTGTATCGCGGGGCAGGAGGGGGGCGCAGATGGATCTCTGGTGGGGGGGGGGGGGGCAGATGGATCTCTGGTGGAGGTGCGGGGGGCACAGGGGGATCCGCTGACACTCTGCGGGTGATCGGTGGGGGGGGAGGGGGCAGGGGTAGCGATCGGTCTGGGTAGCAGGGGGTGGTGGATAAGGGGGACAGTGATGTGTGTGTGTGTCCCTTATTTACCTCCCCCACTACCCAGACCAATCGCCACCCCTGCCCCCTCTCCCCCCCCACCAATCGCCTGCATAGTGGCAGCAGACCCCCCTGCCCCCCCCACCAGAGATCCATCTGCCCCCCACCAGAGATCCATCTGCTCCCCCCCACCAGAGATCCATCTGCTCCCCCCACCAGAGATCCATCTGCTCCCCCCACCAGAGATCCATCTGCCCCCCCTCCCCGAGATACATCTGACCCGCCTCCCTCCTCCCCCCTCAAAAGACAACGATCCGGCCTCACTCTCTCCGCCCCCCCCCCCGCATCCCCCCCCCCCCACCCCCCCCCCCCCTCCCTAGACAATGATCCGGCCTCACTCCCTACCCCCCCCCAAGACAACGATCTGGCCCTACTCCCTCCCCCCCCCCCCCCCCACACACAGAGAATGGTCTGGCCTCACCGCCCCCCCCCCCCACCTCCCCGTACACCGATCTGGCTCACTCGCCCCGCCCCCCCCCCGCCAGACGACGATCTGGCCTCACTCTCCCCCCCCCCCCCCCCGCCTCCGGCAACAAACTTGTCTCACTCCCCCCACCCCCCCAGAGAATGGTCTGACATCTGACCCGCCTCCTCCCCTCCCCCCCACCAGACAACGATCAGCCCTCCCCCCCCCCCACAGAAATACATCTGACCCGCCTCCTCCTCCCCCCCACCCCCCCCCCCCCCCAACCAGACAACGATCTGACCTCACTCCCGTCCTCCTCCCCACCACTGATCTGAGTCAGAGAGCGGTTGGAAGCTCGGAACGCGCTCTTCAGAGACTGGAGCACCCGACTCAGACTTTTATTCAGCAGTTCCCTAAAAGCGTGGTTCCGGATCGGCAAATGCGGTGGTAAAGGGGGAAATGCTGATAGAGTTGGGTGGGCAGTTCATTAATTCAATTTAAATGCATGCAAATACATTTAAATCGTCATGCGCCCGATTTGGGCACGGAACGGATTCCCGCCATTCGCGGGTCTCGGTAAAGTGGCGATCTGCGCGGACGTGGGTGCAGATTGCGATAAAGGCCTCACACCCGACTCTACCGTGATTTCCTGCCCGAAAACGGGCGCAAAGTGTTGGTAAAATCGGGCCCATCGTCTTATGTCTGCCTGGAAGTTGAATGATGATGTGTAAGAAGCAGAATGTGATAGTGAATGAGGTGCAGCACAGTAGGTAATGCCCTTTCCCCATTGCCCTGTACATTAGTTCTCCTTCAAGTATATATCCAATGTCCTTTTGAAAGTAATATTGAATTTGCTTCTACCGCCCTTTAAAGCCGTGCATTCCAGATCAGTGTGGAAGCAAATTGCTCTTTAAACTTGCCTCTTGGCCTTTTGTTTAAAACCATATATTGTGTCCTTTGGTTTATGACCCTTTTCTCCTTACTAACTCAATCAAAAGCCTTTTGAACATCTCAATTAGATGTCCTTTTAACCATCTCTACATGGAGGAGAACAATCCCAGTTCCTCTCCACATGACTGAAGTCTTACATCCTGCTACTGCTCTAGTAAATCTCATTACTCTAATTTTTAGGCCTAGACATAATTTCTAGAGTGTGGTGCCAAGAATTGGATGCAATCCTGGAGATGGGGGTCGAGCCAGTATTTTATAAAGATTCAGCTCCACTCCCTTGCTTAGGTAGAATGTGCTTCGTGGTTGCCAACTGCGATTAAATGTATTCCTGGAGGTTCCATCACATGACTTGCCCCCACACTCCAGCCATTAATCGGCCAACACACCCATCCTTGTGATTTCATCCTTCCTACACCAACGGGAAAGCAAAAAGACTCATTATCCAATTGGATGAAGCTTCACTGTCAGCCAAACAGCCTCACCACCCACATTTCAATATGTTCATATCTGGTAAAGAGAAAAACTCCAAGTACAGTGACAAAAAAATCCAATCTTTTTTCAAATCCTGATGATTATTCTCCAGGATTGCACACTGCAGTGTCCCAGAGATTGATTTTCAATTCTTGGAGACTCCAGGCTAATCCTGGAGGGTTGGCAAAGCTACTCTGTTTGCATAGCCAAGCATCCAGAATGCTTCCTGAAATGCCTTCTCAATTTGTCTTGCCACCTTCAGATATTTGTGTCCAGGCACCCCCAGCTCTTAGTGTTCCTGTTTCACTTTAACGTTTAAGCAGATAATCTAACTTGACTTTTCAATCCAAGTGAGATTGTACTCTCTGAACCTCAGGATCACTGGCACCAGATTTTTATTTCTAGATTTTAAAAGATTTGAAGCTGCTTTTATGCTAGAATTTGATCTGATGAATGCACTGTTAGCTCAGCCACTGTAGACGATACAGTCGTTTCAAATCTTAACCAAGTCAAGCTATGGAATGTTTGGGTTGTGCTGGCAACTGTTTCACAGGGTGGAATTCCCCCATGGTCCCATCTGTGGGTTCAATGGCAAGCTGGGGGAGGGTGGGGGGGGGGGGGGGGGGTGGATTTGGCAGGAGTCCAAAACTCCGTTTCACATTGGTGTGAATTTCATAGAATCATGGAATCTCTGCAATGCAGAAGAAAGCCATTTGGCCCATCGAGTCTGCACCGACCACAATCCCATTCAGGCCCTATCCCCGTAACCCCACATATTTACCTTTCCAATCCCCTGACACGAAGGGGCAATTTAGCATGGCCAATCCACCTAACCTGCACATCATTGAACTGTGGGAGGAAACCAGAGCACCCAGAGGAAACCCATGCAGACACGGGGAGAATGTGCAAACTCCACACAGTCACCCAAGGCTGGAATTGAACATGGGGCCCTGGCGCTGTGAGGCAGCAGTGCTAACCACTGTGCCACCTTGCCACCCATGGGATCTTCCGCTCGTGCCGCCATGGCAGATCAGGAAGCCTGCTCTAGGCCAGTGTGGCGCTGATTTGCATCCCGCTATTGGGTTGCAGATGATGGTCCGACCAGAATCACCTCCCCACTCCCAATTCTCCGCGATGTCAGTGGGAAAACACGCTGGTCCAGAGTACATTTGGAAAGCGTGGTATGCAGATGTTGAGATTCAGCTGAACAATGCCTGGGCTGCCTCCGGAGTTTGGGATGGAGGCTGCCTGAAGCCCTGGACCCCAGAACTCCAAAGCAATGGGCGGGGAAAACATCTGCAGGTGGATCTTCCAGATTCAGTGTCATGACGATGTTCATCTTCCAACCTCAGAGTGTTCCTGGAGACAGTTTTTTTTGGGGAGCTCTATCTTTCTTCAAAGATGGGTCAGTGATGTTGTGCGCATTTTCAAGACGGCACCCAGATATCCATTGAATCCATAGAATCATAGAATTTCTGCAGTGCAGAAGGAGGCCATTCAGCCCATCTGGTTTGCACCAGCTCTCCAAAAGAGCACTTTACCCAGGCCCTCCTCTCTGTCCTATCCCTATAACCTCATGCATTTACCATGGCTATTCCACCTATCCCACACATCTTGGGGGACTAAGGGGCAATTGGCTATCACACCTAACCCACACATCTTGAGACACTAAGGGGCAATTTACCACGGCCAATCCACCAAACCTTCACATCCTTGGACTGTGGGAGGAAACCGGAGCACCCAGAAGAAACGCATGCAGACACGGGGAGAACGTGTAAACTCCACACAGACCCTCACCCAAGGCCGAAATCAAACCCGGGTCCCTAGCGCTGTGAGGCAGCAGGGCTAACCACTGTGCCACTGTGCAGCCCAACCACGGAATATGGCGCTAAACTCCCGGGTGCATAATTCATGAGGTTGGGGTTGGAAGATATGGCATGGCTTCTTGTTGGCCTTTGCAATGGGAAACACTCCACATTTCTACCCCTGCCAAGAGAATTCCTTCCATCAATACCACCAAACATTGTTTTGCTAGGGGCATGATTCACAGAGTTTAAGGAAGTGTGCTGGCTTCTTTGGTCCAACAGCTCACCTGATCACCACTAGGGCTGTAGAAACTGTGAACCAATTGGTACTAAAACTCTGGACTCATGACAAGACTGATCTTTAGCATGCATCAGTTTTGGACAGACCATGGGTCTGTGTCCTCAAGCTGTCCTCCGATGAGGAGAAAGTCTGGTGATGTTTTGACTCCTATGAAGAATCCACATGCTATAGCCATACTATAAGAATTATGTTCTTACAGTAGTGCCAGGAATTTGGGTGGACCCAGTGTATATGTTGCTTCTGATGCTCCTGTTCCCCCTAAAATGTTTTACTCAGTTGGGTGAAGCATGTCCACCATGTGTAGCGTTAGAGCAATGATGTGGGGAGTCTGAACCAGGCACTAACTGTAGGTTAGGGACAGATTTGATCTCATTTCAGCCCCAGTGGGCAACCTCAGTGTAATGGCGAAGGCTTTTTTCCAAGGTTGAAGCCTGGACTGCGACCATGTGCTATGTGAGGCTCCATGAAGATTTATCTCCATGCAGGAGTACAACTTTGGTGGCTTATTCTTTTATTTTAATGGTCAGGCAATAAATTGTCTCTACCTTAATTGAGTACACCGGTATTGTCATATAACTACCACTGCAAAATAATTGCCATAAAACAGGTTTGTGGTTAGATTATTAATTGTTAATATTTGACTGAACAGTTGTGAAGTCCCTCCAATTCTCTCACCCTTTTTATAGAGAAGCTTCAGTTAGATGGTGATCACTTGTAGAAGTGCCAGTTCACTCCAATCTTATAGTATAAACACATTGGGGTTAGTCCAAACTGAATCTAGTTTCGACACAAATGAAAGGGACCTTAAAAGCTCTTCATTGCAAAGTCATTGTTGTTTTCAATTTCTTGCACTTTCACAGCCTGATTTAAACGCTGCAAACCAGTCACTGTGCAAGCATGAACATTGGGGTTTTTTTCAAGTGGAACTATCTAAGTAACGCTGGATATTGCCAATTAACACAGATATGAGAAATGTAAGCAAGCAACCTTCATGAAAAAAAACAAGCAGCTGTATTTGAAAAGGAATGACGGTTTTCTGATTAGGATATTCTTTTCATTACCTTTGATTTATACTCTTGCAGTGTAGTTGAGTTTTTATTCAAATCTTGTGGCCAGAATGTCACATTGCTCGAACGCATGCCCCACCCAGCAGAGTGTGAAACTGGATGAGAAAACGTCAGCCGTGTAATCCGACATCCTCTTGCACTTGCTCCATATTTCGGTCAGCTTGTGCAAGAGTTGGAAGCGCGTCCATCATCAATCAAGCAGGCAATTCTTTCCTACAGTGCAGAAGGAAGCCAGTTGGCCCATCAAGCTTGCACTGACTCTCCGACAGAGCATCTTACCCAGGCCCGCCTCCCCCACCCCAATCCCCATAATCCCACACATTTACCATGGCAAATCCACCGACCTATACATCTTGGAACAATTAAGCATGGCCAATTCACCTAACTCACACATCTTTGGACTGTGGAAGGAAACCAGAGCACCTGGAGGAAACCCACGCAGACACGGGGAGAACGTGCAAACTCCACACAGTCAGTGACCCAAGCCAAGAATCGAACCCGGGTCCCTGGCGCTGTGAGGCAGCAGTGCTAACCACTGTGCCACTGTACTGGACCATTAAGAGGCCAATTGAACAATCATATATGGTGTGTCTGCTTATGTTGTCAGGTAGGCTGATTGGTCAGGCGGCCTTTACGTTCTAGCCGTAACCTCGATCCAAGGCAGGATGAAATGTCTGGGCTCAAATGAAATTAAAAAGGGCTCTGGGGACTGTGGTCTGTGTTTGAATGTGCTGCATAGACACTCATTGCAGCGTTTCTGCAGTCTGAGACTTACAGTACCTGTCTCCTAGGGGAGCACATTACAAGTGCCAGGACTACTCCCTCCCTTTGCTCAGTGACCCCCCGCGCCCCCCCCCCCCCCCCCCCCCCGCCCGCCACTCCTCCCCCCCAACCTCCCTGGCAGCCTTGAACCTTTCCCAGAATGCATTTCACACTGTCCATCTGTTAATTGGCTAGCCAGAGTGAAATCACCTTCTGGTGCCGATCGTGGCTGGTGGTATGTTTCTCAACCATTTCCGGACTGACCAAGTGCGTGTGCCTGACGGACGGAAAATTCAGGCCCATATTTTGAAAGAACTGAGGACAAAGTTTTAAACCGCAGTCCAAACATTAAGCAAAAGTCAAATTTGCTGGAAGCACTTAAGCATTTTTAGGTGTGATGATACTGTGCCTTTAAGAAATGTATTCATATTATATTTCTTGTGAGGGGTATGTTTAAAATTCAGCTCTGTATTACATGGTGCCGATTTGTCTGCAAACCAGGCAGCTCACATGCTGAGAATATAGGCTACTGATTGATTATAGCTAAGGGCGTGTTTGTGTTAATGCATTTTTGTTTATTTGGCTTTTCCACTGGGGTTGCAGAGTAGGGTTTTGATTCGATGGATTGACAGTCATGTATTAAGAGGAGGAGCTAAGCTTACAAGGAAAGACAGGCAGTTACTGCCATGTTCTGAAAGAAGCAAGAGGTGTCTCTCTGTCTCTGGAGGCTGCTTTTTGGGACCTGTTGGGAGAAATAGATCTCTCCCTCTTCCTTTCCAGAGGTGTTCTGGTGCCCAAACACATAAGCCTGTGTTTCTAACTGATTTTGAAGAGGTGTTTAAGTCTATAAGAGGAATATTGCTTGAATTGGAACTAATAGAGATAGGTTAGCAATGAAGAATTGTATCTTGTCATGTTTAAGTATTTCAACTGTTAAAGGTTAAGCTAATTCATTCATTGTAGTTAAACAGTATTGTTAAATAAAGTTTGTTTTGACAAAAGCTTCCTAGTCTGTCAATAGGATCACATCTGGCGTGAAATACCTTATCTTCATATTAATGCCAAAAAGTGGTTGGGGTCTAGCCAGGCTTAATAACATGCTTTGGGGTTTCTAATCCGTACCTTAACACAGGAAACAGCTGCAAGGAAAGAAAAGTGTACAGCTTCAGGTGTAACCCTTTACTAATGCTGGACTGAGGTGTTAATTATTCTCTCTCTGTAGCTTGTTTTCAGCATTTTTCTGGTCCTATTTTGCACTTTTGGCACCTTGCAGTATTTTAGTTTCTTGCCAAGAAATCATTGTTTTACGATTTGAGCACATGCATGTTTAACATATCAAAATGGCTGCCCTCTGGCCACAGTTCACAGATGTGGAGATGCCGGCGTTGCACTGGGGTAAACACAGTAAGAAGTTTAACAACACCAGGTTAAAGTCCAACAGGTTTATTTGGTAGCAAAAGCCACACAAGCTCTCGGAGCCCCAAGCCCCTTCTTCAGGTGAGTGGGAATTCTGTTCACAAACAGGGCATATAAAGACACAAACTCAATTTACATGAATAATGGTTGGAATGCGAATACTTACAGCTAATCAAGTCTTTAAGATACAAACAATGTGAGTGGAGAGAGCATCAAGACAGGCTAAAAAGATGTGTATTGTCTCCAGACAGGACAGCCAGTGAAACTCTGCAGGTCCAGGCAGGCTGTGGGGATTACAAATAGTGTGACATGAACCTAATATCCCGGTTTAGGCCGTCCTCACGTGTGCGGAACTTGGCTATCAGTTTCTGCTCAGCGACTCTGCGCCATCGTGTGTCGCGAAGGCCACCTTGGAGAACACTTACCCGAATATCAGAGGCCGAATGCCCGTGACTGCTGAAGTGCTCCCCAACAGGAAGAGAACAGTCTTGCCTGGTGATTGTCGAGCGGTGTTCATTCATCCGTTGTCGCAGCGTCTGCATGGTTTCCCCAATGTACCATGCCTCAGGACAATTCACAGAACCATTCACCCATTAACACCAACCTCTGGTCTCAGATTTGGATCATAAAATCCCACAGTGTAGAAGGAGGCCCTTTGGCCCATCAAGTGTGCATCGACCACAATCCCACCCAGGCCCTACCCCCATAATCCCATAGATTTACCTTGCTGGTCCCCCTATCACTAAGGAGCAATTTAGCATGGCCAATACACCTAACCTGCACATCTTTGGAGTGTGGGTGGAAACCGGAGCACCCGGAGGAAACCCACGCAAACACTGGGAGGATGTGCAAACTCCACACAGACAGTGACCCAAGCCGGGAATCAAACCTGTGTCCCTGGCGCTGTGAGGCAGAAGTGCTAACCACTGTGCCACCGTGCTGCCCTCATGGTCTCACCTGTAAAATCTGCTTTGAACTCCGCGTGCATGAGATGACTACTTAAACTAATAACCAGTTTAATTGTGCCGCCATCTAAGGAAGACGAGCGATATTATTAATCAAGGACTTTACTACAGATTATTGCTGTTCATTATTTCACTGGCTGTGATGAGTGCAGTTTCTCAACAAAAGAGTTGGGAGTTAAAGTTTTTATGATTAAGTAGTTGCATTTATTGAGACATCAGATTTACTTAATTGCATTTCCTGTAGAGATATATATTTTTCTGAAATTTGGAAGAAAACACGTAGGCTGAAAAACACCATCAATGCATGTGATTTATGAGTGTGAAGCGATTCCACAATGACAGATTTATCACAGTGATGATCTGTGTCTATGTGTCTGTGCTGCTGTTAATTTTGTCATTGACATTCACCTAGAATGGATGCCGATTTTAGTGCAGAAAATTCATTTAAATCAGTAGGAATTTGCACTGTGCAAGCACTGACTTATTTTCTCAGGCTCTACAGCAGCCTACCCAAGAGTCGTTTAAGAGGCCACAAAGGACCAGGCAGCTAAGTCTCTTTTCACTTGCATCAATGTGGAGTCAGGCGAAGCAGTGGTGGTCCTTCTGATCCTACGTTAACACTGCAGGATGCTGCCAGGGCACACACTTTGACACCTCCTATTTCATGCCCACCTCCTGCCCCCATTGCCCTCAAATTTACCAGCAGCTTTCTGGCTGAAATTCAAAGGGTCTGGATTGACAAACTATGATGAAGTTTCTGATCGGTGTCAGATGGATTCCAATGAGGCCTGAGAATGAATTTGGGACGGTTCTTGTGTATTTCTGTTCTGGCACGTGAGAAGAGTGTGCCAACCATTCCACACCCCTTACAGGCACTATAGTGAATCATAGGTTGAGCACCCTGGGGGAATGGCTGGTATGACAGATTGCGTAACCCCACACCAAGTTCATTGGGAAGTTTAAAATGGATTGAAGGGGAATCTATTGTTTCTTTTTCCTTTTGAAATGAAAAGGTTAAACAAAGTGCACCATATATTGTTCACAGTATTCCCATCCCAACTAGTTAATCGAGTTCCTTCGCTATGGTGACTAAAGTAAGGAAGTCCTGAAGAGTGGCGAAATGCGACTGGCACCACTTCTCAGGAAACAAATTAACCGTGACCTTGCAGAGGCCAAGTATGTGAAGAATAGAACCGATAGCAAATGCTTTCCGTCCTGCCAAATAATCTGATGGCCTAATATATTTTGTCTTCCCATTTCTGTTTCTCCTTCCTTCCTAGAGACCAAAAATAAAGAATTGTCACTATTTTGGTGGTTTTATAACAAAAAAGTGAATAGTGCACAGTGTTCCTTCCCTCCTCCAATTAATTAATTGGCATCCCTGGTGACTAGAGCTATAGGATTAGGAATAAGCCATTCACCCCATTCTGCTGTTTACCTACATTGTGGTGGATATATATCTCCACTCCATTTAACTGCATTTGTTCCATATTTCTTCATAGAATCCCTACGATAGGGATTCTATAATTCTATGATGCAGTACAGAAGGAGGCCATTCAACCCATCGAGACTGCACCGATAACCATCCCACGCAGGCCCTATCCCCATAACCCCACATATTTACCCTGTTGATCCCCCTGACACTAATCTGTTTAATCTCTCTCCATATATCAACCATTTCATTCTCAGTGTACCCGAACAGGCACCGGAGCATGGCGACTAGGGGATTTTCACAGTAACTTCACTGCAGTGTTAATGTAAGCCTACTTGTGATTCATAAATAAACATAAATTTTACCTTTACCAATCAAAGACTTTCCCCTTTATTCCAACTTGCTATCTGCTATCTTCCAATCAATTTAGCAATCCATGTCACAATATGGCATTCTTTCATTAGCCCACCAGAGAAAAGTTTGGTAACCCACTGCCCTACATCCTTCTCCTCAATTAGATCACCAAATGCAAGCAACTTTCACCAATTGCCAAGCACAACATCGACATATGGGTTGATTCTTTTTTAAATTCCTGACAAGAAACTATGGGATCATTTTTTCACCAACCTGGCACAGTACAAGTCCTTTGTGATTGGAACCGTGGTGCCTCACAGCTATCCCACCTCTTGCACAGAATGGCTGGTAGACTGTGGAAAACTGTCCAGCCTATATGATACCCACTGGTTTGCAGAGAGGGGTTCTGGGTGCTCTGGGGCAAGGGAGAGGCCTAAACTTTACTTGTGGGGCCAGGAGAAACACTCTGACTCCAAGGAAGGTGAAATACTCACCTTTCAAAAGGGCTTTTCACATCTTGATGCTCCATGGCCAGCTTCAGCCTGTAGGAAAGTTGCAGAAAGTCCATTGCTCAGGCTGCAGTTAAAATTGCAGTTGGTCGGACCACATTAGCTTTATTACGCCATGATCAGCATATTTAAAGCAGCTTCAGCAAAGTTTGGAAACTGCAGGATGTGTTTTGGAATGTGACCAGCATGCTAGGATTAGGGTTAGAGTTAAAACCCACCCCATTTGCTCAGAAATGAAGAATTTGTTGTGTGTGTATAGGAAACCGACTGCACACGTTGTTGGATATGGAGAATGTTGCTGAGCGAACACAGAGGACTTGTGTTCTTCCCATTAATTCTGCTTTTCAGGGAGATGGGGGAGGTAGAGGCCACATTGAAATGAGTTTCGAGAATATCATTCAACTGGATATGAACTCCCAGTACAGAACTGCCCCAAATTTGGTACTAAATGTGATGGGTGTGATGAATACAGGAAATTATAAATTAAACTGCATTTTGACTTGATTTATTATTGTCACATGTATTGAGATACAGTGAAAAGTATTGTTTCTTGCACGCTATACAGACAAAACATACCGTTCATAGAGTACATAGGGGAGATGGAAAGGAGAGAGTGCGGAATATAATGTGACAGTTATAGCTAGGATGTAGAGAAAGATCAACTTAATATTTGGGAGGTCCATTCAAAAGTCTGATGGCAGCAGGGAAGAAGCTGTTCTTGAGTCGGTTGATACGTGTTCTCAGACTTTTGAATCTTTTTCCCCGACGGAGGAAGAAGGAAGAGAGAATGTCTGGGGTGCGTGGAGTCCTTGATTATGCTGGCGGCTTTTCCGAGGCAGCAGGAAGTGTAGACGGAGTCAATGGATGGGAGGTTGGTTTGCGTGATGGACCGGGCTACGTTCACAACCTTTGTTCCTTTTATGGTGAACCCAGATGGCCAAACTGGTGTCACTTGTTGATTAATTACAGCAGTCAAGTCATCCCGAGAAGCATAGAAATGTTATTTTTCTGGTTTCATTTAGTTTCATAACCCATACAATTGAAACATATATACCCGTCACGAAGTGCAGTGTACTACATTCCACTACTAAGGCTGACATCTTTGATTTAGAAATCTCTTGTAGATGAATGTCCTCACTTCTTAAATTCAGTGATTGAGTAGCTTTTTGTTTGAATCTGCACATGAAAATTTATTTTATTCACTGGCATGTGATTAGCATTTTTATTAAAAGCTACTCTAGCCTATGGACCAGCGGGTCTTTAATTTTTGCCTATCCATATGATGTATCAGAGAGATACCAGCGAGCAGGTCACAGTGATCCGAAACTCCCTAAACATTCTGATGTGTTTAAGGGAAAGTCCTGTTGCTTTGCATTGCACTGCACAATAAATGGCAGATTTGACCATGACAGATTTCATGAATCTTTCAGCAACCCATCCAGACACTAAACACTGTGAGTCAACCAATCTCGTTGAATGATACTCACGGATGATACTAAGATAGGTGGGAAAGCAGGCAGTGAAGCAGATATAAAGATTTTCCAGACGGATATAGATAGGCTCGGAGAATGCGCAAAAATTTGGCAGTTGGAGTTTAATGTGGATAAGTGTGAGGTTGTCCATTTTAGCAGAAAAAATAAAAAGGCAAATTATTACCTAAGTGGAAAGCAGATCCAAAATGTGTCCAGGCAGAGGGATCTGGTGTCTTATGTTCATGAATCGCAGAAAGTCAGTATGCAGGTACAGCACGTAATAATAAAGGCAAATAGAATGTTGGCATTTATTGCAAAGGGACTTGAGTATAAAAGTAGAGAAGTGTTGTTGCAATTGAATAGGATGCTGGTGAGACCACATCTGGAGTATTGTGTCCAGAGAGAGCATTAACTCAGTACAGAGAGTACAAGAGAGAGCATTCACTCATTAGTGAGTACAGGAGAGAAAGCATTAACTCAGTACAGTGTATAGGAAAGAGGATTAACTCAATATAGACAGTACAGGAGAGAGCATTAACTCAGTATAGAGAGTACAGGATTAACTAGTAGAGTTGACCAAGGAGAACCGGTGGATGTGGTTTATTTACACATAAGAACATAAGAAATAGGAGCAGGAGTAGGCCATCTAGCCCCTCGAGCCTGGCCCGCCATTCAATAAGATCATGCCTGATCTGATAGTGGTTTAGTTCCACTTACCCGCCCGCTCCCCATAACCCTTAATTCCCTTATTGATCAGAAATCTATCTACCTGTGACTGAAACATATTTAACGAGGTAGCTTCGCCTGCTTCAATGGGCAGAGAATTCCAGAGATTCACTACCCTCTGAGAGAAGAAGTTCCTCCTCAACTCTGTTCTAAACTGACTCCCCCTTATTTTGAGGCTGTGTCCTCTAGTTCTTGTTTCCTTTCTAAGTGGAAAGAATCTCTCTGCTTCTACCCTGTCGAGCCCCTTCATTATCTTGTATGTCTCTATAAGATCTCCCCTCAGCCTTCTAAACTCCAACGAGTACAGGCCCAATCTACTCAATCTCTCCTCATAAGCTAACCCCCTCATCTCCGGTATCAACCTGGTGAACCTTCTCTGTACTCCCTCCAAGGCCAATATATCCTTCCGCAAATAAGGGGACCAAAATTGCACACAGTGCAATAAACTTTCAGAAGGCTTTCAACAAGTCTCACATAGAAAACTACTATGTAAAGTTAAAATGCATGCGATTGCGAGTTGTGTCTTGAGATGGATCAAAAGCTGGTTAGCAAATAGGAAGCAAAGAGGTGGCATAAATGGGTAAATTTGTCTCCTTATTTGAGGAAAAGTGGCGGCATTGGAGGCAGTTCAGAGGAGGTTCACCAGATTGACTCTGGGAATGAAATGGTTGACATATGGAGAGAGATTAAACAGTTTGGGCTTATACTGACTGGAGTTTAGAAGGATGAGAGGGGATTTGATTGAGGTATATAAAATTTTAAAAGGGATTGATAAAGTAAGCGTAGGCCAAATGTTTCCTCTTATGGGGCATTCTTTTACACATTCCACATTTGCTTATTTATCAGTTGATCGATTCCTTCTTATTCTTTATCTCAGTGCATTTCTTTAACAGAAACATGCCTCAACCAAGACTAGGAATGGATTCATAATATCCCCGGTCACCACGTATTCAGGAGTGATAGAGAAGGAAAAAGAAGATGGAGATTAGGGAGGGATATGGTGGCAACAATTCTGATGAAGAATGATGTTACAATTCTAAATAGAAAGATTTAAAATGGTTCTGTGACTAAAGTTATTTGACTTGGATTCAGGAGATGAGCTGTTATATTACTCGGAGGGGAAAATTATGAACAGGATGGTAAAAGGTTGGAGAAGATGTACTAAGGAGGTTGGTATTACTGAGGGTTATAGGACAGGACTTTCCAGACTCGCTCAACCCAAAACTGGAAAATCCTGCCCGAGGTCAACAGATTTTTCCATGGCCCGCCTCTCGCCCGCTCCAATTCCTGTGGGACTTAAAATTCGCCCCTATATGTCACCTGGAGTGCAAATGGAATGCATCTGA
The DNA here is from genome assembly GCF_964213995.1 of Mustelus asterias. Lineage (NCBI taxonomy): Eukaryota > Metazoa > Chordata > Chondrichthyes > Carcharhiniformes > Triakidae > Mustelus > Mustelus asterias. Next base: position 52,335,002 of record NC_135804.1, on the reverse strand, counting down.
GATTACTGAAAGAAGCAAAGATAGAAACAACAGAGGTACTGAGCTCAATCACTCATTGAATTCAGGATGAGTGGCAGTGGACTGGAGGGTTGCTATTGTTTTACCGCTATTGAAGAATGGGAAAAAGGATAAACCAGGAAACAAGGGGCCAGTCATTCTAACATTGATGATGGGTAAGTTCTTGGGAACTATTCTTAAGGACAATGTGAACTTCCAGTTAGAAAGGCATGGGCTAATCAAGGATTTGTTAAAGTTGTGTCAAACTTGATTGAATTTTTTTAATGGGGAAAGTTGATGAATTTAGTGCAGTAGATGTATGTACAGGATTTGGAAGGCACTTGACGGAGTGCAACACTGGAGACATATTATGAAAGTGGAAGAGCATGTACAGGATTTTGGGAGGCTTTTGATGAAGTGGTACACTGGAGACATTATAAAGGTGGAAGAGCATGGATTTAAGAGAAAAGTGACAGTATGAATAAAAAAATTGTCTCAATGGCAGGACGTAAAATATGGTGGTGGATGTTTTTGAAATGGGACTTTTTTCAGTCATGCTGCACAAGGATCAGTTTTGAGCCTGTTACTGTTTTGAACTTTCTGTAAACGACTGCCTGAAATGCAGGGAGCAGCGTTATTACATTTTTAGATGATATGAAACTTGGAAAAGTAGAGATAGTGAAGAGATGGTAATAGGGTCCAGGACGACAGAGATAGGGTGGTGAAATGGGCAGAATCAGGGCAGATGGAGTTTAATGCAGACAAGTGTGAAGCGATGCACTTTGGGAGGATGAATATGGAAAGGCAGTAAATTATAAATGACAAGGCTTTGAAAAATGGGGACGAGCAGGGAGACATTGGTGTTAATTTACACAAATCCTTCAGGGTGATATGGCAAGTTGATTAAGTGATTTAAAATAAAAACATTTTTTATTCATTCCCGACATGTGAATGTTGCTGGCAAGGTCAACGTAATTGCCCATCCCTAATTGGCCTTGAGAAGGTGGTGTTGAGGCACCTTCTTGAACCACTGCAGTCTCCACTGCATAGGGAGGGAATTCCAGGATTTTGGCCCGGTTACAAAGGAGGAATATACAATATATTTGCAAGTTGGTGTCTGAATTAAAGGGGAACTAGCAAGTGGTGGTGTTTCCCTGTGTCTATTGCCCTTCTCCTTCTCAGTGATAGAGATCATGCGTTGGAAAGTGCTGTTGAAGGAGGCTTGCCGAGTTACTGCGGTGCACCCTGTAGATGGTACACACTGCTGCCACTGTGCACTGGTGGTACACAAAGCTAATGTTTAAGTTAGTGGATGGGGTACTGATCAAGTGGCTGCTTTGTTTTAGATGTGTGATGAAATCTGTATTTTTTGGATTTGTTTTGTCTGTATGTGATTTAGGTGTGAGGCCATGGTAATTTTGAACCAAGAATCATAGAATTGCTACAGTGTAGAAGGAGGCCAATCGGCTCATCGAGTCTGCACCGAACACAATCCCACCCAGACCCTATTCCCATAACCCCTCATATTTACTGTTGTGGGTAAATAATACCTCTGAGATAGCTGGTAAGTCAAAGTACAGTGAGCTTTATTCTCAAAAGCTTTTGGAAGAGATCTGGCAACCTTAACAGCGATTCACCAGACTTCTCACTGAACACAGGAAGTGTGGACATTTATACATTATGGCTCCCAGCACCCGTCACGATGCAAACACTGGTCTGGTCATGAATCAAAGTTCATGTAACAGTCCTTGATCACGAAGCACGATGCATCTGGCAGCCTCTGACCATAAACCAGAGTGTATCTGGCATTCTCAGGTCACGAAGCATCAGTCCTCTGGCATCTGTAGTCACGATGCAGTCTTACGTTCCCTCCTTTCCCCGCAGCGTTCCCTTTGAAGTGACTGTGTGACCCGCGGCGATCCCAGCGGGGAGTCTTCCTGTCAAATGGCCGTATCACACTCCACATCTTGTAGCTGCTTTCTTTGTTCAAATCACACACAAGCTTGTAGAAAAGGTAAGACTCTACAAACAACATTTACATTTAGCTATCTGTCTTTATAAGAATAAAAGTTAAAGAATGAAACCATGAATAAATAACTTATATTGATGCCAGGAGCAGTATAAACCTGGGGAAATTAGCCGCAATGAAGGGTTATGTTTGTGATACATTCTGGGTACAAAATCCATTAACCCTTTAGGTACAAAATACATTGAGTACAATCCCCCCTTTTGGCCGGGGCCAGGTCCAAGCATGGCCCCATGACCAATTCAGAGCCAAATGTTACCAGTATATGGGCCTACCTCCTTCGTCAGGAAGTCTGCCCCTTCTGCCTGTACACTTGCACTTGGCATAATTCGGGCTGTTACCGTGTTACAATAGATGTTCAATAATGTCATACAAATACAACAAGCAATAACAATTACAATTAATACAATCAACCCATGCATCAGTTATGATCCCCACGACCCGAACCATTGCCCCAGCCATCCCGGAAGGTTGTAATTATATTGGCTCCCTTCATCCCTATTGTCTTCGCTACCCGTTTGATATGATCTGCCAAACGAGTTATATTTTCCGAATCATCTGGGATATACGTGCAGCATTCAGATCCAATTACAGCGCACGTTCCTCCCTGGGAAGCCAACACATAATCAAGTGTCAATCGTTTCTGTAAAGCAACTTTCCAGATAGCTACAACCTCGGCTGATACTTCAGAGAAGGCTGTGCTCACCTCCTCGAACCCATCTCTAATTTCATTTGCAATTCTCTCTAAGGTCGAGGCCATATGTATAAGTTCCTGAGCTGCTTTTGCTGTCCCATAAAGTGGGAAGGCCATCATAAAGAACCATTCTGTCTAACTAATGATGAATATAGGGTACCACATATGCTAAATAACATGATCCTGCCCAATCCCAGAGAAGCCATGGGTAGGCATTGTTTCTACAGACAAAATAGGTATCATTATATGCAGTCATGCTGCTCATATAAGTAGAGGAGAGGTTGACCAGGACATCAGCAGTGGGGCAATGGATTGTAATCTGTTGCGCCAAAGTCCAGGCACCACTGGTGACATTAACCTGCTGGGTACAGTAGCTATGGCCAATAAGTATGGTTCCATTTCTTACCAGGCAGATAGATCCCCTTGTTGTTTTTTCACAACATGCCTGATGGGGTTTTTAATGTCACTTTCCTTATCCCGTCTTGGGTTCCATTCTGATTCAAAATCCACTCTACCATTCCTGGAGTTGACAAAGGGATAGGGAATAAAGGACTTCCCCCCTTTCCTCTGTGCGTGCGAATGTGTGAGCAGACCCAGCACTTGCTCAAATTTGACTGTAATGCATACAAGTGAGACATATACATGAAAGTGTTCATGTGATGGGGTCTGATTTAGAGGATTGATACAATGATCGCTTGGATCGGCCAAATCTTGTGTTGATGTACTCACCCTCCCAAGCCCTCTGCTGTTGCCGGGTACAGGTCCATCCCGGTCCCTCAGCTAAACACTGAAAATTCCAGTTACATCAAGTTACATTGCATGGGAGACCCCAATCACCTCACCCCTCCAACAGAGTTGGCAACATGGTACGGTTAAGGAATCCCGAGCAACGGTCCCTACAGGTTACCTCCCAGGGACCTATTCCATGTGTCAGAAGGTTACAATAGACAGAACCATCGTTACAGAGATGCTTGCGATGCCCTGTCCCCAAGTCTACACAATTCCACCTATACTTCCCTTCCGTAACTAGCAGGGCAAGGGTCATGAGAAGCAGCAAGAAAATCATCCTATCTCTTAACTAATACCCGTGTGACCATTATACAATGGACCAAAGGCTATACCGTCCGTGCGCAACTTCCCGCGAACCCGTTTAGCTTGCTTGGAGGTCAACTGTCTCACATATCTGTGAATTAAGTAGACTACACAATTTTTAACCTCATAGAGGCCCTTCCATTTAGGGGCGAACCCAGTTTGGTCAGGTAGTGCTTTTACTAGGACGCAACTTTACGCCCGTCAGAGAGCATTTCAAGCTCTCTCTCTGTGTCTCTTTGTTCCTGATTGTCTTTTACCAATTTGCGCATCCCTTTTAGTTGGGTGCTTAGTTCCAAAACATATCTCCTGAATTCATCCTTTAGTGAACCAACATCATCGCCCGTCCTGTCATTAATTCATAAGGGGTTAATCCAGTTGTCCGGTTTGTGGTAACTCTTAGCCTCATCAGTATGGTGGGCAATACCTCTGTCCACATTTTCCCGATGCCTGTATGGCTTTAGCTAGTACATTATACAATTAACTACACATTCCCCCTTCCATAGAAAGCTTAGTGTGAATTAAATAACACTTTACACTGGCTTTTTGGCTGCAGCTGGACATCCATTCATTTGTATGTAATCCCATCAAAAGACATCGCATTCCCCATTAAAATCACATGCCATACAGCTCCAATCTTTATATGATGTACTCTTACATTATATCTAATTTGATCATTTGTATGGTGAGGAAAACAGGAAGCTCCGACAGAATTATGTTTTATCCATACACAACATATATTATATAAAATTGGTTAAGGCTTTTCAGGATTTGATTTTATTCTTGGGTCTATATGGCAGTGCTATACTGTATAATAAAAATACTCAAGCGGCAGTTGTATCATACCACTTTACACATCAAAACCGTAATATCCAAACCCCTTTAATCCAAGCCGTTTCCAATTTTAAACTAAGCTCCAGATCAAAACCCTGCACTCGAGGAAAACAACAGGCGCCAAATCAAAACCAAAGTAGGTACAATACATACTAGTTAATTAATCAGTAACGTTTTGGTTTGATTTTAACTGGCTAGATTTTAAGCTTGGCAGTGCTCTATATTTGGCAAACTTTGAACAATAGATAGCATATTAAATTCCAACGGCAGTACATAATTTTAACCAGTTTACAGAATATTAAACTATTAGACGTTTGTAAGAGCAACTTGCATTAGCAACTGAGATTTTAATTGATTAATCTCCTACTGGAACTTGAAATAAGCAGAATTATGATTCATTTCACTAACTTAATATATTTTAAACTGACTCATAGACAGTACATTTACCTCATTCTTTTGTTCTTGCTTATCTACCTTTCCATAAAATTACTTATTTTCTTCTCCCAATTTCTCAACTTACTCTCTCATAATCTTCACTTCAAGACAAAGGGGAGAGCACATGGTTCCCTCCAAGGTTTAAATCCTTTCTTAACAAAATTTAAACACAGGCTTATTCAAAATTCAAATTGGCTATTTCAAACTTCAATTTATGTACTTCAATTTTGAAATTTCAATTTACTTTCCAATTTTTATTTAAACTCTGTATCAAACCCACTATTGTAAAATCACAACTAGGGGACAAACATCAAAACATCAAAGCAAACAACTTTGTTAAAACACACACAGACACACATGGAAGCTTCCAACTTTCATTCAAAATTAACATCTTAAACTGAGATGTAAATAAAACATTTAAAGAGAATACAGAACGTGGATTAAGACAGTCACTTTTATTCTTCTTTCTTCCAAACTGAAATTAAACATAAATTGAAGTTTGAAATAGCCAATTTGAATTTTGAATAAGCCTGTGTTTAAATTTTGTTAAGAAAGGAAAGGTACTCAAAACAGAAGTAAATTCAAGAAATCTTATCACTTTAATCTTTAACAGTTTTAACACTTCCCCAGCTCCCCTGAGGCTACACTGAGGTACAAAGCATTGCATTTATTACCCGCAATAAACACTCCACAAGAACAAACAAAATTTTCAACAACTCCTGCTCTCAATCTAATACAACAACAACCACCTACATTCGACTAGCAACCAGATCACACAAACACACTGGAATACAAAAACTAAGATTTCTCCTATCCACCTCCAGGTATGCCACTAGCCCATTTTACCAACTCACCGTAACCTTGGGACATAATCACTCCCATTTTTAGGATGTTTTGGTGAACACTAAAGAATTCATCCTTAAAAGCCTGGATGAACGCTCGATCTCCTCGACCTGGGTTTCCTTGTCTTGATATACCTGGAACAACCGTCCCCCATATTCAGAAGCTCCTTCCCCTTTTAACTGTTTCGTTGTGGTTATTCTGCTCCATTTACTAGGAGCATTCCCCAACACTCTCAGAGTTTCAAACTGGGCGAAGAGTGTCTGCTGGGCATCTATCTCTGATGTTAGGGCGACTACATGTGTCCACCGTCCCCCACTATAATCCTGTGCTGGAGGAGCGGCGGGTCCAACTGCTGCCTGCCTCCACTTACCCGCTGGACAGGCTACCCTTACCAGCTGGTGTACGTCTCTCAGGTATAATAGGTGTCCAACCCAGATTGTGTCTAATTCTTCTCAGAATTTAGTGGTTGCGCTTCTAGGTTGTAATTTACCCAGGGAAGCCATTTTCTGCTGCCTCTCACCTGGGGTGAATGGTTTATAATTTACTTTTGGCTGCGCATCTGTTCCCCCTCGGGTTACTATCTCAGAGGTATTTAGAAGATAGTTGAGAGGTATTGATAGAGTGGATTCTCAGAGGTTTTTACCCACGGCTGAAATGGTTGTCACGAGAGGCCACAGGTTTAGGGTGCTGGGGAGTAGGTATAGAGGAGATGTTAGGGGTAAGTTTTTCACTCAGAGGGTGGTGGGTGCGTGGAATCGGCTGCCGCTAGTGGTGGTGGAAGTGGATTCGATTGAGTCTTTTAAGAGACTTTTGGATAGGTTCATGGAGGTTAGTAAGGTAGAGGGTTATAGATGAGCCTAGAAGGTAAGGAAATTGTTCGGTGCAACTTGTGGGCCAAAGGGCCTGTTTGTGCTGTAGCTTTTCTATGTTTTATGTTCTATGTTCTACTGGTGCTAAGTTGTGTTCTAGTGCTTCCCACTCCTCTGGAAGAGTGGTTAGTCCCTGTTCTGTGGACTCATAAGGAGGTAGAAGAACGGTTTCCCCTCTCCATTGCTTTTCTTCTAATACCTGGGTTTGTTTCTCCAGTTCCCTTACTCTGGATTCTAACTCCCTAATCCTTTCTTTATCCTCACTCCACTTCTTAGTGGAGCCAACTACTTGCTCAATTAGTCCAGCTAACTGATGAATTAACAATACTCCGATTTTCTTTGTCATGTTTCTCTTTTCTTTATTCAACCACTTATGCTGTTGGTCCAGAGGGTAGGATAAGTCCCACCCCCCTTTTCTCATCTGTTTAATGAATTTGTTCCTCTTAGTCATATATTTGTCTATCAGGGATTCCAGGGGTCCCCACTGTCCTTGTGATCCCGCCATAATACAGATAAGTTTTATACTCACCACCTGGAGTCTTCTATTCTCCCTTCTCACTCTCTCCTCCTAGATCGTTCTTATCAGAGTTCGGTGTTACCTGTCAGGGGTGATCAAATCCCTCCGTACCACCGCTTACACTATTAAGGTTACACTATTAAGCTTACACCATTAAGCCGGCTTCTACTCCGGTGATCACTCAGTCTCTTTCTCACTCACGTCTGAACATCAGACCTCAGGCAACTTTTCTCCAGTCTTTATACCCACTTCAAAATTCTGGCCTCAGCATGGGGGATTTCCCCTCTTAACATTCGCTCTAAGGCTGAGTATAAAAGACAAATGCCTCCTTGTCCGTATGTGTTCAGTTCAGACGTCTTTCACTCTCACACTCTCTCATCACATATGATCATTCACTGTAGCTTGACTCACCCTATTAGGTTCAGAACTCTCTTCCAGTACCCAGGTAGTGGCCATTCAACCTGAGCCCGCAAACAGATTCCCGGGTTTCGGCACCAAATTGTTGTAGGTAAATAATACCTCTGAGATAGTAAGTCAAAGTACAGTAAGCTTTATTCTCAAAAGCTTTTGGGAGAGATCTGGCAACCTTAACAGCGATTCACCAAACTTCTCACTGAACACAAGAAGAGTGGACATTTATACATTATGGCTCCCAGCACCCGTCACGACGCAAACACTGGTCTGGTCATGAATCAAAGTTCATGTAACAGTCCTTGATCACGAAGCACGATGCATCTGGCAGCCTCTGACCATAAACCAGAGTGTATCTGGCATTCTCAGGTCACGAAGCATCAGTCCTCTGGCAGCTGTAGTCACGATGCAGTCTTAGGTTCCCTGCTTTCCCTGCGGCTTTCCCTTTGAAGTGACTGTGTGACCCGCAGCGATCCCAGCAGGGAGTCTTCCTGTCAAATGGCCATATCGCACTCCACATCTTGTAGCTGCTTTCTTTGTTCAAATCACACACAAGCTTGTAGAAAAGGTAAGACTCTACAACAACATTTACATTTAGCTGTCTGTCTTTATAAGAATAAAAGTTAAAGAATGAAACCATGAATAAATAACATATTGATGCCAGGAGCAGTATAAACCTGGGGAGATTAGCCACAATGAAGGGTTATGTTTGTGATACATTCTAGATACAAAATCCATTAACCCTTTAGGTACAAAATACATTGAGTACAAAAAACATTAACCCTTTCCCTTCTTTATTTACCCTGCTAACCCACCTGACACTAGGGTTAATTTAGCATGGCCAATCAACCTAACCTTCATATCTTTGGACTGTGGGAGGAAACTGGAGCACCCAGAGGAAAATATCATGGATTGATACTTTTGAGCCTGCCTCAGGGCAGAGGCTGGAACCTTGTGGAGAGATGTTAATAGGTGACAGAGGTGAGTTCAGAGGACAGAGTGAACAGCAGCCCATAGGGAGCAGATGAAAGGGAGGGTTGGCTGAAGCTCTGCTGTAGCTCAGTGCTGCTGAGGCTCAGCGAAGCCCCAGGAATTGTTATCTCCACCCTGCCATCAGTTGGGATTTAGGGAAGTCCAGGTGCAGGGATCTCCCAGAGCTGCTGAGAAGGAGTTATTGGCAGCGGTGTTCCTGAGAAACTGGGACTGTGGTTCGGTTTGGATGCTGGAGAATAGTCTGGCCGTGACGGGGACACTGTCTCGGTAGAAGGTCAACTCAGCTGGAAAAGAAATCAAGAAGGTTGGACCTGGGTGTGGATTTAAGAGAGATTTAGAATGGTGCATCTCTTGGGTGAAGATCATAGCCATGGAACTCACGTGGATTAGAATTGTGTCAGCTGGAGTTCAGATTAGCTTTTGAAAGAAGAGGAACTGAAATCTCTCATGAGGAAGACTGAGTTTTTGAAGGATTTTGTGACTCAAAGTGATGATTGTTATCTGGGTGAGTTGTTGAGAAATTCAGGTGACCTGTCTTGGTGATGTCTGCCACTTAATGTGCAATTTGCAGTGTGTTCAACCATAGTTTGCCTGTTAATTCATGTTTACCGCATGTTAATTCTGTATGTTAGAATATAAATATAGTACTGACTGTTTGCTTTGTTGGTTTTTGTGTAGTAAAATTTCTTCTTTCTGTATAAAATCGTGGAATCTTTATTTCCCTATTAAGTAACTGGGATTTCAAATCTTGTCTACTTTAACAAACATGGTTACTGATCCTTAACCAGTTTGTAATGAACCTTCAGGGTCTCATCAGGGACCATGCCAAAATTTGGGGGTCTGGTCTGGGTTCATAACAGAAAGTGTCGAGGTTCTTGAATGTTGTTCAAACTTCACTCATCCAGCCAGGTATGGAGTCTTCCATCACACTCCTGACTTGTGCTTTGTAGATGGTGGACTCGTGGAGTCAGGAGGTGAGTTACTCGCCACAGATCTGATTGGTTCTTGTAGCCACAGTATTTATATGGCTGGTCCAGTTCAGTTTCTGATGTTGATAGCGGAGGAATGTGCAATGGTGATGAAATTGAAAGTCAAGGAGCGGGTTTCGAGTAGAAGGACAGCAGAACTTCATTAGTGTCTTGTCTTAGTGAGAGAGTGTTCAATGTTCCCTTTTATTCCCATTGACTACAATTTTGCTGGGCTCTTTGATGCCGCATTTGGGCAGCATGGTGGCACGATGGCTGCCTCAGGGACCTGGGTTCGATTCATGGCTTGGGTCACTGTGCAGAGTCTGCATGTTCTCCTCGTATCTGTGTGGGTTTCCTCTGGGCACTCCGATTTCCCCCCTGACTGATTGACCAGGGACAGGGGATGGAAGGCTAGTATCTGTCTTTTTCCCTCTTAGTACAGTTCACATTGGTATCAAATTCCACATGTGCCAATATTATGAAATATAAATTTCTTGCTGCAGAACAACATCTGTCTTATAGATGTTTCAGTCTGCACTAACTTTAGATACAATGTGAATCCAGTCAGGTCCATAAAGTTGTAGTTTGAATGAGCTTGAAGTATACAATAGACACCAACTGTTCTCACTTTGCCATAAAAAGACATTAGCAAACAGGGAAAGGCAAACAATATGCCATACTGAAAATTTAATGCAATGATAACTGGTTTCTTATAAATTGTCCATGAGGCAATTAGTACTGGTATTAAATTGAGCTTCCTAGCATGAAGCTCACAGAGTTTTTAAAGTGATCATAGATCATCAAATCCCCACAGTGCAGAAGGGGGCCATTCTGCCCATTGAGTCTGCACCTACAACAGTCCCACCCAGGCCCTATCCCCATAACCCACGTATTTGCCCTGCTAATCCCCCTGACACTAAGGGGAAATTTAGCATTGCCATCAACCTAACCCGCGCATCTTTGGACTGTGGGAAGGAACCAGAGCACCCGTAGGAAATCCACGAGGACACGGGGAGAACATGCAAATTCCAAACAGACAGCCACCCAAGGCCAGAATTGAACCGAAGTCCTTGGAACTGTGAGGCAGCAGTGCTGACCACTGTGCTACCATGCTGCTGGTATGACTGCATGATCTCTGAAAACCCTCAACAAATTCACTGGGTTTGTGATTTTAAATTTGGCCTGTTAAACATTTTGGGTGGGATTTTCCAGCACCCCACCCCCCGAAGGCAGGTCTCCATTGGCTGCCAACCGGGTCTTCTGGTCCTGCTGATGTCTATGATGTTTTTTGTGGCTGGCCCATCCCTCCACCAGGGAACCCGTCATTGACCAGGGAGGGGGTCACCTTCAACGGAACAGGAGGTTCTCGCTGGTGGAAGGGATCGGTAAAACCTGCTCTTTGGATAGGATTTTCCAACTCTGGCTGCCACCAAGACCATCCAGTCCTGTCGAAAGCCAATGGGCATTTGGATGAGCTGCTGATTCTCCTGCAACAGGTCCCACTATGACGTGGCTGGAAAATTCTGGCCTTTACTCCAGTAAAGGTGCTATATAAATGCAAGCTGTTGTTGTATACGTCCACTTCAGGTGGAAAGAACCTTGCTAAACTTGTTTTGACCACAAACATTAGCTGAATATTTATATATCCAGTGGTGTTGTCATTCCCAACTTGTCAATGTGCTTTCTTTGCCAGGATGAGCACCAGCGGAATTAAGGAAGTGCTGGAGAGTAACCATGGTCAGCTGGTGGAATGTCTCAGTCTGGAAGCGAACCATGTACTTGAAAAGGCCAAGGGTATCCTCGATGAGATGGAGCTTAACTTTGTCATGAGCCAAAAAACCAACAAGGAGAAGGTTTCAGTGCTGCTAAAGACATTGATGACCAAAGATAATGAGACTTGCAAGAAATTCATTGAAACTGTCATTATCGTTATGCCCTGTAATTTATTGCCCATGGGTCTGGAAAACATGCTCATGACAGCTGGAGATAATGACACAGAAGGTAATGTGTGGTGCTTAAGATCGATAAAATATAAAGAGTTGGGAACCCATAGAGTCCAAGAAAGAACACAATGAAGTGAAATGATTTTGTCATTGTTCAGTTTTGACCCAGTCACATTAGCAACATTTCAGAGGCATCCGGATGGGTACATGAATAGGGAGGGAGTGGAGGAATATGGACCGAGTAAGGGCAGAAGATTTTTTTAGTTTAGTTAGGGCATCGTGATCGGCACAGGCTTGGAGGGCCGAAGGGCCTGTTCCTGTGCTGTACTTTTTCTTTGTTCTTTGTTCTCTTTGTTCAGTCTAATTGGAGTTGGCTTACTTTGTTCAACATAGGGATTGCTGGACAAAAACAACCATTCTCCTTCTGCCCAGTAGCTACATGTGACAACAATAATGGAGTCATTGACTATTAATCACAATTAATCTCTATCAATTAGTAGACCGGGAAATGACACTAAGAAAACCCTGGAGAAGGAAAACTTTGGGATCATAGGTCTAAAGCCATCAATTCTTTCCACATGTCATGTCTCAAATTACTCATTAATGTATGCCCAAAATGTTCATTCCTTGAATCCAGTATTGAATATTTAACCTTTGCTATTCTGTTTTTGTTCAGTTTGATTTATTCCATTCCATTAAACTTCAGAATCAGTGTTTAAAAACGCTAGTTCCAAATTAATGCAACAAGTAATTTACCCACATCAATGAGCAAAATGAAACCAAAAATAATATGAAGAATGTATTAAACTAATTTGACTTGTCTATATTTTCATTTGAGATAACTATATATTAAGAAATTGCATGGATTTTGCGTGTGGATTCTAGGTTTGCCAAAGGGTATATTAACAGTACTTGTGGAGTTAAGAACTGACTTAACCATAGAGGAAAGACTTTTGAAAATTCTCTACCCTGTGGCTTCTCTCTTAACGTTGTGTCACGCCACAACTCAGGACTTGAGCTACATTTACACTGTAACTGTGTTTTAAACCATTACAGAAAGTTGTGTTTGAATACGCTAAAAAAGGTTTCTGATGTTATCTGCAATAATTGTCCTAAGACCCAGCAGGTTCAGATACTTATATGCTGCAAACAATTTGAAAGGCACAGGTCATTATTCTGTCCAGCTTCACCGAAGGAAGAGTAAAGGCCTTCTATTATAATTAGCTGTGACTAACAATCAGTTTGTCAAGTAGAGCTCTGCAAGCTTTCTGGTTTATGAAAAATGTGACTGGTAGACTAAAGAACCTTTTCTTTCCAGGTATATTATGCCAGCAACCGAATGAATCTAATTCTGACATTACGGCATTCTCGGACGTAGAATCAAGCGTAACAGGTAAGGGTGGAAATTGTGGGATAGTTTATTTTTTAAGAAGGGAACAAAAGAATATCTAAGAAAGTTGACAGAGGGAAGCCAGGGAACTATACAAGCTAGCTTATAGCTGTTGTTGGGAAGTTGCTGGAGTCTATAATTAAGGATAGGCTGACAAAAAATCTTGAAAGTTTTCAGCTATCCAGAGAGAGACAGTATGGGTAGGTATAGAGTCATGTGGCACGGTGGCACTGTGGTTAGCACTGCTGCCTCACAGCACCAGGGACCTGGGTTCAATTCTGGCCTAGGGTCACTGTCTGTGTGGAGTTTGCACATTTTCCCCGTTCTGCGTGGGTTTCCTCCAATTGCTGCGGTTTCCTCTTACAGTCCAAAGATGTGCAGGTTAGGTTGATTGGCCATGCTAAATTGCCCCTAGTGTCAGAAGGCTTCGCAGGCTAAATATGTGGGGTTTCGGGTATAGGGTCTGGGTGGGATTGTGGTCGGTGCAGACTTGATGGGCCGAATGGCCTTCTTCTGCACTGTAGGGATTCTATGCCTGATTGATCACCTCTTTGTGAAAATGCAATGTGGTGGGCCACGTCAATGTCTGTGGATGTGATTTATATGGACTTCCAGCAGATATGGGCCAGAATTCTCCCGTCTTGCACTCTCTGCTACCACTGCCAGTGAGAACAGAGAATTTGGCGAGTCAGCCAAATTTCCATTTACAGCAGCGGGACTGGAGAATCCCAGTTTCGGGCGAGGTCGGAGAATTCCGGCTCTGATCATACATGAGAGATCATTAGGTAGAGTTGAAAATTCATAGAATTGAAGTCAAATTATTGACCTGGCTGGGAAACTGGCTGCGCAGCAGGAGACACAGTGTAGGAATAAAGGACAGGTATTCTAATTGTCAGGATGTGTCTAATGCTGTCCCACAGCGACCTGTGATAGAGCCTTAACTACTCACCATATTTGTTAATAACTTAGCTGATACGTTAGAAAGCCACGTAAAAAGATTAGCTGATGATACAAAGATTGGAAGAATTGTAAATAATGTAGATGGAAGTGTAATATTACAGAAATATAGATAGATTAAGGGAATGTGCAAAATTGTGATAAATCAGTTTCAATGTAGGCAAAAGTGAGGCCATCCATTTTGGAAAGGAAAGGATAGAGAAGTGTACTTTCTAAGTTAGATAAGTTTAAAGTTTATTTATTAGTGTCACAAGTAGGTTTACGCTAACACTGCAATGAAGTTGCTGTGAAAATCCCCTAGTTGCCACACTCCAGCACCTGTTCGGGTACACTGAGGGAGAATTTAGCATGGTCAATGCACCTAACCAGCAATCAGACTGTGGGAGGAAACAAGAGCACCCGGAAGGAACCCACGCAGACACGGGCAGAACGTGCAAGCTCTACACAGACAGTGACCCAAGCCGGGAATCAAACCCGAGTCCCTGGCGCTGTGAGGCAGCAGTGTTAACCAATGTGCCACCGTGCCGCCTATTGCCATAAAGGTCCAAAGAATCTTAGGGGGTCCAGGTACAGCAACAGAAAATAATCAAAACTTGAATGGAATGCTGGACGTTAAATCAAGAGGAATGGGACACAAAGATCCATTGTTTACTATGGAACTTAAGGACAGCGTTATATTAAAAGAAGAGGCTTATAATGCTACAAAGAAAAGTAATAAGGCTAAGGATTAGGTGAGTTCTAGAAACAACCAAAGGGTGGCCAAAAGTTCATTAACAAAGGTGAAAAACAGAGTAAGAGTAAACTGGTCAGGGACATTGAAATAGTATGTTAGAACTTTCACAGATATAGAAAAAGGAAGAGAACAGCTAAAATAAATGTTGGTCTCTTAGATGCAGAGGCAGGAGAAATTGTCATGGGGAATGAGAAAATGACAGCGATCTTGAACAAATGTTTTGTTTAAAAATATTCGCTGACTGGGGCCATTTCTCGGTCAGACCCTGCTCCAGGCACAGCCTTGGAATGATGACACCCTCACTGACAGGGATGAACCCTCCTGTTGTAGAAAGTGAGGAAGCCTCCAATTTGAGATGCGTTCTGAAAATGTTTCCATTTAAAAAAAATAAGCTGTGGCCACAGCTGCCTGGTCACCATTGTAGAGGAAAACCCTTTCCATAGGATGGTCTTGGGCTGCAGCTGTGCCCTGTTGATCCCTGTGGCACTGCAGGAGGTTGGGAGGTATGTAGGAGAGGCCTCATGGTTCTCGCTGGCCGTCCACCAGCAAGCCACCTCCAGGTACCTGCTGGACTTTGGCCCCTGTGGAGGGCCTGTTTG
The DNA here is from genome assembly GCF_964213995.1 of Mustelus asterias. NCBI lineage: Eukaryota > Metazoa > Chordata > Chondrichthyes > Carcharhiniformes > Triakidae > Mustelus > Mustelus asterias. Next base: position 52,319,704 of record NC_135804.1, on the reverse strand, counting down.
CTGTCAAGAAGAAGTGGACACTGCCAGACAGTTACTCCTTGCTGTTTCAACCCTGTCTCTGCCAAGAGCAGATGCTGGAACCCGTCGGCCCACTGACCAGACTCCCTCTCGTCCTATCTCCCTCCTAGTCTGCCATCAAAGCTACCTCAGCAGAACTGGCAAGATTTCACACCTGACTTCACAGTAGAAGACACAAATTGCATACCAGAAATAGAGGGTAACCAAGGGACTATTAAGAGTAAGGAACTTAAAGTGAGCCATATCAGCAAAGTCCGAAAAAGGATAGTTGCAAAGATAGTGAATGAACTGATTTTCCAAAATTCCATAGAGTCTACAATGGTAGATTGGAAGTTAGCAAATGTAACAACACTCTTTCAATACTTGGGGAGTCAGTTAGCTGGTTAGTTGATGAAGAGTAATACCAACGGTGTGGGTTCATAGAATCACAGAATCCCTACAGTGCTGAAGGAGGCCATCCAGCCCATCGAGTCTGCACCGACCACAATCCCACCCAGGTACTATCCCCATAGCCCCTCATATTTACCCAGCTAATCCCCCTGACACTAGGGTCAATTTATCATGGCCAATTAACCTAACCTGCACATCTTTGGACTGTGGGAAGAAACCAGAGTACCCGGAGGAAACCCATGCAGACACGGGGAGAAAGTGCAAACTCCACACAGACAGTGACCTGAGGCTGGAATTGAACCCGGGTGCCTGGTGCTGTGAGGCAGCAGTGCTAACCGCTGTGCCACCATGCTGTCCATACAGGGTTCAATTCCTATATTAGCTGAGGTTACTCATGAAGGCTTGTCACCTCAACCTTACCCCTTGCCCGAGGGGTGGTGATCCTCAGGTTATAACACCCCCACCTCCCCACCCCAACTCAAAGGGGAGAGCAGTCTATGGTTATTTGGGACTATGGCAACGTCACCTTTTTATTCTAAAGCTGTATGTTCCTTGTACAAGTACGCCCAAGTGTCCCTGAACATCAACATTTGGAAGTTGCACTCCATTTGAAAATAAATTCTGCTTCTCTATCCTTCCTACCAAAGTGAAGAATCTGACACTTTCCCATATTTTACTCCATTTCCACTGATTAAGGAGTCTACAATTAGGGACAGTCTAAAAATGACGGCCAAATCTTTCAGGAGTGAAATGAGGAAATACTTCTACATACAAAGGATGGTAGAAGTTTGGAACTGTCTACCACAAACGGCAAATGATGCTCAATCAGTTGTTAACTTTAAAGCTGAGGTTGATAGACTTTTGTTAACTAAAGGTATTCAGGGAAATCACAGAATTTTTACAGTGCATAAAGAGGCCATTTGGCCCAGCGACTCTGCACTGGCTCTCTGAAAGAGCATTCTACCTGGTCCCACTCCCTTGCCTTATCTCCATAACTTTGCACATTCTTTCTTTTCAGATAGCAATCCAATTGCCCTTTTGAACACTTCGATTGAATCTACCTCCACCAGTCCTTCAGGAAATTTGTTCCAGACTCCAACCACCCTCTGGATGAAAATCTTTTCCCTCACACAACATATACTCCTTTTCCCATTATTTTGAATCCGTGCCCTCTAGTTCTTGATGCTCTCTTGAGTGGGAATAGTTTCTCACCATTTACCCTGTCCATATCCCTCAGGATCTTGAATACCTCTATCAAGTCCCCTCTCAGTCTTCTTTTCTCCAAGGAAAACAATCCCAATCTCTCTAATCTATCCTAATAGTTACAGTTATGTATCCCTGGAATAATTCATGTGAATATTCTCTGTACTTTCTCCAATGCCTTCACATCCTTCCTCAAGTATAGTGCCCAGAGCTGGATGCAGTGCTCCAGATTAGTCCTAACGAGTGTATTATACAAGGTATTGGGCAAAATTGAGTAGAAAAGGCTTAAAGGGCTTCTTTTTTATTCATTCGTGGGACATGGGCATCGCTGACTGGCCAGCATTTGGTGCTCATCCCCAGTTGCCTTTGTACTGAGTGACTTGCAAGGTCATTCCAGAGGGCAGTTGAGAGTCAACCGCATTGCCGTGGATCTGGAGTCAAATTTACGCCAAACCAAGTAAAGATAGCAGATTTCCTTCCCTAAACGACATTAGTGAACCAGATGGGTTTTTCCGACAATCGACAATGGTTTCATGGTTATCAGTAGATTCTTAATTCCAGATAATTTTATTGAATTCAAATAAAATATCACGCACTTCGATGCTTTGATGTTCCTAATTGGGAGAAGTTATGGGGCGAAACAAACATTCAACCCATCTAACCTAGAATTTGAACTGGAATTACAGTGAAGATTTTAGCTGGATTGGCCATTTTGGTAAACTTTCTTTCTGCACTCCTCATACACTCACCCTTCCCTTCCCCCATCACCCTCTCCCCATCGGCCTGCCCCCTGCCAAATAATTGGCTGAGGTATTCTTTGGGAATATCTTTGCTAAGTTAAAACTATAGTGATCCTGTAAATGTTTGTACCAGTTCCTAGACCCTGAACTGCTTCAATTTATGCATGAAAGTATGAAGTTGGAACACTTGGAATAGAATCTTGTCACTCATAATGTAACCCAAGCTTGACGTTTGTTGGTGTAGTGATATGAACACTCAAAATGAACAATCCAAATAAAATCCGTGGATCAGTTACTCTGTGATGGTGCGAAAACTAAGACATGCAATAGATCCGTCTTTAAAACACAAAGCAACACCCTGGTCTATTAATTTTTAAATGGAGGTGTATTTATTATTCTTCTTCTGGCCTCTGGATGAATTGAATCAATAATGTGTTTGCTCATGTGCCGGAGATGTGACAGAGGCAGCAGACCCTTTATTAAAATAAGACACACAATCCAAACAGTGCATTTCCCCATTCTGATCTTGTGTTACTTCCACAGCCCTGGCAGAGGCAGAGACTTGGCATTAGGCAGACGCAAGCAAGAGAAAAGAAGGCCTGTGATCTTTCTTATAGGAAACATGGCCGTTAATTCACAGCAAAGTCCCACAAATGAAATACCAATGAGATGCATGACTGGATTCTATTTTTCACTGATGTTAGTTGAAGGATAAAAATTGGCCAGAAGACTGTGCCTTAGTGCTCAAGTCTATGGGGTGGTATTTGAAACCATTACCTTCTGACCTGGAGGCAAGAGATCTAACTTGCAAATCATTATAGTGTTTGGGCACTATATGCATGTGACTCGCTCTCTCTTTCACTCTCTGGGGGTGATCTTACCTTCTTGTCCTGCCGGTTAATGGGTGGGGTGAGCTGGTAAGGTCGCCCAGTTTCTTCCCTCTCACAATCTTACTAGGCCCAGATTTCCAGCGAGATCAGCCTCATGCCCAGCAATGGAAGGGCGCAAGGCTGATCTCAATATATAAATCCATTTAAACGTAGATTTAAATATTATTAGTGAGCCCGGGCGCAACTGTCCAGACTCACTTGCCTTAGCGGCCTTGCCAGTGAAGGTCCTCACTGGCAAGGGTCACATATAATTCCCATCAATGGGGAAGTCATGATGGCCTGGCCGATAGGACCAGAGGCCATTGATCCCCTCCAACTGGTTGGGAGCGGGGGTGGCAGTGCCCCTGTGGCAGTGCCAGCCTGACACCTGGGCACTGCCAGTCTAGCACTGGCAGTACTCACCGGGCACAGGGCAGTGCCAAGGGGGCAGGGCCTGGGGCGGCACCTAAGGGGAAGGCTGGGTTCTGGATGGGCATGGGCCTAGGGGAAGTCAGGCAAGGCTTGGATGGGGGCAGGGCCTAAGGGGAGGCGGGTGAGAGGGAAGCTGCGCAATCCGCAACTGGGATGAGGGTGGGGGGGGGGGGAGCTGCACACTCTGCAACTGGTGATCAACTGGGGTGGTTCGAGGGGGGTAATCAACCTGACTGGGCTGGGGGTTGGGAGTGCGATTGGCCGGGCTGGGCTGGTGAGTGGGGGGCGGGGGGTGGGCAAGCGATATCTAGGTGGGTGAGGGGGTGATAGGCCAGGGAAGCCAGCGATCGCGGGGGGAGGCGGGCAATATCCAGGGGCGATATTGCACAGAACAGAGAGGTCTGTGCATGCGCGATTGCACCCTCTACTGTGAGCTGCTGGCTTTCTGGCAAGCTAAGGCTTTGCCCCCATCCCCTACTGGCAAGAAACAGACTGTGCAAATGACTGGCATAAGCTTGGACTTGTGGCCTTGCTGAAAAAACGGATCTGAAACTCTCCCATTTTCACGCTCATTTGGGACTTAGAATTTTTTGGTAAGATCACCCCTCTGTCTCTGTCTCTCCCCTCCTCACTCTCTCTCTGTCTCTTTCTCAGCCATGATCATATTGAATGGCGGGGCAGGTCTGAAGAGCCTGGTGGCCTATTCCTGCTTCTATTTCTTGTTTTCTCTGGCCGCAATTTTGCTTCAGTTGTACAGGGCATCGGTGAGGCTACATCTGGAGTATGTGTACAGTATTAGTCTCCTTATTTAAGGAAAGATGTAAATGAATTATAAGCATTTCAGAGAAGGTTTACTAGACTAATACCAGGAATGGGCGAGTTGTCTTATGAGGAAAGGTTGGAGAGGTTAGATTTGTATCCACTGGAGTTTAGAAGAGTAAGAGGCGACTTGATTGAAACCTTATGATCTTGAATGGTATTGACAAGGTGGATGTGGAGAGGATGTTTCATCTTGTCAGAGAATCTAGAATAGGGGTCACTGTTTAAAAATACGAGGTCGCTCATTGAAGACGGAGATGAGGAGAAATGTTTTCTCTTAGAGAGTCATGGGTTTCTGGAACTCTATTCCAGAAACAGCGGTGGGAGCAGAGTGTTTGAATATTTTTAAGGCAGAGCTGGATAGATTCTTGTTTAACCAGGGGGTGAAAGGTTATAGGGGGTTTTGAGGAATGTGGGGTGGAAGTTATAATCAGCGGGAACTTGCGGTCTTGTTTCTCATGGTGGGTTCATGGCAGGCCACCATTCTCACTGAAGGTTGTCAGGAACCTGTTTAGCGTACAAAAAATAGAATTTAAATGAACACCCTCCTCATATATATAAAAATGTTATGTATTTCTTTATATGTGTGTGTGGACAACTGGTTATAAAAGAATTTACGATTTAGCATAAAGTTGATATGTATTTCCTGGCCGAGTTGCCAGTAATCTGACTAATCCCAAATCGTACTTGTCGCCATGAACAAACATTCCCACTTCATCTGTTCAGTAGTGTGTCATTAATATCTCGACAACTTCTTTAGATATTGGAAGAAAACGAAAAGCAGGACAAGTGACAAACCCTAAACCTACTGAAGAAAAACGGTCGAGAAAAGGTAATTAGAAGCACTAGATAGTAATAACTGTGAGCTGCAACAAAAACTAGCCTCACGGGGATAAATCTATGTATTTGACCCTTGGCCTATTTGCTCACTCCCGTTTGGATTTTGTTTTTCCATGGGCTTTGGGATGACAAAAGGATTCCCAAGCTCACAGTTACCGGCAGCACAACTGGCACAGGTATTCCCAGAGGTGACCTTCTAATTGGCTGCCTCCAAGCTGGTTGTCTAATAATGAAAAGCGGGTGACTTTGCAATGCTGAAGGCCCAATCAGAGGACTGGAGCCTCATCGAGAGAGGTGATGCTGCTGAGGCAACTCGGAGAATGTGAGCTCGCTTTAAAACGGAAACACCCTTGGAGCTGAAAAAAAAAGTGTATAATTTAAAGGGGGTGGAGGGACCTCTCAGATCAGAGGAGAAATCTCTCTGCTTGGATCACTGGGATACACAGAAGGTCCTTTGATGTTTGTGGACCCTCTTTTGGGGATGCTGTCTGCACTGCTGCAAGGAGGCCACCCCCATTAAGCTGGGGGCCCCCGAACACAACAGGGTGAGATGGGAGGGAGGCTGCTCTGCTATCAGAGAATGTACATTAGAAGAAAAAACATCCCCAGTTGGAGCCTGAATTATTTCAATTAGCTGTGCACATCCAACATGGTGCACACTCTGGGAATGCATTGGGGAGCAGCCCTGATGAGGCACCCACTGTTATTTTCCTGGGCACCCACTCACCTCCGACCCTGTCACCCCAGGGCTTGGAAAATTGAGCCCCCCCACCTGCCTGTGACTGCAGACTTGCTGTGATCAGGATCCCATATTGCCCATTAGTGCTTTACACAACTCGGCTGTTTGATCTGCCCTGGAAACAAGGCCCAATTTTATTACCACCCCCTCCCCGCTGAAGGCCCACTGAAGGCTTTCAGTGATGGTACATCCACATTGACAATAGACAGGACTTTGACCCAACAACAAGGAATTGGCACTAGTTCAGCTGAATAATTGGATTCAGATTTGGCCCAGATTGCCCTGCAATGGCGAGGTTAGTGATTTAATCTGTACATGTACCTGCTGACCTCACTGTCAATAAACAATCCCTTGGATTAGTTTCAGTTGCCTGGGTGAGTCAGAGGGGAATTTTCTGAGTGTTGTCCCCGTATTAATTTCCTTTTTTGCATCTCTGTGAAGATGACACGGCCGCAGAGTGTGACAAAATGTTCGATCATGAAGCTCAAAACATATTTCTGTATATTTTGATGGATGTTTGTGCATAAGTCTGAAAGCTATTTCCTATTCTACTTCAGGCAATCATTGCAAAACAGCAGCAGTTACACCCGCTTCCATGGCCAGTTTCACTTGCACTATGTGGAATCCAGACCCTGGAGAAATGGACAACACGCCCTCTCAAACAGGAGAAGAGTATTTGAATTTACCAGCAATTTCAGGTCATTCTTAACATTCGATTTTAAGGTCATTTGTTCTTTCTCTTTACCAATGGAGGCAAAGCATGTACGTTTTGCTGAACCTTTAGGACTCACTGTTAGGCTGGTGTTTGGAGTCTCATGCAGGGTACTGCACTTTGAAAGGACTCGAGATCCTTCCTAGTTGGTGCAGGAGGGACTTACTAGAGGAGCAAGGGGCAAGGCATATCGAGGACTGGTGAGAGGAGAGAAATTAGGGTGGAGCAGAGATGGTGAAGGAGAGATTTAAAAGTGGTGTTGTAACTGATGGTCGGGGGGCCGGGTTCGTTTTGATTGAGAAGATAAGAACAATCTGTCTCCTGTGTCAGCGGATCCAATATCAGAAGATCCAGAACTGCGATAATAGGTGAAAACAGCAGTAGGAGGTGAAGAACTTTACTTTTGTACAACTTGTCCCAATCTAATATTCACTGTGGAAGCAGATTCAGTAGTAGCTTTCAAAAGGTAAAGGAATGTCTACAAGAAAAGGAAGGATTTGCGGGGGTCTGAGGAAAGGGCAGGGGATTGGACTCTTTCCAAGTATTGGTAAAGGCACAATGACCTTTTCCTGTGCTGTTAAATTCTATGGCTACAAAATTTGGATGCGTAGCACTCACTTTTTGTCACTCTGAGCCCAACAGGGCAACATGGAGTGGTGGACGCCATGTTGGGGATGGAAATATGCAAAATAGACAGATGGTGATGCAGTCAGGGTGTAATATTGATTGACCGCAGAGGTTTCAGTTCCAAACCTCAATACTCCAGCGCACACCCCACAATGCTGAAACAAAAGGCACCATAAAACATTGTTCCGTACAAATGCTATCAAACAAACCAACATTCCATACAAAATTCAGCTAATCACTCTTAAACATTCCCTTGGTGCCTTTATTCCATGTATCTCTGCCTATCCTACTGTTCCCATGCAGTTCTACCATTGCGGCATGGCTGCTGCAAGGCTCCTGACTTTCAGATGAGGAGTCTACAGGTCAACTTAACACTGCCCTGGCCCGAGGAGGACTGAGTTGGATGTCTGATCAGCATCTTGTAAGGCCACTAGGGATTGGCTGTTGTGGCACCACACATGCTGCCATCCTGAGAGAGGGCAGTGAGTTTCTGTGCCAGGCAGCCACTGCCACTCCCCTGGGGCAGCACCTCGGTGATCCTGGTAACTTGCTGTATCACTAATCGCTGGACTGTTGCGGGGCCTGGCACACCCCTTTGTGTTCCTCGGCTGGTGTGAGCTGGCGTGTATAAACTCTGTTTGCAATTTGTTTGTAGATTCTCGGGTGTGCTGCAGTCTTTTGTGGGAGGCTAATTGATGCTGTGCTAGCCAATTAGCATGTGTTTACGAAGCTCAGGGCTAGTGTTAGGTATGGCGCACATTGTGATATTGAGCCTGTCACTTGAAACTCGTTGCTTAGATATTCTCTGGGGAGAATTGGTCGAATAAAGGTTAGATTTTGAGGACGATTAAGGGGATGTTGTACAAATTGTCAACTCCTTGTGGATCCTTGTTCTTGCACTGAAGGAAAGTCAGAAAAGGAACAGGAAGAAAGGAAGAAGAGAGGAAGAAATTCATTTGCTGATACATTGGTCATGATTTAGAGCCAGGCCAGCGAGAGGCGCAATTCCTGTAATGGCTGCTGAATCTCGCGAGAGGCCGAAACGCGATTTGCGCAGGCAAGATTTAAGTTCAGGATCTTCCCCAAGCCCCTGCACTGATGCGATCAGGTATACACCCAGCAAGGGCACGAGTCTGATTAGCATATATTAACATACATTAGAATCTCATCAGCAGACTTGACGCCACTGCTTCTGCTCTGACCGTATCTTCCCGTCCAGCAGGCATGATGTCACATCAGCGTGAATCACTACTGGTTTTCAAAAACACAAACCAGTCATGATCACCATGCTGGGGGAGGGGGGGCACACAGGTAGGTATAGCCCCCAGATGGTGAGGAACGACTGCCCCATGACACTTACATTGGCACTGCCAATCTGGCAGTGGCATCCCAGTTCTGCCAGGGTGGCAGTGCCAGAGGTGAGCCCTCTGGGGCGCAGAGTGTACACTACAAGAGTAGCGAGGTCTTGCTTCAGTTCTATAGGAGCCAGATTGCAATAGAGGGAGTGCAATGCATTTTTCTGGGGATGGTGGGACTGTCTTATGAAGAGAGATTGGGGAAACTGGGCCTATATTCTCCAGAGTTTTGGAAAATTTGAGGTGATCTTATTGAAACCTACAAAATAATGAAAGGAATAGACGGGGCAGATGGAGGTAAGATACTTCTCTTGGTTGAGGGAGTCTAGAACTGGGGGCACAATTTCAAAATAAAAGGGATGTCACTTAGGACCGAGATGAGGAAGGATTTCTTGACACAGAGGGAAGTAAATCATTGAAATTCTCTACCCCAGAGGGTTGTGGAAACTCAGTCACTGATTGTGTTTAATGTAAAAATTGACAGATTTCTGATTACAATAACATAAAGGGTTATGGGGATAGTGTGGGTAAAAGGAATTGAATTGTCCAATCAGCCATGTTGTTTTGAATGGCTGGCCTGGCTTGATGTGCTGAATGGCGTACTTCTGTTCCTAAATTTCTCCCACTGGGTTTCTTTTGTGCTTTCGAAGCTTTAAAGTACACGATCCAAAATGTTAATATATTTGCAGTAGACACAAAGCATATACATTAGCGATACCTTTGAACTGGTATAATTTTATACTGACAGGAGTGCTGCACCATTTGACATGAAATGTATTAAATAGCAGGAGGATCATTCACTATGACATACACGCTTCTACACTTTCCAGCATTAGGAAATACAGTGAGCGGGCAGCGTTTATAAGCAGCAAGTCTTCACATGCTGGCTGAAAGGCTGGCCTTGCTATCAGTCACATCACATGTATTGCAGTGGTGTTCACCAGACTCAGCAGGGACAGAGCTCTAACTGACATTCTAGGACATTACTGCAGTGGACAAGGGCTTTCCATAGTGGCCAATGGGTTCCAGCTACTCTGGATAAACCCAGGCATTAAAAAGACCTACAAAACCTTGCCCCACCTATCCCAAGTATTCAATGATTTGATTTGATTTATAAGTGTCACATGTATTAACATACAGTGAAAAGTATTGTTTCTTGCACGCTATACAGCCAAAGCATACCTTTCATAGAGAAGGAAAGGAGAGAGTGCAGAATGTAGTGTTACAGTCATAGTTAGGGTGTAGAGTGTTCAAGTGCTTCTCCACGAACCTACACTGTGGGCGGGATTTTCCGGCTGCACTCACCCCAAGACCGTAAAGTCTTACCCGAGGGCAACGGACCTTTGCATGGTTCGTCCTGGCCGCTACGATTCCCGTGGCAGGTGGTACGGGAAAATTCCTCCCTATGACATAAACTCCAGTCCCCCATCTGTTATTTTAAGTCATTTAGAGATGTAACTTCCCAGTGATAGAGCATTAGGAGTTAAAAAAAACATTTAATTAACATTATAATTGTTACTTTTAATGCATTTTCAGCTGAGGAAAATGTTCCAATTCGATAAATCACGCCGGGGTATTTTTGGGGTGCTTTAAGATTATGGGCCTGATTTTACCATTTTGAGTCTAAGTGCTGAATCTGGGCATCAAATAGATCTGGGCCTGGAATCCTCTTTCCAGCACGCCCATACCCGTTTTGCCGGCTCCGGTCCGATTCGTGCTGTGGGCGGGGCTTAGCGCTGGCGGACCGATCAGAGTTCTGAACTGCGCATGCGCAGTTCGAAAAAAATCTGACAGAATGTGCCCGGGCGCGAAAAAAAAAGCAGAAAGCGGAGAGAGCGGCTCCCTGGCAATCATCCTCTGGTCGGGGGGGGGGGGTTCCGCTGCCAGTCTGCGGCCGATCGGTGGGGAGGGAGGGGGCAGGGGGGTCCGCCGCCACTCTGCAGGCGATCCCTCCTCCCCACCGGAGGAACGAATCCCTCCTGCCGGAGTGGACGTGCGGCCATGCCATCCCACAAAACCGTCAGGATGAAGCGATTCCTCGCTAAGAAGATGAAGCAGAACCGGCCGATTCCACAGTGGATCCACATGAAAACCGGCTACAAGATCAGTACAAGTCCAAGAGGAGACACTGAAGAAGGACCAAGCTGGGCCTGTAAAGGGATACACCATCACTGGTACACTACCAGCCACAGATTACTCTTCCCTGCAGGGGCAAGAGAGCGGGAGAGGTGTCTGTGGCTGGTAGTGTACCAGTGATGGTCTATCCCTTTACAGGCCCAGCTTGGTCCTTCTCCAGTGTCTCCTCTTGCACTTGTACTGATCTTGTAGCCGGTTTTCATGGGGATCCACTGTGGAATCGGCCGGTTCTGCTTCACCTTCTTCGAGGAATCACTTCATCCTGAAGGTATTGTGGGATGGCATGGCCGCACGTCCAGTCCGGCAGGAGGGATTCATTCCTCCGGTGGGGAGGAGGGATCACCCGCAGAGTGGCGGCGGACGCCCCTGCCCCCTCCCTCCCCACCGATCAGCCGCAGACTGGCAGCGGAACCCCCCCTGACCAGAGGATGATCTGGGTCCACCCCCCCCCCCCCCCGATCTGGGTCCCCCCCCCCCCCCCCCCCCCAGAACAGGCCAGAAGACGGTAAAGTGGGATTTAGCGGTAGGGTTGGGCGTGCGGTTCATTAAGTCGATTTAAATGCATGCAAATGCATTTAAATCGTCGGGCCGCCCGATTCAGGCGCGGGCCGGACCGCGCCCGAATCAGGTGTCGGTAAAGCCGCGATCTGCTCGGAATTGGGTGCAGATCGCGGTATAGGCCCGACGCCCAACTTTACCGCGATTTCACGCCCGTAAGTTTTGGTAAAATCGGGCCCTATGTTTCCTGTCATAGGCTGGTTTAAGATTGCTAGCTTGCAACAAAAGAACTGTGCAACTTGGTTGCTCAGTGGTCTGTGGCTTTTACTGATTCCTCATTCACACTGACAGAGTCAACCAAACTTCCTTTGATTGGCTCACAGCTAGTTGATGGCGATTTAATAGATCCAACCACATGGCAGTCACCATCAACTTATTGAACACAAGTGTGACACTGAGCTGAGATATGTTTGGGTGATTTATTTCAATTTTGTATCTTTGTAAGCTGCGATGCCATGAAAGAAAGACTTGCATTTAACTCCTTTCATGACCTTAGGATGGTCTAGAGTGCTTTATAGTCAATGAAGTACTCTTGAGGCCTGGTCACTGTTGTAAACACAGCAACCAATTTCCATACAGCAAACTCTGACAAGCAGCAATATCATGATAACCAGATTTTGTTTTTAAAATGATATTTGTAAAGGGGTAAATATTGGTCAGGGCATTCCTACAACTCCCCTACAATGGATGTGCACAAGATTTTTAATGCTCAGATATTTTTCTCCATTTTCTTTGGACTCTGATGAATTTTACATTTTGTGTCAACAGATTTTGCTGAGGATTATAAATCATTAATGATACGGAACATCTCTCAGAAATATGAAGCCAACCTGGCAAAAGAAGACCAGCTGAAACAAGTGACCCTCGACCAGACGTTCAGAAGTCTGACCATGAAGGCTGGAAGCGTGGCCAAACTGAAGGAGCGAATAGATGCCAGCCGGGACGATGTGCTCAGTGCGCCCGGGCTGGAAGAGAATCAGGGTTCAGTCGCAAACCTAGCAGAGTTCCTCAACGGAAAGCACACCTCCAATTGCAGAGTGCACATTCTGCTGGGCAAGGCAGGAACTGGAAAGACCAAGTTGATGCACAAGATCTGCTATGAGTGGACGCGAGGGGCTGTCTGTCAGTTCCAGTACGTGTTTCTGTTTGAGTTCCGCCAACTGAATCTGATCAAAGGAAGCATAGGTCTGAAGAGTATGTTATTTGACTTGTTTCTTCAGCCAGAAAGGAGCTCCCACTCCGTATTTCGATTCATAATAGGAAACCCCAAGAAGATTCTGATCCTGTTTGATGGCTTCGACGAGTTTGCAGGGAAAGCTTCCGTCTGTACCTCTGTTGTTTCCGATGACCCCATCGCGCCGCTATCGGTGGGGCAGTTATTTTCCAGCCTGTATAATGGGAAACTGCTCCCGGGATGTACGATTCTAATAACGTCCCGACCCAAGGACATCCTCTGCTTGCCTTTGGATGTTGTGGGCCAGGTGGGGGAAGTCTCGGGGTTCAACCAGTGCAAAATTGAAGAATATGCCAATCGCTTCTTCAAGGATGGCAAGCACAATCGTCAGGCAACCTGCCACTTGCAGAAGAATAGAAAGATACTAAATGTGTGCTACATTCCAGCCATGTGCTGGATAGTCTTCCTTTGTTTAGAGCACTTGTTATCTCGAAGTCATTTAGAACCCAAGCTACCTCACACAATGACACAATTCTACATCGAGATGCTTACTGTGTTTTTAAAGAAAGGTACCAGTAGCAAAGAGACCAACGCTAACACTGGAAACCGGCTGCTAAACAAATACCGAGAAGAGATCCAGGGACTTTGCAATCTTGCAAGAAAGGGACTCCAGGAGAGTAAGTCCGTCTTTTATTCAAGAGACCTCCTCTCTGAAAAAGTTACGAACTTTGCTTCCTCGTATGGGTTTCTCACCACCTTTGAAGTGAAGACAATTGACCAGAACCAGGAGAATGGACACGCCTTCATTCACTTGACCCTCCAAGAATTCCTGGCCGCGCTGCATCAGATGATTGACAGCACCATTACTGACCAAATGCTAAAACGCAGGTTTTACCTCAAATCCAAATGGACATCGAAGAATGACATGAAAAACGTGTTCACCGATGCCGTCCACGTGTTTTTATCGGGATTGGCTTCGAAGGGATGTAAGCAGTTCCTTAGCACCTTGTCCAGCAAGAATGAGGTATGGGTACAAAAGAAGCAGAAGGCCATTTTACAGAACCTGCGGAAGTTGGCTGCCACCAATTTAACCGGGCCGAAAATAATCGAGTTGTGCCACTGTGTGTACGAGACACAAGATCGTGAGCTCGCCCGGGAGGTTGCGGCACATTTAAAGTCCAAATTTGAGCTTCGAAACTTTCGGCTTACTCCGGTGGATATGACTGTTTTGACTTTCGTTATAAACAGTGGAGCCAGCTGTATCTGCCTGGATATCGGAGGTTGTGCCATGGACCTAGAATGTGTCACCATTTTGGCTACTTGCAAGAACATCGAGGTTTTGGTGTGAGTAAAAGCACATGATCTTTACATTTATCGTGGGGCCTCAGGGCCTTGCATTGACTGGAATTTGGCTTCTCAATTCAATCCACAGCATCTCTCAGATGTTGTGGACTTTGTACCTGCCCAGTCCTGGAGGGTTTGGGCGGGATTTTCCGAAACTGGAAAATCTCGCCTGAGGTCAGTGGACCTGTTCATACACCGCCCCTCGCCCGCTACGGCGGGGGGGGGTGGGGGAGAGGCAGAAGAGGAAAGTTCACCCCTTATTTTTGAGAGGAACTTGTCATTCTCTGTGAGGTGTCTGTCACACATGGAGATGATGCTGAATTCTGGTGTTTGCCGTTCATTTTAATTACTGGAAATTTGAGCATGGAGGGGGGTGGGGTGGGGGGGGGGGAGGGGTCACTGGCTGATTTCTCCCATCTTGGCTTCCATTCAACTCCTCACCAAAAATGGAGTTTTGCCAAATCTATTCCAAAGCCTTGATATCAATGTTGTCGGTAAAGTCTCCCCTCTCTTTCTCTTCTGCTGGTCATGAGTTTGATGCTGGTGCTGGTTTGGGTGGATACCTTGTGAATATCAGCCAAGGCCAGAGTTAGCATCAATTGGGTGGGCCAATTAGCCTACTCTGCTCCTTCACCTTATTATTATTGTGGACTGGTTCCTTGGCCTGTGGTCTGTTTGGACCTTCCTGTCTACTGAAAATGTTGCAGACCATAGACCCACACCTTGAGTGAATCACGCCTCACCCAATTTGGCGAGAGGTTTAAGTGGAATTCACAATCTACTTCATTGCTTTCCAAGCATGAAGTAAAGAGCATTCATACACGGAGAGATGAGCTTCACTGATGTACAGCTTGCCGTGTGAAACATTTCATTGTCCTGGCCAGCTGATTTCTTAAAGAATGCACACGTCGAAACCACAATAACTCCAAACCAACACTCTCGGCATTTCACTTAATCCCTCGTTAACCATTTCTTCTGCCTGTTGGAAATCTACGGCTAACCATATTCATAAAGAATGCTCTTGCTGATTCAGTGAACAGAGGAAATCATTTCTCAGACCTATGGTTTTCCATTCAATTCTTGATGCAGCTGTCCAAAACTAATGTATTTGCTTAAAATGTGGAACACAAAACTTGAACTCACAGCAACATTTGCATCAGCAAATGAGGCAAAATAAAGTCACAAATAAGCAGACGTTAAGTCTGGAGTGGACTAGCATTTTGTTTCCAACCCTGAACAAAAAATATTTCCTTGGACGAGGAAGAAAATCCAGCTGAGAATTAGACAGCCCATCTGCCTTTCTGTTTTTGAGAGGTGAAGTGGAGGCTCCACTATGGGTTTTCACCTCTGCCTGTCAGGCACCCCTCTCTGTCTGGTAGCCCTCCCTGCCAGTCTCCCCTTTCTGCCACTCTCCCCTCCCTGCCAGTCTCCCCTCTCTGTCACTCTCTGCTCCCTGCCAGTCTCCACTCTCTGCCAGTCTCCACTCTCTGCCAGTCTCCATTCTGCCTGTCACCCCTCCCTGCCAGTCACCCCATCCTGCCAGTCACCCCATCCTGCCAGTCACCCCTCCCTGCCAGTCACCCCTCCCTGCCAGTCACCCCTCCCTGCCAGTCACCCCTCTCTGCCAGGCATCCCTTCCTGCCTGGCATACCTGACCTGCCAGGCACCTCTCCCTCCCTGCCAGGCACCTCTTTTGCCAGGCACCCCTCCCAGCTCAATGCTTCACCTCTTGCCAGACTCTCCGCCCCAGCAGACTATCCTCCCCAGCAAACGCCCCCTCCCCACTGGACCCCCATCCCCGCCTGGGCGCCCCCTCCCTGCTGGGCACCCCTCTCCCCGCTGGGCCCCCTCTCTGCTGCACCCTCCTCCCTGATGTTCCTTCCACACCACTCTGGTGATGTTTTTGGGTAAAGTTAAAGCTGAAATTGTATCCCAATTTCTGATAACTGCTGGATAATCATGCCATTGAAATAATCCAAATCAATGATTATTTTCTTTAAATAAAGTACTGCAGCTGCTGGAAATCTGAAATAAAGCAGAGAATGCTGAAAATAGCAGGTCGGTAGGTCAGTATCTGGATAAGGTTCGAAGTTTAACAATTTACAAGCAAGAACAGAACCAAGGGAATGGAGAAGCAGCAGCACACCTGAGTACAGCCTCTGTCATAGAAACGTAGAAACATAGAAACCCTACAGTGCAGAAGGAGGCCATTCGGCCCATCAAGTCTGCACCGACCACAACCCCACCCAGGCCCTACCCCCACATATTTACCCGCTAATCCCTCTAACTACACATCTCAGGGACAATTTTTAACCTGGCCAATCAACCTAACCCACACATCTTTGGACGGTGGGAGGAAACCGGAGTACCCGGAGGAAACCCACGCAGACACGAGGAGAATGTGCAAACTCCACACAGACAGTGACCCGAGCAGGGAATCGAACCCAGGACCCTGGAACTGTGAAGCAGCAGTGCTAACCACTGTGCTACCGTGCCGCCCCAATCCTCAACATTGAGTTCAGCAACTTCAGACCACACAACTCTGGCAAGAATAAACCTTGCAATTGATACAAGATTCATCTTTTGTTTCTTTCCTTGTTCCATTATCACCCTCTTTTGATTTTTGTTATTTAAATTCACTCCTGCCTTCCGTTCTTTCATCTATCTTCCCTTTTGTTCAACTGAGCACCCGTTTACCCTGTCCCTGTACTTGTTTGCACATTATTAAATCATAACTTAATCCAGTTCTGACATAAGAAATAACAGAAACTCTACAGTGCAGAAGGAGGCCATTCAGCCCATCAAGTTTGTACCAACAACAATCCCACTCCAGGCCCCATCCCCACATCCCCACACATTCACATTACATATTTGCCCTGCTAATCCCTGTAACCGACACATACCGGGACACTATGGACAATTTTAGCATGGCCAATCAAACTAACCTGCACATCTTTGGACTGTGGGAGGAAACCCACGCAGACTCAGGGAGAATGTGCAAACTCCACACAGTGACCCAAGGCAGGAATTGTACCCGGGTCACTGTGAGGCAGCAGTGCCAACCACTGTGCCACCATCAAACTGACATGTAAACTCTCACTCTCTCTCCACAGTTGTTGCCTCACCAGCACTTTAAAAAAAAATTAAGTCCAGTCAGAATGATCGCACTTGCATGTACGTAATATATTCCTTTACACAATCGTGTCACTCATAGTGCAACATGATATTTATTCAATGCAAATCTCGTGCATAAAATTCATATAATTCACTGGAGTTTATTTGGAACTAGAATCTTCCCTTTTCTTATTTTTCTTAAGTTCATAAGACATAGGAGCAGAATTGGGCCATTCGGCCCATCCAGTCCAATCCGCCATTCGATCATGGCTGATTTTCTTTCAATTAGGATAGAAAGGCAATTAACCTTTGCCCTCCCTCCCTTGCTGCATTGTTCTGACTTTTTCATTCTTGGCACCTACATATCAGAACAGAAGAAGTAGGAGCCGGAGTAGACCATTCAGCCCATCGAGTCTGCTCTGTCATTCAATACGATCATGACTGGTCTTTGGCTTCAACTCCACTTTCTCAGCTGCTCTCCACATCCCTTGATTCCCTGCAAGATCAAAATCTGCCAATCCAGCCTTCAATAAAAGCTAAATACTGTGGACGCTGGAAATTGAAACCAAAAACAGAAAATTCTGGAAAAACTCAGCGGGCCCGATTCTACCGTTGTGTTGCGCCCGTTTTCGGGTGCTAAAACTTGGTAAAGTCGGGCACGAGGCAAATAGCTTGATCTGCGCCCACCTCTGCATTGGTTCCCCCTTTACCAAGGCCCGAAAATGGCTGCGATTGGGACTAGGTCCAAAACGGACACGACGGCCATTTAAATGCATTTGCGTGCATTTAAATGGACTTAATGGCTGCACGCCCAACTTTACCGGCACATTCTCCCTTTGCACCGTGTTCGCCCATTCGGAACCGGCACGAAACAGACATGCTCCATATAAGTCCGATTCAGGCGCTCCATCAGTGAGGGTTAGTGAGGAGGTAAGTGCCGAGTGTCTGACAGCTCTCTGCTTGAGATCGGGGGGAGGGGGGTGGGGGGAGGAAGGGGCTCTGCTGCCACTCTGCCTGAGATCAGTGGGGAAGGGGTGTCTGCTGCCACTCTGCCTGAGATCAGTGGGGGGGAAGGGTGGATCACTCTGCCTGAGATTGGTCAGGGGGGGGGAGGGGCCCACGGTCGGTCTGGGTGGAGGAGGGGGTGAGGGGATAAGTGGGGTCAGTAAAGGGGGGTGGGGCAGTCTATGTGGGGGCCAGGGGAGGCATTATCTTCCCAGGAGGGATGTGGCAGAGGAGCGTTATTCTATCATTTTTTTCTGTGCATGCGCAGTTGGAGACGCCGATTGGAGCTGCAGGGTTTCAGGCGCGATAAGCCCCGGCCACAGGCTTCTGCAGCGCGATTCGGAATTGCTGATATTTTTGCAGGCAGAGTGCGTATGGGGGCGCCTGAGAATGGGTCTAAAACTCAGATCTGAAACACTCCCAGTTTCAAGTCCGCCCAGCACTTAGACTCAAAATGGTAAAATAGGGCCCAGCAAGTCTGACAGCATCGGAGGAGAGAGAAACAGTATTAACATTTTGAATCCTTATAAAATGCTCCAAAGAAGAGTCATATTGGGCTTAGTTTCTCTCCCCACAGATGCTGCCAGATCTGTAGAGTTTTTCTGTTAAATTTTATACTTGTGTTAGGCTGGCGCTGAGGCTCTCCCTCTCGTTGTTGATCAGAGTAATAGTTCAGCTGCTGGTACACTGACTGCTTTGCATTTTTTATCCTTTCTGTTCCTGTTGCCTAACCACCGAGGAAGAACTGTACCCAAACAACATAACGCTACTTCATAGATTCCCGACAGTGCAGAAAGAGATCATTCGGCCCATCAAGCCTGCATTGACTCTCCGACAGAATATCCCACCCAGGCCCTATCCCCACGTAATTACCCCGCTAATCCCCCTAACCTACACATCCTTGTACATTAAGTGGCCAGTCCACCTAACCAGCACATCTTTGGACTATGGGAGGAAACCAGAGCACCCGGAGGAAACCCACGCAGACACAGGGAGAATGTGCAAACTCCACACAGTCATCCAAGGCTGGGGTTGAACCCGGGTCTCTGGAACTGTGAGGCAGCAGTGCCAACCACTGTGCCACCATGCCACCCTCAGCCACACGGCAGAGGGAGGCACTGAGGCCAGCCAGATCCTTGGACAGGGAAAGGAATCAAGAATGGCGAGGGGGCGGGGGGGGGGGGGGGGGGGGGGGGGTGAAGGACGAAGGCATGAGCTCTGGGCATTTCTTTCACATGTCCCATTGGCCTGCTGAGAGTGGAAATGATGTGACCTTAGAACAGGTGCCTGCTGCATCATCTCCAGCCCTCACAGGTGACATGTGCAGTCCAGCTGTATGGTCAGCCTCCTCCTGTCCTCTCCCAATGATGTTCCTTAACTCCAATGCCAGTAAGATACCCTCCGTCGATGCTTTCTTTCCCATTTCTCACACCCGCTGCCCTTAGCCTTCCCCAAGCCCGACGGGTAAATGAATAGCATTCGGTGGCAAATAGTGAGTGATGTTGTGCCCCGTGGCCTCTCCTCATTAGGAACTGGGTAGAAATGAACTGATTTCATTTAACTTCAAAGCATGATCTGTGAAAAAGGGGATGCAAAAGTGGGATTCACACACAGTTCCCAGGGTGAAAGGAGCCAGAACCAGCTCTCACCATTTTTTAAATCAATCCTTAAATATGGGAGGGGAAGAATTGGGCTGTTGAAAAAGAAAGTGAGTACAATTGATAGTAGCAGGACATGCAGCAACGCTATCCCCTTGGCAGGATCATGGAATCTTTGATTTAAAATATTCCTTGCAGCATCGTAGGGATCCCGTTTTTAAGTGGATCTCACAAAATCCGGAAGAGGAGAAAAGATGGATTGTATCCTTTACCCCCGGTTCCTCAGTGGCTGCGCCCATGAGCAAACAGAAATAACTGGCATGTGACAAATTTGCAATTAATCCAGCCCTTTAAGATTCCGGAGGATATAGAATCATAGAATCCCTACAGTACAGAAGGCGGCGTCAAGTCTGTACCAACCACAATCCCACCCAGGCCCTATCCCCGTAACCCCACACATTTACCCTGCTAATCCCCCTGACACTCGGGTCAATTTACCATGGCCAATCAACCTAACCTGCACATCTTTCAACTGTGGGAGGAAACCCACGCAGACACGGGGAGAAAGTGCAAGCTCTGCACAGACAGTGACCCAAGGCCAGAATTGAACCTGGGTCCCTGGCGCTGTGAGGCAGCAGTGTTAACCACTTGCCACCAAGGATATGACTCTGATGATCAAAAGCAAATTAATTGATGTCAGAATTCTGAAGTTTAGCACTGTCTGACAAAGAATGCTTTAATTTTGTTTCATTTATTAAATATCACGAAAGGCGTGTGTTTTAATTCTCCCTTTTCCAATTGTAGTTTCAAAAGCAGAAAATACGAGGACAAATTTGCTGGAACGTTATCTGAAATCATTCCCAGAATCAACAGTCTAAAGAAGCTTATGTAAGATATTTATTAACACTATATTGTAATAATTATAGTTTCTAATGTAATGTAATTGCAATAAATAATATAAGGAAGGATTTGGACAAAGAAATGAGTTCCAGTCCTGTAATAAAAAATGTGATCCGAACTGAATATCACTTTATAGGACAACTTGCTACTCTGCCTATTGGGTATCATCTGCTTACTATTCAGTTCTACATATTGTATTTAAACTCATGAATGAAGTTCATAAAACCTCCTTCTGGTGTTGAAGGTAAATGGGATTAAAGTTCCTCCCATTACTCAGCGGTGCTGAGCTATCCTTGAATGTGTTGAGTTAGCTGAACCCTGTATAGATAGTATAATTGTTTAATGACTCTGAAATAAGGAAGGGTTGAATCAACCGGTGTTCCCATTTTTCCTCACCATCCATGACTGCTGCTGGAAAGTGTACAGTTTAGGGCAATGGATGAGGAGAGCTTGAGGCTTGGCTGTGGTTCAAGGTGTTGCCCCTCCCAATCTGTCCCCTCCACCAACCCAGTGACCCATTGAGAGCCCTGGGTTCCTCCAACTCTGACCTCTTGACATCTATCCCTAAGCTTTGAAATTCCCGCCATTCTCATAGAATAGAGTAGAATTCTTACAGTGCAGAAGGAGGCCATTCAGCCCTTCGAGCTTGCACCGACAACAATCCCACCCAGACCCTATCCCCGTAACTCCACACATTTACCCTGCTAATCCCCCTGATACTGAGAGGCAATTTAGCATGGCCAATCGACCTAACCCGCACATCTTTGGACTGTGGGAGGAAACTGGAGCATCCGGAGGAATCCTACACAGACACGGGGAGAACGTGCAAACTCCACACAGACAGTCCGAGGCCAGACAAAACCTCTCTGTCTGTCCACATCTCCCTCCATCTTTTTGATGCCCTTTAAAATGTACTCCACTGGCCAAACTGTTAATCATCTGTCCTAATACTACTTTCCTGGCTCAGTGTTAGTTTTTGGTAGGGAATGTGCTTGTAGAGTATTTTGGGATGTTTCACGACATTAAAGGTACTGTATGAATGCAAGTTGTGCTTGCTGTTTATTGTGGACTACAAGAGTTTTAATCATTTTTCTTCTAAATTGGTATTGCTTTAATTTGGAGATAGTAATGGAACTAAACTTTTGATTCCAGCCTCACATCTTGCAGTATTACTGTGAAGGGTGTTGTCCACTTGTTCTCTGCACTGAAACTCTGTCACCGCCTGGAAGAAATAAAGCAAGTATCACAACTGATTCTACCAAGTTGCCTGACTCTAGTTTAACTCATGCCTGACATTTCTTATCATTTAATGCTTCAATTTCTTTCCAGCTTGCAAGATAATGAACTGGGGGATGCTGGGATCACAGCGCTTCTGGACGCGCTTCCTCAGATTAGAAGTCTGAGAAGAATTGAGTAAGTGGAATCCTTATGCAAACATACAAATTAGGAGCAGGAGGAGGCCATGTGACCACTCGAGCCTGTTCCACCATTCAATAATCATGGCTGCTCTGGTTAGAGCCTCCTGCCTACTACTTTTCACCCACTTGTTCGTCAAGAATTTATCTATCTCTGCCTTTAAAATGTTCAAAGACTCTGCTACCACTGCCTTTTGAGGAAGCGAGGTCCAAAAACTAACTACCCTCTGAGAGAAGAAAATTCCCCTTAACTCTGTCTGAAATGGGCAACCATTTATTTTTAAACAGTGACACCATTTCTCAAAGTCAAAGTCTAGAAATTGTTACCCCTGCGGATCTTTCCAGGACTCAACTGGAGACATTTGCAGGATCACAGGGCTATAGGTCCACAAATACATAAGACCGGTGACTGCCAGGGCCAACAATGATTTCAACTTTGTCTGTAATCACATCTGAATCATTCCCCGCTCCTCGTAAGAAAATCCATTCACATCAGCATTAGGGCAGACAGGTGTGAATTACAACTGGTCTCCCAAGGTATGCATCTGGTGGGCAGACTTCCCAGAGGAGCTCAGATGAGTGCATTGCCCAGGAGGGAGGGGTCATGCCCAGGCACGGCCCCCCTGGCACTACCCAGGCACTGCTCTATGGTATTTCCCAGGCACTGTAGTGCCAGGGGACAGTGCCCAGGCAGTGCCAGCATTTGTTGTGGGTCTTCTTCACCAACCTTTATTCTGAGAAACTGTCAATTTGCAAAAAGCAAGAAAAGCTGCCTCCTCATTTGTGACCAGGTGTTAAAACTCACTCCTGACTTTCTATAGGGTTGGATCTAGGCCCTTGTCCCTCCTGGCAACCCAATCATATAGGTCTGTCACCAGACAGAGTTGCGTAAAGCTTCACACCATCCTCCATACTAGTGGATTCTGTTTTAGCTTAATTTAAAAGAGACACGGTGGCACAGTGGTTAGCAGTGCTGCCTCACAGCGCCCAGGGACCCGGTTTCGATTCCTGGCTTGGGTCACAGTCTGTGCAGAGTCTGCACATTCTCCCTGTGTCTGCGTGGGTTTCCTCCGGGTGCTCTGGTTTTTTCCCACAGTTCAAAAGATGTGCCGGTTAGGTGCATTAACCATGCTAAATTCTCATTCAGTCTACCCGAACTGGCACCGGGAGTGTGGCAACTAGGGGATTTTCACAGTAACTTCATTGCAGTGTTAACGTAAGTCTACTTGTGACACTAATAAATAAACTTAAATAAAGTTTAAAAAGTTTGGTGGTCATTGCAGTTGGCCCTTGCTTATTTCTTTATAAGTTTGTAAGAAACAAAAATTCTGTAAATATGACACGAATTCTTTCTTTTACTCCAGATTGGGTGGCAATAACATCACTGTAAATGGTATTCTTACAATAGCAAATGCGATAAGCACCTGTCCGAATATCTTGGATATCTCTGTCAGGTAGGAGAGATCTTTGGAGAATTTTTGTACAAGACATTTGCTAATATTCTGATATGATTTAACACAGAGTGCATCCTGTATTGTAGACTACTACGTCAACCTTCTGTATGCATACACTGAGGATTATATACAGCTATTTGGCACCATAAATAAGGTGTGGGGGCTGAGGGCGGGGGGGGTGGTGGAGGCTTGGGGGATTGTTGCTGAGAAGTAACGTTATTCAGAAGGACTGGGAGACTTCAGGAGACTTCATTATGTTGGTGGAGTGGGCAGGGTATTGAACTGGGGATGACTGTAGGCATAGGGGGTTGGTTAGCTCAGTTGGCTGGACAGCTGGTTCATGATGTAGAGTGACACCAACAACGCGTATTCAATTCCTGTACCAGCTGAGGTTATCTATAAAGGCCTCACCTTCTCAATCGTGCCCCTTGCCTGAAGTGTGGTGACCCTCAGGGTAAATCACCACCAGTCAACTCTCTCTCACTCTCTCAGAAAGGGATGAGCGGCCTGTGGTCCTCTGGGACTTTGGTGACTTCCATGCTTCATTGCTGTGGGCAGCAGCAAGTAGCTGAAGAGGTGCCGTCAAATCCATCAGATTGTCTCCTGCAATTGGGAGTAATCGAGTTGTTTTAAAGCTTGTTTTGTAAGGAACCCTTCCAACTCCATGGGCCGGATTTTCCAGTTCTTCCTGCCAGCGGGATCTTCCAGTTCCGCTGAAGGCAACCTCCCATGGCGGGTTCCCCAGCGGTGGGACGGGTGACCCACACAGAACGGCCTAGACATCAGCGGGACCAGAAGGTCCTGCCGGTGGCCAATGGTGTGCAGCCTCCGCCACCAGTAAACACATCGGGGTGAGGGGGAAACCCACCCAAGATCCCCCCCGCAAATCTCTTCAGCTTGTTTTGTCCTTGACCCTCTGAGCTGAGCCTGAGTCAGATTTCTGGAATGTAGGGGAATGGTTTCGCTGATGAATGTATCACACAATAGTAATAATAACCAGATTTGCACCAATCTGGTTGTTTTCAATGCCTATTAATGCTGATACAAGGGCTTCATGTTTACAGGGTAAATTCAGGGCACCTGGCAGTGGGAGGAAGCGAGGAGGAGCTATGTTCAGTGGAGGTGTGGGTTGGGGAATTGGCACACAGTTTTGTGCTTCCATCTCTGAAACATGCTTCCTTCAAGCACAGCCCCAATCAGCTAATGTGGGAATCTGGTATTGGTTAATTTACCAGGGACTAGAGAGAAAAAGAACGACATGTTGTTATGATCGGGTATAAAATTCTACCACTTAATATTCCATCATGGCTGTTGCTAAATGCACAGCTGAGTGTGGAGCAGAGCCCAGAAAGGTCCAACTACGGAATGACCACAATGTTCTAATGGAATCCTGGCTGATCTCCCATCTTTCACTCTCCGGCAACCTCAGCCCTTTTGCTGCTATAGCCTGACCTGCAGCCAGTCCTGTTCACCCATTACGCCCAGAACCACTGACTGACATTTCCTCCGCTAGAAAGGAAATTGCAATTGTCTCTCCTGCCTTCGGGTTAAGGAGAAAAGAAAAATCATCACATTCCTAACTGCTCGCCAGTGCCTGCTGCTGGCAGGTTTGTCAGTGAGGGGTGAGCTGAAGACAGAATTAACTTTAGCTGTGATGCCCCTTCCGCTCTCTTACTAGACATCCTGCCAAGATTTGCTCCCTCTGATAATAGCCACTTGGGTGAAGTAAAAGGTAACTGGTATCCATGGAACACCATCCCATGGTGGGACAAAGTATTTATTGATTGAAAACCCTGAGATTCTACCGTGGGATTCTGCTGGGTAAACACTTGATGCCATTTAGTGGAGGTGGTTACTGATTTATTTGAATCTGGTCAAATATCTGTGCCATAATAATGGAGAAAGCAGGTAAACACATGGTATGTTCATACACATGGTCTATTTGGAATGTGGTTTCTGACCAAACTGTCAATCAATGTCACTCTGCAGTCTGTACATTGCAGACTTGGGCTCAGAACTAGCTCTGACTAATGCAGAACGATGGAAGGAAGACAGGGTGGGATTTTCCAGCTGCGCTTGCCCAAGACCGGAAAAACCTGCCTGAGGACAACGGACCTTTGTATGGTCCGTGTCCCGACCGCTACGGTTCCCGTGGTGGACAGGACAGGAAACTTCTGTCCTAAGTTTCTGCCGGTTGTGGATGTGAGTTTATCCAAATGGTTCTCCTCAGAACGAAGGGTCATCCAGACTCGAAACGATGGTTCTGTTCTCTCTCCACAGATGCTGAGATTTTCCAGCATTTTCAGTTTTAGGATCTTATCAAGGTCCGCTTCCATTTTCCAGATATGCCTTTGATAGGTCCTGGGAAAGGTTTAATAGCCTGGTTTGACGAGCGTGGAAAGTGAGAATGCTGAATCAGGACCACAAGCCCTGTAACCCTGAGAAATTGCATCAAGGAAATGATGTGGAAATGCTGACTGTGAATAAACAAATTCAAATTGCTGCTGCAAGATGTATCGTCCTCCTACTGCCTGTGTGCACAATAGCATTAGTT
This sequence comes from Mustelus asterias, assembly GCF_964213995.1. NCBI lineage: Eukaryota > Metazoa > Chordata > Chondrichthyes > Carcharhiniformes > Triakidae > Mustelus > Mustelus asterias. The sequence goes on along the minus strand of NC_135804.1, from coordinate 52,293,708 downwards.
TTGTCTATTGTCACATGGTGGATTTCCTCCGGGTGCTCCAATTTCCTCCCACAGTCCAAAGTTGTGCGAGATAGGTTGATTGGCCATACTAAATTGCCTTTAGTGTCAGGGGGATTGGCAGGGTAAATATGTGGGGTTACGGGGATAGGGCTTGGGGTGGGATTGTGGTTGGTGCAGACTCAATGGGCTGAATACCTCCTCCTGCACTGTGGGGATTCTACGATTCTATAAAATTCAAGTACATAGTTCCGAGACATTATTATGGATGGAAAATGGCAAAGAAGCTGAACTAATATATACATTGAATTTCTTCCAGTGATGGTGGGAACATTGCAACAGTTAGATTTTTCACAGGCTCGGCGACCAGTCCAATGAACAGGTATTTCAGTTTAAAGTAAAAGTGAATTGACTCTGCTGCTGTAGGTTTTCAGAATTCACTCACTTGACTTTCATTGCACAGGTCCTCCGGTTCTTTGTCACCTTCGATGGAATGTGAAGGCAATCATGAGGCCCTACTCAGGAAACTCAGGTACTGGATAGACCGCATCCTGGCATCTCGCTTTGCTCAGTGCGCAGCTTACCATAGGATCCCTACAGTGCAGAAGAGGCCATTCAGCCCATCGACGCTCTGACAGAACATCTTACCCAGGCCCCCCCCCCCCCCCCCCCACCCTATCCCTGTAACCCCGCGCATTTACCATAGCTCATCCTACCTAACCTGCACAACTTGGGGCACTAAAGGGCAATTTAGCATGGCCAATCCACCTCACCTGCACATCTTTGGACTGTGGGAGGAAACTGGAGCACTCGGAGGAAACCCACGCAGACACGGGGAGAACGTGCAAACTCCACACAGACAGTCACCCAAGCCAGGAATCAAACCCGGGTCCCCGGCTCTGTGAGGTAACAGTGCTGACCACTGTGCCATCGTGTCGCCCTGTCCAGCATCAATTCAAACAATCCAGTTCCACCTTGCTTGGAGAACATTCTAAACTGATTGCAGGAGAATGGGGGCTGAGGGGAGATGGGAGGTACCATTCCCAGATGATTTCAGTGCTATGGTGAAGATAAGGAGAGAACACGCGGCATTCTAGTGTGACTCAAGGTTAATGTTGGAAGCTGTCATAAACCAGTTTTTTTGTTTATTTTTTGTATGGCGCTTTGCTGCTGCCAAGTGGATCAGGTTTCATTTCAGGCACTCTTTGTTAGCACCAGATAGATGAAGACTTGCCCCGTGCTCTGCCCTACTCTGCCCCTCAGCCCCTTCCACTTCTTACCAAAAAATAGTCAGGGCAGGCCTGCCCAAATGTGCCCACAGCAGAGAACCAGTGATGAAGCCTGAACAAGCCGGATGTTGGCGGAAGTTAGTCAGATTGTAATAAAAAGTTGCATCAGTCCCACCTTGCTCAGAGTGACTTTTCCAATTTCAACTCCAAATGAGGCCTCTTGCATGTCACGGATACATATCAGAAGATGGAGGGCCCAAGTCCCTCTATCTGTGCTCGTGGTGTGCAAGGCATGTGTGAAGAGCTGGAAAATGTACCCGACTGTCTGTGTCCTTCAGACCACTGGCACACAATGCCTGCATGTGTACCATCCACAAGATACACGATAGCAACTCGCCACGGCTCCTTTGACAACACTTCCAAACCAATGTCCTCTGTCACCTGGAAGAACAAACTGGAGAACTGTGTGCAATTCTGGTCGCCACATTATAGGGAGGATGTGATAGTACTGAAGGAAGTGCAGAGGAGATTCACCAGGATGCTGCCTGGGATAGAGCATTTAACGAAGAGAGGTTGGATAGGCTTGCGTTATTATTGTTGGAGCAGAGAAGACTGAGGAGCGACCTAATCGAGGTGTGCAAGATTATGAGGGGCATGGACAGAGTGGATAGGGAGCAGCTGTTGCCTTCAATTGAGGGGTCAGTCATGGTTCAAGGTGAAGGGCAGGAGGTTTAGGGGGGATGTGAAGAAAATCTTTTTATCCAGAGAGTGGTGACGGTCTGGAATGCGCTGCCTGGGAGGGCGGTGGAGACGGGTTGCTTCACATCCTTTAAAAAGTACCTGGATGAGCACTTGGCACATCATAACGCTTAAGGCTATGGACCAAGTGCTCGTAAATGGGATTAGATGTGCGGTCAAGTGTTTCCTGTGGGTTGGTGTAGACTTGATGGGCTGAAGGGCCTCTTCTGCACTTTATGATTCTGAGATCTCTTTTGGGTGCTGTCAGTTGAGAGACGAATGTTGATGAGGTCTATTGACAAAGACTCCTTTGCTCTCCCTTGAATAATATCTTGGGATCTTTTACATCTATCCTAGAGGCCAGGTGTAGGACTCAGTTTAACATCTGAACCGAAACAGTACACCTCCAACAGTGCAGCACTCCCTCAGTAGCGCAATGGTGTGACAGCTGCGAATGCTGCTTCATGTGAAGTTACAGATATATTGTTTCCCCGGGGCAGAGCAGGGCCGCACGCAATCTGTGCAGCCTGTTCATCAGTTATATCAGTGAGGAAAGCCACATGCATCGAGTGGTAGCAGCCCTTGATATCAGCTGCCCCCAGGGAATCAAAGTAAACCTGCACTGAGCTGCCAGAAGCAGCGCTACACTGACAAATTTCTCTCTATCTGGTTCTTAAATCCCTGGGGCGTGACTTGATCTCACAACCTTGTTATTAAGAGCTGTGGCTGACACCTAACCATGGGTGGATTTTGGCAGTTTCGGTTGTGGGAAACAGCTCAGGTTTGCCGGGGAGTTTTGGAGATGGCTTCTTTTTCCTTGCAAGGTATTTTCTTTTCTTTCCAACTTACGCCCAACACCCAGAGAGCATAATTTCTGAGAAATACATTGGCGACGTACTTTGTTATTGGCATCTAAATGCAATATGCCCACCCATATATATGGGCAAGTGTAATACAGAAAATGGGAGAGGAGGATGCAGGAGAAGAAGGGAATTTTCTGGTGCCAGTTGGACCTGAATCGGCAGAATATATATGGAAGGGGGAAGAATCTAGGCTATTGAAGTGGATGTTCAACTTCACCTAGTAGATGGCTGGGATAGAATTCACCCAGTCCGAACTCCATTGATTTCAATAGGGATGAGAAAGAGGCATTCCTATCGTGGGCAGTCGGTTGATGCCAGTTTTATACCCAGGTGACAAGGTGAAAATGTATTCCCATTATCTTTTACCTGATGTGTTCTGTTCAAGTACACGGCTTGACATGGATCCAGAGGGTGTTAGCTTAACTCAGTGTTTATGTGCAATTCCTATAGAGTGTGGTGATTGCTATTGGTGAACGCTGCTACCTGTTTACTGTAAACAGGGTGAAGCTGTTTCCCCTGAAATATTTGTGAATAATCCCATCAGGAAGGCTGCCAGCAAATGTGTCTGTCACCTCGGTTAGACATGACATCTATGTAATTGGAATGGCGAGTCTCTGATGTGTTCACTTTTACATGGTTTATTTAGGCTGGATTTATCTTGTGAAGCTCTCTCCTTCATTTTAAAACACACAAGGAACTGCTGCTGGAGATTTTGGACCGGAGCAAGAGGTTGAGTTTCTCCAGTGACCTCCACCTCTGGCAGCCAATCCCAGTCTTGCCAGCAAAGACTTGGGCAGCCATCTTTTCCAACTTCCTGAGACAGAGCAGCCCAGCTCTGCTCTGCTTACCAACTCTGCCTGGAGATTTCATCACATGACCTCCAACCTCTGACCATCCTGCCCAATCAAACAGCACCCCCCACATCCCTGGAGGGATTCTATAATTCTATCCCCACTGACACTGTCTGCCCCGAACTCATTTCAGCCTCCAGTCCCACAGGTGTGAATTGGCTGGAGGCAGGACCTCTGCCCCTCGGTCAGGAGGGTGTCCCACCTCACAGAGAGCTGCCAGCCAGTCTGATTGGCCGGTAGCTCTAGTCCCTGCAGCTGCAGTCCCCAGGGCCTAAGTCCCCGGATTCCAGGACTAGGTAAATTTAAGGGGGGGGGTCTCAGGGCAGGGAGGAGAGGTAAGGTCCAGTGGGGAGCGTGGAGTGGTGGAGAGACCAGTGGGAGAGGAGGCACTAACAGCAGACAGCAAACTTTTTGGGTTGGGGGAGGGGAATGTGGAGGGTGCACAATATTAGAAAGACGCTGTTGATGGAGGCTCCCTCCTTCCCAACCAAGATTCCCCTCCTACTCCTGGAACTCCTCCCACTAGCCTGAAAATTAAGGCTGGGTGGGTAATGTCCACTTAAGGACCTTTATTGGAGCAAGGGGGTGGGTGGGCCAGCTTAGGCCTTGCCCATCGGACTGTAAAGTTGCAGAGATGTTGGTGTGGGTGAGAACCCAGTGAGCAGGAGATCCGAAGAATTTTATAGCCACCACCTGCCGGAAAACCCTTCAGAAACGGGGAATGAACAATGCTGCCCCTGGAGACTAATCTTCTGTTGTGCTTGTGCATGCATGTCCGTGTGTGTCTGTGTGCCTGTGTGTGTGCCTGTGTGTGTGTGTGTGTGTGTGCCTGCATGCATGTGTGTGTGTATATGTGTATGTGTGCGTGTCTGTGTGCGTGTGTGTCTGCATGTGTGTGCGTACGTACATGCATATTTGTGTGCATGCGTGTGGGTGATCCTATGTAGGAGCAGCCTTTTACCCCAGTGTAATCCAATCAGTAATACCGTTGGCACAGGGCTCCAGTATCAGCACTCTGAGGCAATATTGCTGACCTGCTTTCCAAAGTGTTCCTCAATGTAAATCCGCAAATAGACAAGAAGATTACTCTGGTGATTTTACAAGGGGAAGTGAAAGTTTGCCTGGAAGTAGTTAAGTGTTATTCAGCATTATTATTAAATGGTAGCACCGTGTGAGTGTGGTTTTGTTGTCTCATTCTGAACCAGCTAGCCGCCAACTGAACTTTTTGTGAAGTCAGTGTTGCAGTTGAGTTTAGTTCAGTTCTGACTGCCTGCCCGAGCATTTTGGTACAGTTCCAGTGGACAGGAAGCTTCGAACAGAAAGTGGAAACAAACATATGGTCTTTAATCGCGATTAGGGGACTTTCCAGCAATGGGCGCAGTGTTTTTTCTCTAATCGAATGTGGTGCTATTCGGCAGCACATGTGAATCTAAACTGAATCATATCAGAAACCACAGACACTGGCCTTCCCCTTTCTTCATGTTTTTAATGTTGAACAAAGAAGTAAACAAGCGGGTGATAGAGTGGAAACCCCAAACTCTGACCCCTGACAGGGACCAGGGGTAGTAAACAGTTAAGGACAGATATTCTGATAGGAGGTGCTGCCATCTATGAACCTAACCTTAGTGGAGGGAAAGACCTGCAGGAGAGGAAGGTTAAAGTTAGGAGGAAGGGTGTCTTTAACTGGGAGTTGGGCATGTTGCCCGTGGAAGGTAGCCCTATGAATAATCTGAAATTTAACTTAATCTTTAGATGAGGGGGTATTTATACAGAACTTTTCACTCAGAGAGTCCAGAATATACACAAACTGCTGCTAAAATGCACAACATAGGTTAGGATAATGCCTATTCAGGCAGCTGGAGTCTGTGGTTTCTAGGAGTGTCACATGAGCTGTTGGGACAGTTACCATGGCGACGTGCCTTGAGAAAGATCCTATTACTGATCGTAAGATACGTGCCATGTAGTGTGAGGTAGGTAAGCAGAGATCATGAGTTCAGATACCTCCATTGGGGTAATATTGGGTTTCTTCAGTGTGAAGTCTTGTGGCTGTTACATCAAACAAGGACATGAACCCTCCTGCAGATTACTTATTGCTCCCATTCAGTTGACAAAACAATACTCTGTTATGTTGAGCATTATTTGGGGGGGAAGTGGCTCATAAAATATTCTCCAAGTGTGGATCCCAAAGTCAGCACCAATAGTGGCTCTGTAGTGCCATCACTGACCAAGCTGGCTGAGTTATAGCTGTAGGAATGGGCCTGCGTCAGATAGTGAATCAAGTAACCTACTTGACCTTGTCCTCACCCACTTACCTGTTGCAGATATGCCTGACCCAAGAGTTTTGGCAGGTGTGATCACTGCACAGTCCCTGTGGAGGTAAAGACTTATTTTGTAGTGTCAACGTCCATTGTCAGGTGTGACCTTATCACTGCGCTATGTGGAACAGCCCCAGACGGCCATGAGGCCTGGAGTGGCTCCGGAAGCAGAGTCCTATCCCACCACAATGTGTGGTGGCACATCACATCCCTCACTACGCCAGCTGGGAAGCCAATCCTGCTTCAATAAAGAGTGTGGGAAGCAGGGGCAGCACCAGGTATATGTTAGAAAGAAAGACTAACCCAGTGGGAGTGGTACAGAAGGTTCCGGACAGTGTAAAGGCAAAAAGCAGCAGAGCTGGACCTGTCCTACAATCAATAATATCAGAACAAAACTTGGTAGCCCTTGCATCCAGTTGAAAATGAGAGTGGGCATTACAGTAATTAACGTTCTATGATGCCATTAGAACCCAGATGGTCTTTTAACCGTCGAGTGAGATGTTCTGAAAGGCAATGTTGAATTGATCTGTGTGGGACACAGAGGAATAAGAACTCCACCACAAGGAACCTTTGGGCTTCAATTGCTTCAAGTTTCCCACCTTTTCGATTTGATTTGATTTGATTTATTATTGTCACATGTATTAGTGTACAGTGAAAAGTATTGTTTCTGGCGCGTTATAAAGACAAAGCACACCGTACATAGGGTAGGAAAGGAGAGGGCGCAGAATGTAGCATTACAGTCATAGCTAGGGTGTAGAGAAAGATCAACTTCATACGAGGTAGGTCCACCCCAAAACCTGATGGCAGAAGGGAAGAAGTTGTTTTTGAGTCGGTTGGTACATGACCTCAGACTTTTGTACCTTTTTCCCAACGGAAGAAGGTGGAAGAGAGCATGTCCGGGGTACGTGGGGTCCTTGATTATGCTGGCTGCTTTTCCGATGACTTCATAACTCATCTAAATGCCAGCAGGAGATGTTCGGGCTTCATAACCTTCTCTTCCCAACATTTGTCCGGCTGCCTCTTAACACCTGCTATGGATGGACAGATGAAGCTTAAAATAGCCCAGGCTTCAATTCCTGATATGAGAGTGGTGCTGCACTGCCCTGCACCCCCCCCCCCCCCCACCCCCCAACCCCAAATCCACTCTGTTTGCATTTGAAACTCCCCCAATACTGTCCCTGTTGCATCTTCACCAGTGTGAGGCTATTTGGCAGCCAGATGTGTTAACAATATAATGCGCAATCCTTACCAGGAAAGACAGAAAGCAGGAAACTTTAATCCAGTCCGCCTAGCATCTGTCATTAGGAAAATGCTTGACTCCATTATCATGGTGTAGAGAAAGATCAACTTAATGGATAAGGATGTAAAAATAGGACATTTAGAAAATTATAATCCAATCAGGCAGAATCAACATGATTTTGTGAAAGGAAAATCATGTCTGACTAATTTATTAGAATTCTTTGATTGAATAATTGGGAAGCAGTCGATGTGATGTAGTTGGATTTTCAAAAAGTATTTGATAAGGGGCCACATAAAAATTACTTCACAAAAAGTCCAAAGATGTGCACGTTAGGTGGATTGGCCATGCTAAATTGCCTCTCAGTGTCTCAAGATGTGTAGGTTAGATGGATCAGCCGTTGTAAATGTGTGGGGTTACGGGGATAGACTGGAGAGAGGGTCTGGGTAAGTTACTCTGTCAGAGAGTCAGTGCAGAATCGATGGGCCGAGTGGCCTCTTCTGTACTGTAGGGATTCTATGATTCTATGAAAATAAGAGCTCATGTTGTTTAGGTAACGTGTTAGCATGGATAGGGGATTGGTTAGATACAGGAAGCAGAGCTCTGGAGTGGGACTTGTGTCACAATCCCAGTTGGTGATGCTATTGGGCGGGAAGATTCCAGAAAGGAACCTTGGCCCAAAAGATCGTAACTTTTAATTGACTATGATGCAATACTCCTGTACTCCCCCCTTTGCTTCATAAATGTATACAGTTTTCAAAAATATCTTTCTACTCCCAAACAAATGGCCGATTCCACTCAACCGACCTCCCATGGATTTCTCTCACAATCCCCACCCCAGATGATTGTCACATGAGGGTTTCCACACTCGATCCCTAAAAAGACACACTTTAAAATCTTCTTTCAAGCAATGCTTTCCATCAACTGTTAACATTAAAATTCACTCCAGATTTTCCAACTATCCTCTCAAAGATTCCACTCCATTTTACCAAGGAATCCAGCATCAGGTTTTCCACCTCCCCTTTCACGTTTCATTTGTCTTCAATGTTTACACACAAACTCAGGTACTCAGTCCCAACAGAATATTAACTGATTTAAACATTAGAAATCAGTATACCAAACCTTACGGCTGCTTCAGATATGTGACTCATCTGCAGCAAACCCCATCAGCTGTTCTCTTCCCAGGACTGACTTTGACTTTTACAAACAGTACCCTGTTACCAAAGAACCGTAGAATCCCTACAGTGCAGAAGGAAGCCATTCGGCCCATCAAGTCTGTGTCGACTCTCCGAAAGAGCATCTTACCCTGCCCAATCCCCACAACCCTGCACATTTACCATGATTAATCCACCTAACTCGCACGTCTTTGGACACTAAGGAGCAATTTAGCATGGCCAATTCAGCTAATCTGTACATCTTTGACTGTGGGAGAAAACCAGAGGAAACCCACGCAGACATGGGGTGAATATACAAACTCCACACAAGGCCGGAATCAAACCTGGTCTGTGGCTCTGTGAGGCTAACTACTGTGCCACCATCATGTACCTCTTTGTACTTTTAACTTCAGATTTCTTGGAAACTTTTCTGCATTTCTCAGGTTTCCTTAACCAGCTGTTCTTTAAGTTTCCTGCACTTGTTTTTGTTGTGTATTTATAGTGATTTCTTACCAGAACTGTGCAGACTAGGTTTGCAACCTGCACTGAACACATCATCTTAATAAAGTTCCTTAGTTTGTTGAACCTCCATTGCCTCCTAGCCTCAATCCTGCGAACACCATTTCCATTACTACACGGTATGGCATGTCTTCTGGCAAACCAGAGAGAGATGTTCCCTTCTAAGAGCAACTGCTGATGAATTCAGTCCAAACTCCACTCAAAAAGCATTCCAACCCTAAATGTGCCCCTGGTTTCTAAGCAACAACTTTATGCTTCTGCCAGCTTGTTTTCACACCGTAATGCTCTCTAAGCACAATAGAACCACAGTTTTAATTGAAACCACAGGCCCCCACACATACAAAATCTTTGTCTAGGATGAATCTAACTCTAGCTTTACCCTTCCTTACATAGCAAAACTAAATTAAACCCACTTAAAACGATACCTTATTTCTAATATTTAACAATGCAAATATAGATTCCTTCAAACTATTTCTGTTTTCCAGACACTTAAACTCATGACTTTGTGGCTCAGATGTGAGTGCTACCAACTAAACCTTGACTTACACCTAGCAATATTGGGTATTGAGTGGCGAAAGGGTAGAGTAATTGTATTAAAGGGTTTTGTTGGATCATTAATTAGTAACACTTGTGCCTATTGGATATTCTTCTTTTACAGTCTTGTGAACTGCAAATTAGCCGCACAGCATGTTCCAGCTCTCAGCAGAATCCTACAGCGCTGTCCACAGTTGGCATCTCTCGAGTAAGTTCAATTGCTTCTCTGTGATATCTTCAAACTTCCCTGCCCTGTGTGGCCCAACTAATCAGTGTAAAGACAGCCAGAAGTTACATCTTGGTTCATGTTCTTCTTTCAATGGTTCCCAGCACCAGAGACATTCTCTGTCTCCCTTCTCAATCTTTTATTTTGTCTTTCCGTTCCCATCACTTTTGGCTGGCGTGTTAATTCCATTGAGAACCATCGGGGGTAGATGGAGACGTGGAACATGAAAAACAATCAGATCAGCCTTGATCTAATCAAATGGTGGAGCAAGCTTGAGGGGCCGAATGGCCTGCTTCTGCTCTTATTTTGTATGTGTGTATGTCGGTTTATACATGTTGAATGGTTTCCGAGGAGGACCGAAGAAGTGACTTTAAATGCAAGCTGCCACCAAGAGCTGAATGCTGGACAAAGAATAATTTAAATTTGGGAACATGACTGGAATCATGTTACATGGCACTGGCGTTGAATTTGAGGATCGCAGTGCCTAGCTTAGTGAGATTTCTAGAAATCTTGAGGGATGAATTTTCCCCTAGGGATTCGCCCACTCAATCCCAATGATTTCAGGGGAAGAGCCACTGAAACTCAGGAACAATGGAGTAAAGGTGAGAACCCTCGTAGAAATGTGCCCCTCTCACTCACTTCCAGCTTGATTTTGATGTTTTCTTTCTAGTTATCAATATGCGACTATCTACCCTGTTGCAGAGCTCATTTGGACCGCCTTCTATTGGTTCTCTGCTGCATGTAACCTTGTTCAAAACCCATCCAAAATTCAGTGTAGGAATATCTAAAAGACTTCTGCTTCCTTTTAAACAGACCCAACAAAACACCCTCCACTTTTGTAACGTGTAGCTAGTTTAAAGTTTATTTATTAGTGTCACAATAGGGTTACATTAACACTGCAGTGAAGTTGCTGTGAAATCCCCCAGTCGCCACACTCCGGCGCTACTTTGGGTACACTGAGGGAGGATTTAGCATGGCCAATGCACCTAACCAGCACACCTTTCGGACTGTGGGAGGAAATCGGAGCACCCGGAGGAAACCCACGCAGACACGGGGAGAACATGCAGACTCCACACAGGCAATGACCCAAGCCGGGAATCGAACCAGGGACCCTGGCACCATCAGGCAGCTGTGCTAACGACTATGCCACTTGCCATTTAAAAATGTGCCCTTTAAATTTAATTTATAGGACAATTTGTGCCTGGCCTGCATGGGAACTTACTGCTTGGCCTCTCCGTTTAGAGGGAATATTGGGCCCTCCCTATCTCACGCATTGCAGCACTAACGTGATCCTTTTCTCTCTGGTAGCGATAAGCCTCTCTGACAATTGGAGATACCTCTAGAAGCCCACTCCATATTGACCTTCACCAAGGAAAAGGGGTCAGGGTCATGACACTGTTGACTGATACGCAGAAGCCCAGCCTGAACCACTTCTATTTGTGTAATTACCCCTTGTCGAATAATCTTCCCCCATATCACCCCATGTCTCTGGTTATGTCATTGCAGGCTCTGAATCTTAATTAGAATGCCTTTTGCTAGCAAGAGTATCTTTGTTTTTTTTAGCTTGTCTGATAATGAACTGAAAGACGCTGGTTTAAGAAGACTTGTTGAGATCCTGCCCGATTTTGACATTTCCAAACTGATTAAGTAAGTCTATAGATCATTGATTATTAATAATAAGACTTAGGTGCAGCTCCTGGTATATTAACCTGTAACAGTAAGCACACTCGTTATGTGTTAAATCTTGGATTGGGGTTTAATTACAGAGATGCTGGGTGCAGTTTCTATTCAGGAAGAATGCAAGTACATAATACAATGACCAGTGAGAGATGCCTTAACCATCTGAAATACTGCCCTAAACATTATTGATACATTAGCTCACTAACATTTCATTATTTTATTCATGAAAGATCACTGGTGCCACATTGCACCGAGGGTGAGGATGTGGTCAGACAGTATGACAATGAGTGACTAATGTTACTGGTGTATACGCATTTAAGAATTAACTGCAGCAACATTGGGATGTGAGGAAAGAGGATATGATCTTTTGCATTCATCAAGGGTGTACAAATTAGTGCAGTGGAATAGTGGCCCGTGATTTACTGTGAGTTGACTAGTATTGGTGCACTTACTGATATACCTTGAGACTCGTGGCGGGCAATTTTCCCATCCCACCTACGACGATGTCCGCAACAGGCAGGGCTGGAAAAACCCGCCCAATTGTGTTTATACACCATTGTTCGTATTCATGCAAGCTTCTTTTTAATCCTTTCTCTTCTAGCCTCAGCAACAATGGCACCTCAGAAGATGGGGTTCTCTGCTTGGCATCGGCCCTGAAGAAATGCCCCAGGATGTTTGAGGTTGAAGTGAGGTAAAGAAGAACAAGGCCTTTGTTAATGGAGTGAGTTAGGTGCAGGGTGTCAAGCACAAAGTGAGGCCCAGAGACATTGCAGCCTTTTAATCTGACAAATAGAAACAGAATAGCGAATTCAGCCAAAAGCGCATTACAGAATATCGAGGTAAAAAATATTGGGTCCAGCATGTACCCTCCATCTGGAGAAAGCTTCACATTCTGAGTACCAATTAGTGGATTTGTACTGCACAGATCATATAATCCCTACAGTGCAGAAGGAGGCCATTCGGCTCATCGAGTCTGCACCGGCCACAATCCCACCCAGGCCCTATCCCCGCAACCCCATCTATTTACCCTGCTAATACCCTTGCATTAATGTACCTACAAGTGAAAACGCAGAGGTAGTTATAACTTTTTTACTTATTAAAACTATTTTTGAAGCTATTTTCAAAATCTTGGTATGGAACCTTGGAAAGGAATTTGCTTTTTTTACATTTGAACATTAACTACCTACATCTCCATAAACATCTCAACTCTCCGTCCATTTGGATCAGGCTGCAAATTGGTCACTAAAATCAACAAAGGAGTTAGTTTTTGCAAATGAAAAGGATGGGGAAGTTGCCCCGAAGGAAAGGTAACGTAGTGTAGTGTTCATGTTATTAGAGTGCTAATCCAGAGGCCTGGATTAATAATCCAGAGAACATGAGGGGAATTTTCTCATCCCGCCCACCACGGGAATCATATTAGTGGGAGGGTCTTCCCTTGAGAAGGTGGTGGTGAGCCGCCTTCTTGAAATGCTGCAGTCCACACAGCTGTATTGACTCTTCTCTTAAGAATCCTCATGTTCCCTCTAAAGTGTCTTAGCAAACCACTCAGTTGTATTAACCCACTGCAATGCAGTATCAAGTAAGTGGCCCACCATATCAGGGCAATTAGAGTTGGTGATTTCCACATTCTTAAAGTTTAAAGTTTTATTTACTAGTCACACATTAGGTTTACATTAACACTGCAATGAAATTACTGTGAAATTCCCCTAGTCGCCACACTCCGGTGCCTGTTCGGGTCAATGCACCTAACCAGCACGTCTTTCAGAATGTGGGAGGAAATCAGAGCACCCGAAGGAAACCCAGGCAGACACGGGGAGAACATGCAAACTCCACACAGCCCAAGCCGGGAATCGAACCCGGGTCCCTGGCACTGGGAAGCAGCAGTACTAACCACTGTGCTACCGTGCCACCCCCATTAATTATTTTCATTAATTTCCATTAATTATTTTAAAAATGTACCTCAAGTGTCACTCGAGGTACATTTTTAAAATAATTAATGGAAATTAATGAAAATAACCATGATATCCTGGTGGTGAAGGAAGCAGTTCTGTAAGCCAGTTGATTAGGGACTGATTAAATATTTATTCGGTGAAATTTTCCGTTCTCTGCACAGCGTGCTGGCTGAGGCGAGAAAACTGGATAGTGCATGGGTGGGATTGTTGTCAGTGCGGACTCAATGGGCCGAATGGCCTCCTTCCGCACTGTCGGGATTCTACGATTCTAATTGGTGTGCAGCTCACCAGCTACACAGCTAGCTTTCCTCAGCAGGTAATCCAGCACCTTGTGCAGAACAAATCTGCAGCCTGGCAGGACCAGGCAAGGCCGGAAAAAGCCAGGAACGTGGAATCCTGAGATCGGGGTGCCCTTTTGAAAGGGCGCCCGATTTCCGATAGATAAAACAGGAACCTCCACTCTCCAAGGAAATGGAGAGATCCCCCCCCACTGCACAAGGGGAAACCTGCCCCACCCACACACCAGGAGAACCCTCCCCCCATCGCTAAGGGGAAGGCCTCCCAATGGAGCTCCCTAGACAGCACCCCCCTCTCCTTGACACCTTCTAATTTGGCAAGTCAGCACTCAATGCGTCAGTGTTATAGGTACCGAGCATTGCATTATTGAGTGTCAGCAATGATTTTCTCATGAAGCCGAACTCAATCACATCACCACCCACAGTTAAAGATATACATTTCCTGCAACCACCTGGCAGCTGACTTTGCTGTCAGTCTCCCTCCTTCCTCCTGTCCCCACACTGCACCAGCTGCCGGGTCAATTGCAGCACAGATGTGTCGCATGAATTGCTACTTTTAGAATTCCAACCAGATCGTGACAGACTATTTTAATCAGAACAGTAGGAATTGACCTACCCTTGAAGGGGGAGCAAATTTAAAATTAATCTCAGTGACAATTTAGAGAGCAAATGGTCAGTATGTGGGACAGGCTCCTGGTGAGATGCCGAAAGCATTCGTTTCAATGCAAACTCGGTAGATTTCTTTCAGAAAATACTGTACAAACAATATATGAGTAATTTATGAAATGGCATACAATGGCTTGGGTAAAGGAGGTGGCTTTGGACCTGTGAATCCCGTGGCTTTCTACCCCCCGGTTTTACCTCACCTCATGCCTGGGCCTGTTGTAGACTAATTGATAATGGCTCTGAGTAGCTGCTCCATTACCACTGGAACATGGTACCACCAGGATTGGAGAAGGCAAACTAGATGAGCTTTGTTTTTTTTTGTCTGTTATATCTATGTTTCTAAATTACCCAATGGATCTCAATAATCTTTGGCCTGTGTATCTGAATACAGAATCATAGAATCCCTACAGTGCAGAAGATATGTCATTCGGCCCATTGAATCTGCAGCGACTCTCTGATAGAGTATCTTACCCAGGCCCTCTCCCCTGCCCTATCCCCATTACCCCACATATTTCCCATGGCTAATGCATCTAACCATCTTGGGACACAAAGGGGCAATTTTTCATGGCCAATCCACCTAACCTGCACATCTTTGGACTGTGGGAGGAAACCGGAGCACCCGAAGGAAACCCATGCAGACACAGGGAGAATGTACAAAGTCCACACAGACAGTCATTCAAGGCTGGAATTGAACCCAGGACCCTGGTGCTGTGAAGCAGCTGTGCTAAACACTGTGCCACCATGCCACATTTAGTGCATTTATCCACTCGTCATTGGTTCTTAGATTTATTAGGTGTTAAGGACAGATAACCCATGGGTTGGACTTGTGATATGGCCTAACCTTCTTCCTACAACTCACAATGCACTGAACTTTGCTTTGATCTACAATAAGATTCATGATACCCATCCAAATACTCCATCTGTATATTACATTGTCACAAATTTGCTTTATCAAAGGTATTAGGATTGAGGCTATATGTAGGAGCTCCTCGCTCGAACATTGTGATTAAATGAGTAGTAACATTCACCACCATACATTAATGCAGGGTTTCCAAACTGTGGGTGAGATGAGATCTGGGTCACGAGCTTCAAGGCCGCGATAGTTGCCATGAAGCTTGGACTGATATCTAAGAGCTGGGAGACCCTTTTATAGAATCATAGAATCCCTACAGTGCAGAAGGAGGCCATTTGACCCATCGAGCCTGCACCGACAACAATCCCACCCAGGCCCTCCCCCCGTAACTTCATGCATTTACCCTGCTAATCGCCCTGACACTAAGAGGCAATTTAGCATGGCTAATCCACCTAACCTGCACACGTTTGGACTGTGGGACGAAACCGGAGCACCCGGAGGAAACCCACGCAGACATGGGAAGAATGTGCAAACTCCACACAGACAGTGACCCAAGGCCGGAATTGAACCCGGGTCCCTGGCTCTGTGAGGCAGCAATGCTAACCTCACTGTAAATACTTGCATTTTTTTTTGTTGATGGGTATGGTCTAATTGCAGCCAGTGCAAAAAAGTGTGAATATAGGTAGGTTTTCACTTTTCTTGAGTGAAACCCTGCCTTTTCATCAACTCCCCACATAAGGGAGATGGGGGGTGAAGGAGGGAGGGATGGGGAGGCGAAAAAGGGGAGATGGAGGTAAAGGAGTCGGAGATAGGGCACATTCAAGAATTGAAGCCTCCCCAACCCCCTTCCCCAACTCAATAACCCTTGTACCTCCAAATCTTTGCCCCAGGGTCCATGGAATCTGAGGTATTACGTAGGGGTTGCACCAAGAACTAGTTTGGTAAGCACGTCATTAATGGTTTCTAAGGGCAGTAACTGGTTCCATGTGCCTTGCTGACAGAAGATGACCTATTTACATATCTGCATTTAAGCTCAATTCTGTGTTTGCAATTTTCTTTCTCCAGCCTGAAACATCACCAGACCGTGTTACTTAAATTTGCAGAACAGCAAGAAGACATTGAAGTGAGGTGAGAAATTCGACACAGAAAAGAGTAATTTTAACTACAACTTCTTCATACACTTCGATATAATAGAGTATTCCAGAATTCCAATTTCCAATCTTTTTCCTTAGCCACAATGATCAGGATGGTTGATGTAAATATCGATTTGATCTCATGGGATTCGGAGACTGTTGCTGGTCTTTTGGGATTCGCGTTCTGACTGTTTATAATTGGGGCTGGTGTGATTGAATCACATTTTGTTTTTAGCAGATGGGGTTTCCTTGGCATTTTCTGATATCTGAAGTTCAAATCCCATGATTCTGACCATCCGTCCATGAAAAGCTGAAGATTGGCGGCTGCATTCATCTGTTCCAAATAAAGATCCCTTGGTGTCATGGTTACACAGTTTTAGTGCGATGGTTTCTTGACACTTGGCCTAATTTCAGTTCAGTCCATTAAAATGAACCTGCTCCAAATATGCTGGACCTCACTCAGCCAACGCAACATTTGAATTCACAAAGATTAAGATTATATTTAAACAATCAATATAAAATCTGAGCTTTGCATAAGAAAAGAACACATGTATTTGTTATGAATAGTGAGCTAGTTGGTTAGGATTATGGATGGAGGGACCTGGAAGCTAGTGAGCTTCCTTATTGTCTACCTTTCCTGCGTTGGGAAATAAAATTCACTGGGAGAGAGATGTGGGCCTGTCGATCCCAAATCCTGCATATACCATGTAAAGATAAGTGTCATTTGCACCAGGAGAATGTGGCTGACTGGGGAGAACCCCACCACAAATTCTCAGCAGTTGTATTTGCCCAGATACTGAGCGGAATGTTTCAACTCTGCTGAAAATATAGTGTGTTTGTAAGTTAAACGTCTTTCCATTCCCAGCTGCTGGAATGTCCCAAGTACAGGCGAAGATTTCAGCTCGTAAATTGAATCCATACCAATTCCAGATATTGGTTTGTCCCACATTTCATAATATCCCTACAGTGCAGCAGAGGCCATTCAGCCCATCGAGTCCGCACCAACTCTGTGCATTGGGATATATTATTGAGAGGAGCCAGTTGTATTCTAACTTCCTCCCTGTGTGATTAAAGACTGACATTTCAACGACCCGACAATTCACTTTGTTTTTACAGAGATGAACGGAAGACCCCACCGGTGGATTTTAGACTGAGTAGCACTGGGGATTCAAGGATCGTACCTGCACCTTTGAAAAAACTAAGGTAAAACTGCTTAAAGAATCAGCAAAAGTATCTATTGCACTGCCTTGATAAGTGTTGAAAGGAAGAACCTTTCTTGTATCTTCAGGGTTCCTCCAAAACACTTGATGACATTGAAATGTGATAATTACTGTTTTAATATGGACAGATAAGAAGCATTCCGTACACGGCTTCCTGTGAGTGGGTCCAAAGCCAGTGCCATCGCCCCTAAAAACACGAGAATGACATGGGAAACCTTTGGACATAACCTTCTGGCTCTTCCTACTGGCGGGATCTTCCAGTCAAAGACAAACCTGCCCCGCCCCCATGGTGGGTTCCCTGGCAGCAGGAAAGGCGAGCCACGCAAAATACCGTATAGACATTGGCAGGACTGGAAGATCCAGTGGCCAATGATTAGCCACCTATGCTGCTGGTAAACACCGTGGGTCAGGCTGGAGGGCCCTTCATGTTTTATCATGAATATACATAAGATATACAGTCCGTGTAACATTTGGTTGCGCATTCCCAATGGACGTTTTAGTAGACATGGGGTGGAATTTACCCGTCCCACCCACCACAGAAATCATAGCGTGTGAGACATGGATCATGCAAAGGTCCATTGACCTAGGGAGGGGTTTTCCATTTTCTGGCCTCACTGGGGCGAGTGAGGCCAGAAAGTCCCGCCCATGCTGTCAAAACCTAAACTAGGTTCATAGAACCTTCCATCAATGAAACCTGGGTGTAGATTTAAAGATAACATGAGGTGACTCAATCTAGTGAATGGAATAAATCAGTATATTGACAGCATTCCCATCACAAACCCAAACAACTGTGCATCGTTTGTAGTTCCTCTCACCCGTGTCTGAGCTCTGGGGAAATGTTCCTGTGTAAGAGATCTGGAAGTGAGATGCTCAGGTATATGGTGTATTTATTGGGTGATCATTGTACTTCCTCTGGAGAACGACTGAAATAATCTTTTTTTATGAACTCATTGCAGTCTGACTAACTGCTGCTTTCAAGTGAAGCATTTGGAAGAGCTGGCCTCTACCCTGGAAAACTGCAATGATCTTGCAGAGCTTAAGTAAGTGATGGCAAAGAGTTTTATCCACCAGGCAATGTTTCTGTCCTCAGAGAGTGCTCACTTCTTTTGTCTTTACTGCTCCATGTGCAGACACAGTGTTAGAAACAATTTACTAATATTGCTCCTATTGCTTTAAGTTGCAATAAAAGCTTTGATGTCACAGCAGCTCATCAGATGTCTTCCCAAGTTTAGAAATTATAATTTTTTAAAAATTGTTAGTTTAAGATGCTGACCAAAGAGGCTGCTGTTTAGTGTTTTCATGAACAATAACCATCTCCCAGCAAAGTTAAGCATAGGCCATATTATAATATCCCCTAGTCGCCAGGCCCGGAAAAGTAAGCAGTAATATTTGCTCTGGATTAAAATGGAACCCATATTCTTGGTGAAGCTTTGCCACAGTAAAGCATCTATATGTACCCTTTCTCTATTTCGCTCTCAGGGCTCACCTTCGCTCCTCAACCCTGGTGGGCCCTTGGCCACATGTCAATGAGGCATTGAGCCACTAAGGTGAGGCTTTGCTCCAAGCAGATTGTCTGCAGGTCATTGGTCAGGATCAGCGTACATTTGGTGCCCTGCCACGTTTGATTCTTCATGAAGTTTTGGCCAATCCTTCCACGGTGGTGGTCATCAGCCAGAGACACCAAATAAACTCTTCCCATCTCCCTCCACGAGGTGTGCACCATCTCTAGAAATGTTGACACGATTGCCCTTAAACTGAGTGGCCTCTTCAGAGAGCAGTTCAGAGTGAACCACATTGCTGTGGGTCTGGAGTCATGTGTAAGGATGGCAAATTTCCTTCTCCAAAGGGGCATTAGTGAGTTAGATGGGTTTTTCACAACATTAATCTGACTAATTTCCAATTCCAGATTTATTCGTTGATTTTAAATTCCACCAGCTGTTGCGGTCAGATTTGAACCCATGTCCCGTCGAGCATTAGCCTGGACTTCTGGTCCAGTGACATTACCACCACTATGTCCCCAAGGGGTTGAATGGTTGTTTTTCAGCTGGAATGACGTATATAGTGGAGTTATATATTGGTCGGAATAATGAGCGTCAATACATGCAGTTTTAAAGGGGGTGAAAGAACAGAGAGAGCTGGGGATGTTGGTGCACAAAACCTTGAAGGTGGAAGGACAGATATCCAAAGCACAGGTAATTAAGCATATGGAATCCTGAGCTTTATAAATAGAAGAATTCAATCCAACAGCCAGGAAGTTATTCTAAACCTATATAAAACAATTGTTTAGCCCCTGCTGGAGAAATGGGTCTAATTCTAGGCAGCACTCTGATGGAAGGATGCACATAGTTTGGAGAGAGTAGAGGAGAGACTTACTAGAGTAAATCTTGCTCGACTTACTAGAGTAAGTCTCTTACTCTTAGTCCTCTGACTGTTCATAGAAACTCTACAGTGCAGAAGGAGGCCATTCGTCCCATCGAGTCTGCACCGACCACAATCCCACCCAGGCCCTATTCCCGTAACCCCACATATTTACCCTGCTAACCCCCTGACACGAAGGGGAAATTTAGCATGGCCAATCAATCTAACCCACACATCGTTGGACTGTGGGAGGAAACCGGTGCACCCGGAGGAAACCCACGCAGACATGGGGAGAATGTGCAAATTCCACACAGACAGTGACCCGAGGCTGGAATTGAACCCGGGTCCCTGGCGCTGTGAGGCAGCAGTGCTAACCACTGTGCCACCATACCGCCTGTGCTGATCAAGTGCTGCATGGCTCCAATGATTACTAGGCTTACTACACTTACTAAGTCTCAGGTGTGAGGGATTCCAGTTACAGGGATAAATTTGGGAAGCTGGTTTGTTTTTCTTAGTAAGAAGTCTCACAACACCAGGTTAAAGTTTTTCTTAGGGCAGAGATGGTTAAGGTGATATCTGATAGATGTATTTACAATTATGAAGCATCTCGATAGAGTAAATAAAGAGAAACCACTTCCGGTGGCTAAAGGGTTGATAACAAGAGGACGTCGATCTAAGTTGATGGGCGAAAGCAATAGAGATGAGATGATGAAAATAGTTTTGGACTGAGTAGTTAGTATTTGGAATGCTTTGGCTGATAGGCTTGTCGATACAGATTCCATAATAACTTTGAAAAAGGGAATTGGATAAGTACTCGAGGGGAAAATAGTTTGTATGGATAGTGTGGTGTTGTAACCCTTTAAGGGACATGTCCCTGAAATGGTCATGTGACCTGCTGGTCCAATCGGGAGCCGAGTTGGGATTCACTCAGACTTGCCTCGGCTTGTTCCAGCAGTCAGAAGTTTGGGCCTGTGGAGTTGGAGACCTTTTTCCTTGCTGTGTAACGTGTATAGTTATTCTGTTAATAAACTTTTACTAGTTCACTGGCTGGAGTTCGAGCCTTACCTCGCTACACTACAGATAAGTGGAAAAAGCTTGGGAGTGAGATTAATTGGATTGCTCTTCGGGAGAGCCAGCCCAGATTCTGGTCAAATGGCCTCCTTCATGTGCAGTTCAATTCTAAGATTCTGCACTCACAACTCCTTTCTCTTCGCAGTTTATCGAATAACTCCCTTGGAGATCGAGGAATTGAAAAGTTAGTTGAGCTCCTACCGAAGCTGCATGTTTCCAAACTAATAAAGTAAGTTCATGTGAAAACCCAATCAATGTCCATGTTGGACAAAACCTACTTACACTCAGTGGCATTTTATTCAGCTTTCTGGGTGACATATTTTATAACTTAAGTGGAGCAAACTGCAGCTAAAATCCGACGTATTATGAATTTGGGGGCACAAATGAGGGTAGTTTTACTGTAGCGCTGCTGAGTTGCATTTTATGTTGTATTTGTGTGTTTTGAGAGCCATTTCCTGTGGTACTTTAAGGATCCTTCCCTATCCCAGCAGATCTCTGGAGGGGAAATATCAAGGATACCAGAAATCAGTTTGTGGGTTGCTAAACTGCAGCAATAATGAGGATTGTGAACTAAACTCCTCCTGTTAGCATTGGTTTATCAAGGTTAAAATTTATCTGCATATTATTTTGTAACACAGACTATGGGCTGGATTTTCCCGCCCTTCCCGCCGGCAGGATCTTCCAGTTCCACCATCGGCGCACCAGCGCCGCAGGTTTCCCAGCAGCAGGGGGTGGAATCAATGGGAAATCCCATTGACAACGGCAGGGCTAGAAGATCTCGCCACCGGCCAATAGCAGGCTGCCTCTCGCCACCACGCTGTGGCGGGTGGGCCGGAGAATCCCACCCATTATCTCCATTTACTATGATGGCAAATTGAGGTAACTTGGAAGCCCAGCTTGTAATGCTGAGCGGTAGATTGAACCCAGGATATGAGAATGATTCACCCTTGCCATACCCATTTGATGATTTCCCCTCAGCCAGCTTGCCTTTTGAGTTGAGTTGCCAGGAGAAGAATGACAATGGTCAAATAAGCATAATGTCTGACTGTTCATAGAAGCTCTACAGTGCAGAAGGAGGCCATTCGTCCCATTGAGTCTGCACCGACCGCAATCCCACCCAGGACCTATTCCCGTAACCCCACATATTTACCCTGCTAACCCCCTGACACTAAGGGGCAATTTAGCACGGCCAATCAACCTAACCCACACATCGTTGGATTGTGGGAGGAAACTGGAGCACCTGGAGGAAACCCACACAGACACGGAGAATGTGCAGATTCCACACAGACAGTGACCCAAGGCTGGAATTGAACCCGGGTCCCTGGCTCTGTGAGGCAGCAGTGCTAAACCACTGTGCCACCATACCGCCCATGCCGATCAAGTGTTGCATGGCTCCAATGATCTTCCCTGCAATCCCTGAATATTGTGAGGCTAAATCTTTAATTAGAGAGCACACTCTCTGAGAGAAACTTCGAAGCTGCATTGCAAGGCCGACGAAGGATTGATGCCCAAGGGAAGCCGTTATTACCACCAGATAGTGACTAGAAAACAAATGGCAGCAACCATTGCAGACCACAGTGAGGCCTTTGATTAAATGAAGGGAGGAGAACAGAAAAAGATGGTGTTGCCACTTGGCAATTATAATTTGGCATAAGTTCAAGATTTTGACCTACTTGGGAGGAAGTGAATGTCAGTTTTTAAAACGGTATTAAAATATGCCTGGAGAGATTTGTTTTTAGTAGTATAGCTGGGTTAAAACGATAACCTTGGCAACTGACTCCACAACAAGCCATGCACACAGATGTCCAAAGTAACTTTCTATCTTCACCACAGTGTCGGCAATAATCTCATCTCATTGGCTGGAGTCCTCTGTTTGGCTGGATGTCTGAAAATGGTCCGAGAAATAACTGAGGTGGCAATAAGGTGAGTTGGAAATGTTCAGGAGGTTGAGAGAGTTATTCATGTAATTACAATTCACACAAGAAAATAAATCTGTATTTTCCAACTTTAAAGCTCGTGCTGAGTTGGGATGCTGATTTCATTGTCCAATCACGAAGCTAAAATTGCCTATAGGAATAAGATCTTCACAAAAGGGAACTCCCAAGAAAGCCGAAAGCCATTAAGAAAATTTAAAAATACACTGCTAGAGAGAAAGCCATTTGTCCCATTCCTTCCATAGACCGTGTATAATCTGCTCTACCGTGGACTCCACTTCACCCATTTAACCTACTGAGGAAACGATGGCCATTTTTCCATGATCAAGGATGCTGAAACCTCTTCTTTTGCACAACCTTTACTCTGTACTTAACCATTTAATTCCATTCTCAATCAGAGCATGCCAGCAGTCCAGGGCCAAAGGGAAAAAAAATTCAAAATCTAGGACAAGTGTGAAAACAGGATCCTTTTTTTAGGGCAAGTCCAAATCTGCGATCTTATGCACTTACACTAAAGAAAAACCTCAATAACTGTTTCTCGCCTGTAGGGGGAGTGGGCAGGGCTTAAATCACCTGAACACTGGCTGAGAGCAGCAGAGGTTGCATTGCGCATGCGCAGGTCCCCCTGCAGTGAGAGCAGAGGGACCTGTCACTCAGTCTCTGCTGCTCTCAGCCAGTCTCCATAGCCTCAAGCAGGCAGCCCCAACCAGCTCCTGCAGGAGCGCGTGGCCTATTGTGACTCCCCACCTACCCAGACTGATCTACCGCCATGACCCCCCTCCCCACCCGCCCAGACCGATCTACCCCCACGTACCTTCCCATCTGCCCGGACTGATCCACCCCCGTGACCACCACCCCCCCCCCCCCCTCCCTCACCACCACCTGCCCAGACCAATCTACTCTCACCACCCCATCCTGCCCAGATCGCTCCCCCCTCCCTCCCCCTACCAATCGCAATGCAGAATGGTGCGGGCCTTCCTCCCACCGATGACCATCGTGTCCCGCTCCCTCCCCCACCAATTACTGTGTAGAGTGCGCAGCAGTCCCCCTCCCCCCACCACAAAAAGACCATCCCCAGTCTGGCCCTGCCCCCTTGGCACTGCCAGGGTGCCAGGCTGGCACTGCCCAAGGGGCAACATCCCCTTGGCTCCAATCTCTGGGGGGCCTCAATGGCCCCCAGTTACCGGCGAGGCGATCATGTCTAGTTCCCGTTGCTGGGGACCAACTGTGATCCTTGCCAGAGAGAACCTCACCTGGCGAGGTCACATAGTCAAGTGAACCCGGACGATACGTCCCAGGCTCGCTTAACACATGCAAAACATATTTAAATTTGATTTAAATAATTTATTCAGCCTCGTGCCAGAGATGGGTGCGAGGCTGACCTCGCCGGATATCCGGTGCCGGTAAAATTGCAGGAGGCGAGAAATCAGGCACGAACCTGATTTCTCGGCTCTCGCGCGACCTTACTGGCTTGCCCCGCCCATTGGCCGGTGGGGCACAATGGTAAGATCGCCCCCAAAGTGTGAAGTAAAAAGTTGTTACCTGATGCTAAATACAAATTGCAATCTTCTTCCTCACATGGAATCCCTGCTCCCGTTTATAAGTACGCACGCTTTGATTTTATGAATGACACCATCAGAGCGCTCCCAGCCCCGCCATGATGTACACCATCAACTCTCAAAGCATGATGGGAAATCAAAGTGTCAAATTAATTGTCTCAATAGTTTATTTTTATCTGTGTAAAATATAACCGTGTGATTTTCCTTCAGGGTCGCTGAAGTTGTAAGTAAGTGTTTTGTTAGTGCTAAGGCCAGAAATTTCCTGGGGAGGGCAGTGGCAGGAAGTGGTGGAAATGTTGGGGTTGGGAAGGGTTTCTCCTGATTGACTACTGGAATGCTGGTGGAAGGTAAGCGGACAGATGCACTTACTTTCCGTTGATTTTCTGTCAAAGTTACACTGGGTGATTGGGAAAACACTAAAGCATTTGAATCAAAGGCCTTTTTTTTGCTAAGATAAATGAACTTTCATTTTTGAGCAGCTTCAGATGCTGTTTAATACACAGAACACTACCTTTGTTTTGTCCACACACAATACACAAAGGTTGCAGGGGATCATTTTCACATAAGGAGCAGGGAGGGGATGGGGGAGCAACTCAAAAGCAGTTTTCAACCTTTAAGATCTAGACGATGATACACAGTTTGCTACTGTCCACACAGGGAGCACTGTGCTACTTCAGAGATTTCGAAAAAGATGAATGATTATGGTAGTACTGGGCAAGTTTATGCCTCTGAGCAGCCGCAGTGAAGTCCCCAGCACCAAGTTAGTTGCATGCCTAAGTCAGCGGAAGCACTTCTGGGCACAAATAAAATCTCTTTGCCCATTTAAGTGGATTAGATTTCATCACCTCCTTGCCCAAATGGTGCTGTTGGAGCACTAACGACACTGCCTCTTCAAAGCACAGAATGTCTAGACCACAAGCAATGTACAGTCACAATCAGCTCTCACACTCTGACAAAGGGTCTTCTAGATTTGAAACGTTGGCTCTGTTCTCTCTCCACAATGCTGAGATTTTCCAGCATTTTCTGTTTTTGTTACTGTCACAATCAGCCGTTTTCTTTTCATTTTTATTTATTGGTAATTCCTAGCTGTTCTGGAGAAGGTGGGTAACAGGTCTTGAATGCCTACAGTTTGTGGGGTGATTTGATTTGATATATTATTGTCACATAGAGTCATAGAGGTTTACAGCATCAAAACAGGCCCTTCAGCCCAACTTGTCCATGCCGCCCAGTTTTTATCGCTAAGCTAGTCCCAATTGCCTGCATTTGGCCCATATCCCTCTATACCCATCTTACCCATGTAACTGTCTAAATGCTTTTTAAAAGACAAAATTGTACCCGCCTTTACTTTGCCTCTGGCAGCTTGTTCCAGACACTCACCACCCTCTGTGAAAAAATTATCCCACTGGACCCTTTTGTATCTCTCTCCTCTCACCTTAAACCTATGCCCTCTAGTTTTAGATTCCCCTACCTTTGGGAAAAGATGTTGACTATCTACCTTATCTATGCCCCATATATTGGGATACAGTGAAAAGTATTGTTTCTTGCGTGCTATACAGACAAAAATATACCGTTCATAGAGTGCATAGGAGAGAAGGAAAGCAGAATGTACAGTTGCAGTCACAGATAGGGAGAAGAGAAAGATCAGCTTAATATGTGATAGGTCCATTCAGATGTCTGATGGCAGCAGGGAAGAAGCTGTTCTTGAGTTGGTTGGTACGTGTTCTCAGACTTTTGTATCTTTTTCCCGATGGAAGAAGATGAAAGAGAGAATGTCCGGGGTGCGTGGAGTCCTTGATTATGCGGCTGCTTTTCTGAGACAATGGGAAGTGTAGACGGAATCAATGGATTGGAGGTTGGTTGATGGACTGGGCTTCGTTCGCAACCCTTTGTAGTTTGGTACTTTTGCAGTTTGTAGTGCCGTTGGGTAGGAAGTTCCAGAAGATAGAGGGTTCTAGGATTTTTGACTCAATGACAATGAGATAATGGTGACATGTGTCCATGCCAGGGTGGTTGTAACTTGGAGGAGGAAAGATTTGAAATAATAAACTTTATAATTGCTTTCATTTTGATAGTTGAGAAATTTCATCCCTCTTTTCAATTCTGTTTTAGTTTGGGGAAGAACGGAAAAGGACTAATCAAGTTCTGTGGGAAATGCAGGTAATTCTACTATTCTTCGAATTGCCAGTGTTTTAAAGAGATATTTTTATAGTGTCTTATCACATCTGTCTCCAAACTGTAATGTGCCACTTCACAGTGAAGTGCATTAACTGTTATGTGTGTGAATACAGCAGCTATTCTGCAAGATCCAGCAAACAACACTTTATAAATAACATTAAGGTCAAGGTTGTACATCACAAAAAGAGGCCCTTTGACCCATTGTGTCTGCCCCAGCCATCAAACACCTATCTATTTGAATATCAATTTCTAGTATTATAATAAATTATAATTGGATGTGTTGTTGGATTAAAGTGTTAATGAAAGATTTTTGTTACTGTGAAAGGATGGTAGCCAAGTAGAAGCTGTGATGGGGCATCTCTTACGTGGAGAATGCGGGGTCCATGTTGGGAAAGGGAGGTTGTCCTATGAGAACCAAAGTCTGAGTGGACACCATTCAGGAAATATCCTCCTCTTCCTGAGGTATCCTCAGAATTCCTGGTGCCAATTGTCTGTGTCCTCGTGATGGTGATGATATGAAGCTTGCAACAGAACACCATGAACTCGAGCACCTGCTCCAGTGTGTACTAGAGGGTTCATCCTGAGCGGTTCAGGAACCGGAAGCATTGCTTCACCAATGATCTGCTCCACAATGTTCCTGGTGGCGCCATTGCTCTCGATACACACATTGTTATTTTCACCTGATTGATTGGCAGTGGGCAGTGGTGAGAAAGTGGGGGTTTGAACCATGTATCGAGGGAGCACCATTCATCTCTGAGAAGCCATCCTCTGGTTCTCCCTGGAGGTCTGAAAACAGTGGCAATAGCTGACTGCTTCAGAATGAAGGTATCAAGACTGCTGCTAGGATAGTGGGCATTCACCAGTATGAATGTATTGTACATGAATCATAGAATCTCTACAGTGCAGAAGGAGGCCATTCAGCCCATCGAGCCCACACTGACAACAATCCCACCCAGGCCCTGCCCGTAACCCCACTTATTTACCCTGCTAATCCCTCTGACATTAAGGGTCAATTTAGCACGACCAATCCACATAACCTGCACAGCTTTGGAATGTGGGAGGAAACCGGAGCACCCGGAGGAAACCCACGCAGACACGGGGAGAACATGCAAGCTCCACACAGACAGTGACCCAAGGCTGGAATTGAACCTGGGCTCCTGGCGCTGTGAAGCAGCAGTACTAACCACTGTGCCACCATGCCACGCATCAACTGTGCATTGATGGATTGAGAGCTCATTTAGTTCCTGGACCTCTCCCCATTGAGATGCGGACCATGTAGATCATTGGGAATCCCGCTATCCTGGGAAGATCATGGGATCTCTCATCCTGCTTCTTCCTGCTGAGGGAGATAACCATCTATTCACCTCAGCCAGCTTAGAGGCTCTCCGTTGTTGAGTGGATACATCGCTGGACAGCTTCCTGGGAATATGTCACCCGCTCCTGTCTGGATTTTTTTCCAGGAAGCTCAATGAAACTGACCTTATCTGCCACTGACCTCCCCAGTGTGAGGCTCCAGGCTGTGTTGAAGGCGGTGATACAACTCTGTAACCAGCTCCTTGTTGAGTCAGTGTGGCCTCACACTCTGCTGCTGGGTTAGGTGTAGATTGGTAAAGTGTTCTTGGATAACCTGGGGTGGGCCGGGACGAGTGCCCCATGCCTCTCCCTCTTTACGGAGCTTCCCCTCTCTGCAGCCTCTGCTCCATTTGTTAGTCATGTTACAGGCCCAGATGTACTGTAAGTACAGTCCCCATACCTCATCCAGAGTTGGGTCACTGTTAGGGAAAAGTTAGGGAGTAGCAATAATATTCAATGGACATTTTAAATTTTAGATGGTAAACAAGAAAGATGAGGGTCACTATTTTGGAGGGAGTTTGCTCTTCAGTTGTATTGTGAATGAAGTCAGTGGCCGGAATTTTCTGGAATGGGGTGGGTGGGACCTTGGTTGATGACTAAATCAACAGTATCTCCTTAACCAATGAGATTTAATGATTGAGAATGGAATGGCAATGATCAAATTCTGATCAATTACAGTCACATCATTGACAGAAAGAGAAATAAAGGGTGAGATTCTTTGGCCTCCCCTCAGCGATTTACTCAGCACCGGGAGGTGGTGTGTCATTCGCTGGCAGTTCAATCCTCTGGTCCCGCCACTGTCCGTAGGAATTCCCACTGAAACCACCCCATGTCGCCAGGAAACCCATGTCATGGGGTGCACCACCAGTGGGTCCAGAGAATCCTGCCGGCGTGAATGGCCAGAGAATTCTGACTGAAGAGAGGTAAAGAAAGGTTGAAATAAGAAGGAGAAAGGAAAGGAAAAGTAAAAAGATATTTCATCAAAAATTTAAATACTTGTAAGAATAATTTACCACCTATAGGAATGAGGATCCACAGTTCAAAATCATCCCTTTTTGGGCTGGAGAGGCTGTGTAGCATTATGGAAACATAAACCTTACCATCAGGAAGCTCTTTATGCTGTTAAATACAAGCCCAAACTCTCTGCAGCGAGCTTAATCTAGAATTAATGTGCAAATGCTGCAATTTCTTACAACTCATGGGAAGGTTGAGGGCACGCTGCTGATTCTGCAAGGCTAGCAGTCAGTCAAAGGGGTATATTTTCCACACCGCAAGTTGCTGGAAGATTTAAACGCTAATAAAGGTTTGTTCATTCAACATTTGTCGTGAACACTCCAGGCTGCCCATCCACCACAACTCTAACAAGAAATTTAAAACTCCATACCATATTTCTCTTATGATAAATGAATTGCTCCTCCAATGGTAGCCATGCCTCCCGTTATGAAGGCTCTAAGATCTGGAATTCCCCCTCAGATCTCTCTGCCTCACTGCCCTTTCTTTCCACATTCAAGAACCTCCTTAATGTCTACCTCTTTTTGATCAAGTTTCAGGTTCAATCATAGATTATACCATAGAATCCTACAATGCAGAAGGAGGCCATTTGGCCCATCGCGTCTGCATCGACCACAATGCTACCCAGGCCCTACCCCCATAACCCCATGCATTTACCCTAGCTACTCCCCCTGACACGAATGGGCAATTTACCATGGCCAATCCAACCAACCCGCATAGCTTTGGACTGTGGGAGGAAACCGGAGCACCCGGAGGAAACCCAGGCAGACATGGGGAGAACGTGCAAACTCCACACACACAGTGACCCAAGGCTGGTATTGAACCTGGGTCCCTGGCGCTGTGAGGCAGCAGTGTTAGCCACTATGCCATTATCTGCACTAATGTCTCCTCGTGCAGCTCGGTATTTAAATTTGCTCAATAATGCGCACATGAAGTGCCTTTTTTGTTATGCGAAAGCTGCTTTATGTAAATACAGGTTATTATTGCTGTTTTATAGTCCTCCCATTAACTGGGTGCTGTTTCTTTAACTATTAAACACCTTGAGCTTATGGACTGCTTTACAGAAAAAACATGAAATCCAGTCTTAGAGTTAGCTCCTCAGTCACCGTGGGCTGAACTGTACAGGGCACTGTGTCCCTGTGCCCTGACTGAAAGGTCAGGGGTGGAGCTCACTCAGAGTCAGAACGGCTGCTCCACAGCCATTTAATATGCTGGAGGCATGATTTCTGCCCTTCAGGGACAGGAGGTTCTTACAGGGTTTTCCACCAGTTAAATACAAGTGATTGAACAAAGAACAAAGAAAATTACAGCACAGGAACAGGCCCTTCGCCCTCCAAGCCTGCACCAACCATGCTGCCCGTCTGAACTAAAACCCCCTACCCTTCCGGGGACCATATCCCTCTATTCCCATCCTATTCATGTATTTGTTTAGACACCCTTTAAAACTCACTATCGTATCTGCTTCCACTACCTTCCTCGGCAGCGAGTTCCAGGCACCCACCACCCTCTGTGTAAAAAACCTGCCTCGTACATCTTTAAACCTTGCTCCTTGAACCTTAAACCTATGCCTCCTAGTAATTGACTCTTCCACCCTGGGAAAAAGCTTCTGACTATCCGTTCTGTCCATGCCCCTCATAATCTTGTAGACTTCTATCAGGTCGGCCCTCAACCTCTGTCGTTTCAGTGAGAACAAGAGATGAAGCCCTAAAGCGGGCATTAATTGCCCAATTAAGGGACTCGATTGACCCGCCAGTAGGTGGGCCGCCTGACTGCTCTGCCGCCGCTGCTCAAATTGTGGTGGAGTCAGGGATGGGTGGGTAGGTGGTGGCCAGGCCACCCACTTAATTTAACTTGGCCAAATATGGGGCAGGATTTTCCAGTCGCACCTGCCCCAAGACCAGAAATTCCTGCCTGAGGCCAACAGACCTTAAAATGTTCCGCCAAATTTTCCGTCCCACCCACTACAATTCCCACGGTGGGATCGGAAAATTTACCTCATGATCATAAAATAACTGGGCTAAAGTAGAACATTCGGATGAGTCAAATGCTCACAGGCTTCATTCTGATTGATGATTAATAACAGTTTCACGTTGATGGGGAATTTGTAATGAACAATCAAATGGCCCAAATCACTTATTCTTTCCTCCCTCCCCTGGGTATTACCCCCCTTGCATGTTTCCTGTCCCTTCACATCACTTCATGTAAATGATGGGTGATTTCTTTTGTTTCAACTTCAGATTTCAACAGGGACAAGGCTTCAAAGAATCATCGGAAATCTTGTCATTTGGTGCTAAGTACGGGAAGGAGGACTTGTGTGTGCCAAAGAAAATTCGGTACGAAAATATTGTCAGAAAAAAATAGAATTTAATTGTAGTCTTTTTGAGGTATTTTAAGTATATCAGAAATGACTAATTTAAATCAGGTCTACAAACAATGTTTATAAATCGTTCCAGAAGTTTTGAGTTTTTTGTGTGTGGCGTAGCTCTTTAATCTTCATCCTCCAATGGAATATGGTGCTTTGTGTTACAGTCTTGAAGAGTGTGAAATGGATGATAAAACCATGGGGAGCCTCTGCTTGATACTTGAAGAGTGTTCTGGACTTACAGAGCTTGAGTGAGTACAAGATGGGGATGAAGATGGGCTAGCGAAAAGCCGTCGGATAAAGGGACCTAAAGTCGAAAATTTCTTTTTAAACAATTTGCCAGTGACAGTCAGTACTACAACTCTTGCTCACCGATGAAGTGTTATATCTGGGAAAAGTGAATGAGCAATATGAGAAGGGGTATATTGAGGCTAGCTGGTGACTTATATCAGAAGGTGAATTTTAAAAAAGCTTGGCCTAACAGATTGGCCAAGGAACGCAGTTTTAAAGCCTTTAGAACAATGTGCTGTAAAGGTCAAAGGCCACCTGAGTGAAGTACCAGAGAGTTGCATCACCCCCTTCCACAATCTTCTGCCTCTTCCCAATAATAACAGTCCACCAATGTGACCTCTCACAGAAATTGCTAGAGAAAACATCAGTGCACATCCTAAAACATCACTTTGGAATTAGATTGGTAATCTTTGTCCTGGAGTGCAGTGTTGGTCATGGGATTAAATTTCCACTAGTAACTGGGCGTCACTGCTTTCTTGGCTTTGCTCTAGGCGTTTTTATTATTTAAGATGTTTAGGCAGTCATTTTGAGAACCTGATTATTTTGTAGATTTACTGCACAACCTTTTTCAACATTAGGGGTATGTTGGTGCTCCCAGCTGTGCTATCAAAACATCAAAAACACATTGGTTGAGGAATAAAGTTCTTTGCAAATATCCATGCAAGGGGTTTCACATGGCAGAGGAGTATGCTGCCTCCAATATTCCTTTGGTGTTCTGGTGTCTATCCTAAACTGTGGCTGTAAAACTGGTAGATGTAGTATAACAGCAGCCTAACAGCATTCCGAAAACACAATAATAACTGAATATGGACAGCACCTACATTGTTATATTCTTAGAGTCAATGGTCTGGAATTTCAATGGGAGTTCTCTATGTCTACTGGGCTTTAGCAGAAAATCTGAGAGTAGCCAGAGTAAAAGTGACCAATGATGCTATTTCTCTGTAGTTTCCACTAAAGTTAACTTGTCCAGTTAAACTTCTGTATTATTATGCACTTGGACTTGTAAGTACCTTTTAAGAATTCATTGAAGAACACATCTTGGTGAACTACTACTGTGGTTTGACCTGTATTCTTTCCATTTACAGCTTGTCAAATAATGCACTGAGTGACGAGGTTATTGCAGAACTACTGAATCATCTACCAGGCCTACATGACTTGAAGATTTTGAAGTAATCCATTCACTACCTCTTCAGAACTGTGATTTATTATTCTAAACATATCTTTACACGACTGAGTGTATCCAAGGAATGCTGTAGTTGATGAACCTACACTCAATCAGTTGGAGACTTCCCTCTTGAGGAACTACACTTCTCCATAAAGCTATGCTAGGATTTTTTTACATGTGCAGTGGATCATGTGAATCTGCATCTTACTGGAGTGTTTCAGTGGGTAACTTTCCTCCCTCTCTACAAGAAGGTCCCATGTATAAGTCCACTCCCGGGACACATTGGCAATATGAAAGAGCCCAGCCACTGATGCAGACAAGCCAGCATGTATCGGTGCTGATCCCCAGACTAGTTAAACAGGGAGGGATAGTGGCGGGAATGGCATTCAAACCACCTACCAAAACCTTAAAAAAAATATGGTTGATATGAAGAAGTAGCCAAGCAGCACTGTGGCATCCCCTTGTAACTTGGGAAAAGTGGAAAGCGGAAGGGAGAGTTTAAATGTGCACCTTAACATTCTATCTGTATATTAGTGGGGATCTGATTTAGTTCTATAATATTTTATTGTAGGTATTTGTAATTGTTTTCTCTGCTTTGATATCTACAGTATGACACGGCTATATACTATAACATGGCATCGCTGTTAGCAAAATACTTGGCTGAAAACGACCTTTCTCAGACTGAAAGGTTTTGAGATGTTCTTAGCCAATTGGTGGGAGGGCAGCATGTAGAAGCCTGTCTCTTTTACCAACTAAACTGCTTTATGTTCACCCTAGAAAAATTCAATTGTTGATTTTGCCTTTCTCCATCCCTCCCGCCTCCTAGCATCACAGATAACGTAATCTCACCAGACGCTATCCTTTTGCTGGCTCATTCTCTGAATGTATGTGAGAATATTCTGGAAGTAGAAGTGAGGTAAGTGCAGAGAAATCTTGCATTGAAATATTGGGGGTGCTTCAGCATAAAGAGGAGTGGGAATTGAGTCATGGAGCTAATTTGCCAGCTTTCTACCACCTGCCGACTCTTCCAGAATTTTCCGGCAGATGGTAAGGGCGAGAGAGTCTCCTGGTCAACCATGTGGAGTGGCAGCCCCTCCCCTCAAATTATCACCTCTGACTAGCAACCTGTTCCTGAAAAAATGTATGGAAACAGACATAAGCATGAGCTTTGTCTGCCTCATGTGCCAATAAGCAAGGGAAGAGGAAAGAAGAATTGCACATGGAAATTAAAGGGAGTTCAAATGTATTTTTCAAAATAAAATCTTCAGCGGCACGACTGTGAATATCTTCATCAGCCTGGCTCTGGGTACTTTGTAGAGTCATGATGTGGAGATGCCGGCGTTGGACTGGGGTGAACACAGTAAGAGTTTTAACAACACCAGGTTAAAGTCCAACAAGTTTATTTGGTAGCAAATACCATTAGCTTTCGGAGCGCTGTTCCTTCGTCAGATGGAGTGGAAATGTGCTCTCAAACAGGGCACAGAGACACATCTCTTTAACCTGTGCTTAATGCTCCCTCCACCCACATTGTCTGTATCTTTAAGACCTGGCTGGCTGTAGGGATTCGCATTCTAATCAGTATTCTGTAACTTGATTTTTGTGTCTCTGTGGACTTTAACCTGGTATTGTTAAAACTCTTACTTTGTAGAGATCAGAGTAGGGTCACATCACTGAGAGAATGCCCTATCCTGATGTAGTTCTGATCGATTACCCACCATGAATTACCCACCATCAGTCCTCAGAACCCTCTCGAGTCATTTTGTGGGAATGTGATTGTTTGAGATGCTGATGTTATCTCAGCAACTTGAGGAGGAGTGATGCGCCTTGTAAGACTGCACAAGGAGGAAATGAGACAAATGGGCAATTGCTCTATTTTTAGTGGTGAAGTTGAGGGATAATTATTCATCCAAACAATTGAGAGCTCCCTCCTTTCCTTTTAGTCGCGTGCCATGGAGACTCTAAAATTCCCCTGAGCTATAAGGAATAGATGTGGAGATGCCGGCGTTGGACTGGGGTAAACACAGTAAGAAGTTTAACAACACCAGGTTAAAGTCCAACAGGTTTATTTGGTAGCAAAAGCCACACATGCTTTCGGAGCCTTAAAGAAGGAGCTTAAGGCTCCAAAAGCTTGTGGCTTTTGCTACCAAATAAACCTGTTGGACTTTAACCTGGTGTTGTTCAATTTCTTACTCTATAAGAATAGGGCAGACCTCAGGTTTTAGTGTCTGATTCTATGGCATGCATGATGATGCTGGATTCTTTGCTGAGTTAAACCTCTGCCCCAGGTT
Source organism: Mustelus asterias (assembly GCF_964213995.1). Taxonomy (NCBI): domain Eukaryota; kingdom Metazoa; phylum Chordata; class Chondrichthyes; order Carcharhiniformes; family Triakidae; genus Mustelus; species Mustelus asterias. Next base: position 52,258,678 of record NC_135804.1, on the reverse strand, counting down.
CTCTACAATAATGACGATCTCTTGCAAGATCACAAGTGTCAACCTCAGTCAGGCACACAACCTAAATGAGCAAACAACCTGACCTTGAACCAATGCGAGGAAAGCAGTAATTTTAGTCTGCATTAGCTCCTAATTGCTCTCTGCTTCATCAAGCAGTCAGAAATGGAGGAAGAAATCTTTTGTGATGAGCCAGATTTCTCAATAAAGCGTTTTTCCCTCACCCCACTGAATACAAGCCAGTGACAGGAACTGTTCTGATCACTCTCCGTTGCAATTGTGTAAGGGGCTGGCCTTTTAAAGAAAAGCCCAGGAATTCCATTGTGTTCCTGGTGGTCTCCCATGGTAACTCCAGCAGCTGACTGATAGTAGAAATTCTGGAGAAACAGCTCAGTACGGGGTGGGGAAGGTGTGAATCTTAGAATCATAGAAACCCTACAGTGCAGAAGGAGGCCATTCGGCCCATCGAGTCTGCACCAACCACAATCTTGTGGGATTTCAGGGCCAGCCATCCAATGGTGAAACATGAGTGCCCTTCTTAATATTCCACCCACCCCAGACCTACCCCTCGCCAAGCCCTACAGTGACAGAGCCCTCCCTACACATACAACAGAGCGAAACCAGATCTTAACATGTTAGCTTATTTTCTGTTACAGAGCGAGTGGCCGAGCCTCAATAATCCTCATGAAGAAAGATTGCAGGTGAATGTCTTTTCCAATATTTTCCTGTTTCTACAGTTGCCTAGCCCCAAACTCTGGAATTTCCTCCCTACGGCTCTCCATGTGTCTATTTCATTTCCATGGTTTAAGGCACTTCTCAAAACCTACCACTTTGACCAAGGTTTTGGTCATTAATCCAATAGCGAGGATCCTCCGCCCCTCAAATGGAATGATCTCCTGGTCCCGCCACTGTCAATGGGGTTTCTCATTTTTCACACCCTCCACCGCCGAGATCCTGTTAGCGGCACAGCCGGAAAATCCACCCATTGTCTCATTATGCCCCTTTGGTGTCATATTTTGTTTCCTGAGTGATGAAAGACGTTTCATTATGAATATAAGTTGTTGTTGTATCACATTCCTGTTCTGCGTTGCCTGTCAGCCGAAACCATTCCTTGTCTTCATACAGGAGCATTTTTTTTTTCTGTGGTATCTAAGGATGGCTGGGGCCATATCTTTTCAGGGTTAAGTAGCCAGAGTTGGCAGCAGTGATGTTAAAAGTATTTGTTTTGAAAAGCTCTGGTCTCCCACTGCCTCCTCCACTTTGCTGACATTTCCATTGCAGTCAGTGTGGTGTTAGAATACAGTAGAGACCAAGGAAAGAGATGACCCAAACAATACAAATATTTTACCAGTCATTTGCCCGCAACAGCACTGGTCTGGGGCTGATATTAAAAATATGCTTGCAATGGAGGACTTGCTGTGACCTGTTCAGAATTTCTACCCTTGGTGTTTTGTTGGGTTTGTGTGAGTTCCTTTGTTCTCCCGTTAACACTCTCCCTTTCGCTTGCAGACTCGAAGGAAATGGGAAGAAACCAGAACCTCCTTGCTCGCGGATTCTCAGGTAATCCCTTGCTTTGTCCTATCGGGGTGGTGATTTAATTCGCAATGCAGAAAAATGAACATTATCTCTTGTTTTCAAAGTCTCAAGGAGTGTAACCTGACCAAAAGCAGTGTGGAAAAACTGTTCAAGATTCTCGAACACTGCAAAGACCTGACTGAGCTGGAGTAAGTACAATGAATTCAGTAAAAGATTCTGGAATTAAAAATCTACTGATGACCGTGAAACCATTGCCGATTGTCGGAAAAACCCATCTGGTTCATTAATGTCCTTTAAGGAAGGAAATCTGCTGTCCTTACCTGGTCTGGCCTACATGTGACTCCAAAGCCACAGCAATGTGGTTGACTCTCAACTGTCCTCCAAGGGCAACTCGGGATGGACAATAAATGCTGGCCAACCAGTGAAGCCCATGAATGAATTTAAAAAGTCTTAACCAGAAATCTGTCTGAATACCCGCAGCACAATGTTAGATTGATCCAGCTTACCCCAACATATAATCGTTAGCACCGATTTATATGCTTATCTGTCTGAGGGATCCTGTGTATGCGTAGCCCTGTTTGCTTCAGTCTATGCAAAGACTTCATTTTAAGATATTTTTCCTTCTGCACAATTACATTTAAATGCTAGACTCTAGGGGTTAACTAACACTGCTAAACTGAACAATTGTAGCTAAACTTGACTACAGGTAGAATCGGAAGGCATGATAGGTTAGCTAAAAATGACTGCATTCCTGAAGGGTAAACAATGCAGGCAAACAACAGTTTCCCATAACAGCAGCTGCGAAGATTGATTTTTTTAGTCAGAGATAGCATGCGAAAAACACTACCAATAATGAGATAAGGGTTAAAATATATTTTGGTTTTAGAGTGTGCGTGTTCAGCTCTGTTCAGTTCCGTTCTCAGATTCCGCTCATTACAGTACATGTCTTTTTTGTAAAGCTCCTGGCCGAGAGGCCAGTCTCCAAGTTTGCATTTTTGCTTCTGCCATGTTAATTCTTTAAGTTATTTTCCATAAAAGAAAACCATTTTAAAACTTGTACCAGTGCTGTCCTCTCGTCTCTTCAAATGAATGAATGGACCCAACAATGTCATTATGGGGAGTGGGTGTCTTTGAACTGGCTTACCAAATACAACCGTAAACGTTCTTTGCGATATCTAACGGTTGTGTGTCCAATTGAAATGGTGTAGAGAGCAGAATAGATGATCAGTTGGTGCTCGTGTGTGACCAGGCAAAATGCCAGCATTGAATCTAAAAGTTTGCCCTCAATCTCCCCCAGGAAGTCAAACTTCAAGGAAGTATTAAAAATATCTTAACTAAATGCTGATGTGAAGTATGTAGTCCTCCCATGTGAAGTAATGTCAGTTTTATTCATCATTCTTCAGCCTGTCCTGCAACTTACTTGGGGATGAAGAACTGCAGTGTCTGCGGGATTTCTTACCAAAGCCGCACGTTTTAAAACTAATCGAGTGAGTATCTACATTTATCATGCTGAAGACAATCCTAAAAATAAAGAATATTTTCATATAGGATTAAACCCTTTAAACCATTTTCCTTTCCCTCTGCAAGTCTGAGTGATTCTCATTCAGATTCCATCTATTGAAATGTGATGGAACAAAGATCACTGAAATAGTCTTTCTGCTCAGTTTTAGATGTAAGGAGAATTCTGGGTCAAGAGTCTGAATTTCTATAAAGGCTGATTAATATGCCTTGACTTTAATTGAGATTCTGTACTAACGTCTCTTGTTCTTTTCGAATTGATGCTCAATGCTTTGTCGGCTAGAAAGTTCTGTTTCCCAAATATTGCCTTAAAGCCAGTGTCTACTTTAGAAGTCAAATGAAACTGTTTTTGATTAAACTGAGGCAGATCCTCATCTTGTCTCTCGGACATAAAACTGGTTTAGTAGATCACCCCCTCCACTGTAAATGCTGTGCCCTGTCAGTCCTGCCAACAGTAGATGCTGCTTACCATGCACCCAGTCCAATGTAGGCTCAGACCTTTGTAAACCCAGCCCTCCTGTAGACCATGCCCTCCTGTAGGCCCAGCTTCTGCTGTAGGTCCAGTCTTCTGCTGTAGGTCCAGTCTTCTGTAGGCTATGTCTTCCTGTAGACCCAACTCCCCCTTTAGCCATGTCTTCCTATAGGCCCGGCCCTACTGTAGGCCATGTCTTCCTGTAGATCCTGACCTCCAGTAGTCCGAGTCCTCCTTGCCCCCCTTTAGGCCATGCCTTCCTGTAGGTCCAGTCCCCCCACTTTAGGCCATATCCTCCTGTAACTCAGCCCTTCTGTAGATGCAGCCAATGGTAAATACTGCTCTCATAGGCCCTGCTCACTCTGAGCACCAGGCGCTGCCTGCTGTAGCCCTCTGCTTCCATAGGCCCAGCCCTCTGTATGCACAGCCCACTGTAGACCCTGCCTACAGTAACTGCCGTCTACTGTGGACACAATCCACTGTAGACCCTGATGCTGTGGGTCAGCCCTCTGTAGATGATGGAAATGAAAGTAGGATGGGTCATCTGCAACATCAGTTTTACACCAGAGGGAAAATAAAAATCTACCCAAATGTTTGCTCCCTGATCATCCCAACCAGCATCGTGGGAAAGGCCAGCCAATGGTTCAGCTACTTACCAAATGTTGCAACTGGCGTTAGTGAGTGCTGTAAATTATTACTCCCAGTACGACAAGCAGGATTTCCAGAGGGAAAGTGCGGAGAATACTAACTATGTATTTTTGCAGTTTTGGATTTGGATTAGCTGTGTAGTGTATCAGCTTCTCTTCCTTGGTAGTCATGTGCAGTAAAATAGCATCACTTTGCTGAACCCTGTGCTTTATGTCTGATCCGGTTCCTTAGCATTAGCAACAACAGAATCTCGCCCGATGGTGCTCTGTGTCTGGTGGAATCTCTCAATACCTGCAGCAACGTGGTGATGGTTGAAGTCAGGTAAGAACACACTTATCATTCTTTCAATTTGTTCTGCGGGCTGGGCTGAATGAAAGGGTCACTCTCTTTTAGGACCTGGTAATATATTGGAGCAATTCAGAAATGCCACAGTTTGCTCAGGATATCTCGATATTTGATTACAATATGGCTTCTGGGATGTCATGGTCCAGGCAGCATGAGTGTGGGACAGTCTGGTTGGGCCAACGTTCTTGCCTGTCATTTTTACGGTGGGATTTTTCCGTCCCGCTATGCTAATCGAATAGAATCGCGGGGCGAGAAATATGAGGGAGAGGCAAAAAATTGTTTTTATATGTTTCTAAATATGTATAATGTAGAAAGGCATTAATATGTAGATCTACAGAAATCTGGCTTTCAGTTTGAGGAAAGGTCAGGTGAAGTGCATAGGAACAGGTAACAATAAATGTATGTCCAGTATAAAAGGGCGCTATTTAATGAGGCTAAAGGAACTTTGGTTAAACTCAACTCCGCGGGATGCACATGCTATTAAAGTGGCAACATAAAAGGGCCCTATTTCCCACTGATCCTACAGGAACACAGTTGAGTGCTCCCTCTCAGGAGCCGACTGGTAAAGAGCAAGAAGGAACAGGAATTGATCATTACTCTTCCAAAGGCATCAGATTGGTGCAAAGCAAAGACCGCGGTCTATCTGCGGGGCCTTAGTCTACAAGTGAGAGCAAATTAAAATGTACAGATGAATTGACCTTCCAATTGGTCCTCTAGCTTAATCGAGAGCCCACCTGTCATCTTTAATTGGATAGGAAACCTGTCTCCATCCCTGGCCAACATCCCAACTAGTGACTGTTCCTGCCCCGGGAACAGCTTCAGGACCCTGAAACAGTCCTGCTTCCTGCCCTTTAAGTCATGAAGAAACCTTCAAGTGACTGAACTCAGTTTCCTCCATGAAAAGCATGAGGAGGGACTTGATACAGATCACCAAAACCGTGAAATGTAAAAAGTAAACAATGAGCCAAACACTAGAGAGCACAGGAACAGGAGTGGGCCCTTCAGCCCATCGAGCCTGCTCCGCCATTTAATACGATCAAACACTAGCCCCACAACTCTTTACCTTATTGTTAATCAGAAATCTATCAATCTCGGCCTTAAACACTCTCAATGACAGCTTTCACAGCCCCCTGGGGTCGAGAATTCCAAACCCTCTGAACACAATTAGAAAACGTATAAGTTGAGGGCAAGATTGGAAAACACTGGAAATACCCAAAAAGTTAATGAGTATGTGGAAAAGGAAAGGGCAATTATAGTTTAGCACTGAGATCCTTCATTCATAACTGAATTGTGGGATAGGTTTCTCTACAAACGTTCCCTTTGTGAGGTACTAATCACCCCTCAGTACACTCTTAGCATTTTCTGTTCTTTTGCTTGGCTCTTCTGAGCTATTCTTAAAAGGCCATGTTTTAAAGTTTATTTGTTATTGTCACAGGTAGGCTTACGTTAACACTGCAATGAAGTTACTGTGAAAATCCCCTAGTCGCCACACTCCGGCGCCTGTTCGGGTACATTGAGGGAGAATTTAGCATGGCCAATGCACCTACCCAGCACGTCTTTGTGTGGGAGGAAACCGGAGCACCCGGAGGAAACCCACACAGATACAGGGAGAAAATGCAAACTCCATACAGACAGTGACCCAAGCTATTGCTCGGCTTTTAATTTAAACACCTTGCAAGCATTCCAGTTTAATCTTAGAAACCCTACAGCACAGAAAGAGGCCATTCGGCCCATCGAGTCTGCACCAACCACAATCCCACCCAGGCCCTACCCCCATATCCCTACATATTTACCCACTAATCCCTCTAACCTACACATCCCAGGACACTAAGGGCAATTTTAGCATGGCCAATCAACCTAACCTGCACATCTTTGGACTGTGGGAGGAAACCGGAGCACCCGGAGGAAACCCACGCAGACACGAGGAGGATGTGCAAACTCCACACAGACCGTGACCCAAGCCGGGAATCGAACCCAGGTCCCTGGAGCTGTGAAGCAGCAGTGCTAACCACTGTGCTACCGTGCTGCCCTTCTGAGACAACAAAAAAGAACAGGAATCAACTTTAATTCATTTAACTATTTCTTTATTTAACACTTCAGGTACCAATTCAAACTTAAACAGTTGCAACTCATTAACTCCTTTACTGAACTTTAACTCTCAACTGAACATAAACTTTAACTGAACATTAACTTTAACTGAACATTAACTTTAATTATTGAACTGAAAATATAAACTACCAAGTTTAGGAAAACCTTGGCCAAAAATTATCGTCGATGTAGAATCTATCTTCTTCTCAGAGGAAAATGCCTTCGGGGTACATGTCTTACGATGGTTAATCTCTACAAAGCTGTCATTGGCAAACAAAGGACTGCAGTGTCTTTTATCCACAAATCCAGACAATTCTGTGTCATCTAGCCAACTCTGTAACCAGAAACTGATCACAAGGTCGAACATCCAATTAAATTACTTGTGACAATGCCATTGCGCTTACTTCACATGACGTGTACCACACATAACAGCAATAAAATTTGAGGCCACAATGTCTGTTCGAATGGAAACAACTTCCCTTATTTAGTCAACACAGGAAGTTTCAGATCACAGTTCCCAGACCAGCTACCTGACTCAGCAACTTGACGATCTGCATCTGGTTTTAATTATAAGTTGACCAAAAATTCCAGCATGCTTAACTCTCAGCCAGAATAGCCATTTTAAAGCCAGTATTGCCATATTGTTGTTAAATCATTGTTGTAGTCATTCTTCCTCCATCTTTGGGAATCAAACCCGGGTCCCTGGCACTGTGGGGCAGTGGTGCTAACCACCATATGGTCAAAACTCACTGATATTCCCCATGCATTAATGTTGATTGATCTTCAAGAAGTTAATTTGCCATGAAATATTGCACTGGAACTGCAATTAAATTTAGCTCTGAAATTCCAATGAATATAGATATAATGGGGTATTCAGCAGAGCTTATATCATGTAAACTCTGGACAGGATTTTCCGGCCATGCTTGCCCCAATAGCAGAAATTCCCACCTGAGGCCTTTGCATGGTCCTGTCCCGCCCGCTACAATTCCCGTGGCAGGTGGGATGGGGAAAATTCCGCCCTGTGTCTCACTGAGACATGGCAGTGGATTCACCATATAGTGAGTCAGCCTCGGATTTAAAAACTACTGCTGAAATTCTACCAGCCTGCCCGCCCGCCATGGAATCAGAGCGGGCGAAGGGCGGATAATGGAAATGTCTGTTGACTTCGGGAGGGATTTTCCGGTCTCGGGTCAAGCAAGGCCGTAAAACCCGCCCAACATAACTAGGTGAGGTGTCTGAAAGACCAGAGGACAGGAAAGATTTGCTCAATCCATTAAAAATCCATACCTTCGAGGTAATTCAGTCTGTCAGAACTCTGTACAATAAAGAAATGGGCATCCAATTGGATCATCAGGTACTAAACATGGATCAAATTCTGCCAGGGTTTGGGTGGTATCTGTCTGAGGTCCACTGTTATAGTATTTATTTTTATCCAATTTAGCAGCAGAGCCTTTTTAACATGTTCTCATTTGTTTGCACAGCTTGTCTTCACATGGACGATCCTTTATCAAGTTTGCGAAGAGATGTGAAAGGAAAGTGTGCAGGTGAGTGAGTTCTTTGACTGTGTTTTTTTTCACATCACATTTGTAGATTCTAAATGATTATGGCCAGAATTTTACCAGCGGGGCGGGCAAGGCTCGCAGAACGGCATTCTCCATTGGCCTCAGGCGGGGTGGTGGTAAAATTCCGGCATAGATCTTCAACCAGCACAGAGCCTCGCCAAATGAGATTGAACTGAACTGGATTTGGATCTTTAGACTCAGTCGATTGGATTTTTCGACCGTTCCTGCCGGCGGAGTCTTCCGATTCCGCTAACAGTAACCCCCCCCCAACATCTGACCCTGGCAGTGGAGTGTGCGAACAGCCGGAAGCCCCATTGACAGCGATGGGACTGGAAGATCCCACCACCAGCCAATGGTGGACCAACCTGGCTACTTCAATACATGCCAAGGGGTGGGGCAATCCCGCCCAGTATGCCTAAGACACAAACCACTATGTGGCTAGTTGGAACTTCAAATACGACTGATTGCTTTTCTGATTAGTAAATAACTAATGAGTAATAGACACTGGGTGGGAGAGGGGTGGATTTTCCACACCTGCCGTGGTGTGTTTCTCGATTGGCCGGTGCCAGGAGCTTTGCCAATGGGTTTTCCCATTGATACCACCCCTCACTGCCGGGAAACCCACGGTGGGGGGACCAGAAGTTCCCGCAGGCAGGAAGGGACAGGTAATCACCTCACTGTTTTTTGGGAACGTGATCTTAATACTCACATATATATTTTTTTGTTTTCAAATGTCCTTTTAATGCTTTGTGCACTTGGTGGTAAAATTGTAAGGCAAATAAGCAGAATGTGCGAGTTTTCTTTGCCATCGTGAACACTTTGTCTCCTTGGTTCCCAACTGGCGATGAATGTTGTAAACTAATGTAAACATGTGATGCACATTGGTCTGAATTGTGTGAGTACATTACCATGTTTCCTACCACAATAAGTGAAAGGTTTACGCTGCGATCACACTTGTGGCAAGATGGTTTTGTTTGGCTCTGCACGTTTCCATCAGAAATTCACTGCACACATGCCAGCGTCCTCACCAAAATGGCGGTTCACAAATGTACGCAAGGGTCATGCATGCCACTTGGAACCTCTAAGCGCTCAAAAAAGAGCACAATGGATCTGAATTTTGCGTGCACTCTAACAGTACATTTCATAATCAATACATTTCATAATTTGGGATCATGTTAATGAAATGACTTACTTCACTGTCTCCATCTACCTTTGTTTAAATTAATTTTGTCCATTTTATCTGAATTACTAGTTTTTCACCTCGGATTTTTACTCTCTTGCCAGCTTTCAATTCACGTTATTTTATGATTCCTGTTATTTCTTGATTGCTACCTTTCCTGCTTAATTTCCTTTGTAACTTGACACTTGCTGTTTTGTTAATATGGACTGGACTAGAACTTTATTGTCCATGCAAAAGTGGAAATTTGTCCTTGGTTTCACCTTCGGTGTAACATATGATCATACAGCCAATAGTTTAAAAACAGTGAATATGTCATGTATACCTACATTCATACATTGGTGTATATATGACAGACATCCAGACCATGCAAAATAACATACTCTGTCATTACAGCACTTACTGCAGAATAATATTCTGCAGGATCAGTAACCTTTCAAAGATTGGTCAGGTTTTACACGTTCTAGGGACTAGTGAATGCAGGATTCGTTTTGATAATATTGCTGTGAATTATTTTCTTCGTGGGTTGTTTACAGTGTGAAGGAATGTAACTTCAAAGAGAAAGAGCTGGTGAAATTCTTCTCCATCATTGAATGCTGCACCCATCTGACAGAACTGAAGTAAGTAAAATTTCCCTCTTAAGATGTTACCTTATTTGAGTGGTGCTCAAGTATGGCCTTGTAGATGACCCCTTGCAACTCACATCGCACTACAACAAACCATGATTAGACCTGTTGCAATATTGTATCTCTCATACCAAAAACAATGGCAGACGGGTATTTCATATATTAATGTTTACCAATATTAATGTATATTAATTGTGTTTAATGGTATGATGGTTGTGGCATTAACTGTGAATTAATTTGAGCCTTCTATAAATCGACACAGGCTAAAACTGTAGTTGTTAGGTTAGGAAGCGTATGTTCGCAATGTGTAACTCTATAAAAGTGTGTAAAGATTGGCTCCTGTTCTATCTGGCTTTCTGGAATAGAACATGGTGGCAGAGGATGATTACCTAAAGGTGAAGTTTAGAAGCAAAGAAAGAAAATTGACAGAAAGATGCAATCTTAGTAGTCATTGTGAAAAATGGCAAAAAAAAGCAAGTGTAAGTTGTTGGAGGACGATTGCCCTCCGAGTATTAACCACATGACTAATGGAGAATCAAGTGGATGTGTGGACATGGATTAAGTACCTACCAAAGAGGAAACTGGGTCTGGTCTTGGTTGTTCATCACCGAATTGAAATCACAATGCAAGCTGCCCATCAGTTAGATAGTGATGAAGGTTTGGACCCTCTATTAGAGTCCTTGAATTAAGTTTATAAGAAAGGTGATCTGTTAAATACCTATGAGACGTGATCGGAATTTGATAGATTTTGGCAAACAGATGGTCATTTCATGGAAGAATTTAACAGATTGTATAAAACCTTCAATTTTGGTACTACTGGATTGCTGCTACTATTTAAATTGCTGGATTGTGTGAAGGTGTCTGGTATGCCTCCTGGTTCTACCTGGTGTACGGTTTTTGGAGAGGGAGAATCTGTTGGATCAAATGTCTGCTGCCTTGAACATTTTCCTGGGGAAACCATCATTTCTTGCCGCTTTAGTGGAAAAAATATGCCATTCAGGAGTGACGCAAAGAATAGAGGATTCCCAGATTTCAAAATTGTCCAGATACTAGATATTGCCATCCTTGCAATGGAAGGGTTGAAGGCAGGCAGAATGCAGATGAAAGCACCTTTATTCAGAAATTCAGATAAGGGCAACCAGCTTTGCCCCAAATTGGGCTTATGCTGAGAAAGTTTACGCAGATGGTTTATGTAAGGCTGAAGCAAGGCCATTTGCTTTTGAAAAGTGACGGGGTGATGCAATTAGTAGAGTGGACTCTCCCATAGCTGGGAAAGTAACCTTGAAAATATGTTTTAGCTCCTTTAGCTACATATCCAGGGGATCAATCGATATAGAAGCTGTGTTTCTGCAAGGTGACTAAATAGGCAGATGCAGCAGGAAAACTATGGAAACCAAACAAATTTGTCTATAGCCTGAAATGTTGCTTCTAGGATATAGTTTGTTTCGGTGAGATCTGTTTTATTGAAATTAGGTTCCATTCAGCTCAGATGCTGCAATGTTTTATTGGTATCATAAAGGAAAACATCCAGACATTTTCATGATGCATGTTGATGATTTCTAATGGGCTGCCCCATGATATGCATTAAAGTAGAGTAGAATTTAAAATTTGGAGTCAGGTTTGTTTAAGTACATTGGATAAGATACTAAGCAGTGTAGAATAACTTTAAATCAACATTCCTGTTCAGAGAGTGTTACTCCAACTCCAGTTAACTGTACAAAGTCATTACAAAAAGATGATGTTACATCTAAAGAAGAGATAGCGATCTTGATTGGTTGATTGAACTGGTTGGACACTCAGATAAGGGTAGATGCTAGTTTTGATGTATCGTAAGTACTACAATGATCCTTGCCCGAATTTGACTTGTTTTAAGGGCAAATAAGATATTTTTAAAAATTGTCCTCCTGGCCTATATCTGGAGGAACACATGCTTAAGTTCCCATTCTTAGGTAACCCGAAGAACATGAAACTCATCATTTTTAGTGACGCTTCATATGCTAAACTTCCTGATGGACATTGGTCATGAGTGAAAATGGGAAATATTGTCCTTTCTAGCTTGGGAAGCTAAGAAAATAGCTGCATGCACAGTGGCTGTTGTGGAGACGGAGGCGATGGGATTCTGTTTGTCAAATGTTTTCAGTGTGATTTCTGTGCAAAGGGTAAATTGAAGATGGTTGCTGAAATTTTACTGCCTAGCCCGCCCGAGGCTCATAATATCCTGCCCGAGGCCAACGGAGAATGCCGGAATCGGGGCGTGCCAGTAAAATTCCGGCAGGTGTATCCATTGAGTGTTATGTGAGATAATATATACTCTATAAAAAGCAATGGTTTTGGTGGTTTGAGACAAATGCGGAAGAGAAAAAGAATCTCTGAAATTAAATAGGTGGATACAAGTCACCAGCTGTCTGATTGCTTTACAAAACAAAGCACAAATACAAAGCAATTGTTCGGAGTCCGACTGAAGGGATATCTTGTCAGGCTTTGTACACGGTATGGAGGTCGTTGATTTAATTTACTTAGAAACTTTTGTTATGCACATTAATTCTATTTTTTATTTAAAATGAAAGAAAGTAATCTATTTAACTGTATGCATGTGATAGGAATGAACTGGGATTCATTTGAGCTCTTGTGAATAGACGCAGATTAAAATGGTGGTAGTTGGGTTGGGAGGTGTATGCGAGCAACGTGTAACGCTGTAAATAAATAGAAAAGTGTGAGAAGATTGGTCCCAGTTCTACACTTCAGCAACTGGCTTTCTGGAGTATAATAATGGGTGGTTTGATGACTGGGAAGGCAAATCTGCATAGCAAACTGGGTGCACATGATTCAGTGCCATTGAGCTTGTGATATTCTATGTGATATTATAGTGATGGGTGACAAAAATGGATAAATTATAGAATCCTACAGTGCAGAAGAAGGCCATTCAGCCCATCGAGTCTGTACTGACCACAATCCCACCCAGGCCCTATTTCCGTAACCCCACTTATTTACCCTGTTAATTCCCCTAGCACGAGGTTCAATTTAACATGGCCAATCAACCTAACCAGCACACCTGTGGACTGTGGGAGGAAACTGAAGCACCCGGGGGAAACCCATGCAGACACGGGGAGAATGTGCAAACTCCACACAGACAATAACCCGAGGTTGGAATTGAGCCCAGGCCCCTTGCGCTGTGAGGCAGCAGTGCTAACCATGCCACCCAAGGGCTACAGGTTCATCAGAATGTTATTTATGGAGAAGACTGGGCTGTCTAAACTCCATAATAATATTGAAAAGGCCACAATTTAGTTGGATTCTGCCACTGTAATTAGTTCGAACACTCAATGGGCCGAATGGCCTCATTCTGCACTGTAGGGATTCTATGATTCAGAGGTGGTTCAGAACAGCAGATCCTTTCAGCTCTGAGGCCTGTTTGTGAACCAGACAAATAGGATCTAAGTTACATTTCTGTGAAGGTGAACAGCCTAGAAAAATGGACAAAATACATACTCCAGGGATTATGCTGTAACAGCTATAGACAGAGCAGACTTCATAGATGTGCCGTTCAGTCGATTCTTCTAGTCTTCCTTTGTAACTCAGTGACCAGATATTGCAGGTGTAATCTGTACTGTTTCCAAGAATTGCTGGGCCCGATTCTCCCTTCCTGATGTGCACGTTTTTTCGTGCGTCGGGTTGGGAGATACGCATGTCGGCCATTTCATGCAGGATTTATGCATGTGTTCCCGACACATGCGCGTCTCCCACAGCCGGAGAGACGCGCAGTCGGGATCGCGCTGGAAACCGGTGGGAAGACAGGGTAAGTGATTTTAATCTGTTTTTCATGTATTTTAAATGTCATTATCGGGCCCAGGACTGAATTCTCTGGGCCTGATAGCATCACCCACCCTGCCAGGAGTATTTCACTTTGGCGGGGTTTAGACTAACTCCCCACGTTTGGGGAACTAGTGGGAGACCCTGCTGGAGTGAAGGGGGGTAATCAGGGCCCCACAGGGTGTCAGGTGGCGGGGGGGTGCCTCCTGGGCATGGGCACCCTGGCAATGCCAGCCTGTGCACCCTGGCACTGCCCAATGGGCAAAGTGCCCATGCCCGGGGGCACCTTAGTACTGCCCACTGGGCATTGGGTAGTGCCAAGGGGATGGGCCAAGGGGCGGGGCCTATTGGGTGCAGGGTCTAGGGGACGATTGGGGGGCCCGCTACCACTTTACAGATAAGATCAGTCAAAGCTGGAGGGATGCCAGTGATCAGGGTGGGCTGAGGGGGGGGGGAGGGGGGGGAGGGAGGGGGGGGAGGGAGGGGGGGGAGGGGGGGGGAGGGGGGGTGATCTGGCGGGGGGGGGGGGTTGGAGATTGCGGTGCTCCTGGCAGCAAACTGCAGTCTGACAGTTCAGGGCCACTGCGCATGCACAGAGTTCCAGAACTGTCAGATTCCAACGTGAACAGGCCCCGCCCCCCCGAGCTTTTAATGATATTCACGATTGTGACCTCTGCATTGCACAGAGTGTGGGAGATTCGGGTCTGAACTACCAACCGAAAAAGCAATCATGAATTACACCATTTTTCTCGCCAATTCAGCACTTCGCATTTTGTGGGGAGAATCGGGCCCGCTGTTCCCAAGAATTGAATGTGTTTCTGGCCACAGTACTCCACATGTAATCTGTCTTGAGTCTGTGCGGTGAACTATGATCTCCTTTGACTGATGTCATGTTATTTGAATGTGGTTGTAAGTCACCTTGTAATCGAGAGGAGCAGTTATGAATGCAGTTTGTTAATCACTAGGAAATGTTTAGAAATGCTTGAAATGCTGCCAAACTGAACTGTCATGTTTTATTGTAGCCTGGCCGGCAACATGATGGGGGATGAGGGCCTGCGAAATCTGGTCAAAGTCATGGACAAACTCAAAGGCTTGAAGGAACTCAAGTGAGTCAAGCACTAATCAAGCAAATGTACAGTATAATCCCTGCAAGGAGCTTGGAAAACCTGACCAAGTCTCATCAATGGGACAGGAGACCTGTTTTTATTTACTTGGCAAGCACTGATTCTGTTGATGCACTTGAAGCTGCCACTTAGGAAAACAGGAGTAGGCCATTCTGCCCCTTGGACCTCTCCTGCCAGTTAGATAATGACTGACCTGTACCTTAATTTCATTTACCCTCCTTAGCTCCATATCCTATGATATTCTTACTTAACAAACATTTATCCATTTTAATCTTGAAGGCTCTGTTTTTCCCTGTGCTTCTGAATTGGAGGAGAATTCAACAGTGCTATTGCTGTTCTATGAACAGTGCTTTCTGAACTGCTAACGTTTGGGGAGGGGGGGGATTGCAGCGGACAGAGAAGACATTGTACTTTTAAAAAGAACGTACCTGTGATGTTAAAAGTGTTGTCTGGTGAAATATCCTAGAAAAATGGGCACAATTGTATGCCCACCTTCCAACCCCACAGGGGCAAGTGTGGAGGCGATGGGCTGGGTGCTTGTGACTGGCTGGGAGGGGATGGAGTGGAGACCTTCCCGAGTGCCCCAAACAAACTCCAGACAGGAAGGGTAGAGAGCAGTCTTCTCACTCGGAGGCCATTTGAGGCCCTTAAATGGCTACCACAGTTAAGACTTTACCAATGGCCAGTGGGCAACTCGCGATGTGGGGAGACCACACAGCCTGCCTAGTGGGAAGGGATGTCCTTGTGTTCAGGCACTCTGTACACGATCGAGGGACTTGTTACCAAGAGGGTGGTGGAACAGAACATTTGATGGCACCACTCTGCCCTTTCTATTGAACACCCCCTCACCCCTCTTGGCAGTGCCTCTCTCCCTGGTAATCAAGGCCCACCCCACCTATCTCTCTTACAGTGATTCAGCTTTACTACCTGGCATAGGCCCATGTAGTACCGGCAATTCCCACTGCTCCCAGTGGCGCTGTCGGTTATGTAGAGCTGCTGACCTCTAATTGGCCAGCAGTATCGGGGGTGGGATTTCTGCCCTGTCCGGGGCTTAATTCAACAGGAGGTCCAATGCTGCTCAGGCAAGTGTCTGATTCTTCCAAAATTGCATCGGGCCTCCTGAAATCCTTCAACATGGGGTATCTCACCAGTTGTCCAGCCAGTGGGTGTGAATCCTGCCTGAAACAGTAAATTCCTCCAATATCTTTGCTACAAATTTATTTAAAGCTTTCAGTCATAACTCCACCCCCTCCAAAAATCCATAATTCAAAAGATAAAGCCTGTTGGAACATAGATTATGTGCCCAGTTACAACATGGTGAGCTTAGAGATTTATACCGACAACAATTTGTCAGCATCGTCTTTAAGTATTAATCAGAGATTGATTGAAGTTGCCCAGTATAATAAAAGGTGACCATATCATTCTCCTGGACAAGCAGCAATCTTCCCATTGTAACTTTAGTGACAGACGGGCAGAAACCTCAGGAAAATGGCATAGCCTGGCCATCATCAGATATCCCTGCTGGCAGAGCTGCTGGTTTCCAGTGGGACAGCTGGAGACCAGAGGGACTTCCATGGAATTTAAGAGCCAGTGCTTTCAAGATGTGACGCTGTAAACAACCAGATGAGAGCTCATCGCAGAGCCAGCTTAAAGAACAAAACCAAAATTACAGCCATTGTGGTTAATCGCTGTTGGGACAAGGGATAATCCTCCAACTCCTGGGAAATATGGAATTTAGCTTTTTTATTCGTTCATGGGGCATGGGTGTCACTGGCATTTATTGCCGATCCCTAATTGGCTTGCTAGGCCATTTCTGAGGGCATTTAAGAGTCGGCCACATTGCTGTGGGTCTGGAGTCACATGTAGGCCAGACCGGGTAAGGATGGCAGATTTCCTTCCCTAAAGGGCGTTAGTGAACCAGATGGGTTTTTACGACAATCAACAATGGTCATCATTAGACTTTAAATTCCAGATTTTTATTTGGATTCAAATGTCACCACGGTGGTATTCGAACTCAGGTCCCCAGAGCATTACCCTGGGTCTCTGGATTACTAGTCTGGTGACATAACCACTGTGCCACTGCCTCTCCTAACTTTATTGTTGTTTTATTTTCCAGCCTGCAAAATAATGGAATTTCTCTTGTTGCTGTGAAAGATCTCTTAGTGGCATTAAAGAATTGCCCCAAAGCATTCACGGTCAGGTAAGCAACTTCACTGAAAGGAATGATGCAGTGTTCCTTGTCTTCAAGTTGTTCCACTTTCCAACCCCTTTTCCCAAAGGCTCTGCCTTTGCTGTTGTTAGCTTTGAATACTGCTTAACGACTCTGTCTTCTGGTATTTTGACTTCGTTTTCAAGGCTCCTGCATGTGAATTATTTTGTCCTTTTTTATCTTTTATACACCGGTGCGTTGAAAATTCCAACAAAGATTGAAGGAATTTCAATTCAAGTCCCCCAATTGAGTCTGGGGGCAGGATTTTCCCTGCGGTATTCTGAACCCACTGTTAAGATTCGAATGGGAGACAATTCTGTATGAAACGGTCACTCCATGTAGGCCTCTGAGCCTGCCTAGCAGCTGCGTTGGCAGCCAGGAGGCTGCCTCCAGGTAACCCCAATCCTGGCCCCTGCTATCTGCAGAGACCTGGAGGCTGAGTGGAAAATCCCACTCACCTTCTTTCACTAGACCTTTGATGACCTCAGTCACGTAGCCCTGCTGTCCCTCCCCACTCCATTCCGCCTCTGAGACCACCGCCTGAGTGCAAGAAGGAGCCAGCGAACCAGCACCCCAGCACTTGGCATTTTTGTGTGCCTTCTCACCTCTATTCCCAACCCTTATGCAGGTGAAAAATCCTCCCCTTTGGTCACCTGAGAATCTGTAGTGTTTAAATTAAAATGCAGGTGACAGCAGTGCTGATGTTGGTTTTGTGTTTCAGGTTTGAAGAGTTGTGGATATTTGGTGAAAATGTGGCTAATCTTGTGCAGTGCGTCTGCACCCATTTGAACATTGCAGACATTAGGTCAGTAGGAACTGATTGAAAGGAATGGATTGTTCTATCACCTATCTGATTGACATGTTGTACTGTCATGAATGGACTGTATATTTGACTATTCAATTTCAAAACTTTATCTTTTAGTTTTATTCATTGGGGTTGAGGTGAGCAAAGCTGGAACATTCTGCAAAGCTGAACCCATCTGTGCAGGCTGATGTTGGGCAGATGTTAGGTGCCCATGGAGTACCCTGCCCAATTTTGGATTGGTTCCATTGAAGTCGCACAGTCCAATTTTAACACCATGTAAGGACATGGGTATTGAGTGAGTTAAAGTCTAACTCAGCGTAAAGTCCAGCTGAGTGTAAATTGGGTTGTTGTGGGAAAATTACCACTTCGGAGTCAGACTTGGAGGTTTCAATAATAGTTTTATTTTGGACAAAGCTTTGGGAGAAAGCACTGGTACCCCGCAGTACTTGGCAGCTACCTTCTCAACTACACAATGGTAGTTGATCATTTTTATACCTTTTAGACAATAGGCAGTACGGACATTAGCCGTTAACATATCGTTACAAGTTGAGTAGACAAATACGGACATCTACAGTTGACATATCATTGTTCATAGAATGGATACATTTATGCAGTTATGTCCTCTATCAATGACTGGTTTCGATCTATACATTCAGTGGCTGATCTTGTTATATTTATGTCCCCATCTGTGGCTGACCTTATTATCAGACTCATTGTTCTGGGTCTGCTCTTATCTAAAGTGCCTCAAGCTCTGACCAGCTTCCTGCAGCAATTCAGATACTGCAGGTTTTAACTTTTTGTGTAACTGTCTGTGCCAAAAGCCAGTGCCTTTTAATGTTCCTTCCCAGGTAACCATTTTGTGTGCCAGGTAACCATTTTGTGTGCCAGGTAACCATTTTGTGTCCATCACTTTAATTCCACCATAACAGGGTATCCATCCGTAAGTAAGAAAATGACAAGTAGGAAAAGACTACCTGGTCCATCAAACCTGCCGCACACTCGTGATGCCTGGAGAATTAAGATTAGTTACTTCCTTCCTTCCTGTAGCCATCCAATCTCCCGGGAGAGGGAAAGAAACAGTGCCCTTAAGTGAGAAAAAGGGAAGCTCTGGGTATCCAACAAGAACCCACTCCATTTTCACCGTGCTAGCTTCTCGCAATCCCACTGAGGTAGAATTTTCTCATGTGTGGAGGGAAGCTCCTGGAACTCTTTTCCAAAGTCTCTCCACTTTCAAACACAAAAAATGCCTCTCAGAAAGTGCAATGTGATATTTCCGATTTCTGCACCAGCTTTCCTGGTACCCTCACTGAGTGTCAGTTAGTACTAGGCTAGGGCTGTATTTCTTTTTTCTGTGGATCTGTACCCACTGGAACCTGGCACAAGATTTTCCAAACTCATTTAATTTAGGAGCCTTATAACTAAGAAGATAGGAAGGAAACTTTTATTGTGCCAGGTTAGGCTGGCATTGAACCAGGTTTCCAAAGCGGAGAGTACAGGGTATTCATCCAATAAACTGCTTCCCTTCCCCCTCCATGACTGCCTGCTGCTTGTTTTGATGTACAAGGCACAAGACCAAGAGAGAACCCAACCATCTTCCCTTAGCATTCAATAGTGTTCCCATCGCTGAATCCCCCACTATCAAAATCCTGTGGGTTACCATTGACCAGAAACTGAACTGGACAAGCATTATAAATAGGTAAAGTTGCCATAATCCCAGATGGGTCTCCTTTGAGGGGGAAGAGCTGACGAGTGGTGATTTAACTTGAGGATCACCACACCCCAGCAGAGGGGATGAGGTTGAGAAGGCAGACCTTCATGAATAACCTCAACCGGTGTGGGAATCGAACCCGCGCTCTTGGCATCACTGCACATCACAAATCAGCTGTCCTGTCAACTGAGCTAAACCGACCGCCATATAAATACAAGAGCAGGTCAAAGGGTGGGAATTCTGCAGCAATTAACTCACCTCTTGACTCTCCAAAGTCTGTCCACTTACACTCCTGACAAGGCACAAGTCAGGAGTGTAATGGAATACTCTCCATTTGCCTGGATAAGTGCAGCTCCCACAACACTCGAGAAGCTCGACACCATCCAGGACAAAGCAGCCCACTTGATTGGCACCCCTTCCACAAACACTCATTCCCGCCACCGCCAATGAACAGTGGTAGCCATGTATACCATCTACAAGATGCACTACAGGGACTCACCAAGACTCCTTAGTCAGCACCATCTAGAAAGACATGAGCGGCAGATACCTGGGACACCACCACCTGGAAGTTCTCCTCCAAGTCACTGTCATCCTGACTTGGAAATATATCACCATTCCTTCACTGTCACTGGGTCAAAATCTTGGAACTCCCTCCCTAACAGCACTGTGGGTGTATCTACATCTCAGCGATTGCAGCAGTTCAAGAAGGCAACTCACCACCATTTTCTGAAGGACAACGAGGCTTGGGCAATAAGTGCTGGCCTAGCCAGCGACACCCACATTCCATAAATGAATTTTTTAAAATTCAGTTTAAAAGCGGTTCTAAAAACTGGTTAAAATATGAATTGCTTAACGTTACACGAAATTTAATAAACCTTTTTGGTGGGATGGTGACACAGTGGTTAGCACTGCTGCTCACAGCGTCAGGGACCTGGGTTCAATTCCGGTCTTGGGTGACTGTCTGTGTAGAGTTTGCATGTTCTCGCCATGTCTGCATGAGTTTCCTCCGGGTGCTCCGGTTTCCTCCCATATTCCAAAGATGTGCGGGTTAGGTTGATTGGCCATGGTAAATTGCTCCTTAGTGTTAGGGGGATTAGCAGGGTAATTACGTGGAGATATGGGGATAGGGCCTGGGTAGCATTGTTGTCGGTGCAGGCTTGGTGAGCCAAATGGCCTCCTTCTGCGCTGTAGGGATTCTATGAAAGTTTTTGAATCAAAGACAGCCATAGCATCCAGCTTGTTAACAGCTTTACAAGCCATGTGTTTGAATGATTTTTAGGGGGTAGGTGTAAGGATATATTCCCGTATATTCGCTGGGAATATGGGATCAGAAATTTGCCATGCAGCAAGAATGATAACGTGGACAATGTTGGATTTTGGCAAAGATGCACTATAAGCAAATTTGCATCATTTGCCCAGTTTATATCTCTTCTGATTAAAGTCAATGCAGATCAGGAGAGACGGTGGTGGGTGGTAAATGCAGTGTTAAAGTTACTGGCCCCAATGATGGCTTTCTCCACTGTATCGTGTGGAACTTTGGAAAAAGGAAATCCACGGGCAGGTCCCACAACGTCACACACGGGTCATTTTTAAAGGGCACCCGGTGCAAAAAAAAGTTAAAATAGAACTCACCCACCCTGGTACTCCTTCCTGGCAGAGCCTGGGCACTGTCCTAGTACTGCCCGGGCATGACCCTCTCCCCTCTGAGCAATTCACCTGAGCTCTCCTGGCAGCACTGCACACCAGGCGCACTGTGGGAGACAAATCGTAATTCACGTTGACATGCATGGATAATGTAATGCGGCGATTATCAGGAGTAGAGGCCTGATGATTTGATCTAAACTTACTATAGTGGGGTTCCCGACGTTGGACGTCAGGAATCTCATTATGTCACTGGCCAGTGGCGGGGACAATCGCGAAAGACCTCCCGCTGTTGTATAATGCGATTTGAGCCTCCCATGAGATTTTACACTCCCGTCGTCATTCACACCCAGTGTGAACAGGTACAGAAAATCCCAGTCATTATAAAACACAGCTGATCAGATAGTGCCCCTCTCCCCATAATTGTTTGAGACAAAATAGTCCCCAATATTTCTCACGGTCCCATTAAGTGAAAAGAACTTTTCTGAATCGGAAACGGTGAAAAGCTCTGCAAGACCCAGATCTTTAAAAATCAAGCACTCCTGCGTCAGTCAAAGCACTAATAATATTTAATTCCCAGAAATTAAATGGTTCATAGAACAGGGAAGACAGATTTGTACTTGCATTTAAAAAGAACAACTCTCATTTGGTTGACAGCACAGCGCCCGGTAGTTGCAATGACGTTACAATTGCATTTGGTCTCCCTAATTTAGCTTTCTTTTTATGATTTTCCACAAAATCTGCATTGTAAACTTTCACACGGGAATAATGAGGGAGAATGTGAGTGGTTGGTAATTGCTGGGGCAATTGCGAGCCTGTTCCAGGAATGTTGTTCCCTAAACTGATGGTGGATGATAGATGAATTGCAATATTTGGGAAATAGTTTGGTGTGTGTCTGTGGCACTTGAGGTTTCCTTGGTAATCTGTGGAGTTAGAGATAAAAGACAAAGGGAAAGTGAAACTCTCTGCAACCTCTTTCAACTGATGCCACATGTACAATGTAGTATTGTGCTGCTCCACCTCACCTTGATGTGGAATCGGCTTGTACCATAAGTGTCAAATTCACCACAAACTGCTGACCAGGTGTACATTGCGGTGCAAACGCAGCTAGTAAAAAATTGAATCTTGACTTCTTTTGTCTTTTTATTGTCTGGAGGCCTTCCCCAGTAACTGGAGAGGTTCTGGGCAGGAAACTGCACTGCCGACCAATTTGGCTGGGACATAGGAACAGGAGGAGGCCATTCACCCTCTCCCGAGCCTGCTTCACCATTCAGTTAGATCATGCCTTATTTGTAGCTCAACTCCATTCATCCACTTTTGCTGCAAAACCCTTGATACCCTTAGCGACTAAAAATATATCAATCTCAGACTTGAAAGCTCCAATATTCACAACCTTTTGTGGGAGAGAATTTCAGATTTCTAATGTGCTTTCTTGGGAAGAATTGCTTCCTGCTTTCCCTCCAAAATGACCAAGCTCCAATTTTAAATTATGTCTCCTCATCCTTGATTTTCCCTCCGGAGGAAATAGGTACCCACACTGTCAAATAATTTTAACATTTTAAACAGCTCAGTTGGATCACCACTCAGTCCCCTGTCCTCGACGAAATCCAAGACAACATTATGTAGCCTGGCTTCATAATTTAACCCACTAAGCCCTGGTATCAGACAGATAAGTGGCACTTAGCCAGGCTATGGCCAGAATGTTGCCACCTGGCCTCCTCTGGTGACATCTACTCAAAGAACAAAGAACAATACAGCACAGGAACAGGCCCTTTGGCCCTCCAAGCCTGCACCAATCATGTGTTCCTAACTAGACCATCCGTTTGTATCCCTCTATTCCCAGTCTGTTCATGTGGCTATCTAGATAAGTCTTAAATGATCCTAGCGTGTCTGCCTCAACCACCTTGCTTGGTAGTGCATTCCAGGCCCCCACCACCCTCTGTGTAAAATACGTCCCCGTATATCTGTATTGAACCTTGCCCCCCTTCCCTTGAACTTGTGACCCCTTGTGTTTATCATTTCTGACCTGGGAAAAAGCTTCCAACTGTTCACCCTATCTATGCCCTTCATAATTTTATAAACTTCTATTAGGTCGCCCCTCAACCTCCGTCTTTCCAGAGAGAACAACCCTAGTTTACTCAATCTCTCCTCATAGCTAATACCCTCCATATCAGGCAACATCCTGGTAAACCTTTTCTGCACTCTCTCCAAAGCCTCCACGTCCTTCTCGTAGTGTGGCGACCAGAACTGGACGCAGTATTCCAAATGCGGCCTAACCAACGTTCTATATAACTGCAACATCATATGCCAACTTTTATACTCTATGCCCCGTCCAATAAAGGCAAGCATGCCATATGCCTTCTTCACCACCTTTTCCACCTGTGCTGCCACCTTTAAGGATCTGGACTTGCACACCCAGATCCCTCTGTGTGTCTATACTCCTGATGGTTCTGCCATTTATTGTATAGCTCCCCCCTACTCTTTGCCGCCTGTAATGCCAGCCCCTTGTGGTGATTCTCTGCTTCACTGGGGACAGCAGCATTGCTACACAGAGGCTGGAAAGAATATTAAAAAATAAGTCACTGCAAGAGCCTTTCTCTGGACTTTACTGCCACTCAATTATTGACTATTACCTTAAAGATAATCTGCTATGACTGATCTTCCATTCTCACCAATTCAGTTTAAAACTAAACAATCCAAGCTTTCTGTCCTGTTTGAGAATCTGCATTTTGTCAATGCTAATGTCAATGAAAACCTTTTTTTTGGCAGGGTAAAGAACAGAAGTGTTTTAATACGGTTAGTGGAGAATGGTTGGCAATCGACTGAGACGCTTTGGTCTGATTATGACAGGTATGGAGATTGATGATATTGCATAGAGTGTGAGCTGATCCCAAACCATGTCACGCGCACATTTAATTCTTCTTCCGTGTTTCTCAAGGTGTAGAATGCCATTGCTGGGAACTTGAGCTCAGAAATATTTTAAGTCCGTTTAATCCTCAAAGCGCGATCTAATATCCAAGCCAAAACAAAATGTTGGGATGCAACTTTTTCAATGTGAATGAGGATTTTTTTTCAATTTGCTGTTTTTAGCTTTTTGATTCTTTTTGTAAGTGTTTACCCTATCACTGGGGTTGTCACTCTTTGCATGATGGTTGTGTGGAGCTAGGTACACACAATGGTGGGTCAATAATAGGGTACCAGGCTCACATATAATATCTGAAGGAATAAAATGATTCAAAGCAAAACCCTATAAGCAGGAAGATATCTAGTTCATTGTTGTTTTGCAAAATACTCTTCAAGATTTTTATATATTTTTTTATTCATTCGTGGGACATGGGCATCACTGGCTGGCCAGCATTTATTGCCCATCCCTAGTTGCCCTTGAACCTGAGTGCTTGCTAGGCCATTTCAGAGGGCAGTTGAGAGTCAACCACATTTTCTATTGAGGAGAGATTGAGTCGTTTAGGATTTTATTCACTGGAGTTCAGAAAAATATGGGAGGATCTCATGGAAACCTATAAAATTCTAACAGGACTAGATAGGCTAGATGCAGGAAGGATGTTCCAGATGGTGGGGGTGTCCAGAACCAGGGGTCACAGTCGGAGGATACAGGGTTGACCATTCAGGACAGAAATGAGAAATTACTTCACCCAGAGAGTGGTTAGCCAATGGAATTTGCTCCCACAGAAAGTAGTTGAGACAAAACACTGTATGTTTTCAAGAAACAATTAGATTTAGCACTTGAGGCAAAGGGGATCAAAGGATATGGAGGAAAGGCAGGATTAGGCTATTGAGTTGGGCGATCAGCTATGATCGTGATGAATGTCAGAGCAGGGCTCGAAGGGCCAATGGCCTCCATCTGCTCCTATTTTCTATGTTTCTTTGGTTAAGACACTTGCCCTCCACTACAAGCACTGCGTATCCAGACATTATTTCCTGGCACTGTGTTAGGATGGGGGAGTGTAAGATCAGTTCATGAAAAACATTGGCCGGAATTTTACCATCCCACCTGCCACGAGGATCGGCCGGACCATGGAAAGACCTGTTGACCTCGGGCGTGATTTTACGGTTTTGGGATGAGCAAGGCTGTAAAGTACATTGTGCAGGAAGTGACATTTGGTAATGGCATAAATTATCCCAATTATAGTTGTTAGAAGGTTTATAAGTTCCAGCTCTTTACAGAAAATTGGGGCACACCCCAAGACAGGTTTGGAGGTGAGAGAGGAGGGGAACAGGCCCTTAAGTAGGCAGTTAATGCCTACAAGTAGCCTTATCCTGCCAACACTGATATTCAACAGTGACAGAACACACTGTGTGTATTTTGACAGTGTTTGATTTTTGACCATCCATTTCTAAAAGGATCTCACGATCTAAAATAAGTTTTCTTCAGTTTCTTTCTCTCACCCAAGGGTGGAGAGGAGCTGGGATTTAACTATAATCGTGTGTTGTATATTCTCAACTCCTTGTACTGAAAGAAACACAACAGCTAAGTATTTATAGCCAGGCCGGCCAAAAACTTGAGTGTAATTCCAGTTCCAGGGCGGCACGGTAGCACAGTGGTTAGCACTGCTGCTTCACAGCTCCAGGGACCTGGGTTCGATTCCTGGCCTGGGTCACTGTCTGTGTGGTGTTTGCACATTCTCCTCGTGTCTGCGTGGGTTTCCTCCGGGTGCTCCGGTTTCCTCACACAGTCCAAAGATGTGCGGGTTAGGTTGATTGGCCATGCTAAAATTGCCCCTTAGTGTCCTGGGATGCGTAGGTTAGCGGGATTAGCAGGTAAAATATGTAGGGATATGGGGGTAGGGCCTAGGTGAGATTGTGGTTGGTGCAGACTTGATGGGTCGAATGGCCTCTTTCTGCACTGTAGGGTTCTATGACCTATGATCTTCCACTCTCAGACAGAATTAGGATGTGGCCTGTCTATAAATCTATCCTGAGCCCTAGAAATATGATGTGTAGATGCCGGCGTTGGACTGGGGTAAACACGGTAAGAAGTCTCACAACACCAGGTTAAAGTCCAACAGGTTTATTTGGTAGCACAAGCCACTAGCTTTCGGAGCGCTGCTCCTTCATCAGGTGAGTGGGAGTTTTGTTCACAAACAGGGCATATAAAGACACAAACTCAATTTACAAAATAGTGGTTGGAATGCGAGTCTTTACAGGTAACCAAGTCTTAAAGGTACAGACAGGTGAGTGGAGAGAGGGTTAAGCACAGGTTAAAGAGATGTGTATTGTTTTCAGCCAGGACAGTTAGTGAGATTTTGCAAGCCCAGACAAGTTGTGGGGGTTACAGATAATGTGACATGAAATATGAGCAGTGTAAACTTTATCAATGACAAAACTCTATAATAAAGAGTAGCTCCTCTGCCCAGCCCCTGCCATCCATCCTAATCCCCAGCTTGGGTTGATTTCAATCAGTGTTAACTGTGCAATAAAGGACGTCCCCCTTCAACCACAGTCCTAACCCAGAAGGAAAAAGCAGTTCAGACCAATGTTCTTATTTCCCCATTTTACAGGTTTTCCTTCTGGGAAGAGGTCTGTCTCTGTGAAAACTGCCACTGAGTGTATTAAACAGCAGTCCAACAGTTTGTAGGTTAGGTGGATTAAACATGTAAAAATTGCCCCTTAGTGTCCAAAGATTTATAGGTTAGATGGATTTGTCATGTTAAATTGTCCCTTAGTGTCCAAAGATGTGCAGGTTGGGTAGATTAGCCATTATAAATGCATTGGGTTATGGGGATAGAGCGGCAGCTGGGCCTGGGTGGGATGCTCTTTTGGAGAATTGGTGCAGTCTCAATGGGCTGAATGGCCTCCTTCTGTACTGTAGGGATTCTATGGTTCCTTAAAGGGAGAGGTTCTAAAGCGGATTAAAGCTTACTGATTTTGGACAATTCTTTTGAAAGTCATTGTAATTGGCTCCACAAAAATACTGCAGCTTCTCCTCTGCCTCAGCCTGCCTCTATTATATTCACAGTGATTCCAAAAAGGAGCCTGCCCCATTGTAATCCCCTTTGCCTAGCCGACACCACCCTCTTGTGGATGAGTTGAGAATGGGTGTCTCTGCGCCTTTATTAAACCTTCCGGCCCAGGTAAAATAAGCGGCACAGTGGGAAAACAGCAGATATCAAGTCTGTGTCTGACCGGACCGTATTGTGCCTAGAAAGACAGACTGCTCATCAGAGTTACACACCCACAACTCCTCGAGCCTCCAAAGGTACACAATAACCAAAACTGATCTGAGATCTTTCTGATCCCTTCCAGCAGCAGAATGGACATTGGAGCACAGTATCCTGCCCTGCGTTTAATCAGGTGACTGTTCCGTTTGATTTACTGTTAAATACTCTATCTGAACTGGATACTTTGAGGATTCTTAATCGTCATTATTTTTATACCTAATATACCCTAACTGATTTGTGGTGCATTTCTGTAAAAGCCTTAAATTGTATGTGATAAATTGTTTATTCTTAACATTCTTTAGTATCAAACAAATAATGTCTTTTCCACTTGCTAATTTTCAGTTTGTACCAGTGTGATATTGAATCTCCTCAACTTCTTCATCTTGCATCCATCATTAAACAGTGCCCGCACCTACTGGAGTTCCAGTAAGTCTCTGTCTTATCATTGCTTTGTGTGTGTGTGTGTCTGCGTGTGCATGTGTGTGTCAGGTGTGTCAGGCACACTGTGTGTCAGGAATGTGCATGTGTCAGGCATGTGTATGTGGGTGGGCGTCAGGTGTTGTCAGGCGTGTGTGTCAGGCACGTGCATGTGCGCGTGACAGGAACTTAAAAATTGCAAGGATAAACCTTCTAACATCCTGGTAATCACATGGCAATGACAGTTCACAATCTTGCAGCTCTTTTGTATATAAGCTGCAAGGTTTACTGGAGTGAATGAGAGCAGTTCCATTATGCTCCTAGCCAACACCCCTCTCCTTCCATTCGCTGCTTTATCCTCTCCAGAATAACCAGTGGAAATATTCACATTATTAGTGTGTAATTGCCATCTTTAGATGCAAATAACTCATCCATCCCGAAATTATTAATCTGCTTGGGATTGCTCCAACAGTGGGGTCATTTCAGCTCCAATCCTCTCACATTGACGTCAAGGACTGTTCAAACCAGTTATTGTAATAATGCTGCCTATGTTTACACAAAGTGTTCCCACATTCCACAGAAACTACAAAAGAAGTTTAGAAACATAGGAGCAAGAGTAGGGCCATTCGGCCCATCGAGCCTGCTCCACCATTCAATGTGATTGTTCCCTCTCAACGCCATGTTCCTACTCTCACCCCACACCTCTTGACACCTTTTGTGTTTAGCAATCTATCTATATCTTCCTTAAATATGTTCAGTGACTTGGCCTCAACAGCCTTAGGATTGATCCTGATTCTTTATGAGAGGTTAATGTATGACTAATGTGAGTGTAAGATTATTTTGATGTATTATACATGGGTATAATGAGCTGTATTACTTCCTATCTTGCGCTGATGGCATTGTTTGAATAATGTACAGACTTCTTGTGCACTACTATTGCAGAATTCTGTACGTGTTAAGTTTCTAACATTCACTAGCTCTCTAACTCTTATGCTGCATATTACACAGTGAATTAAATTAAGGAACTGAAGGAAATTAGTGTTAGTAAAAAAATAATACTGGAAAAATTAATGGCACTGAAAGCTGATAAATGCCCAGAGTCTGATAATCTATATCCCGGGATACTAAAGGAAGTGGCCATGGAAATAGTGGTTGCATTGATATCATCTTCCAAAATTCTGTAGATTCTGGAAGACTATCGGCAGATTGGCGGGTGGCAAATGTAACACCACGAATTAAAAAAGGAGAGAGGGACAAAAAAGGGAATTACAGACTGGTTAGCCTAACAGAGGGTTTAAAAATTCAGTGGGAACAGCCGGCAATGCAGCCAGCGTCCTACTTTTCCCACCTAAGTTTGGCACTCTGAGGAAAAAAAAAGAGAAAATTCGCCATCCATGTGCTCCTGTCTTTCTAACACATATATCTGTCATTGTGATCTAAGGTTCTATGAGGATGTATCTTACCTGTTGTTGGTGGTAGTGCTGTGATATAAAGTGAGGGTTAACAGACAGAATTGCAGTGTGCAATCCCCAGGGATTTATTCAGTGACCATTCCCAGGGCCACTGAGCAGAAGTCATTGGGAATTTTCAATAGTGGGCTGGCTAGGAACAGGGTGAATGCTAACCAGATGCAGGTCAGCATTCCTCAAATCATCTCATGGATCTGCTATCCTGAGCTTTAAATAAACGTTTGGTGACAGTGTTTGCTTGTTAGCAAGGTCACTCTGTCCTGACTTGTGGAGTCACAGATCTTCCTCGTGTACTTTCAGTTTATACCGAAACAGTGTTGGCAACAAAGGAGCAGAAACATTGGCTGAGATCCTTCCTGTTTTCCAGGGTCTGAAGAAGCTGAGGTAAGCTCCGTGAGCTGGCGTTTGATCCCGGTTTTTAAAACCCTCAAGGATTTTTGAGAGCCAGTTATAAACCTGTCCAGTGTTACATTAATCTGATTCATAAAATGTGCAGAGAATTCAGCGAGTGTAACTCCTTAGGTCTTTTATTGGTTAAGTGCACTACATAATGTGAAACTGAGCTACAGAGCTGTAAGATCCTATTTTTAAATCCTCTGTCTACATTGAGCTAACTGTGACAACAGCAGAGAGTCTATTTTAAGCTCCAGTGCTACTGGGCTAAGGAAGGAGGGGGAGAGGTAAATTAGACAACCCCCAATTGCTGTCTGCTGGCTCTGGCCTATTGGACACCAAGACTAAGCTCAGCTGTGACCACTTTATAGTCAAGCAGTTTGCCCACAATCCTAAGCAGTCACCCAACATGATTTTTGAACGAATGGCCAAGTAATTGGCCTGAGTACGCGCTCTCTGACTGATTAAGGACCCAAGCTGGAGGGGCAGTAGAAGGCCTGCCAGAACTGAGAGAATGGTGGCCTGCCGTGCAGTTAAGGGCACCTTCAGATAGAGCCCTCTCAGCAATTCCAGTATTTCCACAGGGTGGACTGCAGCTCCAGCTGTGATGACTGATCACCATCAGCACAGAGGTTTCTGGACCGCTGACCCATCCCTCACCCTGCTGCTAGCAAGCCACTGACCACTTGCAGGGGTCCTTCCTGCTGAACTGGCCCTTGTCCACCTCTGTTCCTGATGAACTCTGACCTCGTGATGAAAAACCTATCCCTCCATGTCCAAACAGTACTCGCTTAACTGGTAGTGGGGAGCAGTTCGAGCCAGTCGAATTGTACCTGAGCGAGTAGTCGGCACCTTTAGATGAGAAGGGAAGATGATTAAGGGAAGGGGATTGTAAGATCTGTTTTAGAACAGTGAAGATTTTGACATAGTGTCCTAGTTTGGTGTTGTTTCTGAGGTTCTTGTGTATCTATGCCAGTTTCTAAATAGTTCTATCATGAGCAGGATTTTTATTTCTGCCCACTCTGAAGCTAAGCCTCAACACAGAGGATAAGCAAATAAGCTGCCCCCTCATTTCCTCCTCCCCCACTGTCTTCTATCTTGTAGCAGGTACCTGAAAGCTCAGTAAGACAGGTTGGAGCTGGTTGCCTTTTCAAAGAACCAAAGAAAATTACAGCACAGGAACAGGCCCTTTGGCCCTCCAAGCCTGCACCGACCGTGCTGCTCATCTGAACCAAAATCTCCTACCCTTCCGGGGACCATATCTCTCTATTCCCTTCCTATTCATATATTTGTCCAGACCCCCTTTAAAAGTCAAATGGCTTTTCAGATTGGCTTCTCCCGGGCCCTGAGAAAACCTTTGCTGGCTTTTGGAATGTACACTGGGGAAAGCACAAATTGTTTATCGCAAGTTCTGTCCTGATAAAGATTTGCTGACAGCTCCTTTTATATTTAATGTTGCTGTTATGACCACAGTTACATTCCATCTCCCCTCACAGCCTTGAATCCATTGATGTCAGTCCGATTGGAATGGTGCCACTGGCAGCAGGACTTCACAAATGCCACAGCATCGAGGAGATAAAGCAAGTCTGATTTTTATTTGATGTTATTATTTTCCTTTTCTGGATGTCTGTTCTCATAGAAAATATTCTTGACACATTGATCCACCTTGTTTGACATTTTCTCTGTTGTCACTGCCGACATTCCCTCTGTCCTGGCACCAGTAAGCCCAGGTCGTACGGTGGCACAGTGGTTAGCACTGCTGTCTCACGGCGCCAGCGACCCGGTGTTGATCCCCAGCTTGGGTCACTGTCTGTGTGGAGTCTGCACGTTCTCCCTGTGTCTGCGTGGGTTTCCTCCGGGTGCTCCAGTTTCCTCCCACAGTCTGAAAGATGTGCTGGTTAGATGCATTGGCCATGCTAAATTCTCCCCCAGTGTACCCGAACAGATGCCGGAGTGTGACGACTCGGGGATTTTCACAGTAACTTCATTGTAGTGTTAATGTAAGCCTGCTTGTGACACTAAAAAATAAATTTTAAACTTTAGGGATCTCATGGGTGAGGCTCTCTGGCTTGCTGCCGACACTGCAGCTTGCACTCATTCAGCATCTTTCCAAATGACGTAGCTTAGATAAACACCAGTCAGCTGAAACATAGCACACCTTAGACAGGGGAGCTTTCCTTGGTGTCGGGGGTCTGGTGATTATCACCTTACTGTTTGAGGGGGCTTGCTGTGTACAACTAGACTGCTGTATTTTCCACATTACAACACTGACCACACTCTAGAAGTACATCATTGGCTGGAAAGGTCTGACGTTATGAAAGATGCTGTACAAACTCAAATATCTTTAACAGCTGAGCAAGATGTCTGTGAACTGCCACATGAGAACCACTGTCCAGATGTTACAAGTCTCACTTTTAGAGATCAATGTGAGAGAACTTGCTTCACGGACCCTCACTCAGATCATGGACCCTCACTCAGATCACGGACCCTCACTCAGATCATGGACCCTCACTCAGATCACAGACCCTCACTCACAGCACGGACCCTCACTCACATCACGGACCCTCACTCACATCACGGACCCTCACTCATGTCATGGACCCTCACTCAGATCTCACACACACACACACACACCCACCTCCCTGTTCTGCTTAACCCTGTTAGATTGTAAAGTTTCACTTATTCATTCATGGGACGTAGCTGCCACTGGTGACCACTTGGAGTATTTAAGGGAAGTTCACGAGGGAAACACATGGAAAGATATGCTGATCGGGTGAGAGGAAGCAGCCGGAGAGAAGACTGACAGAATATGGAATGTGCACTGGGGAAAGCAGACATTGTTTATCACCAGCATAAACAGCAGCATCGGCTAGATGGGCCAAATGGCTGACTTGTGTGCTGTAAATTCTATTCACTTGGGAACAGAGGAACAGCAGCTGGCCCATTTCAATCCCTCGAGTCTGTGCTACCAGTCACTTGGACATCATGTCTGGCCCGTGCCTTAGCTCTATATAACTCTTACCTTGCTAACAGTTACTTCATTGGAATAAAAGCAAAATACTGTGGGTGCTGGAAATCTGAAATAAAAGCAGAAAAATGCTGGAAAAACTTAGCAGGTCTGGCAGCATCCGCGGAGAGAGAAACAGTTAACATTTCAAGTCTGTATGAATCTTAAGTCTGCACAGTGCTGTGGGATATGAGATGCGATATATTTCTTTTTTCTTCCAAACTTAATTTTTTCCTGACTTATTTTTATTCTCATGATGTTTTCATGCTGTCTGAGTTAGGTTGTACCCTCTATGAGCAGGTTATCTGGTCTTGGGCATCTGAAATTTGTCGTCTTGAAGTCAACATTAAAAACTGGAGAAAGCAAAATACTGGATACTGGAATCTGAGACAAAAACAGAAAATGCTGTTTTTTTTATATTAATAACTGATCCAGGGTGGCAAGGATTGATCCATCAGGAACACTGGGCATGGCACAATTACTGCCATTCCTTCTGCCCTCTTTCCCCACACCCACCACTCCTCTCCCCCCACCCCCCCCCCCCCCCCACTAACTTCCCTGCTCCCCACCATAGCTCCCCATTCCTCATTATTAATGCTGCAGGTTTTAGCAGATCACAAGATCTCAGGGTGGAGGGGGAGGGTGGTGGGAATCAGCTGCTTCCATTTTGGGGCAAAGTTTGGGTTAAATTTTGCAATAAAGAATTTGGAGGATTGAATGAGTCCATCTCTCTCAGTCTAGTGTTGCAATCCCTCTTTAGCTCCTCGGGGACAGAAGCTGGGTAACTCCCTGATCGGGTATGGCGTGTACAAAGATAGCTGCAGTCTGAACTAGTTACACAATTGGTGGAACACACCAAAGCGTGCCTCTGGGGAGGTGGAGTTGTCTGCAGAGTGAATCAGTATCCGATATAGAGATGTAACAATGGGTTACAGCTCTGGCACGTTGATTTTATCACCTTTGATTTGAATGAAAATGAGGCGTGAGACAGTTTCTGTAACAGGCAGCATCATTTGCTGATGATGACACTTCTTTGACCTTAGATCACTTTGGGAGGTGTTGAGGTTGTGGCAGCTTTAGGTTCAGCTCTTTATGCCTGGGTGAATTGTGGTCTCGTTGTCACTTCCTTGATCTTTATCTTTACATTTCCTTTCATAGTTTCCTTCATATTAAGCACCTGCATTTTCACTGCTGAAATATAAACCCAGATCTCTTTCCGGCCACACCGACATATTTCCAACTGTGTTATTTTGAGCACCTCTGTCACTGCACACTTCTGTCAAATACCAATTTTCCATTCATCTTCCTAGCTGCCAAGTGCTAATGATTTCTGCAAAGGACATTCCCCTCCCATAATCTCCAACTCTTTACCTTGGCTCAGTCAAGCTGGCTGTCAATGGTTTAGACCATTAGGTGAGTGCTTCCACCTTGTGATGCATTCCCACTCTCTGTCTGCCCCAGTGGGGCTACTTGGTGGGCCTTCCCTTTGGTCCTTCCAATTGGCACCCCCACATCTGTCGGCCACCCGTCATTCCTAATTGGTTAGCAGACGGGGAGGAGGCCGAGTAATTGGCTATCACCCTTGGAATTAAACCAGCAGAAAGTGCCACCAAAATATGTGGGCTCAAGACCCAGAAATGGCTCCAACATCCAGTTCCCAACACCCAAAGGAAAATTCAATCCTATGTAGCCATCATTGGCCAGTGGCTGCAGAATTTGTGGTTGGATGTTTGTCTGACTGTGGCAACATTAGACCAGTTTTTCAGGAAATGTTGGCATCAATTCAGCGCTGGAGGATAATATTTTCATGCAGTGCTGGAGATGCTACTTTTCTGATGTAAGTTCATGATCATATTTAACTCTTAATCCCTAACCACTCAGGTAGATGTATCACTTCCTGATAGCTTCGACACTTTCTGGGTAGCTGACAGTTCCTTGACAGCTTGACAGTTCCAATGAGTTTGTGCATAAAAAGTTTATGATCATATTTAACTATAAAAATCCCAAACTCTCAGGTAGATGTAAAAAATCAAGTCCACCATTTTGAAGATGAGCAGGGGAGTTATCCTTGGCATTTTGGTCATTATTTACCCACATCACTTAAATAGACCATCAGGTCATAAAAATGTTCAGGCGATGTTTAAGATCAGCTGATAAAGTTTATACACCTCTGTTTAAAGCTGAGATTTTGTTGCTCATAAAGTCTCTGTTCCTTTACTTCCATTTCAGCTTGTCACAAAACGAACTCGGAGAGGAGGGAGCTTCTGAACTGGGGAGAATCTTACCAGGGTTGAAACAGCTGAAGAAGATCAAGTATGAATCTGTGATCAGATTAGTCTTTCTTTATCATTTGCAGCCTACAGTTAGGCCCAGATTTTTGATCCTGAGTCGGGTGTGTAGAATCATGTGATTTCCCAGCTGCGCAAACCTGATCTTTAACAATGTCCACCCGTAGATCGGATTTCCGGTCAGGGGGTGGATAGGCTGAAATAAGAGTCGAGGCAGCTGACCCCAGAAAAGTGCAGAGGCTGCTGGGTGTTGAGGTGGTCTGGGTACAAGGCCCACCTCTGTGCTGCAACACTGTGCTTAAATAAATAAAAATAATAATAACGCCCCATCCATGTCACCTTAGGTTAAACCATATTCCCCCAGTCTCTTTGGCCTCTCATATCCCTGCCAACACAGTGCCAAGTCCTTACCCCACTTCATGGCAATTCATTTCATATTCTTGGACACTTCCTGATAGCTTTGACACTTTCTGGATAGCTGACAGTTCCTTGACAGCTTGACAGTTCCAATGAGTTTGTGCATAAAAGGTTCACGGTCATATTTAACTCTAAAAATCCCAAAGGGCGCCTTTCTTCTCCCAGATGTCCCGGACACTATCCAAGGGGGTACCTTACCTCTCCAAAGGGGCGCTCTGGCTAGCCAAAGAATCCACCAGATTCCGACCTCCTCTGACCTGATCTGCTTCATGCACTCCAGGATTCATGCAGCTGATGATTTAAATGGCTAGCTGCCTCCACACTGGCACATGCACAAACCCCGGCCCGATTCCATTCCCACTCCTGCAAAGATGGGAACTGCTGGGTTTGAAGGTGGACCCTTATACGAATACATATCTATATATTTGTTAGGTCATTACAGAGGGCTGCTTGGCCATTATCAGTGCCACTTAACCAGCTGCCATCATCACTTTTTCTTTCATCCACTTTCCATAAGATTGAAGCCAGGTCTTTAGCAGGATAAATGAATGAAGACTTGAACCTGAATTTTTGTGAAAATGGAAAGAGTTTCTGGCTTAGCCAAAGTGGCACAAATCTCGCATCTGGAAATCCTGACCTCAAACCCGGCACCCACCATTTACACCGGTGTGGTTGGGGTGGGGGCGGGGAGGAATGGGTGTGGGTTGTACTTTACATCTGCAGCTCAGTTTCCCAGGAGACAACTGCACATGTAAAAGTGCAGCTGTTTTCAAACACATTTAATTTTCAAAACTGAGGTGACCAAACGCAACTTGTGGACGTTAGACATTTCAGGAGGAGGTTAATCTCAATTAATCTGCCAAAACATTAGACAACCTGGGAAACTAGGCAATATTCAGTCAGGATGCTGGGCAGAGTTAAGGGTTGTTGCATAGTTTCTGAGGTTTTTTTTTGCAGGTACGGCAAGTAATTAAGAAGGCAAATGGGATGTTGGTCTCTATTGCAAGGGTGGTGCAGTATAAAAGGAGGGAAGTCTGACAACAACTGTGCAGGGCATTGGTGAGATAACAGCTAGAGTATTGTGTACAGATTTGGTCTCTACTTGAAGGACTTGCATTGGAGGCAGTTCAGAGACAGTTTACAAGCTAGACCTCTGGAAAAAAGGGGTTGTCTTATGAGGAAAGGTTCAACAAGCTGGGCCCATGTTCTTTGGAATTTGGAAAAATGAGAGATGGTCCTATTGAGACATATAGGGTGGAATTTTACCAGCTCACCCGGCCTATCGATGGGCGGAACGTGCCGGTAAACTTGCACGAGAGCCGAGAAACCAGGATCACGCCCGATTTCTCAGCTCTCGCAATTTTATGACTGCCGGATTTCCAGCGAGGTCAGCCTCTCACCGGAAAAGGGCGAGAGGCTGAATAATTTATTTAAATATATTTAAATGATGATGTGCATGTGTGTAGTGAGCCCGGCACTCAGTCGTCCAGGCTCACTTGCCTTTATGGCCGTGCCAGAGAAGGTTCCCTCTGACAAGGAAAACACCTGTTCCCCATGAACAGGGAACAGATCCGGAACTCTCCCATTTTCACGCGAGCTGGACACTTAGAATCATTCTCGTAAAATTCTGTCCATCTGGCGGGATTTTATGGCCTCTCTCAAGCGAAATCAGAAATTTCCACCCGAGGTCAACGGATATTTCTGTTGTCCACCCCTCGCCCGCTCCAATTCTGTGGTGGGCGGGGCAGTACAATTCCAGCGACAGGGTGGAATTTTATGAGAAAAATTATAAGTGTCCAGCGAGCGTGAAAATGGGAGAGTTGCAGATCCATTTTTTGGGCAAGCGATTACTCGCAATCTTATGCACATAGTGCTTGAAAAATAGGCT
Source organism: Mustelus asterias (assembly GCF_964213995.1). NCBI lineage: Eukaryota > Metazoa > Chordata > Chondrichthyes > Carcharhiniformes > Triakidae > Mustelus > Mustelus asterias. The sequence continues at coordinate 52,221,357 of NC_135804.1, read as the reverse complement.
ACACTGTTTCTAGATCCTAGAGGCAGTGGGTGGGGATTAAATTGCCAGCCAGCCTGATCAACTAGCAGAGGGGGCTATTGAGCATGTGCAGACTTCTGTGGGGGGCTGCACATGTGCAATTCCAACAGCAGAGGCCTGATAGAGAGAAAGAGATCTGTCAGGCCTCTGCTGTTGCAGCCAGCCTCAACATAGCCCCCCCCATTGCTCGCAGTTGTGGGGGCCCGCAGCCAATCGCGAGCCCCTCATCGCTGAAAATATAGCCCCCGCGCCCCCCCATCGCCCAGAAGGATCATGCCCCCCCCCCCCCAGATTGCAATTCAGAGCAGCATCAGACCCCCCCCCCCACCTCCACAATCGCAATGCAGAGCAGCAGTGGGCCCCCCTCCCTCCCTCCACCAATCAGAGGCAGAGCGGCAGTGGGTCCCCCGGGCTGCCCCAGCCTGGCCTCACTCCCTGTGGCCCTGTCCCCTGTAGGCCCTGCCCACTCCAGATTGTGCACCACATAGGCCCCAATCCCTTCAGGCTACATCCCCAGCACTGCCCGATGGGCACTGCCAAGGTGCCAGGCTGGCAGTGCCAAGGTGCCAGGCTGCCGATGCCAGGCTGGCAATGCCCAAGAGGCACCCCCCAGCCCTCGGCCTCCCCTGGGGGCCTCAATGGCCTCCCGTTCTCCCGGCAAGGCCAACACGACTGTTCCCTGTTCATGGGGCGCAGATGTTTTCCTCGCCAAAGAAAACCTCTCTTGGCGAGGCCATACAGGCGAGTGAGCCGAAATGGGTGAGAGGCTGACCGTGCCAGAAATCCAGTGCCGGTAAGATTGTAAGAGCCGGGATATCGGGCACGATCCTGATTTCACGGCTCTAGCGCGATTTTACCAGCTCACTGTGCCCATCGATGGGCGGGGCATGCCAGTAAAATCGCAGCCATAAAGATTCTGAGGGGGCTTGACACGTTGGATGCTGAAAGTATGTCTCCCCTCATGGGAGGCACCCGGAACTAGAGGCAGCATTTCAAAACAAGGGCTTTTCCATTGAAGACAGCGATGGGAAAGAATTTCCTCTCTTGGAGGATCGGGAATTTTTGGAATTCTACATCCCAGAAAGCAGTGCAGGTTGAGGAATTACATCTATTCAAGGCTGAGATAGGCAGATTCTTGATCCACAAGGGACCAAAGGTTATGGGAGGCAGACAGTAAATTGGAGTTGAGGCCACCAACAGATCAGCCATGAATATATTGAATAGCAGAGCAGGCACAATGGGCCGAATGGCCTCCACCTGCTTCTATTTCTTATAATCCTATGTTCTTTATTGTTTTAGCTTGTCTCGAATACCTACAGCCGTTGGTTTGACTGGAACAAGTATGCTGGCCAAGGGACTCCGTACCTGCACGAGATTGGAAGAGATAAAGTGAGTGAAACACTGCCTTGTTTTTCCTACATGAGCCAGAGGTCTTTTTGGGAACTTTGCCCAAGTGCTGATAGGAATTGATTGGAAAAATATAATGAAAATAACTTGGCTACAAGAGCACACAACTGGGATGAGAAGAATTAAGATAGAGTCTAAAAGAAAGAGATCAGATGTGAAAAGGCCAGGAGATAGTGAAAGAGCGGACAGGCTGATAGGAGATGGAAAAAGTTTAAAGTTTACTTAGCGTCACAAGTAGGCTTACATTAACACTGCAGTGAAGTTTCTGTGAAAATCCCTAGTCACCACACTCCGACACCTGTTCGGGTACACCGAGGGAGAATTTAGCACGGCCAATTCACCTAACCAACACGTCTTTCGGACTGTGGGAGGAAACCAGAGCACCTGGAGGAAACCCACGCAGACACAGGGAGAATGTGCAAACTCCGCACAGACAATGACCCAAGCCAGGAATTGAACCCAGGTCCCTCGCGTTGTGAGGCATCAGTGCCAACCACTGTGCCACCATGCCGTCCTGTGGTCAAAATTGACTGATCTTCCCCATGATTGCTCTTCAAGAAGCCACAGTTAATTTGCCATGAAATATTGCGCTGGGACCCATAAAGCAAAGCTAGATAAATGGAGAATGGGCCAGAGAGATGCCACAACTGTACCATCTGGTCAGGAGAAAGTGGGATCCAATGCCAGCCTGGTTCAATCCAAAATGAGAGTATAATTATTGTGGAAATCGATTCCAACAACCCATAGACCTGCCTGTACTTATTCCACAATGGACCAGCCCTCCCTTGCTCCAATATAAAGGAGACTTTGTCCTTTTGCAACCTTCCAGATTCAACATTGAGTCCAGCAACTTCAGCTCATAACCACGGTTCACAAGTGAGTTTGCTGTTTCCGTACCCCTCCAGACCCAATGTTTGTGCCTTTATTCGGCCCATTACCACCTCTTTTTGCCTTGCACCATCATCCCTTTTGTTGTCTCCTCCCCGTCCCTGGCCCACCTAGCCACCCCTTCAACCCACACCCGTATTTCTTCCAACCAGCTACATCTCTAACATTTTCCAGTTCTGGCAGAAGATCACAGGTGTCAAATGTCAACTCTGTTTCTCTCTCTGAACATGCGCAGCATTTTTTGTACGTAATATATGCGTGACAGATTTAGCGAAAGCCGTTAAATTTGTAGATGTTGATCTTCAGAAAGACTTTGCTGATCTCTTTATGAGGAACACACAACATTAAGATGCAGATACAGCCATTATGAAGGCAGTTGGTAGAGCAAGGGGATTGGAGTACAAGAACCGGGAAGTCTTGCTACAAGGTTTTGATGAGGCCACATCTGGAATGTGCACAGTTGTGCTCTCCATATTTAAGGAAAGATGCACTTGTATTGGAAGGGGGTATAGCAAAGGTTCGGCAGATTGGTTCTTGGGATGAGAGGATTGTCCAAAGATGAGAGGCTGAGTAAATTGGGCCTGCAATCTCTGGAGTTTAGAAGAATGAGAGGTGACCTCTTTGAAACAGGATCCTAAAGGGGTTGACAGAGTCGACACTGAGAAGATAACTCGCTTGGGGAATCTAGAACATGGGGCACAATCTCAGGAATAAGGGGCTGACTATTTAGGACTAAGATGAGGAGAATTTTCTTCACTCAAAATATTGTGAATCTCTGGAATTCTGTCCCCCTAGAGGATTGTGGATGTTTCATCACTGAATGCATTTAATCCTGGGATAGACAAATTTTTGGTTTCTTAGGGAATTGAGGATAGGGAGAGCAGCGATGATCGTGTCGAAAGTCGAACAGGTTGGATGGGCCGAATGGCCCACTGCTTGTATTTATTATAATCTGATGTTGTTCTTTTTCTGATCCATTGTTCTATCAACCACTGACTGTCAGACCCAGGGCCTTCTGAGGAGGATATGGGGGAGATGGCAAAGGGAGATAGAGAGTCTAACGTTTGTTGTAACACATCCAGAGATATGCAGGTTAGGTGGATTGGCCATAGTAAATTGCCCTTTAGTGTCACAAGATGTGTTGGTTAGGGGGATTAGCAGCGTAAATATGTGGGGTTACGGGGATAGGGCTTGGGTGGGATACTCTACCTGAGAGTCGGTGCACTCCATGGGCCAAATAGCCACCTTCTGCACTGTAGGAATTCTATGAGTTTATGATTCACACAGCAGAGGCTCCTCACCTCTCACAATGCTGCTCTTATACTCTCTGTCCTGCTGATTCATTGGCTGTGTGTGTGTGTGTTTCTGTTGTCTTTTCCATTCTGAGCTCCTGGCCTACAGATTAAATATATTTCATGAGGGGGCCCCGTGGTTTCTGCAGAACATAAATCACAAACCGAGTGCAGGCTGTGTAACCCCCTTACCCATCAACTTGTGATTTCTGAGGGCCAACGCTGCCCTTTATAAGGTTTCCTGAACAACTTTGCTTTGTTCTTTAGTACCTCCCAGCAAAGTGGCAGGATGTGCAGAGAAAGGTACTCTCGCTCTCTCTCATCCCTCCCTCCTCACTGCCTCCTCTCCTGTGCCTCCCTCCAGTCCTAATGGCACTGAACCATTCTGAGTGATGATTTCATGTCCTGGGTTCCCCAGCCAAGAGGCTGTTCACTCCTGTTTGCCTGACTCATGTGTGCTCATGTGTGTGCAAGTCTGTGTGTGTGTCTGAACATGCATACACATGTGTAAACATGCACACACGTGTGTGTGTGTGAACATGCATACACATGTTTGTGTATGTGCACATGTGTGCGTGTGTATGTGTCGTTCCTGCTCTTGTCCATTGGGCTCACAAGATAGAGATTGGCCTTGGATATTTTTTCCCATTCTCCCTAAGCTGACAGCGCTGAAGTCATTTTGGTAAATGTCCGTTTTGGCTCCATCTGAGGTTAGTCAATGAATCACTGAAATAATTTAATGACATAGCCCTGCATTTATTTAGAAGATTTTAAAATTCTATTATTTCACAAGTGTGGACGAGGACGAGTGTGGATTTATTGCCCATTCATAATTGCCCTCGAGAAGGTGATGGTGAACCCTTAAGTGGCTGGATAGATGGGGAGGAGGGGACAGAAAAATTAAAAATTCTCAATCTGAGGCAGGAAGATAGGGTAGGAGGTTGTCACCAACACAACAACACAGCCTCCTTCGGACCACCCTAGGAGTCCCCTGCCCTGGGACCTCTGCACTTACCTGTCCCAATACTTAGTCATGATGTGGAGATGCCGGCGTTGGACTGGGGTAAACACAGTAAGAAGTTTAACAACACCAGGTTAAAGTCCAACAGGTTTATTTGGTAGCAAAAGCCACACAAGCTTTCGAAGCTCTAATCCCCTTCTTCAGGTGAGTGGGAATTCTGTTCACAAACAGAGTTTATAAAGACACAGACTCAATTTACATGAATAATGGTTGGAATGCGAATACTTACAACTAATCAAGTCTTTAAGAAACAAAACAATGGGAGTGGAGAGAGCATCAAGACAGGCTAAAAAGATGTGTATTGTCTCCAGACAAGACAGCCAGTGAAACTCTGCAGGTCCACGCAACTGTGGGCGTTACAAATAGTGTGACATGAACCCAATATCCCGGTTGAGGCCGTCCGCGTGTGTGCGGAACTTGGCTATCAGTTTCTGCTCAGCGACTCTGCGCTGTCGTGTGTCGCGAAGGCCGCCTTGGAGAACGCTTACCCGAATATCAGAGGCCGAATGCCCGTGACCGCTGAAGTGCTCCCCAACAGGAAGAGAACAGTCTTGCCTGGTGATAGCCATTCGGCCTCTGATATTCGGGTAAGCGTTCTCCAAGGCGGCCTTCGCGACACACGACAGCGCAGAGTCGCTGAGCAGAAACTGATAGCCAAGTTCCGCACACACGCGGACGGCCTCAACCGGGATATTGGGTTCATGTCACACTATTTGTAACGCCCACAGTTGCGTGGACCTGCAGAGTTTCACTGGCTGTCTTGTCTGGAGACAATACACATCTTTTTAGCCTGTCTTGATGCTCTCTCCACTCCCATTGTTTTGTTTCTTAAAGACTTGATTAGTTGTAAGTATTCGCATTCCAACCATTATTCATGTAAATTGAGTCTGTGTCTTTATAAACTCTGTTTGTGAACAGAATTCCCACTCACCTGAAGAAGGGGCTTAGAGCTTCCAATACTTAGTCCCAGGCATGTAGCTGTAGTGCCTCTTCTGGCCACTGCAGTGCTGTGTCTGGAGGGCCTGGAGCGCAGCTAGCCAATCAGCAGCTCCCCAAGGCGGCCCTTCCATTTAAGTGACAACAGTAGTCCTGCCTGCTGTCGATCAATGCTTGTTAGAGCATCAAATGGCAGTGGACCAGTCAGTCGATGGGGATCTGTTCCTGTCAACTATCTGGACTGAGCCCCTGCCATATTAAAAATTCAGGCCAAGGTGTTTGCACATTGACACCTCTATCCGTTTGATTTTTGGAGGATATTCGCTCTCAGATAATACTGGGACCATTATAGATTATGCCTTTCTGTGATACAGAAGCTCCATTCACCCTATATTGGAGAAAGCTGGCCTATTCTATCGGTGTCACTTGCCTGCTTCTCTTTAGAGGCTAAGTTTTATGTCTGCTGTGTTCATGCAATCAAGATCATGCATTGTAATATATTGGAGCAAACCTAATTCTGCCAAAATGGGCGTGTCTGCATTGCGCTCCCTAAACCAGCAACAGGGAACCTAACACGTTCATCAGTTGAGTGAGCACCATCTCTGAACAGCTGTGTCAATGGGCCTTGTCCCATATTGTTCAGGAGCTGTAAATTTGCCTGTGACCTACCCTCGTAAAGCCCTTTACTCTCAGGATTGGCTATTTGCAATACTCTGATTACTCGGTTTAATGTCGTCATGGGCTACACAATTAACTCAATTCAGAATGATGTGTTTTATCACAGACCACAATAACAAATACATTGATTTATTTACAATTAAAAAGTGATCTGAAGCAGAAAAGTTACAAATGTGAAAAATACAATCTAAACTGTCATGCAAGAAAGTTGACAAGTAACGATTCCAACAGAAAATGAAAATCAGCAACGCTCTTTTGTCTGAAAATGGCAATTTCCTCTTGCTTTTTGCTTCACATGTAAATTGAAATTCTGTTGGGTCATTTTGCTTTTTAATCTATTGCACTGGAACCCAGGCTCAGGGAACAACACGGAGGATTTCATCTGACCAGAGTTTGGATGAACTGTTTGAAATGATAACTTCAGATTGCTTGTGTTTTGAAGCAGAAATTTTGAAGTAGAGACTTTCAGCCAAGCTTACATATGACATTCATTCTTCATTTGATATTATTAAAATTACAGATTGCTAGTTTGGAATTAGATAGTACTTACATAATCCAGTCAAAGCCAGCAGAGTTTCGTGGATTATAATGAGTCCAATCAATCCATTAAAGTACTTTGATTCATTGATTAAGGGGCATAGCCAAATAAAGGACTCGCCTGACGGGTGAAACCATGATCAGGCAGGGGATGAGGCTAGTCCATTGCACTTGGGATGTGCTGACACCTGCGATCGTGGTTTGCCTAAGCTAGGGTAGAGTAAAAGATCAGTGTAGCCAATGATTTGATTTATTATTGTCACATGTACTGGGATTCAGTGAAAAGTATTGTTTCTTTTACAGACAAAACATACCATTCACAGAGTACACAGTAGAGCAGGAAAAGAGAGGGTGCAGAATATAGTGTTGCAGTCATAGCTAGGGTGTAGGGAAAGATCAACTTAATATATGCTGGGTCCATTCAAAAGTCTGATGGCAGCAGGGAAGAAGCTGTTCTTGAATCGGTTGGTACATGATCTCAGACCTTTTGTATCTTTTTCCAGTGGAAGAAAGTATGACTGGGGTGCGTGGGGTCCTTGATTATGCTGGCTGCTTTCCTGAGGCAGCAGGAAGTATAGACAAAGTCAATAGATGGGAGGCTGGTTCGTGTGAAGGGCTGGGCTTCATTCACGACCCTCTGTAGTTTCTTGTGGTCTTGGTTAGAGCAGGAGCCATACTAAGGTGATACATCCGGAAAGGTTGCTTTCTATGGTGCATCTGTAAAAGTTGGTGGGAGTCATAGTGGACATGCTGAATTTCCTTAGCCTCCTGAGAAAATATTGTTGTTGGTGGGCTTTCTTATAGTGTCAGCGTGGAGGGACCAGGACAGGTTGTTAAACTGAGGCATTACCTGATGCAATTTGTCGAAGTCATCTCGGCCTTTTGGCTAAGACGAAGCATTCGATCAATCCCAGGAGGGGGTGCAATGCCTCATCCTGTCAGCTTGGATCTTGTCTGATCGAGCCCGAGATGGGATGCAATATCTTGTCTTGTCAGTTTGGATCTGGTTTGTCTCTCATGTGGGACCATGATTGGACTTCATTTGAATTGGCTTTTTTGATTAGAATTAAAGTACCGACAGGTACCAAAAACGGGACTTGCGTTTATATAGTGCTTTTCACATACAGTGCAAGGCTTCAAACACGCTTTATAACCAGTGAAGTACTTTTGAAGTGTAGTCATTGTTGCGGTGTGGGAAACAGTATGTCAGTATGCACACAGCAAGCTCTCACAGATAGCAAGGTGTTAATGACTGGATAATCTGTTTAAGTGATGTTGATTGAGGGATAAATATTGGCCAGGCCACTGGGGATAGCTCCCCTTCTTTAAAGAATGCTGTGGGATCTTTCACATCCACCTGAGCAAGCAGTCAGTTTAATATTCCATCCAAAAGACAGCAGCTCCGACACCGTATTCCACTCGTTAATTAAAATGCACCAAAGCGGTTGTAATGTGTGACACATGAAGGAGTGACACGAGAAAGATTAATGCCTGTCCATTCTCTTCCCTCTTGTGCAGCTTGGATTCCCTGATGTTGAAGGATGGTGGTGCACAGCTTTTAGCTGAAGGAATACCTAGAATGACGTGTCTGAAGAAATTAAAGTGAGTTCTCAGTATTGTCCTCAAGTTTGAACAAACATCAAGTTGAGGTGGGTTGGAAAGGTGAAGCGATCTCTGGTGCCAGTAATGTCAACAGGAAATTTCCTTGGCTGTGAATTCTGCACTCAAGTACCTGATATACAGATCATGAGGGTAGATGTTCAACTTATCCCCTGAACTGGCATTTCCAATTGACGGCCCATTATAGAAACCACTGTCTAAACTGGCATTGTGTGGAGATGCCGGCGTTGGCATTGCCAATTGACTCATGCTATGCCTTACCTTTCATTCCCTCAGCCTACAGTATAAATATCTCCCACTTGCTATGCCTTTTACCTTTGACAAAGGGTCATCTGGACTCGAAAGGGCGGCACGGTAGCACAGTGGTTAGCACTGCTGCTTCACAGCTCCAGGGACCTGGGTTCGATTCCCGGCTTGGGTCACTCACTGTCTGTGTGGAGTTTGCACATTCTTCTCGTGTCTGCGTGGGTTTCCTCCAGGTGCTCCGGTTTCCTCCCACAGTCCAAAGATGTGTGGGTTAGGTTGATTGGCCATGTTAAAAAATTGCCCCTTAGTGTCCTGAGATGCGTAGGTTAGAGGGATTAGCGGGTAAAATGTGTAGGGATATGGGAGTAGGGCCTGGGTGGGATTGTGGTCGGTGCAGACTCGATGGGCCGAATGGCCTGTTTCTGCACTGTAGGGATTCTATTCTATGATAAGAAACGTCAGCTCTTTACCTTCCTTACAGATGCTGCCAGACCTGCTGAGATTTTCCAGCATTTTCTCTTTTGATTGCCAACTAACTGCCCATTACTGAAACCACCGTCTAAACTGGCATGGCTAATTAACTGCCCATTACTGAAACCACCGTCTAAACTGGCATGGCTAATTAACTGCCCATTACTGAAACCACCGTCTAAACTGGCATGGCTAATTAACAGTCCATTACTGAAACCACTATCTCCACTGACATCGTCAATTGATGGCCCATTATAGGAACCACCATGTGATGGGCTGCCCATTACTGAAACCACCTGCTTTGTAAGTTAGGTGGTTTCAATGACAGGCAGACGATCCATATCACGCTGGGCAGCAAGTGGAAAATCTATCCCATTACACCACAGACCATCACATGAACACCAGCTCTCTGCCTTTCCTCTCAGCCCTGTGAAAACTTTACATTGGACTATTTACCCACTCCTATTCTAGAAGTCGTGTTGGATTCTGCTTCCACTTCTGTTTTTGATTGGAATTCTGCACTTAACCAAATGTTCACCACCTCTCTCTTTATTGATATTTTAAAATCGATGATGATAGTTACCAACTCACCCGCAAACAGTGGATATAGACCAGTGGAAAAATTACCGCCCATTTACTCTTCAATTTCTGTCGCCTGTAATATAATATAAATGTACATTTTGTACATATATATTTATATATGTTTGAAATCTAGTGAAATTCCTGTTCATGCCGTGTCACCTAAGTGACAGTTTTCTGTTAAGGAATGAAACAAATTGTCCCAGAGTTTCAGTGAGCTGCTGGCCTGGAATCCTCAGTTGATAGGAGACGCAACAGACCGTGTATATAGAACGCCACCCACAGTTCCATTGCTGCTGGCTTTAGTTATAGCTCAGTGGCAACACACCAAGTGCATAAGTCTGAAGGGTCGTGGGTTCAAGTCCCACTCTTGAAGAGATAATCTAACTAGTGTTTCAGTGCAGCTCTGTGTGAGCATTACCTGGTCACAGTTACTGAGGCTGTGTCTGCCCCCTCTTTCCAATGTAAAAGATCCCGTGTCACTGTTAGCGGGTGAATTCTGGTGTCTGGATGTCAGGCAGCACCGTGAGTAACTGCTTCGTTTGCCTCTATCTCGATGCTGTTTGCGGTCTCTGGTGCCCCCCAGTGGCCCGGAAGGGCAATCATTGCCAGAAACCAAGAAGCAAGCTGAGCACCAACATTCCCAGCTTGGAGGGGAGGATGCAGAAAGGGAAGAAGATTGTAAATGAAGAAAAAAAGGAGCAGTCATCATAAAGATCTGCATCCACATAATGTCAAATGAAACACAGTTAACCCCCCCCCCCCCCTCCCGGCCACCCTGTCCCATTGTGTGTTTAACACTGTACAATTAGGACGTGCCAGCTGGTGATGTGGCGTTGAATTGAGGTTAACAAGAAAACTTGAAGGAATCTTACTCAGAATCTCAAACATTTTTCTCCGGTGCCTTCTCCACATCTCCAAATTTATTTTGGTGTTGGTGAGAATGGCCTCGGTAGTTATTGAAAGCATTAAAACCATCTCCTCTTCTTCCTTTAGTTTGAGGTGTAACTCCATCGGTTGTAAAGGGGCAGCATATCTTGCAAACGGACTGAAGCATAGCACTGCGATTGTAGAAATAGAGTAAGTATACCACTACATTGATGCATCTGATTCCACCACATCTATAACTCAGTGTATGCTAATACATTTCATTGAAGAAGGTTTGCGTCTATCCAGCATCTTCAGAAACACTTTATGATACTTTGCACGCGGCTGATTACTGTGAACGAATCCTGCTCCAGAGAACTGACCACAGAATCTAGGCTGCCAATCCGGTTCAGTCTGAGGGTCAGTTTCACTCTTGGAAGTGCTGCCTTTTGGATGAGGCCCATCCGCCCTCTCGGTTGAATGTAAAATATTTCACAGCAATATTCCAAAGAAGAGCTGGGGAATTCTCTGTGTTAGGACAGAGTAACAGGAACTGTGTTCGGACAGAATAACTATCCCTCACCCAGCAGACTGAAGGCTGACTATCTGCTTGTTAGCAGATTGCTGTTTGTGGAATCTTGCTGTACATAAATTGATAGTTTCCTACATTACAGCGGTGACTAAACTTCAAAATACCTCACTGACTGATGAGCACTTTTGAGTGTTTGAAAAATAGCGCTATGTAAATGCAAGTTCTTTTTGTTAATTTTGAAGCCCAGTGACAGCTTGGTAGCCAATGAAAGGAGTTTTTTCACAAGTACAACACCCCCCCACTCCGCCACTGAAGAATTTGTTGCTGTGTTGTGGCGAAGCAAAGGGGCAAATTGTCCTGTTCCTGCACCCGGGGTTAAAATGGGGATCGGGGTAAACCCCTAAGGGAACTTGACCAATTGTGTAAATTAATGGAAAAAATCCAGAATGTTTCTTTGGTGGAGGGTGCTCCCTGGTGCCTCCTCAGACCAGCCACAAGGGAGCAAGGTGAGGGCTGGTTGGCACGGTGGCACAGTGGTTACCACTGCTGCCTCACACGCCAGGGACCTGGGTTCAATTCCCGGCTTGGGTCACTGTCTGTGCAGAGTCTGCACGTTCTCCCCATGTCTGCGTGGGTTTCCTCCGGGTACTCCGGTTCCCTCCCACAGTCCAAAGATGTGCGGGTTAGGTTGATTGGCCATGCTAAATTGCCCTTTAGTATCAGGGGGACTAGCTAGGGTAAATGCATGGAGTTATGGGGATAGGGCCTGGGTGGGAATGTGATCGGTGCAGACTCGATGGGCCAAATGGCCTCCTTCTGCACTGTCGGGATTCTATGATTCTATAACTGGCAGGCAGGCTGTGCAGCAACTTCTGATTTGGAAACACTCAATTGGAAAGATGAAGATCATTAAAAACAGAAAGAAACCGCCCGCCTATTCGCACAAAATAAAAACATTCCCTGTGGCGCCTTCCTTGTTGTGTTTTTAATCAGCAGTCCCAGCGTGTTAGATCGTGCCTGTCGTGGTGTTTGTGAGAGCATGAATGTTTCTGGATTGAGATTAAAGAAAAGTAAACACTATTCCCACAGTATTTTCCAGTTGAGACATAATTAATGAAGGAAAATAGTGAGCCACAGCAACTTAAGCTATTGCGCCCTCAGCTGGTGGTGTAGTGGTATTGTCACTGGATGGTGATCCAGAAACTCAGGGTATTGCTCTGGGGCCCCGGGTTTGAGTCCCACCATGGCTGGTGGTAAAATTTGAGTTCAATTTTTAAAAATGTGGAATTAGACGACGATGCCCATAGTCGTAAAACCTGCCATCTGGCTCACTAAGGAATTCTGCTCTCCTTGTCTGGACTACATGTGACTCCAGCTTCTCCGCCATGTGCTCTTAATGCCCTCGCAAGTCACTCAGTTCAAGGTCAATTAGGGATGGGCAATAAATGAACAAAATAAAAGCATCTCCTTATTGGAACTTGGTCTGGTCTTTTCTATGTAACTGCTTTATGAATATTTAAGAAAGCTTAACGAACTGGAAAGAAGACACCAGTAGATTGTTACTTCTATGATGCAATGTGAGGGGTGAGCATGCTTGCTGAAGAATAGGGGTCTCTGACTGGAATTGTGCGCCCCTCACCAGTCACTGTATTGCTGCAGATTGACAGAATTGGCCCACTCCTGATTGCTGGAAGAGAGAATGGTTGTTAAAATGTAAAGAGAAACAAATGAAACGCGGTGCCAAATAGAAATGGTCCAAGACGGTTCCTTGGCGATGGGGTGGAATTCTCCGGTGGGATTTTCCAGTCCCGCTGCAGTTAATGGAGATTTAGCTGAGTGCCAAATTCTCCATCCTTGCTTGCAGTGGTGGGCAGCAGGGTATGAATGGCTGGAAAATTCCAGCCATGGTCTCACTGAAACCCCACAGTGCAGAAGGAGGCCATTCAGCCCATCGAGTCTGCACCGACAACAATCCCACCCAGGCCCTATCCCCGCAACCTCACATGTTTGCCCCGCTAATCCCTCTAACCTACGCATCCCGGGACACTAAGGGGTAATTTAGCATGGCCAATCATCCTAACCCGCACATCTTTGGACTGTGGGAGGAAACCAGAGCCCCCGGAGGAAACCCACGCACACACACGGAGAATGTGCAAACTCCATGCAGACAATGACCCAAGCCGGGAATCAAACCCAGGTCCCTGGAGCTGTGAGGTAGTAGCGCTGATCACTGTGCCACCATGCCACCCATTGATTGGTTGAAGTGCAATTCTTTCCTTAACCTGACAACTTGCAACCCCGTCATTCTTTCCGAGGGTTTAAGGGTAAACGATCTGGGTATAAATTGAGAAAAGGCTCATTTTTGTTCTACAGTTTGATTGTAGCCTCTGGTCTTTCACACAAGCAGACTGATATCAGCAATCAACCCATTAACACATTTGTATATAATTCCAATAGCTGCTCTCTGCAGTAGGTTTGGTAACCCAGGGAAATACTCTAGCTCAAAAACCAGACAGCGATATTTCGCATAACTCTGTTGAGAGGTTTGCTACTAATATCACAAAACTCACTGTCACCCTGTGGCATGGAGTAAATGAATTCAGCCTTGTGTGGTAGAACATCACTGGTGTCAAATGTACAACTTACTCAAAATAGATCAAGTCATAGTAGAAATGTGCAACATATTATTTGATCATTTTGCTGTTCTGCTGTAATGAGACGCATTAAATGAGAGCAGTGTCTTACTTATAAACTCCGAATTAAATATGCCATATTTTCCTATTCAGCTTAAATGGAAACTGTATCGAGGATGCGGGAGCTTTGAACCTTGCGGATGTACTGCCCAATATGAAAAGTTTGAAAATACTGAAGTAAGTAGCTGTGTTTTGATTGTAAATGCATATTTTCCCAAGGGCTTGTCCAGAGGGTCAGCTGATACAGGGTCAGCTGGTACAGGTTCTGCACTGTATGGTAACAAGCCGCTGAAACCAGGATGGCCCCTAGTTCATCCCTCAGTCGGTGCTGATTTCACTTAACAACAACAATTTATATTTATATACCACCCTTAGCATTATAAAATGTCCCAGGGGCGCTTCACAGGAGCATTATACAACAAAATATGACACTGTAGAAGTGTTAGGTTTCCAAAAGCTGGTAACCAAGGACTTACCACAAACAATAGTTTATTTACCCAGTCTGAGCAGCTCTTACAGGCTTGTACTCTGCCCGCACTCTGGGGAGAACTCCCACGGGAGTACCTGCCCATTATCCCTACTCCCAGGCCCCAGTCACTCAGCCAGTTTCCGGGTCAATCAACTTCGTGAGCATCACCTTTAGCTCACAGTCACTTCTGAGGGAATTTATTAAACTGCATCTGCAACTCCATATAAATATCGCCATTGATATTCCCCTGTCCACCACTGCAGTCCCCTCTTCAAACCATTCAAGCAATTGTGTCATGCTTGATGTACTCTTTACAAATCCACACTGGATCTCTGATTAGCTAAAAATGTTCAAGATGTTCAGTCACTCTGTCCTAGTAATTCGCTGACAATAGACATTATGTTAAGTAGACTATATGGACAGCACGGTGGCACAGTGGTTAGCACTACTGCCTCACAGCTCCAGGGACCTTGGTTCGATTCCCGGTTTGGGTCACTGTCTGTGTGGAGTCTGCACGTTCTTCCCGTGTCTGCGTGAGTTTCCTCCGGGTGCTCCGGTTTCCTGCCACACTTCAAAGATGTGCGGGTTAGGTTGATTTGGCCATGGTAAATTGCCCCTTAGGGTCCTGGGATGTGTAGGTTAGAGGGATTAGCAGGGTAAATGTGTGGAGTTACAAGGATAGGGCCTGGGTGGGATTGTTGTCAGTGCAGACTCAATGGGCCGAATGGCCTCCTTCTGCATTGTAGGGATTCTATGATAATTCCCAGCATTCTCTCTGTCACCTTTCTTAAATTGGATAGTGACATCTGAAATAAGATGACCAAAGACAAACATTACATAACCCCATGGAGAGTGGAATTTGGCAAAATATCAATCAACAATGGATTTTATTTCTAATAATCTACTTTTACACGTGTTATAATGGACAATGAATCCTGAGCTTCTAGCGCAGAGTTTCTGATGTTGGTAACTAATGTTGGACTTGTTTTATGTATATTCATCTGATGACAGATAGTTTTAACGGACCCTTTTGGAAAATACGGGTTATTCTGAGGTGATTAGTGAGATACTCAACCAAGAGTGGCTTCAGCATTTGGTACATTTCAAAGTGTTTTGCAACCTTTTTGTGTTTTTACCATTAGCTTGACACAGAACAACATCACAGCAGCTGGTGGAGAGAGCCTGGCACGCGCTCTCGCTCAGTGCCCGTCGGTGGAAGAGATTCAGTGAGTGCTGTGTCTTGTTACAAAAGCAAAATACTGTGTAGTAGAAATCTGAAGAACATGCTGGAAATACTCAGTAAGTCAGGTAGCGTCTGCAAACAGAGAAAAACGGGGTTAATGGCTGGGATCTTACGACCTCGCTTGGGCGAGGCTCGTAAAATCCCGCCCAAGGCCACCGGAGAATTCTGTTCTGTGAGCCTTGCCCGCCCCGATTCCGGGGCAGACGAGGGGGTAAAATTCCAGCCAATGTTTCAGTTCAATGCCCTTTTGTCAGCGTTCATCAGCCTGAAACATTAGCCGTGTATTGTCATGTTGATTGGTCAGATTTACAGTTTGAAATAATATCATTTACTGGAGTTAAGAGTTAACGCTGACAGCAGCTCACTTTTGCAAACTAGTTATCTTTGGAATTTTATGTTTGAAAAGAGGGTAGTTTTTCATCAACACTGAGTTCTGGATGTTGTCAATTCCAGTTTCAGACTGCGTTCGATTTGCCTGTATAACCTCACATGCTTAAATCTTCATAGTGCCATGTGCAGACTGAGTGAGATGTAGGAAGAATGTTAGTGAAGCAACAGGGAAATTGTGTGTGTGAAATTTACAGAGATTTGAAGGAGGTGTCTGAAAATGGATGGGGGGTGGGGGGATAATTTCAGAAAGTGAATGAAGCAGCCTTTACAAAATTTGAAGGGGATTAAAGCGGTTGAAAAACTCAGATGAAAGGGGATTCTTATGGAGAGACAGAGCTGATCTCAGGAACTGATCTCCTCCTGCGATGGTTGCTATCATTGAGGAGGTGATGTTTATACAAGGAGGGTGCCCTCTGTGCCACCATACTGCCCCATCCCAGTGACTATTGAGGTGCAGCTGAATTTCAGGCCCCAGCTGTCCTTGGGGGAATGGTAGTCGGTGCATTGCTCTTTCAGAGAGCTGGCCCAGACTGGCCGAATGACCTCCTTCTGTGCTGAAACCATTTCATGGAAGTGCCCAGTGGCTGCAGGTATCCATGCAGCATCTGCATCTTTGCTGCCCAAACCCTCGAAAGACAGGTAGTTATGCCAGGGCCTTTAGGAATGAGCTGGTGCCACCTTGGTGGGTTGCATTTGCCATGATTCGTGTCTGCGTGGGTTTCCTCCGCGTGCTCCGGTTTCCTCCCACAGTCCAAAGATGTGCGGGTTAGGTTGATTGGCCAGGTTAAAAATTGTCCCTTAGAGTCCTGGGATGCGTAGGTTAGAGGGATTAGCGGGTAAAATATGTGGGGGTACGGCCTGGGTGGGATTGTGGTCGGTGCAGACTCGATGGGCCGAATGGCCTCCTTCTGCACTGTAGGGTTTCTATGATAAAGTGGGCCCTCATCCACCTGAGAGTGCTTCCTTTCATTGTTCATTCCACCTAAAGCATGGCACACTCTGTGGTTAGAGGGCTTCTGCAGACCTGTCCAGACGAATCAGGCATTCACATCAGCTCTGTTGTGGAGGGGTGAGGGAGGGGACCAGTTGAAAGAGACCTCCTCCACCAGCAGTGTCAAAGTGAAGTACCTCCACTTCTGTCTGCAGATGTGCTGGTGCTGATATGGGGGCACGGAGCATCTTTCACACAGGCTGAACTGCCTCCTCCAGACAAACTGCGAGGATCTCAACTGGAATCCACCAGTAAAAGGAACTGAGAGCAAAGGCAATAACTAACAATGTGTACAAATGCTCATGAAAGCCTAACACAGCACCAGCAAGGAACCTGAGAATGAAATCTTTAAAATCTGTCCATTTTGAACTGCGTTCAAAACGCGCATCCTTTAAGCCAGCAACAACATCAAAAGAAACCAGAAATTCAAAATCATATTGTGGATTCTTACCCATGCTGAGGGACTTCACTGCAAGTATGAATGGGAAAATTGTAGCAGTGATTTTCTGAAAGTCCACCCTGTAATTTTTACTCACCGCCTTTGCTGGCAATGTCATTTCTCAAAGTCAGCCTGCAATCACTGCCGGTTCCAACCTGCTGTTTCCTTTTTCCGATACATGGTTCAAAGAAGCCCCAAAACACAAACCATTATTTCAGTTCACTCTGCAAATCAGCCTTCTCCTAATTTCAGATGTGATTTTTCTTTAAAATTTTGTGTGTTCCTCCTGTTAAGGTCAAGTCAGAAATAGAAACTCCTTTCCCTGCTCTGGCTCCAACCTGAAGAATTTTCAACCCAAATATTTTCCAGCGTCGTCTTTTAACCCTGGTGTTGTCACCTGCGCTTGATGCAACAGCTCACTGTGTTCCCGTGAGGTTTATTGAATACTGATATCAATTGTTTTCACTCTGTCCATTCAATGTAAACATGTAGTTTATCCACGAACAAGATCGGTGATCTAACTGCGAGGAAGTTGGCTGAAGCCCTGCCAAAGCTGCCCTGCTTAAAGGTTTTGAAGTAAGTGCTATCTGATGTCCATGTGTGTATGTGTATGCGATTGTAGTGTGTTCGTGTGTGCGCGCAATGTGTAACGTGTCTGCGTGTGTAGTGTCTGTGTGTGCGCGTGTGTGTGCAATGTTGTGTGTAATGTCTGTATGTGTAGTGTGTGTTGTGTGTAATGTCTTTGTGTATGCGTGTGCAATATGTGTGGTGTGTGTATGTGTGTAGAGTGGAGGGTGCATGTGTTATGTGGAGTGTGTGCAGTGTGCGTGTGTGTGGTGTGCATGTGTAATGTGTGTGTGTAGGGTGAGTATACAGTGCGTGTGTGCATGTGCAGGGTGCATGTCACGTGTAGTGTGTGCATGTGAAGGGTGTGTGTGCAATGTGTGCGTACAGTGCATGTGTGTGTCTGTGCTGTGACAGTATTTATTATTGTACTTATTATCAGTCAGATGAGACTGTTTTATTGTTCCACTCTTCTAAAATTCATGCTGATTAAAGAAAATGTCAATGATCTACAGAGGGGATTGGAGTCAGCCTGTGATTTTAAACCTAAACCATCCACGGGGACCTGATAGGATGGAGTGCAGTTCTGGTTTTACACATTGGAAATGGAGAGGAAGATCAGGGGAAACCAATGCGCTGCCTGTTCCTGTGGGGTCCCCACCTGCACTTAGATTAAAATAACCAATGTGGTTTATTTTCTAAAACACAACTGGAGCAAATAATAATCCACATTTGTCTACCTCTCTGTTCAGTCTTCACTCCAGTGAGCTCACTGCCAGTGGTGGAGGGAGCCTCGCACAGGGTCTCAGGCTGTGCCCAAGTATCGAAGTGATAAGGTGAGGGAAACTCGAGCATTCAGTCTTCTCTTGCTAATAGCAGCAAACAGCTATCACAGTTATCACGTGAATGATAAGATTACAGTTCCGATGAAGAGCTTGTTATAAGGATGCTGTCAATTGTCTTTTTGTTTGTAAAGGAGCCTCGAACACTAAATGCTGCACATTCTTCAATGCATCACTCAATGAGGCAGTGATTACTCTGTTAAAAGTATGAGCAGATCAACGCAAGTGCAGTGGCCTCCTGATTGCTGGCCAGTCCTATGGCCCTGCAATGCCAGCCCTAGCGCCCCCACAGTCCAATCGTAGATCTCCCGTCACCCTCACCCGACCCCTCCATGGTATAAATCCCTCCCTGCAGCCCCGACTCCCCCAGCAGGCTGTACCCCCCACCCCGATGGCCAGCCCCAATTGCTGTCCTCCCTCCCTCACCGATCCTGCCTGCAGAGTGGCAGCGGGACCCCCCATCCCCACCGACCGCCCCTATCAGGCCCCAACCCCCCATTAGGCCCCACCATCTTGGCACCGCCTGATGCCCAGTGGTCAGTGTCAAAGTGCTCCTGGGCATTGGCACTTTGCCCCTCGGACACTGCCAGGGCACCCATGCCTGGGGGCGCCAACCCGGTGCCGACCCTCTGGGGGGGGCCTCGATTGTCCAGCAGGGTCAGGCTGCCAGTTCCCTGCAAACCCCGATGGAGTGAAATACTCCTGACGGGGCGGCGTGGGAGGCTGGTGGGCTCGGAGACTTCAGTCCCAGGCCTGCTAATGAAATTTCAATGATATGGGAATCGTCCGTGTATATCTAATGCAGCTCCCCGCCGATTTCTGGTACAGAGCTGACAGTGCTGGAAATCCGGTGCTGAGAGACGTGCTCAGGGCTGGACGCCCAGCGCGAATTGGCCGGTGCTTGAATCTCTCGGCCCGCTGCACTAAACAAATCAGCGCAACGGGATGGGAGATTCATCCCGGAGATTCTCCGCCTCTCGCCGGTGACGTGACAGTGGCGGGAACCTAATTTAAATGCATTGAAATAACTTTAAATGTATTCAAGGGGTTTCCCCATCATTTATTCCCCCCCAGGCAGGGAATTCCCCCATGTCCATAAGGCCATAAGAAATAGGAACAGGAGTAGGCTGTTGGGCCCCTTGAGCCTGCTCTGCCATTCGATTGAATCATGGCTGATCCGACACAATCCTCGTGCCCTCTTTCCTGCCCTTTCCCTGTGTTGGCAAAGTTTACAACAGCGATGGAAACTCAGGAGGCAATCGAGGGGAACTCGCCAGCGCACAAGGGTAACTGTAGCCGCCGGTGGGAGAGGGGCATGTGCTGGCATCCTGGCACTATCCCCTGGCACTGCCGCCAATCTGGCTGGGAGAGGGTGGGGGGGGGTTGCCACGGTGCTTGTGATGGGGTGAAGGTTTGCTCAGGTGATTATGTGGCAGAGGGGCGCAGAGTTGTCCAGTTGCTTGTGGGTTGTGCACAGAGAGTCCGAGAATCTGGAGAGAAAACTCAGCTGTGCAGCTGGAGAGCTACACGCTGGTTTTCACACTCCAGCCAGCATTCTGTGCTCTGAATGTAAGAATCCACTAATTGTTACAATCCCCAGAGAATTCAATAACCTGAAAGGAAAGGAATCACAAACAACTCCAACAAAAATAATTTACAGCCAAGATTTCACTTTTTGAAACTTTTCCTGTAAGTCAAACCTAAAATCAACATAACATTAAGCAAGACCAATGTTATCTCACTTTGAAAAGATGAGTCTCATTCTAGAAAGTCAATGCAACAAAGAAATACCTCACAAAATTACAGGCACTCACATCACTCCTGCACATAGGGGTCAACATGTGCAATCTCACAGTCTTTCCAATTTGGACTCCAGCATGTTTTCTCACTCAATGAACTTGGCCCTCGGGTCGCTTTCACCAATATTCTATCCGAGGGCTCTGGGTGCAATGAACATCAACCAATTACACATCACAAATTCTCTCTCACTCAGGTCACATCCAGGTCTGATGGCTTAACTTTCCAGAATTCCTTTTCAACTGACCAACCAACATACCAGGTTCATGATCTGATCCTCTGATATAACACTCAGTTCTTCAGCATGCTTGAGCTAATCACGCCACTTTTAGGATCCAGCCTCTTTTAGCTCACTCATACATTGCCTAACCAAAAGCTTCTTAAGTAATTTTCTTCTTACTGCCAAATAAAAAACTGATCTTTCGGTAGAGAGCTTTGCTTGCTTCTCCTCACACAAATTCTGTGTCCTGCTGCACGATAACAGGCTGAAATAAGAGTATCCACTCACCATCCAATTAGCTTTAATTAGCCTTTTTTTTTCACTTTCATCCGCTTTGGAACCTCAGCCAAAGTCCAACTTTTCAGAAATGTTACCATAACCAGGAAATCCAATTACCCCCGCCTTCCAAAATTGTCTTAATCTCACTTTGGATTTAATGGTTTACCTCACAAATAAAAAACCTGCCAAGTACAGAGTTTGTCGCAACAGGTAAGTTCTTTCTGTCTTCCAATAATCAAGAGGGTGCAGCCGCTTCACAGTCTGGAACTGTTGGGCGCCCCCATGACTTTAAATTAATATTTCAAATGAAAACAGTTTCCCAGAATTCTCTGCGCATTTAGAATTTATCAGACTCCTGGACACCAAGAATATTCCGGTTTCCCCTGCCCCCTCCCCTGCAACCATTAAAACACAAAAACTCACAAAAGGCCTAAGTATTAAACAGCCACTTCTATGAATAGCCACTGAGGCTTCTAGAAGCTCCCAAGCCAGCTCAGTGTCATGCAGCAGAAGAAGGGGAGTCCCTATGATTAAAAATGGTTGAAATGCTGTGTATTCGTACTAATCGCACATTTTCTTATCCCCCTGCAGTTTACCTGAAAATAGCATTGGGAACAAAGGAGTGACGGAGCTCGCAATGGCACTACCAAAAATGACATCTTTAAAAAAGCTAGAGTAAGTGCCTCATATTCAGTGTGCTGAAGACTGAGTGGGAAACCCCAGGCTGGTGACACAGGGCTTTTAAATGAGACTTCCTCTCTGCACTTTCATTTTTCTTCTGCTATCCAGATTTCCCCCGAAATGTGTTGGAACGATTAGATACAGAAATTCCCACATGCATTTTATTTCTTTGTTTGTGAAGCTCCAAAGATTTATGAACTATCTTCACACAAAAGGGCAGTGGAAATCTTCGAGCTGTGTCTCGCCAATGTGACTGAGGCTCAGTATCAACTGAAAAGTTCAAAGTGAGTTTCTGGTTCGATGTTGGTATTGGGTATGGAGTCAGGGGCAGGAATTTTCCTGTCCCACCCGCCATGGGAATCGTAGCGTGTGGGACACGGATCATGCAATGGTCCGCTGATCTCAGGTGGGATTTTCCAATCTTAGGGGCGAGCGCAGCTGGAAAATCCTGCTCAGGATGTGTAACTGGAATTACCATATAGATCAGTCAGAATAGGTTCAAAGGGTTGTTTAAGTTCATTTATTCGTGACACAAGTAGGCTTACATTAATGTTGCGATGAAGTTACTGTGAAAATCCCCCAGTTGCCACACTCCGGCACCTGTTCGGGTACACGGAGGGAGAATTTAGCATGGCCAATGCACCTAACCCACATGTCTTTTGGACGGAGCACCCGGAGGAAACCTACGCAGACACGGGGAGAACATGCAGACTCCGCACAGACAGTGACCCAAGCCAGGAATCAAACCCGGGTCCCTGGCGCTGTGAGGCTAACCACTATGCCACCATGCCAGGTTGAGTGGCTTATCCCAATGTTCCTTATTCTGCCTCACAATGAGAGTTTGTCGACAACTATACCAGGATCGCATTAATCAGGAATCAGAATCACTTTACAGTCAGTAAATGTCCACCATCAACACACTGTTCAACTGCTGCAGGGTCTACATACCTTGCTGACCAGTGGAGAAGACATTTAACTCAATTTTGGGAGCAGGAAAATGCTGGTGATCTTATGACTGTGTTCTCTCCCTCCCCTACCGCTCACTCGCCACACTTCACACCTCCCCCTCTCCCCGTCCCCAGTATAAAACCAGCCCTTTCATGATGAATTCCTGAGAAACCGGGTGGATCAAGCTGGCGAAATGAGGTTGGAATTGTTTGTTCGGGAGGTATTGTGGTGCCAGAGGATTTGCAGGCCCCAATCCCCCTGCACACGGCGAGCCCCCTAGTTTCAGCCACATTGTCTGTCACGCAGCGAAACGCTGTATCTTACGAGGGTGGGAGGACAGAGTATGTGCGAGGGTCACCAGCCTGTCATTCCCCCCTGTGACATTGCCGGAGGTTCAGTCACTGGCTGCCCGATTGGTCAGTGATGGGGCATGACATCAAGAGAGCCAGAAAGTAGGACAGTGCATGTAAGTCGGGAAACTCTGCAGTCTGACAATCATTTTTCTGAAGTGTGTTCAGGTACCTTTAACTTAAGGGTATAAGACTGAGTCCTTCCTGAAAGTCACAGAAAGGTGAGCCTTCAGCTGGTGAATTTACAGGGGCTGAACCCAAGATCTCCTTGTTGATGATTGAACAGGATCCCTCCTGTGATGTGACTTTGCGCGTTTTACGATGTTAAAGATGCTATATAAATACGAGTTTTTGTTGGGCAGCTGGAGGGTGATGGAAAACAGACTGTGCTCCATTTCACTGCCAGACTGCTTGATCATATCTCTTGCTGAATCAGTGCCTGTGGAATATTTAAAGGATGTCCTGCACACCCTTTTTTTTGTATTCATTTACAGGATATGGGTGTCGTTGGCCAGGCCAGCGTTTATTACCCATCCCTAATTGCCCCAGGATTTTGATCCAGTCACAGTGAAGCAATGATGATATATTTTCAAGTCAGGATGGTGTGTGATTTGGAGCGGCACCTTCCGAGTGATGGTGCCTGCTGCCCTTGTCCTTCGAGATGGTAGTGGTCATTTGGAAGATTAAGGAAGACACAATGGCTGCAGACAGCAACCCTGTCGGGGACCATGGAACGAAACACATGTGATTTGTTCTTTAGTCCTCAAGTCGTCTGCACAAAGAAAGCAATGAGGCAGTGCATCCTTAAACAGAAAAAAATAGCACACTGTGATATGAAGCAGATGCTAAGTTATGCATCATTAGGAATATTAAAAACTATTGGCATATCATTATTTGTAATGCTTCATTAATGCACATTTCTGGCACTGGGAACCACAAATTTTTGAGTGCTCAGAGCTTCCTATTTATCAGTTAGTAAGTGTCCTTCCTGATATATTACAGGAGTGGACTATGTCCAGCTTTGGGCCTTTGCTGAACTGGCTGATATCAGACAGAACGAGGGTAAGGGGCACATAGAATCTCTACACTGCAGAAGGAGGCCATTCGGCCCATTGAGCCTGCACTAACAACAATCCCACCCAGATCCTATCCCCCTAACCTCACATATTTATTCTGCTAATCCCTCTGACACTGAGGGGCAATTTAGCATGACCAATCCACCTAACCCACACATCTTTGTATTGGCTTTGACTAGCACTGGCCAGAGCGGGGCTTTTTTAAAAAATCAGCCAGGGAACCCTGCTCCTGAAGGCTCAAGCAGGCCCCATACTGGTAAAGCAGCTCATTTAGGAGGGCAAGATCTGCCTCAACTGTGATGATCACATAGTCAAATAACCAGCTGACAGTGATTGTTTTGCATCATGTTGGGAGAAGGTTTTACTGGAGTGAGGTACTAGGAGTTGGTGGGATCTATGGAACTAGGAAAGATCACAGAGTCACAGACTCCCACAGTGCAGAAGGAGGCCACTTGGCCCATTGAGTCTGCATCGAACACAATCCTACCCAGGCCCTATCCCTGTAACCCTACACACCTACCCTAGCCAGTCCACCTGATACTAACGGGCAAGTCAGCATGGCCAGTCCACCCAACCTACACATCTTTGGACTGTGGGAGGAAACCAGAGCACCCGGAGGAAACCCACATAGACACAGGGAGAATGTGCAAACTCCACACACAACCAAGCCGGGAATCAAACCCGGGTCCCTGGCACTGTGAGGCAGCAGTGCTGACCACTGTGCCACCCTAAGATGGAGATTATACAAGGGAAAAGAAAAACTGGAAGACTTTGTAAACATTGTTGTGCTCTCGGGGTTTACTAACCTCCAGTATTCTTTTCCCCTAGCCTGCAGTTGAACAGGTTTGATGACAGTGTGGCGGAGGAGCTTGCAGCTGGATTTGTGGGCTGTCCCGGTATTGAAGAGATCATGTAAGTGTTAAATCTCCTGGCTGCCAAGTAACTGAGTGATCACTGCAATCTGCATGTTCAAACAATTCAAAGTTTCAGCTTAACGGAGTTGCCACAGTTTTAATCACAGTTGATGCTGAGCTGACTGTCATTTTGAGACATATGAACAAATTTCAAGTTAGTTGCAGAAAATTCAATCAACCACCCCCCCCCCCCCCCCCCCCACCACCACCACCCCCCCCCCCCTCCCCCCCAACCACCACCGGTAACCGTACAGAAATTGAAGGCTTTTTATTTTGATTAGGTTGAGCTATTGAAGTATTGTTCAAATGCTGAAACTCTCTCT
The DNA here is from genome assembly GCF_964213995.1 of Mustelus asterias. Classification (NCBI taxonomy): domain Eukaryota; kingdom Metazoa; phylum Chordata; class Chondrichthyes; order Carcharhiniformes; family Triakidae; genus Mustelus; species Mustelus asterias. The sequence goes on along the minus strand of NC_135804.1, from coordinate 52,196,046 downwards.
CGCTCGCTGTGTCTGGATTTAAACCTAATGGAGTGACAGCTAACTTATCCAGTTCCAGTGTCTTCCTGACCGTGCAGCTATGGAGTGTACCCTGGTTACCCCGCAATGATTTGATTTATTAGTATTCATGTATTAGTATTCATTGAAAAGGATTGTTTCTTGCACGCTGTACAGACAAAGCGTACCGTTCATAGAGAAGAGAAATGTGCAAATGTGTGACGGGAATTGACTCTTGCTGGGTTAATCCTGATGAAACATGCTTCACTCACTCTGATTACTTTGATTCATGGTTGGGCAGCATCTTTGAAAAGAAATGTCGGCCTGATGGTTAATTTCCCGACTTCTTGCTGTCACTGGTAACACATGCCAGAAATTACAAAGCGCTCAGTGTCAATTTCCAGCGTGTGTGGGTAAGGCTGTCAACTACCGAGTGAAGTCAGACAATGACCTCCCTACCCCCTGCAAAATGTTCATGTGGATAGTTCATCCTGTTCCGCTGTATATTTCTCCAGTGCCAAGTTGCCAACTGTGGCCGAGATGGCAGCAGCTAATGCAGACATCCAGATGATATAATACAGGCACACTTTTCTCTTCTCATTTCTCTTGAAGTGGCTGTTCTTACAGACATGGGACTCTTATTTGGCCCGGTGATTGGTTTTAGGGATCCCTGCAGTCAATTTGTTGATGATACCCACAATCGTAGAGTCCTACAGCGCAGAAGGAGGCCATTCGGCCCATCGAGTCTGCACTGACCACAATCCCACCCTGGCCCTATCCCCATAACCCCATGCATTTACCTTAGCTAGTCCCCCTGACACTAAGGGGCAATTTCGCATAGCCAGTCCACCTAACCTGCACATCTTTAGACTGTGAGAGGAAACCGGTGCACCTGGAGAATATGCAAACTCCACACAGTGACCCAAGCCGGGAATTGAACCCAGGTCCCTGGCGCTGTGAGGCAACAGTGCTAACCACTGTGCCGCCGTGCCGCCACAACGATGGGTATTACACATCTCTCCACAATGTTGCCTTCAATCCACTGCAAAGAGAGCTTCACCTCCACCAGATCATTTGAAGGGATTTTGGCAAATAGTGCTTGATTCCGAAGGTTAAATGGTACAGAAGGTCCAAACTTCCAAAGTCATGTCCAAAGTTGGGTCTTCTGCCTTCATATTTGAAAGCAGAGAACTGGAATCTCAGCTGGGCCTAAAAGATCCCCTGGTACTACTTGCAGAGAGAGAGATTGTACTGTCAGTTCAGTGGAACCACGGCATATTACGGCAAGATTTCCACTTGTGGCATTTCTGTGATATAAAGGGCGGAGTGAAAACATCAAATGCTGAACCATGAGCCTTTCCACTCGCGTTACTCAGGATTCTAAGTCCTGCCCATTTCCAGCAGCAAGTCACAGGTCAACCAGGTCATAGATCCGACAGTTTGATGAGTGAGGTCCTGAAGAAAAATATCCTTGAAAATTCTAAATGTTCTACTTTTTCCTGTGTTTCATCACAGCTTATCCTGGAATAACATCAGTGATGCAGGGGCAGTGAGGCTGGCCGATGCCCTACCCAGAATGCGGCGTTTAAAGAAACTAGAGTGAGTACAAAACTGAACTAGGATCTGAACTGGTGCAAGGTATTCACAGGGGCCTCAACTATAACAATGGCTCACTATGTATTACCTACTAATAATACCCAGGACTTGGACATTATCATCCACTATTTATATGGCTGCAGAATATGTATCTTAAAAGTGGAGCAATCGCTCTGTTGGATATCAGGTTCAGCCAGTTTACTAAATAAATGAATAGGCGATCACATACAAGTCACGATGGCACAGTGGTTAGCACTGCTGCCTCACAGCGCCGGGGACCTGGGTTCGGTTCCGACCTCAGGTCACTGTTTGTGTGGAGTTTGTACTTTCTCCCCATGTATGCGTGCATTTCCTCCGGGTGCTCCAGTTTCGTCCCACAGTCCAAAGATGTGCAGGTTACATTGATTGGCCATGTTAAATTGCCCCTTGGTGTCAGGGGGATTAGCTAGGGTAAATACATGGCGTTACGGGGATAGGGCCTGGGTGGGATTGTTGTCAGTGCAGACTCGATAGACCGAATGGCTTCTCTCTGCACTGTAGGGATTCTATGATTCTAAGTCCCTTTATACTAAGAATGTGTGTGAAAAAAAACATGGTACTGCTTATACAGTTGGTGCAATGTAATTGTATGTTGTTATATTATTAGTAGATGTAAGTAACATGTAGTGATAAACATTAATCCCTATTGTACATTTTGTCACCAAGAAGCTTATGGTTATATCGATACACTTTCATTGGTAGTATTACTTGTAGTGATGTACATGTGTAAGACTACCTCAGATAAACAAAACTGGTACAATTTTCAGCGTGATGCTGTAGATGGTGCTATTTGAGCAAGGATCTGCAGGTGATGATTCACTGTGATTTCGCTATGATTCACTGTTGACTTTTTCCTCTCCTCCTTTATGTATATTGGTTCATCATTATGCCCCTAGTTCGGAAGCGTCGAGTGCATTCCATCACACCCCATAGATAATACTCCAATCCCATGTACTTAAAGCTCCAGTATATTTACAGTCATGACTGCTGTTTGAAACATCATTGCTGGACACCCCCCAACTAATCATAGAAACCCAACACTGCAGAAGGAGGTCATTCGGCCCATCGAGCCTGCACCAACAACAATCTCACCAAGGCCCTATCCTATAACCCCACGTATTTACCCTGCTAGTTCCCCAGACACTAAGGGGCAATTTACCATGGCCAGTCAACCTAACCTGCACATCTTTGGACTGTGGGAGGAAACTGGAGGACCTGAAGCACACCCACCCAGACACGGGGAGACTGTGCAAACTCTACACAGACAGTGACCCAAGCTGGGAATTGAAGCTGGGTCCCTGGCGCTGTGAGGCAGCAGGGCTAACCAGTGTGCCACCGTGCTGCCCCTTTTCATCCCAGCACTGAATAAGCCTTTCATCCTGGACTATGTCTGGATACAAGCAGGTATTTGGCAGGGAGAACCGCAGATAAAGCTGTTAATTATTTCACTGACGTGGAAATAGTTCTCACATTGAATATTCTCAAAAAACATCCATTTGGGGCTAATGTAATGCACAAAGCACACAAAACCTCTTGCTCCAACTAAGTATCAAAAAATCCCCAGCACTTTATCTTGATTATATTTGTATATTATATTTATTATTTTTGTTACTGCATTGTACTTAAACATTTACTTTAGCTTCTCATTCATCTCATACAATGAGGAATAACATATTTTATCAATCAAAGAACTCAAACAAATAGAATGATTTAAGGATAAGTAATGCTTTTTAAAAAAACACTTTTGTGATGTTTCTGTGATGTTTGGCTACACTGGAAACCACAGAGCAAATTCCACTGATTCAACATAAACATCATTGCTAGAAGTAACTGCCAATGAAAGTTTTCACTCAATCATGTACATGGGCGGCACAGTGGCACAGTGGTTAGCACTACTGCCTGACAGTGCCAGGGACCTGGGTTCGATTCCCGGCTTGGGCCACTGTGTGGATTTTGCACATTCTCCCCGTGTGTGCGTGGGTTTCCTCCGGGTGCTCTGGTTTCCTCCCACAATCCAAAAGACGTGCTGGTTAGGTGCATTGGCCATGCTAAATTCTCCCTCAGTGTACCCGGAGTGTGGCGACCAGGGGATTTTCACATTACATTACAGTGTTAATGTAAGCCTGTGATACTAATAAATTTTTTAAAAGCAAGTTATAAAACTTAATTCAATTCACTGATTCTCAGTGTAAGCCTCAGAAAGCAATGTAACGTGCAACAACCAACTTATGTTTGTATAGCATCTTTAATAGAATAAGGGCTGGGAAATATCAGTGGGGGGCTTGGACACCAGGTGTGAGTTTCCCAGGCACTTTTTTTAGCACAATCAGCTCCACTCCAGAAATCAGTGCGGAGCTGATTATCATATGGAAATTGGCGCAGGACGATATTCTCTGGGCCTGCTAGCATCTCGCACCCCCGTCGGGAGTGGTTCCCACCAGCGGGTTTACAACTGCTCACCACTAACGGGGAACAGGCGGACTCACCCTGCTGGTGGGGACAGAGGCCATTGAGGGCCACCCCCTCCACCCCCCGGGAGGTTGGGGACATGGGAGTTGCCCCTTGGGCAGTGCCAACCTGGCAGTGCTAGCCTGGCATTCTCACACTGCCCAAGGGGTAAACTGCCACTGCCCACCATGCACCTTGGCACTGCCCACTTGGAGAAGAGGGGGTGAGACATACGGGAGGTGGGACTATTGGGGGCAATCACTGCCACTCTGCACTGGTACTTGTGGGAGAGGGAGGGAGGAGGGCCATCAAGCTTGGTCATCAGGGTGGGATGGGGGGCGGGGGGTGGTGCATAGGGCTGGCCATGGGGGGGAGAGATCGGGGCTGGTTCAGTGGGGGGGAGGTCCAGCAGGCCAGCGACCGGAGGTGGGGGGAGGGTCGGGAAGGCCAGCATGCAAGGGGGTTCCAAGGAAGGCCAGCAGTCGGAGGTTGGCGATCGTGAGGCCAGCAACGGGGGTGGGGGGGTGGCCACTGCGCATGCGTCGATCTCCGCTCTGACAGATCAGCGAATGTTCTGTGACCCACTCCGTGCTTTGTTGCAGCCTCTCGGGCAGGAATAGGCGCCACGCCATGATTTTCAGGGTGAATCAGTCTGAGGCATTCTGCATTGCTCAGAGTGTCAGAGATTCATTCCAATAAGTAAGTCCAAAAATGGGTGGGAGATTCTCCCATTTTCCGCCCCATTGGGCACTTAGTTTTGTTTTGGGAGAATCCCAGCCAAAATGTCCCGAGAGACTTTACAGAATTACTATCAAACAAAATACAACACCCAGCCACGTAAGGAGATATTAGGGCAGGTGACTAAAAGGGGCAGGTTTCAAAGAGGAAAGCGATGTAAAGAGAAAGAGAGGTTTAGGGGTTGTTGGGAGGGTGGGGCCAGAGTCGGGGGAATGTTCTGGAATTTTGAGCCCAGGCAACTATGGGCATCTTCACCAATGGCGGAGCAATTAAAATTAGGGATGGTCAAGAGGCCAAAGTTAAAAGAGCACAGATACCTCGGAGGGTTAGAGGACTGAGGGAGATTACAGAGATAGGGAGACACCAGGCCAGGCCATGGAAGGATTTGAAAACAAGGATATGATTTTATGGCCTTGCTCGAGTGAGACTGGAAATTCCCACCCGAGGTCAATGGACATTTCTGTTTTCCGTCCCTCGCCTGCTCCGATTCCGTGGCGGATGGGGTGGTAGAATTCTGGCGGAAATGTTTAAACTTGGAGTCAGTATAGATCAGCAGGCAGTGGTTAACAAGATTTCCTGCAAATTCAGACACAGGCAGCAGAGTTTTGGATGTCCTGACGTTTAAGGAGGGTAGCGCGTGGGAGGAGTGCATTGGACGAGGTAACAAAGGTTGGGCTGAGGGTTTCAGCATCAGAGGGGCTGAGGGGTAGAGTTAGCTCATTTATGGAGGTGGAAATGGGCAGTATCAGGGATATGTATTGTAAGCTCATCTTGGGGTCAAATATGACTCATCATACACAGCAGGACAAAGGCTCAACTTCCAATTTGATATCCTAGACAAGGAAGGATGGTTAATTTTTTGAATTATTGAATATTGCTGTATAAAGAAGGAGCAAGTACCTTTAATCTAACTCTCCAATTAAAGCTTGGGGAACAAGTGAACAAACTTCCAACTAATCTGTCAGCAGTTCCTCTCTCTGCTATTTTAATGGAGAGGTCAACTCATTCAAAATGTTCAAATATTATCCAATCCCTTTTACAAGCAGTCATGAATTTTATTTCAAACTAATTCAAAATGTTCAAATATTTATCCACTTCTAATTTGGAAGCTTTCCTAGAATGGATTTTTCCACTTTCTAGAACAGAGAACAGCACAGCACAGAACAGGCCCTTCGGCCCACGATGTTGTGCCGAGCTTTATCTGAAACCAAGATCAAGCTATCCCACTCCCTACCATCCTGGTGTGCTCCATGTGCCTATCCAATAACCGCTTAAATGTTCCTAAAGTGTCTGACTCCACTATCACTGCAGGCAGTCCATTCCACACCCCGACCACTCTCTGCGTAAAGAACCTACCTCTGATATCCTTCCTATATCTCCCACCATGAACCCTCTAGTTATGCCCCCTTGTAATAGCTCCATCCACCCGAGGAAATAATCTTTGAATGTTCACTCTATCTATCCCCTTCATCATTTTATAAACCTCTATTAAGTCTCCCCTCAGCCTCCTCCGCTCCAGAGAGAACAGCCCTAGCTCCCTCAACCTTTCCTCATAAGACCTACCCTCCAAACCAGGCAGCATCCTGGTAAATCTCCTCTGCACTCTTTCCAGCGCTTCCACATCCTTCTTATAGTGAGGTGACCAGAACTGCACACAATATTCCAAATGTGGTCTCACCAAGGTCCTGTACAGTTGCAGCATAACCCCACGGCTCTTAAACTCCAACCCCCTGTTAATAAAAGCTAACACACTATAGGCCTTCTTCACCGCTCTATCCACTTGAGTGGCAACCTTTAGAGATCTGTGGATATGGACCCCAAGATCTCTCTGTTCCTCCACAGTCTTCAGAACCCTACCTTTGACCCTGTGATCCACATTTAAATTAGTCCTACCAAAATTAGTCCTACCTTTCTGATGCAGAATTCTGCACCCTGTAACACTCTGGGAGGGATTTTCCGGCCACATTCGCTCCAAAACCGTAATATCCCACCTGAGGTCAACGGACCTTTCCATTGTCCGCCCCTCGCCTGTTACGATTCCTGTGCCGGGCGGAATGGGAACATTCACCCCTCTGTGTTTAACTTCTAACTTTTCTCATTGCTCTTTTGCCAGTGATTGTAAATTTATAGCTTCCAGTTACCAACTCACTGAGCAGTGGACAAAGCTTTTCCACACTCAGTTTATCAAAACCTGTGTATTTGTAACACCTCTCTTGGATTGGCCCTTTGTTCCAATAGGAAAGAAAGCCTCAATATATGCTTCTCTCAACTTTCATCAAATTTAAAGCCTCGCATACCTCATATGATCTTCACGATTCAAATTGCCACGATTGGAAATGGCATGAGAACAATGGCAGTCCAGAGAAGGTTCACTAGGTTGATCCCGGGTATGGAGGGATTTTCTTACGAGGAGAAATTGAGTAGGTTAGGACTGTATGCATTGGAGTTTGGAAGTGTTAGAGCTGACCTATTGAGATATACAGGATTCTCAGGGGGCTTGACAAGGTAGATGCTGAGAGGATGTTTCTCCTTGTGGGAGAGACTAGGACGAGAGGGCATAATCTCAGAGTATGCGATCACCTATTTAAAACAGAGATGAGGAGGAATTTCTTCTCTGTGGATAGTGAATCTATGGAATTCCTTATTGCGGAGAGCTGTAGAAGCTGGGTTGTTAAGTATGTTCGAGGCTGAGATAGATTTTTAATCAATAAGGGAATCGAGGGTTATGGGGATAAGGCGGGAAAGTGGAGTTAAGGATTATCATGTCAGATCAGTCATGATCTCAATGTTGGCAGAGCAGACTCGATGGGCCGAATGGCCTACTTCCGCTCCTATGTCTTGTGGTCTTAAACCTTCTTGTGAAGAGGACAATACTCCATCTCAGTCAGAGGGATTAATTTTTTTCCAGCGAACATCAGTTGCTGTAGATGCTGTGAGAATGGGTGGAAGAAAGAACCCGCTCTGTTGTCCAGTGAGTTGACCCAGAGGTTTTGGCTCAAGCCCTGTGAGTTGCAAAGGCGGTCAGGATTGGGGCGGCACGATAGCACAGTGGTTAGCACTGCTGCTTCACAGCTCCAGGGACCTGGGTTCGATTCCCAGCTTGGGTCACTGTCTGTGTGGAGTTTGCACATTCTCCCCGTGTCTGCATGGGTTTCCTCCGGGTGCTCCGGTTTCCTCCCACAGTCCAAAGATGTGCGAGTTAGGTTGATTGGCCATGCTAAAAATTGCCCCTTAGTGTCCTGAGATGCGTAGGTTAGAGGGATTAGCGGGTAAATGTGTAGGGATATGGGGGTAGGGCCTGGGTGGGATTGTGGTCGGTGCAGACTCGATGGGCCAGATGGCCTCTTTCTGCACTGTAGGGTTTCTATGATACTATGATTGTTGTGTTAGCCCATATTCCCATTGGTATATGATCCAGACTTAACCCTTACACAATTTGATGCCAGTAAGGGTGCAGAGTTTCTGAGTCTATACCTCTTGGGATTTGGATTTTGTTACCAGAAATACTTCATGTTGATTGTATGTTTTGTATCACAGGGTGAAGAAATATTATTTATTTTAATGAGGTGGTGGGGAGGGAAGATTTCTGAGAGGATTGGCTGGAATTGGAACTGGGTTCTCTAGGTAGTTGCACTGGTCAGGTCTGATAAGAGAAATGTGTCCCCTAACTGTGAGAGTCCTCATGGAGGAGCTGACCCAGTCTGGCATTGCCCGTTCTTGTGTCAGGCTCTGAATCTACATGAGGTTAGCTCTCCTGAAAGTTCTGATTTGCATCTGTCAGGAGAAAAACAGACCACTTGATAGAGCCCTTCAGGAAGGTTCAGGTCTGCTTCAGCATTGCACTACAAAGAATTGTGAATGCAGCCCAGTCCATCACACAAACCAGCCTCCCATCCATTGACTCTGTCTACACTTCCCACTGCCACGGAAAAGCAGCCAGCATAGTTAAGGGCACCCCAAACATACTCTCTTCCACCATCTTCTGTTGGGAAAAAGGTACAAAATTTTGAGAACACGTACCAACCGTCTCAAGAACGGTTGGTGTTGTAGGGAAATATCCCTTTACCAGTGCAGAATAGAAGTTGAGTCGCAAATCAAGGTTCAAAGCGTGTCTTTATTGTACAATTGCTAGGATCCTAGGGAGATCCAACATAACCCGCTCCGTAACAGTGGGCTGGTCAGCTCGATCTCAATCAAATCACATCAGCGGTGTATCTTTATAGAGTTTCAAATTCGAGCGGGAACATTTAATTTGAGCGGGAACATTGGCTATATGTGTGTTATCTTATGTATTAAAATGGTCTATCAGTTTAAAAAGTCCCCAGGAAGTTTTATCGATTAGCATTTGTATGGTGTGTGTTCGTGTTAATGGGATTACTTGGTCCTGCCCCGGTGTCTAAATGCGTTTCCCATTATCTTCTCTATGTGTCCTCTTATCTGAATTGATCTTATTGTTTCGTGTCTGTGTTTCCTGCTTGTGAGATTGAGTGTTAATGTCATCCTGTCCTGTTGGATGTCTGGAGTATTTCATTCTAATCTTTTATTTTTATATCTTAGTTTATCAGATTTTTATGTCTGCCTTGGCCGAATTGGTAATATTTCAGTGATAGCTTGGTTTTGATAACCCACTCTATGTCTCGTTTCGTAGGGATCTTGATCGTCCTTGGCCAGTTTAAAATGCAGCTGCGCGCTGTTGCTAGGCAGATTAGGGATCTTCCGTAGTCTTTGAAATTCGCGAGTCTCTCAGCTGTGCAGGGGGGGACCCGATCGAATATCCATCCGGGGGTGCCCCTCTGCATTGTTGGCCCGTTATGAGTGGTGCCAATTAGTCCAATAAGTAAATATGTTTGATGATACAAAATATGGTTTTCTGGAAAATTTCCTCCTTCAGTCCCTCCTCTCGTCCAGGGGGTGCCATTCATGGCTGACCCCCCCATGGACGACCTTCAGAGGAACAGTGATTTGTACAGCTGTTGTCCTTGCCGTTGTTCCTCTTCTTCTGTGTCGTTGTTAAGTTCTTGCATCTGGATACTGGCAGTGGGTAGCATTCTTGATGTAATATTTGCACATATCACTTTAATACAGGTTAGGCCAAGGCAGAGTGTGAACAGGATGGCTACTACTAGGATTAATCCCTTCATAATATATGCTCCCCAAACTGTGTTAAACAGCCATCCTAACCACCCATCAGTCCCTGTTAACCCCTGTTTAAAGTTATCCAATTGCTTTTGTATCCCGGACATGGCTGCTGTTATGTTTAGTGTCTCGTCGTGTACGTATGTGATGCATTTTTCCTTGATGATGGTGCATACCCCCCCTTGTCTGGCTAGCTGATAGTCCACCGCATATCTCGTTTGTTGTGCGTATAGTCTGAGTTCTGCGAGTTCTTGGTCAATTGCGCCTAATGCTTGTAGGGTGTTGTTTCCTAAAATGGTCAGTCCACATATGAAGAAATTCCTATTACTGGCACTGATCACCCCTGCGGCGCCTCCCAGGGATAGTGTCCCCAGAAATCCATATCCTAAAGTAGACCCTAGTGTGACAGGGGCCTGCCAGTCGGAGCAAAATTCTGCGCTGATGGCCCTGGTCACTATGCGTTTCTGGACATGCCCTTCGCTTGGGCATGGAACCGTGAGAGGTCTGATTGTCCCTACGGAAAAGAACCTTGGAGGCCTGTCTGTGGCCGTCATATATACATTTTTAAATAAAAACACATACCCGTCTTTAACCCGATAACATGCATTACCCCGGGGTCGTTTGACCGCATGGCCCCATCTTGTGGAACCTTCCCTCCCCCTGGACTGTCCACTTGATTGTACCTCTTGGTGAGAATCAAATGGATATGTCCCTGAGGCTGAGCTTACATGGGTGCCGTTGCACTTGCCACACATAAGCTGCCTACCCGCGGTGATTGCAATGCATTTTTGTTGCTTGCAGTCACAAGTGAAGTGTCCTTCCCGGACCCGGCACTCCTGGAGAGCACAATGTGCCTCAGCGCACGAATCATTTTTAGGGACAAAGGCATGCACGCACCCCCATCCCTCTCCCTTAAAACATTGTGGGTAGTTCCCATGTGTCTCCTCCGGTTGGGGTCCCGTCCCCCTTAGAATTCCCGGCTCAGTGAGCTCTACACACCTTCCTTGTATCCCTTGCTTAAAGTACCCAATATGTTCTTTGCAGGGTGCCCCCGATGTGTCAATAGTGAATAACTCTTGTGGGAGCCACCCTGGTGTTGCGATGAATAGGGAGTTTACTGATCGCGCTGAGGGGTAACAAGCGGTCCTATTCCCATAGATCTGGATGTGTGTTTTCAGGAATAGGTTTCCTTCCATGATTGGTGGTTCTGCTCCCCTAACCCCCATATGTTGGAGTGTATTTACAATGGTCAGGGTTATTATCAGATATGTCCCTGTTCCCATATTGCTCTTTTTTTTTCAACAGTATTTTACAATTACAGTATATACAGAAAATAAACAGGCAATCAAATTAAAAGTAGTTGGTTCCGACGTCTTGATAGTAGATCTGGTCCTGGTTCCTGTGGAAGTTGAATGAGCAAAACGGTATTTTTTAGTTCATTTGTCCTCATATAGTTTTAATTGGGTCCAGTGTTTCCAGACCCCCTGTCCCCTTATATCTATACAGGCACAGGTATCTCCGCTAATAATGACCTCGTAAGGTCCGTGCCATCTTGGGGCAAATCCTGGTTTTGCAGGAAGCACTTTTGTTAATACCCGGCTCCCAGCTTTTGGGACTTCTGGTAATATAAGACTATAAGAACAGCTTCTTCCCTACTCTCATCAGACTTTTCAATGGACCTACCTTATATTAAGCTGATCTTTCTCTACACCCTAGCTATAGTTGCAACACTATATTCTGCACTCTCTCCTTTCCTTCTCCCCCATGTACTCTATGTACAGTATGCTTTGTCTGTACAGCACACAATAAACAATACTTTTCACTGTATCCCAATACATGTGACAATAATAAATCAAATCTAATCTAATCAAAGCTGGTGAGCACATGTGGAAGTGAGAGAAATCAGTTGGAAATTTACCCGTGGGAAGCAATGGCAGTGGCCACAATCAACAGGATGATGAGCAGAATGAACTCACAATTACCTGTCCCATTTGTATCAACATACTCCTGCAGCTCACACTTGTAACCAAGGCACACAAGGCCTCATAAAGTGTATTTCTGAATGTCAGCTCTTTGAGATATTATTAATAATATTCTTGTTGATTTGTAAAATTATGAGGCATTCACAGCCCCAACATTTTAACTATGAGAGGTCTTTGAACACTTGTGCAAATCCTCAATTTAATGTTGACCACCCCCCCCCCCCCCCCCCCCCGCCTCCTTGCTGCTGTTTTCAAAAGAGACTCAGCCCAATATTAACACCTTTGGTTGCTATGAAAAGATTCTCGGCCCTTTGTTGGCCAATTACATTCCAGGTTCTGAGTGAACCTTGGAAATGAATAGAGAGTGTGTCTGAGTTACCCTCGGAAACTGTTTTCCTGTTTTGTGGGGTACATGTGTTTTCTGTTGCCATTTAGACATGGGCACTGTTCAGAGTGACAAATCATTCTCCTACCTTTATTCCAGTTTGGAAGGGAACACTATTACAGCAGCTGGAGCGGAAAAGCTAGCAGCAAGTCTACGCCAGTGCTCCTTCATTGAAGTAATTCGGTAAGTAACAGAGCAGTGACTTTGGTTGCGAATTTACTCTAATGCTGATGATTAACATAACCGCGATACTAATGCAGAAAGGTAAGAGGTTGCGATCCTAAAATGTATTCCTCAACCATCATGACTAAAGCAAATACCTGGTCATTTATTTTATTGTTGGCAGTAGGATATTGCTGTGTGCAAATTGGCTGCTGCCTGTCCCTGCAACTTCAATAGTGCTTCAATAGCTGTAAAGTGCATCAGGACTTCCTGAGCTTGTGAAGATCCTTTCTTCAAAGAGGGGAGGGGGGAGAGATTGTGATCTTGAATTGGGAGAGGGGAGTTAATGATATGTCGTGTGAGACTCACTCCACGTAATAGCCTTTGCGAATTGGGAGTGAATACAAAGATTATTCTGCATTGGTTCCCATTCCAATGTTTCGTGCTGAGTCTCAGTATTCTGGATTATGGCTGGAATTACATTTTTTTCCCTAAACTATAACATAACCCAAGTTTCTGTGATTATTTCTCATTAATGGTAGCCAGGTTTTATTGAAATGGCTTTGCATATTTGTCTATTTTTCCCCTCTCCCGACAGTGCAGCCGCAAGTCTGAGGCATTCATGTATACCTTACCTAAAGTGGCCACCGTTTTGTGTGTGAGTTGAGACAATGCACGTTGCCAAGCTATTTAACCATGAAGGGATCCCAGCTGCTCCTCACCCTCCCTTTACTTGACGGTCACACGTACCTGCAGTGCAGCCGGTGACACTAGCTGCCAATCAAGAGAAATCATAATTGGGTGACTTTCCCTCTCCCCCTCCTTTCCCTCCCCTCCTTTGACGCAAGACATCAATGCTTGTCTGCAAATCCCCTATGAATGGTTGAGGTAAAATGGACCCGTTCAGCACAGGTTAGAGATTGAGAGCATGACTATGCCAATCCAGCCTCAACAAAAAGAGACTTGGATTTATATAGCAACTGTCACAACCTCAGGCCATTTGCAAACCACTTTACAGCCAAGGAGGTGGTTTTGAAATGTAGGAAAGGCAGCAGCCAATTTGCACACAGCAAATTCTAACAGACAATAATGGGATCAGGTAATCTGCTCTTCGATGTCGATTAAGGATTCAACGTTGTCCAGGACACCAGGGAGAGAGAGTTGTGCAATGGGATCTTTTACATGAAACTGAGCTGGAGTGGGGAAGCTGATAGATGGGCCCACAATTTAATGTCTCATCTGAAAGCTGGCAGTGCAGCACTCCCTCAGAACTGCAGGGGAGTGTCAGCCTAGATTTTGTATTCAGGTCTCTGAAGTGAAGCTTAAAGTCACAACCCTCTGACCCAGAGGTGAGTGTGCGATCATCGGGCAACTGCTGACACTGTCAGACTATTGCAGTGCATTTAATCGCCAATGGGGCTGCCTAATCCAATTATTAACACTCTTGGTAATGTTTGTTTTACATCATGGGGGGAAAACAAAATTAAAATGCCTGCTATTTGTGGGTTGGATGGGGTATTTTATAAACATCTGACATGGGATTCTCTGGATTGCTCACTGTCTTATTTTAGCAAAATAACATATTTTAGCTATGACGGGCTGTCAGTACAGAGTGCAAGCAAGTGTTTTAATGATTGTAGGAAATGTCCCAGAGATATCAGCTGTCACAGAAACAGCTTGGGCAGTTCCATCAATCCTACATATTGGGATAAACATCACACCTTAGCGAGGGCTGTAGGGAGAAAGAAAGTACAACACAGAAGGAAGCCACTCAGCCCACCCCACCTGTGCCAGTTCTTTGAAAGACCTCTCCAATTATTCCCCTGCTCTTTCTCTTCCACACATATTTTTCCCTTCAAGTCTTTGCTTTTTGAAAAGTACCATTGAATCAGTTTCCACTCCCCTTTTGGGCATTGCATTCCAGGTCATAACAACTGGCTGTGTAAAAACATCATTTATTGATTCCTTCTGGTTCCTTTATCAGTTATTTTAAATCTGTGTTCTCTGTTTACCAACCTTCCTGCCAATGGAAGAATTATAAAACCCTTTATAATTTTAAGCACAACTATTCAATCTTTCTTTAACCTTCTCTGCCTCGTGGAGAACAATCCCAATATCTCTAGTCTTTCCACAAGTAACTCAAACATGGTAGCATTATAGACTCTTCAACCTCTCAAAGGCCTTGACATCCTTAAGGCCTAACCAGGGATTTATAAATGTTTAGCAGAACACCCTTGTTTTTGCACTCTGGCTCTATAAATAAAGCGAAGGATCTCTCTGGCCTTTTTGTCCTCCCACTTCAAAGTCCTCTAAAAAATCGTTCCAAAGTATGTCACAGCTTATCGGGAAGACTTCAACAAGAATAAAGAAAACCTACATTCGCTTCTCAGCCCCTGATTGGGCCTGCAGCATCAGAAGCCTACCTACTTGTCCTTAATCGGACGGCTGGCCCACAGCTGACCATTTTGGAGACCAACTGTGGTAAAATTGCTGAGTATGTGCTGCTACCTGCCAATGGGGGCTTGGGATCTGCATTTTCTCCAAGATCCTAACGCCCACAGTAAAATTTGGGCCTGAATAAAACCATAATAAGACAATAAGATATAGGAGCAGAAATGAGGCCATTCGGCCCATCGAGTCTGCTCCGCCATTCAATCATGGCTGATAAGTTTCTCAAAGCCATTTTCCTGACTTTTCCCCCTTAACCTTTCATCCCCTTATCAATCAAGAACCTATTTCTATCGCTGTCTTCAATGCACTCAATGACTTGGCCTCCACAGCCTTCTGTGGCAATGAATTCCATAGATTCACCACCCTCTGGCTGAAGAAATTCCTCCTCATTTCAGTTCCAACCATGTGTGGTTTCTTTAGTCAGTCTGGCAGGAGGTTGAATTAAGATGCATCCAACAGGTCCAATTTTTATGCGTTCTTTCCACTATGGGTCAATAAAGAGAACATAGCCATTAACCAGATGTTACCTCTCTATCCGTACAGGCTGTGGAAGAACAAAATATCCAAGGACAGGGAGCAGATCCTTCAAGAACAGGATTCCAGATTAAATTTCCTCTCCGTTTAGGACAGCACAATTAAAACAGTGAGATCTTCCAGATCACATGCAGTATTAACAGCATTCAACTCTGCACTATTTCATGCACTTTGTCTTCAACATGATTTTCTAAAATGTATTTATTGTATTTATTTTCAAACACAATGTGTTGCCAACTTTACAAGCTATTTTATTAGTCAGCCATGCCAATAAAAACGTTTGCATATTTTGTTCTCCTTACTCATTATTCACTTTATTCGTTATGTTGTACGCGCAGCAGAGAGGTTGAAAGGTAATCAGTGGGTCACTTTGTTTTCTTCTGGTGTTCTTTCCCTAACATTAGATCACAAAAACATAATAGGAGCAGGGGTAGACCACATGGCTCTTTTGAGCCTGTTCCGCCATTCAACATGATCATGGCTGATCTTGAGCTTCAGCTGCACTTCCCTGCCAGTTTCCCATATCTCTGAGTTCCCTGAGAGGCCAAAAAATCTGTCTGAAAACAGAAAATGCTGGATTAACTCAGCAGGTCTGGCAGCATCTATGGAGAGAGAAACACGGTTGATGCCCATTGACCCTTCAACAGAAGATTCATCTCTCTTCTGTGCCTCCTCTCTCTATAACTGTAGTACAGGTACAAAAAACCAGGTCTCCATTTGCTGAATTGGCCTCCTACGCCTAATGGGGAGTGGAGACGAAGAACAACATGCATACAAGAGATTGCTTATTTTGACATTACTCATATATAACATAAAACAGCATGAAGGTTAAAGATCTGCATATGTCCTTTGAAATACTGTGATTAGGGATTGGTGAGGGGCTGAATATCTCAAGTTATTGACTCGACACATTGGGCCCGATTTTACCATTGAGTCGCGCCCATTTTCGGGCACGAAAACTTGGTAAAGTCAGGCGTGAGGCGATTAGCATGATCGCGCCCACGTCCGCGCAGATGCCCACTTTACCAAGGCCCGAATATGGCCGTGCTCCGAACCACGCCCGAAACAGGCGCAACAGCGATTTAAATGCATTTGCATGTTATTTAAATTGAATTAACGGGCTGCCCACTCAACTTTACCAGCATTTCCCCCTTTACCATCACGTTCACACATCCAGATTTGGCGAAGATCTGTTTCGGGCGCTCCTGCTTCTGAAGAGGTAAGCTCAGAGCTTCCAGCGGCTCTCTGACTCAGATCAGTGGTGGGGGGGAGGGGGGGGGAAGGTGGGCCAGATAATTCTCTGGTGGGTTGTGGGGGTGGAAGCGGGCCAGATCATTCTCACGTGTCGGGGGGGGGGGGGGAGGAGGGAAGCCAGATCATTCTCTGCTGGGGGGCGGGGGAGGCCCTATCATTCTTTGGTGGTGGGGGGGGGAGGCCCAATCATTCTCTGGTGGGGGGGAGACCCGACCATACTCTGGTGAGGGGGGAGGAGGGAGGCCCGATCATTTTCTGGTGGGGGGGAGGGAGGCGGGTCAGATTTATCTCTGGTGGTGGCTGGTGGGGAGGGGGCCGAAAGCTCTCTGGTGGAGGGGGGAGGAGGAGGGAGGCCAGATGGATCTCTGGTGGGGGTGTGGGGGGCCGCTGCCAATTGAAAGCTCCGATCAGAGCAGCAGCGTTTCAGGTGCGATAAGCCCCGCCCACAGCGCAATTTAGACTTGCAATTTTTTTTCCAGGCTAAGTGTGTATGGGGGCGCCAGAGAGCAGATTTCCAAGTCGGATCTGAATTGCGCCCAGATTCAGCACTTAGAATCAAAATGATAAAATCGGGCCCATTGAGCGGGATTTTACAGCCTTGCTCGTCCTGACACCGTAAAATCCTGCCCGAGGTCAGGATAGCGCACGGTATGGGGCGGCACGGTAGCACAGTGGTTAGCACTGCTGCTTCACAACTCCAGGGACCTGGGTTCGATCCCCGGCTTGGGTCACTGTGTGGAGTTGCACATTCTCCTTGTGTCTGCGTAGGTTTCCTCCGGGTGCTCTGGTTTCCTCCCACAGTCCAAAGATGTGCGGGTTAGGTTGATTGGCCATGCTAAAATTGCTCCTTAGTGTCCTGAGATGCATAGGTTAGAAGGATTAGTGGGTAAATATGTAGGGATATGGGGGTAGGGCCTGGGTGGGATTGTGGTCGGTGCAGACTCGATGGGCCAAATGGCCTCTTTCTGCACTGTAGGGTTTCTATGATTTCTATGAGGTCAACGGACCTTTCCATTGTCCGCCCCTCGCCTGTTCCGATTCCCGTGGAGGGCGGGGTGGTAAAAGTCCGGCCAACAGCTCTAAGGCCCCACCTTCTCCTCGCTCTCGCCTTGCCCCTTGCCTGAGGTGTGGTGATCCTCGGGTTAAAATCACCACCAATCAGCTCTCCCCTTCAAAGGGGAAAGCAGCCTGTGGCCATTCTGGGACAATGGTGACTACCTTTCTCACGTCAGTTCTTACACCCTGTTATGTTGGCATATCCTTGCAGCCCAGGAGAAAAGGGGATCCAAACTGGTTTCCTAAAATATCCGCTCCTTTACAACAATGTCCTCGTTGTATTTATGCACAGTAACACAATGGAACCTTTAGCATGCCATCTAATTTGACAGACAAATTATGACATTTAAGAAGCTTAGAACACAACCAGAACTGAAGAGTGGTAAGCTGCTACTTTGTTGCCTGTGCAAGTATTTAAATGTTTGTTTGGCTGATATATAAAGGATCAGTTTTGAAGACTTGTTTTCTTTTGAGTCACAGAACATTACTGCGCCAGAAGAAAACTGGCTTCATCAAACTTCAAATTATAGCATAGGGCAGGTGGACAAACAATGTGTGTATCTGAAGTTGCTCTCTGTTATTTTAATAGAAGGATCAACCTGTGCAAAATAAATTAACATCTCTGTTAATTTACAGAGATAGGGGTTTCAATCTAACTCATCCACCAATTTTTCTCACTACTATTACACTGCTGATCTTTCCACTTGCTGTACCTGGATTGAACATCCCAGAAAATATATTTTCGTAATGTTCATAATGTGGTTTGGACACACGTAGGATAATATCAGTAAGAGATTCTAGCAGCCTGGGAATCCAATAAATTCCTTCCTTTATTATCTCTAGTTGATACTGGTGAAAATCTTCATTGTCTTTTAACTTTGCATCTCTGGGTTTCAGTGAGTTTCAAGGTCCCACATTCAAAAAGATTTATTTTATTAGGTCCCACCTGGCCTGCTATGTGCTCCTTGTTCTGAGCTTCAAATCTATCCAAGATCTTCCTCCATCCTTCCATTGCAATCTCCTCCAATCTTGTATCTTCCATTCTGACACCAATTGTACATCTCCCTTCCCTTTGTCCCACCAGTGGTGTAGGGCTGCTGGAGCCCACCAGAGCGCTCCAGAGCGCCATTCCAACACCTCTAACCAGCGGCAGCCCCAGCCCCTGAACAGTCCAGGTTCCCTCCTTTGCAACCCCAAACAACCCTGGTTCCCCAGCCCAAACAGCCTCAGTAGAGAAAGTACCCATAGGCAATATTATTAAGATGTGTGATAGGTTCATAGATACCTTCGAGCAGCATGCATTTATAAGTGAGCAAGAAATAATGTCACCCTATAAAAGACAAACTTATGAAACAAAAACCCATGTTGGTGAGGCAGATGAAGCCAGAAGAATATTCAAGAATACCTCCCAGCAGAGTACATCACAACTCTGAACTCTCTCCTGTAAGCAGAATTGAAGATGGTGCCAAGGGTAGGCACTACACAGCATCTTTGACAACAAAGAGGAAGAGAGGAGAGAAGAGAAGAACTTTAAATACCTATACATGAAGAAGAGCTACGCACCGAACAATATTTATCCCACAAGAAGCATCTAGAAATAGATATCTGGCCACTATCGCATTTCTGTTTGTGGAATCTTGCTGTGTGCAATTTGCCTGCTTCATTTCCTGCACTATAACACTGTTCATTAGCCATACAGAACTTTTCATTGATCTAGTGAACCTTCACTGCACTACCTCCAAGGCAAGTATACTCTTCCTTAAATCTGGAGACCAAAGCTAGATATAGTGCTCCAGATGTGTTCTCACCAAAGCAAGACTTGCTCATTCTTGTTTTCCAATTTCCTTGCAATAAAGGCCAATTAGAGTACATCGGAAGCAAAATCTCACCAAAGAGGCAAATTTAGTGCCTATTCATTCAGGTTATTGTCACCATAGAGGAAATTTACAGAAATCCTAGCCCTGACAAATAATCCATTTGTTACCTGCCATGACTGTGCAGAAAACTGCACAAACATTAGTCCCTCCTCTCATGGCTGAGGTGCTTTAGGCCTATATCCTCAGTGTTCCAGTACCTCCCTGAGGACCCTATCAAAGACTGATCCAGCAGCAGCTGTGCAGGGCTTAGATTGAGTCACTAGGATATGGGGCAGCACATCTGTTCCTGGCTCGGGAGGGGGCTGGGGGGTTGTGGGGTGGGGGGAGAAGGTAATTAGTGAGAAGTAGGAACTTCTTTGAAGTTGCTACTTCCATGTACCCTTACAACATCTCATCCCTCCTACCATACTGGCTGGAGCCTAGCTTGGTAAAGATCAGTGATGTTGTAAGGCTACAACTGAATACTTGCTAGGCTTCAGACAGGTTGGAATCCAAGGTTTGCTTGGTCATGATGGTGACTTACATGGACTCATTTGGGTGCCCAGTTTGATATCCACTGAAGCAGCCACTTTCTCCATGCCAGATAATCTTGCAATTCTGTGCTTGAGCAGTCCCCTGAACTCTTTCATCCTCTGTTGTGGAGATTATATAAAATATAAAAATAGAAATATAAAAAATGATAGTAAAAGTTTTTACAAATTTATAAAAAGGAATAGAGTGGCTAGAGTGAATGTTGGACTCTTGGAGGACGAGAGGAGGGATTTAATAGTGGAAAATGAGGAAATGGCTGAGACTTTAAATAAGTTCTTTGTGTCAGTCTTCACGGTGGAAGACACAAATAGTTTACCGAATATTAGAGATCGAGAGTTGGTGGGAGGTGAGGTCCTTAATACAATTACTGTTACTAAAGAGGTAGTGCTTGGTAGACTAATGGGACTGAAGGTAGACAAGTCCCTGGGCCTGGATGGAATGCATCCCAGGGTACTGAAAGAAATGGCTGAGGTAATAGCAGATGCGTTAGTAGTTATTTATCAAAATTCGCTGGAATCTGGGGTAGTGCCGGCTGATTGGAAAACAGCTACTGTTACACCGCTGTTTAAAAAAGGAAGTAGACAAAAGGCGGTTAGCATAACGTCCGTAGTTGGGAAGATGCTGGAGTCCATCATTAAAGAGGCAATAGCAGAGCACCTGGATAAGAATGGTTCGATCAAGCAGACGCAGCATGGATTCATGAAGGGAAAGTCCTGTTTGATGAATTTACTGGATTTTTATGAAGATGTGACTAGTGCGGTTGACAGAGGGGAACCGGTGGATGTGGTGTTTTTAGATTTCCAGAAGGCATTCGATAAGGTGCCTCACAAAAGGTTGCTGCAGAAGATTGGGGTACACGGAGTTGGGGGTAAGGTGTTGGGTGGATTGGGAATTGGCTATCTAACAGGAAGCAGAGAGTTGGAATAAATGGGTGCTTTTCTGGTTGGCAGTTGGTGACCAGTGGCGTGCCACAGGGATCGGTGCTGGGGCCTCAACTGTTTACCATTTACATAGATGATCTGGAGGAGGGGACTGAGTGTAGGGTATCAAGGTTTGCTGATGACACGAAGATGAGTGGGAAAGCCAATTGCGTGGAGGACGCGGAAAGTTTGCAGAGAGATTTGGATAGGCTGAGCGAGTGGGTGAGGATCTGGCAGATGGAATATAACGTTGGCAAATGTGAGGTTATCCACTTTGGAAGAAATAATAGTAAATTGGAATATTATTTAAATGGAGAAAAATTACATCATGCTACTGTGCAGAGGGACCTGGGGGTCCTTGTGCACGAATCGCAAAAACTCAGTCTGCAGGTGCAGCAGGTGATCAAGAAGGCGAATGGAATGTTGGCCTTTATCGCGAGGGGGATAGAATATAAAAGCAGGGAGGTCTTGCTGCAACTATACAAGGCACTGGTGAGGCCACAACTGGAATACTGTGTGCAGTTTTGGTCCCCTTATTTGCGAAAGGATATATTGGCCTTGGAGGGAGTGCAGAGAAGGTTCACCAGGTTGATACCGGAGATGAGGGGTGTAGCTTATGAGGAGAGATTGAACAGATTGGGTCTGTACTCGTTGGAGTTTTGAAGGCTGAGAGGTGATCTTATAGAGACATATAAGATAATGAAGGGGCTGGATAGGGTAGAGGTAGAGAGATTCTTTCCACTTAGAAGAGAAACCAGAACTAGAGGGCACAGCCCCAAAATAAATGGGGGCCCGTTCAGAACAGAGTTGAGGGGGAACTTCTTCTCTCAGAGGGTAGTGAATCTCTGGAATTCTCTGCCCATTGAAGTGGTGGAGGCTACCTCGTTGAATATGTTTAACTCACGGGTAGATAGATTTCTGATCGATAAGGGAATTAAGGGATATGGGGAGCAGGCGGGTAAGTGGAACTGATTCGCTTCAGATCAACCATGATCTTGTTGAATGGCTGGGCAGGCTCGAGGGGCTAGATGGCCTACTCCTGCTCCTATTTCTTATGTTCTTATGTTCTTATATGCAACACATCAATCAGTACCTGGTTACGTTGCTGATGTATCTCTAGCATTCTCCTTAACAATAGGTCCCAGAATTTGGCATCTCTACTTAGCTGAACAGAACCCAGAGTGGAGAGCTGCCAACACCCCCTCACCACCCCGCCACCCCCCGCCCCCCGCAGTACAGATTCTCCCCGGCTATCCCTGCCTCTACTGCCTGCTGGTGTCATTGTGACTTGTGAATCGTGAGGTTTAAACCCAACTCATTCTGGAAGTGGGTCTATTGAAGAGTGCTGGTGCACCCTCAGAAAGAATGGAACCTCTGAGCTATTGGCCTCATGCAAGTCCTCCCATACTTGCTGTAAACCTGGAAGACAAAAGAAAGAGTTCAGATTTAATCATCATCTTTCATTGATGAAATAAAGTCAATATATGTGTGTCGGAGATGTTCGTAATCTGTTGCCAGCTATCTGCAAGTTCCTTGTCTTTATCTCCGATAGAGAGAGGCGGAAATGTGTCATTCCTCTCCGGGGCATCCTGCTTTCCATCTGTGAGCTAGACTATCTGCCAATCCTTTCCCTTTCGCTGTCCTTAGTGTATTACACTCACTTCTTCTGCAAGGCGATAAAACATACGTGTGAACGCGTAAAGATTATTCATCCATTGGATGCAATGTACTTCATGAATTTTATAAAATTCTTTCATGGGATATGGGCGTCGCTGGCTAAACCACCGTTCATTGCCCATCCTTAACCACACTTGAGAAGGTGGTGGTGAGCTGCCTTCTTGAACCGCTACACTCCATGTGGTGTAGGTACACCAATAGTGCTGTTAGGGAAGGAGTTCCAGGATTTTGACCCAGCGACACTGAAGGGACGGCAATATATTTCCAAGTCAGGATATTGAGTGACTTGGAGGGGAATTTGCAAGTGATGGTGCTGCCCTTGACCTTCTAATGACCTTCTAGTGAAAGAAGTCACAGGTTTGGAAGGTGCTGTCGAAGGAGCCTTGGTGAGTTACTGCAGTGCATGTTGTTGATGGTGCACATTACTGCCAGTGTGCATCGGTAGTGGAGGGAGTGAATGTTGAAGGGGGGGTTGTGTGGGGTGATGGTGCATCACATTGAATAATGGTGGGGGTGAGTGGCAATGATGGATGGATAACTGGGGAGGTGAGGAAAGTGAAGGTTGGGGGCTGCTGGAAGTTGAGTGGGTGTGAGGCGTGGTGTGATGGAGCATGCTTGGTAAGACAGAGTTGAGGAGAGGGGGCTTCTTAAACCCCATGATTTGGGTGAATCAGCAAACATCCTCATTTTTTCTGACCTGGTTAGCTCAATCCATCACTCCTTACACTACACCCAAGCTCAGCAGCCACCTCAAACCAAGTCTCCTTGATGACAGCCACATGCTTCTTCTTCCCAGTTGAAATGTGTCCCTCCTGCTGCTGCCCACACCCAGCAGTCACCCAGTGATGTAGCATTAAATCTGGGGACTGTCCTTGCTCCACACACACCCATAGTAAACGGGGGTGATTCTGGCAGCCCAGCGGGCCGGCAGACTCAAGCAGAGGCCAGTTAGTGGGCTTCCAATGGGTACCACAGCCTCCGCCAGAAATCGTGCAGAGCTATGCAAACCCTACAGTGCAGAAAGAGGCCATTTGGCCCATCGAGTCTGCACCGACCACAATCCCACCCAGGCCCTACCCCCATATCCCTACATATTCACCCACTAATCCCTCTAACCTACGCATCTCAGGACACTAAGACGCAATTTTAGCATGGCCAATCCACCTCACCTGCACATCTTTGGACTGCAGGAGGAAACCGGAGCACCCGGAGGAAACCCACGCAGACACGAGGAGAATGTGCAAACTCCACACAGAGAGTGACTCAAGCCAGGAATCAAACCCAGGTCCCTGGAGCTGTGAAGCAGCAGTGTTAACCACTGTGCTACCATGCCGCTGCACAATGTATTCAAATTACAATTTACATCTAATTAGCGGGCCCAGGACTAAAGTCTCCAGGCGCTTCCCCCCGCCCCCCCAACCCTCTCACCACCCCCCTCCTCCACAGTCAGGAAAGCTTCTCTTCAGCAGGGTTTTCAATAGCTCCCCACTTGCAGTAAGCTGGCGGCCCAACCCCGCTGAAGTGAAGGGAGGCCATGGAGACCCCCCAGGAGGTTGGGGGTAAAGGGGGTGCCGCTAGACATTGCCAGCTTGGTAGTGCCAGCCTGGCCCCCTGGCACTGCCCAAGGGGCAAAGTGGCAATGCACAGGGGGCACCTTGGCACTGCCCACCGGTGCATTGGGCAATGCCAAAGGGGGTGGGGCCTAATGGGGGCAGGGCCTATTGGGGCGGCCCTCTGGGGGTGCAATCGGTGGCAGTGGGGAGTCCTGTTGCCACTGTGCACTCAACAGTGACAGAGGGAGAGAAGCCAGCGATTGGAGCTGGCCATCGGGCTGGGGGTTGTGGGGTGGGAGTGGCGGGGGAGGGGGGTGGGCGCTGCGAGGGGGGGGGAGATCAAGGTGGATCGGGGGGGGGGGGGGGCGCGTGGGTGGTCGAGGCTGGCCCAGACACATCCAGGGGGCCAACAATCGGGTGGTGGGGGGATCGGAGGAGCACCGATCCAGTGTTGCTGTGCGAGCCGGCAATCGAGCTGGCCAGCGATCGGGAGGCTGACAGTGTGGGGCTACTGTGCATGCGCCAATCTCAGCACTCACAGATCGGTGCATGTGCAGTGGCCCGCTCAGCGCTATGCTGCTGATCTCTCCAGCGGGAATAGGCCCCACCCAAAGATTTTTAGCAAGATTCACACGAGTGCACTCCGCAGTGTGGAAGATTCATTTTGAAAATCCTACTGAAAAATATGTTTTTCCGTGAATTCGACACTTAGAATTTTTTTGTCCCATCCAACATCTTCCAACTCCTCCAATTCCCAACTTATACATTGACCCTTTAGATCAAGCTGAGATAATGTCCTGTCGGTGGGCACCACTGCACAGCCCGCAAATGCGAGGTACCCTCACTCAAAAAGTATTGTTTTAATTCAGCCGAAATTGCAGATTCCGCACGTCTGAGGTTCCTTGTGGGTTTTTCTCTCACAATTCCAACAAGCTAACCACCCCTAACCCCATCCCCACCCCCAACGCAGAGGCCCCCTCAGAAGTTAGATGAATATGATTGCCGATATCTCCTTAGCCGCCAGGCTGAGCTCAGGTACACAGTATGCAGCCGTCATCATTCAGCTCATGTGCAGCCTTGCCCAAGGCACAGGGTCTACCAGACCCGAATGGCAGTGGAGGGAATGATTTTGTCTAAGAGTTAGAGCTTAGTTTTGATGCATGATTAATTCTCTTCTGTTGCCAATCTGAGATTGGCGATGTTGTGGCATTTCAGCAGCTGGTGGCTTTATTTCGTCATTTTTCATTAAATTAGGATCTTTGATACGGGAAACGCAAGGCAGATTAAACTTTATTTATCCAACGTAATCAGAGTCATTCTGTCCCGCAACTCAAATGTCACAGTTTCAAATAGGTGACACAAGGGGGAAAGTACGATGTGAGTCATCATCCCTTGGTCCAACTTTCTCTTGTACGACATCGGTATTTCACATAAATGAAAGTAAAAATGATAATGAAACACATATCTGGTCTTGAGAGCACTAGTGCACTGCCCCATTCTTTCTACAAATCCTTATATGGCAAACTGTTTCTAGAAACATAGAAACATAGAAGATAAGAGCAGGAGGAGGCCATTTGGCCCTTCAAGCCTGCCCAACCATTCATTACGATCATGGTTAATCGTCCAACTCAATAGCCTAATCCTGTTTTTTCCCCATAACCTTTGATCCCATTCACCCCAAGTGCTATATCCAGCCGCTTCTTTAATCAATTCAATGTTTTGGCATCAACTACTTCCTGTGGTAATCAATTCCACAGACTCACCACTCTTTGGATGAAGAAATGTCTCCTCATCTCTATCCTAAGTGGCCTACCCTGTATCGTCAGACTGTGACCCCTGGTTCTGGACACCCCCACCATCGGAAACATCCTTCCTCCATCTACCATGCCTAATCCTGTTAGAATTTTATAAGTCTCTATGAGATCCCCCCTCATTCGTCTGAACTCCAGCAAAAACAATCCTAACCTCGTCAATCTCTCCTAATGCATCAGTCCGGCCATCCCCAGAGTCAGCCTGGTAAACCTTCACTGCACTCCCTCGAGAGCAAGAACATCCTTCCTCAGAAAAGGAGGCCAAAACTGCACACAATACACTAGGTGTGACCTCACCAAGCAACATATAATTGCAACAATAATCCCTGCTCATGTACCCAAAACCTCTCGCGATGAAGGCCAACATGCCATTTGCCTTCTTTACCGCCTGCTGAATCTGCATGCTTACCTTCAGCGGCTGGTGCACAAGGACACCCAGGTCCCGCTACACACTCTCCTCTCCCAATTTATAGCCATTCAGATATTAATCTGCCATCTTGTTTTTGCTTCCAAAGTGAATAACCTCACATTTATCCAAACTATACTGCATCCGCCATTGATTTGCCCACTCACCCAACCTGTCCAGATCATGCTGGCGAATCTCTGCATCCTCGTCACAGTTCACCCTCACCCAACTTGGTATAGAAACATAGAACATAGAAAGTCACAGCACAAACAGGCCCTTCGGCCCACAAGTTGCGCCGATCACATCCCCACCTCTAGGCCTATCTATAGCCCTCAATCCCATTAAATCCCATGTACTCATCCAGAAGTCTCTTAAAAGACCCCAACGAGTTTGCCTCCACCACCACCGACGTCAGCCGATTCCACTCACCCACCACCCTCTGAGTGAAAAACTTACCCCTGACATCCCCCCTGTACCTACCCCCCAGCACCTTAAACCTGTGTCCTCTCGTAGCAACCATTTCAGCCCTTGGAAATAGCCTCTGAGAGTCCACCCTATCCAGACCCCTCAACATCTTGTAAACCTCTATCAGGTCACCTCTCATCCTTCGTCTCTCCAGGGAGAAGAGACCAAGCTCCCTCAACCTATCCTCATAAGGCATGCCCCCCAATCCAGGCAACATCCTTGTAAATCTCCTCTGCACCCTTTCAATGGCTTCAACATCTTTCCTGTAATGAGGTGACCAGAACTGCGCGCAGTACTCCAAGTGGGGTCTAACCAGGGTCCTATAAAGCTGCAGCATTATCTCCCGACTCCTAAACTCAATCCCTCGATTAATGAAGGCTAGTACGCCATACGCCTTCTTGACCGCATCCTCCACCTGCGAGGCCGATTTAAGAGTCCTATGGACCCGGACCCCAAGGTCCTTCTGATCCTCTACACTGCTAAGAATGGTACCCTTCATTTTATACTGCTGCTCCATCCCATTGGATCTGCCAAAATGGATCACTACACACTTATCCGGGTTGAAGTCCATCTGCCACTTCTCCGCCCAGTCTTGCATTCTATCTATGTCTCGCTGCAACTTCTGACATCCCTCCAAACTATCCACAACACCACCTACCTTGGTGTCGTCAGCAAACTTACCAACCCATCCCTCCACTTCCTCATCCAGGTCATTTATGAAAATGACAAACAGCAAGGGTCCCAGAACAGATCCCTGGGGCACTCATCTGCAAACTTTGAGATGTTATGTTTTGTTCCCTCATCCAAATCATTAATATATATTGTGAATAGCTGGAGTCCCAGCACTGATCCCTGTGGCACCCACTAGTTACTGCCTGCCAATTTGAAAAGGGCCCATTAATTCCTACTCTTTGCTTCCTCTCTGCCAACCAGTTTTCTATCCATCTCAATACACTTCCCCCAATCCCATGCGCTTTAATCTTGCACGATAATCTCTTGTGTGGGCTTTGCCAAACGCTTTATGAAAGTCCAAATATACCGCATCAACTGCACTCCCTCGAGTCCCACAATGCGTCTATCTGTACCATGCCATCACGGATGCTACTGAGTGGAGGATAAGTGTCTTCCCAGAAGTTGTGTCACCGTGGAACAGCTCTGGTCGGTCTTTTAACAGCCGGTTAGAGACCTTTGCACGGGCTGGTTCTAGGCCTCCTCTGAAATTGCTGCCACTTTACAATTGCCTCAATGCGCACACTCATCAACTTAAAACCTTGTCTGCATGTTTCAGCTGCAAGGATAAACCTTCTTCCTGATTGTTCTACTCTAACTGCTGTCCAGAGTTTAGAAATCATTGTATTGATGCCTTGTTAAACAGTAGGTGTAGCTGAGCTTTGGTGGCAAGGTTGTCAAGCTTTTACTAATGTAAAGTAGCAGGTTAATTTACAGTAGTTTTGTGATCTACAGCTGCTCCATAAACCTGCTGCTTTAGCCGACCACACACAGACACAGGTGAGAGAGAAATTGAAATACAGAATCAGAAAAATATGGGGGAAGCAGTAGAGGAGGAAACAAAAAAAAGGCCAGAATTCTCCAATCTCGCTCGTGCCTGGGATTCTCCAGTCCCGCCGCTGTGAGTGGAGATTTGGCTGAGCGCCAAATTCTCCATTCTCACTGACAGTGGTGACAGAGCGTATGTGACCGGCGGATTCCGGCAATAATCTGTGACAGGGTGGAGGACAGAATTCATGCAATGGAAAAAGGGACTGGCACAATAGTGGGTGATAATGGGAAAAGCAAAGAAACAAAATATGTGTCTAGATACAACAGCAGAAATATCACCAACAGCCACCATCCAAAGCAATTATGATCTGAAGTTTTCGAAACCAGTGTTGATTCCAGAAGCTTATAAAGTGCACAATCAAAAAATGAGGTGCTGTTCCTCTAGCTTGTGCTGAGTGCTGTTAGAATAGTTTAGAAGGCCAAGGAAAGAGAGGTGGGAGTGGGACAGAGAAATAGAACAGCAAGTGACAAGAGTCCCACGGCCTTTTTTGCAGCAGAGCTAACACATTCATGAAAGCGATCATCTCAACTGCATCCAAGGTGAACGAGCCGATATAGTGAGCAGTGAACACAGCATACTCAACTGAAAGACGTACAAGTAACTTGCTGCTTCACCCGGAAGGTGTATTTGAAGCTGTAGACAATGGGGACAAAAGGGCAGACCTTGCAACTTGTGTCCAGGTATGAGAGGGTGTGGTAGGAATCAGAAGGATGTGGGGGGAGTGATTGAAGAGTTTTCCAGGATGTGGAGGAGAATGGTCTTTTCTGAAGGCTGAAGGGCAAAAGGAGGTTAAGATGTAATTGATATTCCACTGGAGGTGACAAAAATAGCAGGCGATGATCTGTTCGATGTGAGAGCTGGTGAGGTGGAGGGTTGCCATTGCATGTGTCTTACTGAGATTCTTTTGTGTATGCATAGCCCTGTTTGCTTCAGTCTATGCAAAGACTTCATATTAAGATATTTTTGCCTATGCACAATTACAATTTAAATGCTAGACTGTAGGGGTAAACACTGCTAAGCTGACCAATTGTAGCTAACTTGACTACATGTAGAATCAGAAGGCATGATGGGTTAGCTAAAAATTGACTGCATTCCTAAAGGGTAAACAATGCAGGCAAACAACAGTTTCCCATAACAGCAGCTGACAGGATTGATTTTCTAGATGGAGACAGCATGCGGAAAACACTTCCAATAATGAGATAAGGGTTGAAATATATTTTGACTTTAGAGTGTGGGCCCTATTTTACTGTTTTGATTCTAAGTGCTGGGCGGACTTGAAACTGGGAGTGTTTCAGATGCTTAGACCCGTTCTGAGGCGCCCCCATACACACTCTGCCTGTAAAAATATCAGCAAGTCTGAATTGCGCTGCTCAAGCCTGTGGGTGGGGCTTAATGCACCTGAAACCCTGCAGCTCCGATCGGCACCTCCAACTGTGCATGCGCAGAAAATAAACGATAGAATGCTGCTCCCCTGCCACATCCCTCCTGGGCCGGATGATGCCTCCCCCTGGCCCCACAGACTTTGCCATACCCCCACAACAAAACTGACCCCCTTATCAACCCCCATCTCCCTGCCACCCAGACCGATTGTGGGCACCTCCCCCCCTACCAATCTAAGGCAGAGTGATCCATCCTCCCCCTTTCCCCCAACTGATCTCAGGCAGAGTGGCAGCGGACCCCCTCCCTCCCCCCCAAACCTCCCCAATGATCTTAAGCAGAGGGCCGTCGGATGCTAGGCACTTACCTCCTCACTAACTGGAGTGCCTGAATCGGACTTATATGGAGCATGTCTGTTTCGTGCTGATTCTGGATTGGCGAACGCGGTGGTAAAGTGGGGAAGTGCCGGTAAGGTTGGGTGTGCAGCCCATTAAGTCAATTTAAATACATGCAAATACATTTAAATGGCCATCATGTCCATTTTGGGCGAGGTCCTGATCGCGGCCATTTTCGGGCCTTGGTCAAGGGGAACCGGCGAGGAGGCGGATCATGCTACTCGCCTCACGCCCAACTTTACCAAGGTTTTGCGCCCGAAAACGGATGCAACGTGATGGTAAAATCAGGCCCTGTTCAGTTCAGTTCAGTTCTTAGATTCTGCTCATTTCAGCACTTTATTTTGTAGAGGGCCTGGCCGAGAGGCCAGTCTCCAAATTCTCTTTTTTGCATCTGTCACGTTAATTCTTTAAGTTCTTTTCAATAAAAGAAAACCAAATTTAAAACTCATACCAGTGCTGCCCTCTTGTCTCTTCAAACAAATGAATGGACCCAACACTTACCCTCCAACCTATCATAGACAGACCTTCCCTTTGGCTCAAATCCTTCCCTCCTCCACCCATTTTTCTTTCAGATTTAATGCTTGCTAAACCACTCAAACTCAAACTCCTTCCAGTTCTGGTGCAAGGCCATCAGCTTGAAACATTAATCCTGTTTCTCTCTCCATGGATACTACCTGACCTGCTAAGAGTTTCCAGCATTTTATTTTGCTTGTATTTTAAATCCATCTGGAGTTCAATGTGGATACACACAATAACGTCGACAGAGAAACAAAGTGTGAGGTGCCACTCATCTGAGAGCTGTAATGTTGGAGCATACATTTCACAGTGCGCACCATCACCATGAAAATAATAAAGATAAAAGTACGCCAGTTAATAGCTTCTCACTCTGCTTATTTCAATCCCACTATGATGCTGGTAAATTATGAAAACGACCCACTGATACTACACCATGAGTGCAATATCCTCGATTTAAATAAAATACTGCATCATTGTCCCAAAGTCCTAATGTGCTAAATTACAAAGTGTCATTAACTTTGTGGGGATCAAGTTTCCACTTTAGTTGCAATCCGCAATTCAGCTTCAATTGTACCTAAAATTCCACTAATACTGAAAAATGTTTCTTCCTCTTGTTTAAACGCAAAATCATTTGCATATTGGCAGAAACACAGCATTTTATGGCATATCTTTTTCAACAATAATTCTTTCTTCAAAAAATATTTATTGTAATATTGGTGCAATTTGATTTATATGCCATAACAGGCTTATTAAGCAATTTAGTGTGTCCAATCCATTGTGTGTGAGTAGCCCCATTTTAAATACTGAAAATTACTTTAAAACATTATTGTTATTCTTTCAAGGAATGTGGGCCTTGCTGCCTTGGCCAGCATTTATTGCCCATTCCTAATTGCCCTTTGGAAGGTGTGGAGATGCCGGCGTTGGACTGGGGTGGGCACAGTAAGAACTCTCACAACACCAGGTTAAAGTCCAACAGGTTTGCTTGGAATCACCTGATGAAGGAGCAGCGCTCCGAAATAATTTGATCCCAAATAAACCTATTGGACTTTAGCCTGGTGTTGTGCGACTTCCTACTGTGCCTTTAGAACGTGGTGGTGAGCTGCCTTCTTGAACAGCTGCAGTCCATGTAGTACAGGTACACTCACAGTGCTGTGAGAGAGGGAGTTCCAGGATTTGGCCCAGCAACAGTGAAGGAACGGCGATGTATTTTCAAATCAGGATGGTGAGTGACTTGGAGGAGAACTTCCAGGTGGTGGTGTTCCCAGGTATCTGCTGCTCTTGTCCTTCTAGACGGTAACGGTCATGGGTTTGGAATGTGCTGTTTGAGGAACTGTAGTGCACCTGTAGCAGAATTTGTGGGAAAGGCCAGTTTGCAATGCAAATTTTTTAAAATCTTGCACAAAAGATCATGTGAACTCAATTTATCCTGAACATAATTGGCATTAAAATTCCATTTTCTTTTCGTGCCAAAAACACACACAACCCAGCAGAAACTCGGGCCCTGTTTTTTTTAAGTGATCCTTGGCCAAAGCAACAGTGTCCTCCAGAATTGTTACAATGCTGATATATATTTTCAATATAATTATTTCTGGTTTCTAATTACAAGCTGCGGGGAAACCGACTCTGTGATTATCATAGATTTTGCACATCACAATATTCCAGTGTGTCAAAATATCATGACATTCTTTGCTGTTAATTTTGCACACTCTTTTAACATTTATGGGAACAGTGCACTCTATGTCAGAAAACTATTTTCATAGAGAATTGGAATATTTTATCACTGGCATTGAAATGGTTCTGCATGATGTCCAGAAGATATCCATCACTTGTGGCAAGTTGTGGCAGGATGGTCCCATGGCATAGTGGTTAGCACTGCTGCCTCACAGCACCAGGGACCCGGGTTCGATTCCCGGATTGGGTCACTGTCTGTGCGGAGTCTGCACGTTCTCCCCGTGTCTGCATGGGTTTCCTCTGGGTACTCCGGTTTCCTCCCACAGTCCGAAAGACGTGCTGGTTAGTTGCATTGGCTATGCTGAATTCTTCCTCAGGTGTACCTGAACAGGTGCCAGAGTGGGGCAACTAGGGGATTTTCACAGTTACTTCATTGCAGTGTGAATATAAGCCTACTTGTGACACTAATAAAATAAACTAATAAAAAAATAAACTATAAGGTTGAAGATGTCACTCTGCTGCCTATGGGCAGGTAGCGTTCTTCAACGACAGTGTGACTGTCCTCAAAAGATGTGTTGATTACAGCTGGCCGGAATTATCCAATGTCGTACACCCCACCACCACTGCCAACGAGACTGGAAAATTTGGCACTCAGCCAAATCTTCATTCACCGCAGCAGGACCCAAGAATCCCAGTCGCGGCTGAGGTCCGAGGATTCTGGCCATTGCCATTCTGTGATTGTGGAAAATGGGTGATACTGAATCAGCACCTGTTTTCCACCTCCCTTCATGTTTACTTTGACTGATAAAAAATCAGGAGGGATGTAAAGCAGCCCACCAATTAGTCAGTGCCCATTTTATATCATCACACAAAATCAAAATCTATTCCGAGAAATTATAATATGGTGGTGCATGTAAGATGAATTTCCTGCTCATAAACATGAACCTCCCTAACCCTTCATGTCCAGGCAATGTGTCGCTATGTTGCAAACTCCTGCCGGAAACATTGCACTCGACTAAAAGATACAGAGTGGAACGCACCATGGGTTGGACTTCACGTTTCTCGCTGGGGGGGGGGGAGGGTAACAGAGTGAATGCTCTGCTCACTCCCAGACCCAGTCATCCCAGATCGTCAAATCAAGCCTCAGATGGCCAATCAACAACCGCACAGCAGGAAGGCAGCTAATTAAACGGTGTAAAAGGGCGCTCCATGCCCAATCAGAAGTCTAGGTCAGGGCATCATGTGGTCAAGGGATAATGCAGCAAAGGGGAAGTTGGTCACGTCTACAAATTTAAAAGCCCCCTCCAACCATCTGAATCTGTCTTTCTTATGGAGAAGGCAAAAAAAAAATCAATGCATGAATTCAAAAATACATAGTCCAAGGATCTACATGCTACATACATTCCCAGAATCTACATGTTACATACAGTCCAAGGATCTACATGTTACATACATTCCCAGAATCTGCATGCAACATACAATCTCAGAATTTACATGGTACATATAATTAATAACTTATTGAACTTGTTCATTTCAAATTGCCAGGCAAGCTTCCAGGTTTGGGGTCCGTTCACCTTCTGCAGTTTCTGAGATTGGTGAGATGTTTTATTGGCTCGTGGCTGGAACATCCTGCTCCATATCACTGATATCTGTCTGAACCTCAGTCATTAACCCAAAGTGATGTTGCACTGTGATCTACTATTACAGTTTTATTGTAACATTTGCCAAAAACTTTTATTCTATGAAAGAACTACAATGGTAAATAAAGCAAGATGTCGGGGTGACATCCACAGGAATGGCAGCTGGGGCTCAAGAGAATCGCGAATCTCACCAGCAAGATTGTGATTTCTGATTTTTAAAGTTACAGTCATTGCCAAGGGTCCCACTCGATTCTGACTTTGCTATTTAGTTTTAATGGAGTTAACTGATTCAAGGAATGAGTGGACCCTCTTGTGACCTTCTGACACTTTGTCAGGAAAAAACAGGGGGCACTTTCACGCTGTCATGTTGAGGGGTGGGGACTCAACACATTAGTAGAGACGGCTGAACTGAGATTGGGGTGCCATTGTTAAAGGATGTATTATTAGAGCAAAAATTAACCTCCACCACACCCGCCAAGGAGGTCTCGGGGCTCCCACCAATGTCCCACTCCACAACCAGAGCCAGCATCTTCCCCGTCCCCCAAACAGCCAATGCTGGCAACCCCCCTCCTCCCCCCGAACATTGCCACCATCGGATCCCTCCCCATGCCCCCAACAATCAACGCCTGCATCCCCAGCTCCCATGTCCACTCCCCTTCCCACCACCACAAATAAATGGGTCCCTCCCGCCATGAGGCTCCCACTAGTGCCCATCTCTGGCACTGCCCTGGCACAGATTGGCACTGCCAACCTGACAGTGCCAACCTGTGCCGGGGCAGTGCCAGACCACTGCCTGGTCATGTCCCTCTCCTCCCAGGGGCTATACTCACCTTTACACCCCCAGGAGGGGGGGATCCGTATGACAGGTTGATGCCTGGGTGAACTGCCACAACAGCAAGGTTTGAAAATATACCTGGGGGAATATGTGGTGAGGGGTGGGGTGGTCTTTAATTATATTTAAATTGATTAAACTGTATTAAAATCAGGTTCACACCCAGATTTTTCTCTGACTTTTTCTGGAAACACATTGGTTTTCAGTCAGACCCCGCCCATTGTGTAGTGCATGGGCACAATGTCTGGAAGAATTTCAAATAAATAATCATTTTTGTGCATTCCAGATTAAACCTTTCTTTGATCTACTTCCCTTGTGGGGTCTCTACAAATGTCCCGTTTACTTTCCATCTCTTTGTCTCATTTCAAACTGCATGGTGTCCGCTGCCTTTAGCAACTAGGTTACTAGACAGATTTTCTGCCCTGTTGTCTTAAGATATAGTTGGCAATTAAATCCATTGACTGATGTCTTCCATCTGGAACCATTTAATAGATACAAGTACAACCACTGAGAACAGCTTCGCTTCATGAGACAGGTCAACCATTAGAATTGGGAACAATCTAATCCTGCCAATAAGCAAGCTCCATTACAAAATAGATCTGTGGTCTGCAAGAGGAAAGAAGGTAATTCATAGCTAAGAGACGAAGGGGGCAATTCTCCCATCGCGACCCACAAATGTTCTGGCGGGTCGCGTTGGGAGATGCGCGTGTCGACCATTTTGCAGGTTCCCCGCGAGCATTTATGACTCGCGTGCATCTCCCAACCAGAAAAAAATGGCGCCGCCAGAACTGAGCAGAAAACCAGCATGCCATTGATTTGCATTACTTTCCATACCTTAGCATGCCATTATCGGGATCGACACGGCAATCTCCATCCACATTAACGTCTCCGACCTCTTTGGCGTGATGTAACTTTGGCGTGAATCAGAGTAGGTAGATAAAAGTCTGAACCTGGCGTGGCAGCCTTGAACTGGCGTGAGGAGAATTTTGCTACTCGCGGAGTGCGGGGAATGTTGCAGGCAGGCCCTGGAGATGCCTGGTGGGCTTCTTCCTGCTGTCTTCAGTGGCTGGTCCATGGACCAGTGATATCTGGGGTGGGGGGGCTTCTATTTTCACAGCGCTCAGTGTGGGAGGCCCTGTCAAGGAGTCCTGCTCACCCTTCCCCTTCAGGGCACTTTGCAGTGGCATTGTCTTGCCGCGGGGTGTGGTCAGGAGTGCACCATGTGCTGACTGAGGCCTAATCAGATGAAGTAGCTGCTGCTCCAGGCCGAGGTGCAGAGGTTCAGACATGGACTGCATGGAATCTGCTGTCACTGGGCACACATCTGGTGCTGATTTGTAGTCTGTCCCTGCCCTGTGAGAAGTCTGACAACACCAGGTTAAAGTCCAACAGGTTTATTTGGTAGCAAATGCCACTAGCTTTCAGAGCGTGCTGCTCCTGCGTCAGGTGGAGTGGGAGATCTGCTAACAAACAGGGCATACAGAGACACAAACTCAATTTACAGAATAATGATTGGAATGTGAATCTTTACAGGTAATCAAGTCTTAAAGGTACAGACAATGTGAGTGGAGAGAGAGGGTTAAGCACAGGTTAAAGAGATGTGTATTGTCTCTAGCCAGGACAGTTAGTGAGATTTTGCAAGTCCAGGCAAGTTGTGGGGGTTACAGATAGTGTGACATGAACCCAAGATCCCGGTTGAGGCCGTCCTCATGTGTGTGGAACTTGGCTATCAGTTTCTGCTCAGCAACTCTGCGTTGTCATGTGTCATGAAGGCCGCCTTGGAGAACGCTTACCCTGTTTGTGAGCAGATCTCCCACTCCACCTGACGAAGGGGCAGTGCTCCGAAAGCTAGTGGCGTTTGCTACCAAATAAACCTGTTGGACTTTAACCTGGTGTTGTGAGACTTCTTACTGTGTTTGCCCCAGTCCAATGCCGGCATCTCCACATCATGCCTGCCCTGTGACACAGACCAGCCTGTAACGGATGCTGCAGTTGCACGCATAGCAATGGCTCAAGGGTGCGCATCTGCACACCGACCTGCATAATCTGTGCCAACATTTGTCACGATGGGAATCTCACACAACCCTAATTGGGCCATGCATGGCACCATGGATTGTGTGGTGTTGTCAGCTCCCACAAGTGGGGATATTGGCCCAAGTGAGGGATTGGGGTGGTGCTGGGTCTATGCAGCCAATGAGAATAATCCGTCATTCTCTGCTCTTTCCAAACCCCAATGTGCGGGTGGTTTGCTTGATCTTGATTCCGAATGTCCAGGGAGCAGTGGATGGGACACGCATCGCCTTGTGGGCCCCACATGCAGGACCACAGCAATTTGTGAACAGGTAGGGGTTCCACTCCCTGAACGTCCAAATTGTCTGCGATCATCAAATGAAGACCATGCTGGTCGATGCACGCCATCCAGGGAGTGTCCATGACAGCTTTGTGCTCAGACAGTCGGACATCCCTGGGCTCTTTGAAGACCAGCCCAGGCTCCCGGGATGGCTAAAGGGTGACAAGGGTTACCCGCTAAGGTCATGGCTAGTGACGCCTGTGCGGAGGCCCCAGACCGAGGCGGAGACCTGCTACAACGAGGCCCATGCAGCCACCCGGACAATTGTAGAGTGGTGCATCAGCCTGCTTAAGATGCAGTTCCGCTGCTTGGACCGTTCTGTGGCAGGGGGGGCTCCAATATGACCTTGTGCGTACTTCACGCATCATTATTGTTTGCTGCGCTCTGCACAATATCACCCAGCAGCGGGGAGACCAGCTACAGCAGGAGGAGGAGGAGCAGTGAGGGGGTGAGATGGACGTTTCGCCGTATGAAGAGCCGGAGGAAAGAGGGCGGGCAGCGATGGAAGGTGTCCAGCAGGGAAGGGCAGCCCGCTTCACCGAGCTGGTGCTGTGCAGTGAGGGGGGTGCAACCAACACACATCCACCACACCCCAGGAGCAAGTGCAGCCGCTATTCCCCCTCCGAACCGACCTGGGCCCTCAAACCACCACATCACCCTTCCCCAGCCTCTGTCATCCCACCACCCTATTCCCCAGAAACATCCAAACTGTTAATGTGCCTGGGCTGGCAATGGTTGTGAGTCTTGGTTGAAGACTGGAGGATGATGACTCGCTGTTATGCACTGGGATCCCTGCCCCTGGTGCCACTCAAGTCTGACTCCTACCTGTACTCCGAATACATGCAGCCACCCTGCCCCACGTAGCTATAAGGGTTGGGGACACATGTATTTTGGCCAATGATGAGGTGGGTGGGTGGGGGGGGGGGGGGGGGGTGGGGTGGGGGGGGGGGGTGGAGCGGGGGTGGGGGGGGGGGAACTTGCACCAAGGGTCTGGTGGATGTTGGGGAAGGTAGGACAGGCTCTCTGTAACATGTGGCTGAGTCTCGCAAGGCACAACAGATAGAACCTCTATGCATGGGAATGGGGACCACTCAGCCCTGTGGGTAGGAGGGGGGTGGAATCAGAGACACATTAGTCACAGCTGTGAGGTGCAATTAACAGTTTGTGTTCTTAACATTGATTAATAAACCCTGACTACTGGTGACCTTCACCCGTGCCCTCTTAGTGAACTGCAACTTTCTAACTTTGTGCGGTCTACTGCTTCTTCTAAGTGCTACTCCAGGATGCACATTGGAGGTGAAGATGTCCAGCTGTGATGCACGCCC
Organism: Mustelus asterias; assembly: GCF_964213995.1. Classification (NCBI taxonomy): domain Eukaryota; kingdom Metazoa; phylum Chordata; class Chondrichthyes; order Carcharhiniformes; family Triakidae; genus Mustelus; species Mustelus asterias. The sequence continues at coordinate 52,157,361 of NC_135804.1, read as the reverse complement.
CGTTGCCTGTGATGCCCTTGGCGGACGTCCCCTGGGTGGCTGGGACCTGGAGGTTCCAGCTGACTTGCAGATGGCACTGTTTTGGTGCCATCCTGTTCATCTTGCTGGCCCTGAGATGCCCCGGTGTGAGGAAGGGGGGAATCAGAAGGTCTCGGGATCTCCTGGGTGGAAGGCCCCGGCATGGGCTCAAGCCCTTCCTTCTCCCTTGGGGTGCCCAGAGGCCCGGGGACACTCCATGGGATGCCAGGATAGCTGGACTGGGCTCCAGAAGCTCCAGCGTCATCTGAATCTGCCAGTCCTGGAGGCCTAGATGCGTCAGCCCCTTAATCTGTGATCCCTCAGCCCTGGCCCTCTGAGACTGGGCCAAGCTCCGGAGCCCCTCCGCTACAGCATTCTGTGAGCAAGCCAGGCTCTGGAGCCCCTCAGCAGTAGCCCTCAGCCTGGGCTAAGTTGTCGAGGCTCATAGCCACGGCCTGCTCTGTCTCCCACATGCCCCCGATACCCATCCACATGCCCCCGATACCCATGGCCATCGAACACTGCCTCCTGGATGCCGAAAACACACTCGCTGTGTCTCCAGGATGGCCTTGACATGGTCACCCATGAGGACAGACCCCTGAGCCAGACTTTCCACTGCGGTCACCACCCTTGCAGTGTTGGCCTGGTTCGCAAGCTGTGTCGGCACCACCTCCTGCAGCAGCACTCTGTTGGACTCCCCTAAACAGCCTTGCAGTCGCAGCATGGTTGCTGACAGCCCTTCCACAACTCCCCGGGATTCCTGATGCATCTCCACCAGCCTTGGGAGGAACAAACCCAGAGGCCCAGCAGCTGGCTTGGGGACGGCTGAATCCTGGCCCCTGGCAGACTTGTGTGTGCCCGAGCCCTCGGATGTGCCCGCCTCCACCCAATGTGCATGTCTGTGATGTGCTCACCAATTCATGACCCAGAAACCTCAACACTAAAGGTGCCCACTGTGGTGATAGTCTCTTTGTTGGTGGTTGTGTGGTACATGCCGGTGACGCTTCAGTGGTGCTGCCCTCGGAGGATTCCTCAGTGCCTCCCTCTGAGGTGTCATCCAGGGGACTGTGGACAGTTTGCCCCAGAGCAGCAGGGGTGGTGGCAACACCCGAAGGGCCGGGTTCCTCTGGGTACAGAGCTGCAATAAAGAACACACATTGGGGGAAGGGAGGCAAAACATTCTATGCAGCATCGCACTGACTTCGAGGAGGACCTAAGTTGAGGGTGCGCTTCTGCTCACTTGCATGCTGGACGTCGACCTGGCTGTCGGTGACCAATCGGGAAGGCCCATCACCCCCTGCCAGCTCCATGGCACGCTCCTCAATGCTGGTCAGCTGCCACAGGTCAGGCACACCATCACCAGTCTGTGTCGTCTCATGTATATTGTGAATGTTCTTTTCCTGTGGGAACATAAGGTAGATAGCAAGCATTAATATATGGTGTATGGTGCACAATGCATGCCTGTGTCTTGGGCGTTGTGCCGGCAGTTTCGGGGAAAGCGGTCACTGTAAATCTGGGAGCAGGTTTGTGCGCAGACATCTTTGTGGCGTGACTGGCTGTGTGTTCATTCCTGCAGCTTATATACAGCTCTGGCTTATTAGGGGAGTGCAGGTGCAGTGAGTGCGGCCAGTCAAGGGCCCATTGGCGACAAACACTTGAGAAATTTTGAAGGTTGTATTCAGTTGAGTGTCATGCATCCCTTGGGGTGCTGATTGGCTGCCATTCAATAGGCTGCTGTGTCCAGCAGGGGTGCAATACTCAGGGCTCCTAATCGATTAGCTGCTGTGTCCAGGGGGGGCGCAATATTCAAGGCTCCCATTCAAGAGAGGGAATGATCACAAGCTGGGGTTGTGCATGTCAGCACAACACAAGTTCTCTGCAGGGCAGCAGTGGGGACAGTATGTTCAAGGGATGGAGGGATTGGGTACCCACGTTATCTGGAACCATCGGGGCATTTGGTGAGCGGGCAGCCATGTCTGTGTGCGGAGGGAGACGGGGGGGGAGTGAGCGATGTCTGAGGGGGGGGGTTGTGGGGGCCAGCAATGTCTGTGGGAGGTTGTAGGGGTCAGCAATGTCAGTCGGAGTTGGATGGCAGTGATCTAGATGCTGGGAAGTCTTTTCAGAAATCTCCCAGAGATGTGCGCATGCGCAGGTTCCTGCTCATCCCTCCTATTTCAGGCTCTTTGGCTTGACTAGGCCCCACCCCCTGAGCTTTTAATGATATTCACGATTGTGACCTCTCCATTACACAGAGTGTGGGAGATTTGGGTCTGAAGTTGCACTGAGGAAACAGTCGTGATCTAGAACAGTTTTCCCACCAATTCAGCATTTTTGGAAGAACTGCCCCCCCTTCCCCTCCAAGATACTTTAGACTGAGATGGCAAAGGAGGATTGGAATGCTTAGAGAACAGAGTTGCAGAAATAGTGCTAACTTTGTTTTGTTTCTGGATGCAAATTATTTCTAAATTAAATTTGCATTTTTATGAAGTAACATTCTCAAAGCAAGTTGTACAACAAATAGACATTGTTTGACACCAGTACAGATTGCCCAGAATGTGGTGGCTCTTTTTTAAAAAAATTGTGCCAATATCTGTTGCCCCTGTCTCAGTTGAAGGAAATCAGCACAAGTGCCCCTTTGAAGGGCGCCACTTGTGCAGGAGTCTTACTTGTCATTCGGTTCAATGGAAAGAAGCTGAAAACAAAACGCAATCAGGATATATTGTTTAATCAACAACACAGTTTGTGTCTTTTTTAACTGATACATAATGATGGCAGTGATGGGTCCAGTATCATTGACCGACAAACACATTTGCATGTGCCCTTTTGATTTAAGAACACACAACTAGTAAAAGTCCAATTTGAACAGAGCTAAAGGGAAACATCCTAATACTGTTCTGTGTACCAATTAGATGCTCCATTCACTGTGCTGTTCACCAGTCCCAGAAAGTGTGCCAGGTGAAGCAACAGCAGGAATGGTGTCCAGCCGTCAGTGGGTGAAGGTGAATGAAAAATATCTGCATGTATTTTAGAGAAACATAGTATTCTGCTATTGTGTATTTGGGTGCCAGATGGCAATTTGAAGGTTGAATTACAATGTTGCTTTTTTTTTGAAAGACGAATTTGCTATCTGCTGAATCGTACGGATTCTCACTCGTTTTCTCTCTCTCTCCCTCTGTTGTTTCTGTGCTTTTGCTGCCAATCGGGTGGGCAGGACAGCTGGTGGTACAAGGCAAACTCTTCCAGATGGAAGCAGCATTATACTGCTTGGCATCCCTATTGTGCAAAGGACGATGCTGTATGAATACTGAACATGTGGTATGACTGAGATTTAGTTGCAATGGGCATGTACAAAACAGATAGCCTGCAGCACCTCATTTTTGATTCAGGATCTGTACTTTTATGGTTGGATTTGATAAGGATGAATAGGCTAGGGCCAATATTAGCAGACCAATGAGTGCTTATTACAGAGAATTGCATTTTAGATAAAATATACAACACACAAATAGAGCATATGGTCCAAGTGGACTATGCCAGTGTTTAAACTCCACACGGACTCCTCCCCATCCCTCTTCAACCAATCCTATTAGCACAACCTTCATACCTTAGGTCAAGGGTGGGCAACCTGCAGGCCACATGTGGCCCTTCAGGCTTCAGAGCGATGATCACGAGACATTTTGTTGACGGTTGCCCACACAAAGTTGTCAGATTCTGCTGGTTTCCATCCAAGTAGTTTTCTTCCTACATGATGACTAAAGTGATACATACGTAAAGAAAGTAGAAGTGAAGTGCGGTGCATGCTGATTGCACGCAGCATTTACTGTGAGAACCGTGTGCTCCCTCTGCGTCCAATCAAAGCGTAAATACTTATTTTGTTTATACCATTTGAAATTGACAGTTCTATTAATATATGAATGATTAAGCATTTTCTATAACTCAGTGTGAAATATTTGGTGTGTATTAAATGTATTTAATCTTATCCATAGGGTCATGGTTAGCGAACAAGCCCGATTTCAATCTTGCAGCCCACTGAGATGAAGGAGGGTCACTCACGTGGCTAACGCACTGGCCTAGATTGCCTATCACTGCCTTAGGTGTTTGTCTGTTTTTGTTTAAATGTATCCATGTTATTTGCCTCAATCATTCCCTTCAGCGTTGAGTTCCACATTCAAGCTGGGTACAGAAGTTCCTCTTGAATTTGATAGTGACTCTTATATTTATGGTCCCTAGTTTTAGTTTCCCATATAAGTGGAAACATCGCTACCTCTACATGATCAAATTCTTTCATAATCATAAAATATTTTTTAGAAAGATATAGTTTCCTATGTGTTGTTTTAACAACCTGTTTATTTCAAATGGGTTAGCGATTGTGTTATTGAATCTTAATTGTGTGGGGCTCATTGTTTTATAGCATTTTCTCAATAGTTTCAGACCACATTCATACACACTTTATTCTGCCTACATATGCCAAAGCAACAACAGGATGAATCATAGCAGCATTAATTAGACATGCAAATGTTACAGATTTCAACACTGATTTGTACAAGAGTAACATTGTTCATCCTATTTGTTCAATTTAAAATGCTCTAACTCAATTTTCAGAGCTGGGTTGATTTTTATTTTACCAGAGTATTGTTATCATTCTTGTATTTTATTAGCTCATCTACAAATTAATGGTAAACATGCCTTCATGAAATGACATGTTACAAATTCCTTTCCTGTTTGATGAGAGACAAGGACATGTTCAGAAGGCAGGAATGCATGAACCATGTTAGCAGCATAGAATTACATAGAACTTACAGCACAGAGTATGGCTGTTCTGTCCATATCATTCTTAATGCTCCAGGTGAGCCTCCTCTCACCTCTACTTAATTTCCCTGTATCAACATTTCCTTCTATTCCTCCATTCTCACTTTCCTGAAGAACAAAGACCCAACCTGTTCAGTCCTTCCCAATGGTCATAATCTCTCAGTCCGTCCTAATGGTAATAACCTCAGTTCTAGGATTTTCCTTCTCATTTTTTTTTGCACTTTTCCTCAGTGCTTTCAAATCTTTGTCTTGTGGAGAACAGAAGTGTGTGTAATACTCCAAGCATGGTCTAACCAAGGTTGTATACAAGTTCACCATAACTTTGCTGCTTTTGATTTACGTCCCTCTTAACGTTTTATGGTTTCGTTAATGTGCATTTCTACTTTTTAATGGTTTATGCATATGTTCCCCAAGATCCCACAGCCCCTCAACTCCATTATGTGGCCATCTCATTCCTCCTGCTAGAATCTGGCATTTACTCGTCCATTCTACAAGTTTGTTAATGTCCTGCACTTTGTGGTAGTCTTCCTCAGTATCAACTCTGCCACTCTCAACTTGATACCATGTACATCCCTATATCCAAAATATTTATGAATAGTGAACAACAGTGATCCATGCACCAATTACTAATCAAATATCACAACCTATCTTCTGCCAATGTGAGTAAATATCCTTAAGCCCTAAACTCTTTTCTGTTGTGTAGCCAACTTTTAGAATCATTTTTCCACTTGTCCCCTGACTTCACATGCTTTGATTTTAGTCATAGAATCATACAGCACAGAAGAGGCCCTTCGGCCCATTGACTCTGCACCAACAAAACTACATCTAATGTACACTAATCCCACTTTCCAGCATTTGGCCCATAGCTTTGAATGTTGTGACATTAAGTGCTCATCCTCAACCGTTTTAATGGTTGTGACTATTCTCCCAGGCAGTGCAATTCCAGACTCCCACTATCCTCTGGGTGTAAAGGTTTTCCTTAAATCCCCTCTAAAAACTTTCTGCTCTTCACCTTAAAAAATTATGCCCCTTGTTATTGACCCTTCATCTAAGGGGAACAGCTGTTTTCTATCCACCCTATCCATACTTCTCAATCTTATACACCTCAATCAGGTCATCCTTCAGACTTTTCTGCTCTAAAGAAAACAATCCAGCCTCTCTTCAAATCTCAAAACGTTCCATCCCAGGCAACTTCCTGGTGAATCTCCCCTGCGCCCTCTCCAGTACAATCACATCAATTCTACAGTGAGACAACCAGAACTGCAGACAGTACTCCAACTGTGACCTAATCAAAGTTTTGTACAGCTCCAACATAACCTCCCTGCTCTTATAATCTATGGCATTATTGATAAAGGCAAGTGTCCTGTTTGCTTTAACTACCCTATTAACCTGTCCTGCCACCTCCATAGATCTGTGGACAAGCACCCCTAGATCCCTCTGTTCCTCTGAGTTTCTTAAAGTCCTGCCATTCATTAACTACTCCCTTGTCTTGCTACTCCTTCCAAAGTGCATCAACTAGCACTTTTCAGGTTTAAAATTCCATTTGCTACTGATCTGCCAATCTGTCTAACCTGACTATATCTTCCTGTCACCTAAAACCTTCTTCCTCACTGTTAACCACCCTACCAATCTTTGTGTCATCTGCAAACTTACTTATCATTCCACCCTCCCCACATTCTCATCTATATCATTTATAGATATCATTGCTGGAATTTTACCATCACACCTGCCCCAGAAACGGGGCAGGCGAGGCTCGCAGAACAGAATTCTCAATTGGCTTCAGGCAGGATTTTACAAGCCTCGCCCGAGCAAGGTTGTAAAATCCCAGCCCATGAGTCTACTTGCAAAGGCCTTTATATAGTAAATGCACTGCATCATGTTTTGCTACTCTTTCTGTTCTTCTTCAAAAAAATTAAATAAGATTGTTCCAACAGGACCTTTCCTTTTAAAATTTGTTCTGACTATTCTCTTTTGGACAAGATTTTGCTGTCAGTTGATCGAGTCAGCTCTCAACACTAACCTCAAAGTAAAATGTCCACAAAGATCTCACAGCCTCTGGGACTTGTGTTCTCCATTCTCAATCAGTTTGAATTTGGTGCCAAGTCATGGGATCTCCAAGCGCCCAGCAACAGTGATGTCATCAAGCATGGTAAGCAGCCAATCACATTGAAGTATTCTCATGGACAGCAATCAGGAAGCAAAATGCACTGATTTTTTTAAACGTGCAATAAAAGGTTCAAAATGATTCAAGCATTCACATGGGGAGTGAGCTGGATATTGTAATATCACTAACAAAGTTTTAAAAATTAAAAATGTGTTTTTTTTAAAATCACAATGGTGAAATTTAACATTCCACAAATACAAAATTTGTTTTTCAGAGCCAGCAAGGCTGTTCATCAATAATTACAAACCTTGTATATTGTAAGTTGTCCTCATTCAAAAATGCGTTACTCTTTTACAACCAGGTTTATCATGTAAAAAGGCACATTCTCATCAGTTCAGTAATTCCTAATTGGTTGCACCCTGGCTGGTCACCAGTCCTGGGCCTGCTTTATAAAAGACTCAGGTAATAAGTTCCAGCTGGGCAGGCCACTGCCTGTTACCAGGGGAACTCGTACTCAGTGGGCCCCATAGGGAGATCAATCAGTGATTCCCCCATGAGCCTCATGGAGGTTATCACACTGACTTTATTCCCTCACAAATGAGATTATGCCTTATGGACCTATCCCTATCATGCTTTTTCTTTTGTTACTTTTGTGACTATAAATTGTAGCGTGTTTTTACATTTGATACCATGACACCACTCTTTTTTGTTTTATTGTGCATTTGTAAATAAATGGAAAGTGTGACTGCCTTCCATCTTGTAAGATGATGGTTTGCGGCGTTGTGGTCAACACTGTGTTCAGCTAAGCATCATGTGGTGAGGCTCAGGTGTCTCACTCTGGTATGTCAGTCTCTGCCACTCTGCCACATTTGCTGTAGAGGAACACTATGAGCTGAAAAGGTATGCAATTCACTGCCTCTTCTTGAGCTTTTTGTTTCTGCTTGTCTCTTCCAATGCTGTTCCAAACAGTCAGCCTCCAGAAGTCATGGTCATCAGCGGCTGTCTCCCAGCTATCAGTGTCAGTTTCCACCATCTTTCGAATTTGCTTGCAGGTGTCCTTGTAGAGCGTATAAGGACATCCACCAGGTTGTGAGCCAGTGGCCAATCCACCATACAGAAGATCTTTGGATATGCAGCCATCATCTACATGATCGTACTGAGTCAGTGCAAACATCATCAGTTTAGCAATGACGATGGAATTAGCACATGCCAGGACCTCTCAGTTGGTGACCTTGTTCTGCCAGGAGATGCTAAGGATACATCTGAGACAGCGAAGGTGGAAACTGTTCAGTCTTTCTCCTACCTAGAACATGATGTCAAGGTCTCACCACCGTAGAGGATTATGCTGAGGACACAGGCTTGGTCGAGTCGCAGTTCAGTATTCTCTGTCAGGTTGCTGTTGCTCCACACTCTCTTACTCACTTTGATCATTACAGCTGCAGCTTTTGCAACGCATGTGTTGATTTCAGTATTAAGTGACTGATATGTCGGTGAATGTGGAGTTGAAGTATGTGAAGCTATCAACAATTTCCAGCATTATATTGTCAGTGCTGATTGATGGCAGTATGACCCCATCCTGGACCATCACATTATGCTGATGGTCAAACCAAATTCTTTGCAGCATGACAGAGGACAGAGTCTATTTGCTGCTGCAGGTGTCCTCCAGGCTGCAATGTTAGTGCAACATTATAAGTGTAAAGGAACTCTGCTTAGGGCTTGGTGTGCCTTTGTCTGGCATCTCAGGTGAACAAGACAGAACAGCTTTCTCTCCATTCTGGCCTGTAAGCAGACACCCTCTGTAGATGAGCTGAAGAAATATAAGAGCAGTGAATATATACCAGTGTCAGTGCCAGAACACAACCCTGTTTGAACCCACTGTGAATCTCACAGGGCTCCAATGCTGTGCTGTTGTAGCTGACCTTACCTGTCTCATTGTTATGGAAAGGGAAGATCATATTGAGCAGCTCCAGCAGGCAGCCAGTTTTCTCCAGCAACTTAAACAGACTGTCTCTGCTCACATGGTTGAATTCCTTGGTGAGATCGACTAAGGTGCGGGGCATGATTTACTGCGCAACCCACCATGAGTTTCACGGTGGCGGGAGGCGGCCCGTCATTGATTGGCGGTGGGATCTTCTGGTCCCGCTGTTGTCAACAGCATTTCTTGTTGAAGGTACCACTTGCCGCCATGAAACCCACAGTGGGGGTGCACTGTTGGCAGAACCAGAAGATCCCGCCATATGACGGCCAGAAAGTCCCAGCCAGTACACAATGGGTCTCCTTTGTTCACAACATTTCTCTCACAGCTCCTGGACTGAAAAGGTCAGGCCAATCGTAAATTTCCCAAGTCTGAAACCAAACTGTGATTAGGGATAGAATCATTCAGCCAGGCCAAATCCCATGATGCTCAGCAGAGAGATGACTCAATAATTGTTGCAAACTTTGCGACTGCCCTTGTTCTTGCACAAGCTCAATCAAGATCATTGTGTGTATTTATTTCTTCACCCTTAGACCAAAGATGTGTAGGTTAGGTGGATTGGCCACAGTATAATGACCAATTACACCTTAGTCAGGGGGATTAGCAGGGTAAATACGTGTGGTTATGGAGATAGGGTCTGGGTGGGATTATTGTTGGTGCAGGCTCAATGAGCTGAACGGCCTCCTTCTGCAGTGTAGGGATTCTATGATTCTATTTCTTAAATTAAATTCGAGCAGCAGGTTCTCTGGTGACTTTTTAAAAGTAAAAGAGGTTATTTATTATCACACACTTTCCCCAGATGTTTGAACGCAGTGTTTCAATCACTAATCTCATTCACATTATCAAACATGCAAAAACTAGATACAGGTAAAGTTAAAAACATAATTACAAAAAATGGCATTCATAACTCAGTCTCTATATAGATGCAAGCCTGATGTTGTCTTGGTTGAGTTGATACTTTAGTTGGTGTGAAGGTTTTTGAGAAACAAAGGATTCCCATAAAGCTGCAAAGTCTCTTGTAGACAAATAGGCAGGAGGTTGGTTCTCAGGTGGAGTTGGAAGCTGGAACAATTATAATACTTTGACTGCATTAGAAGACTTTCAGTTATTATGGTTCAGCTGGTTCAGATTTTTCCTGGTGCTTCAGATGTTTCTCTTAGACACACATACACATACAGATTTGCTTTGTTCAGGTTGTATTATATAGTGTAGGATGGTGGCATTGTGGTACTGACATTGGACTAGTAATCCAGTGGCCCAGGCTACTGTTCTGGGGGACAAAGGTTCAAATCCCACCACGGCAGCTGGTGAAATTTGAATTCAAGTAATAACCTGGAATTGAAAAGCTAGTCTCAGTAATGGTAACCATTGTTGATTGTTGTAAAAACCCATCTGGTTCACTAATGTCCTTTAGGGAAGGAAATCTGCCATCCTTACTGGATCTGACCTGCATGTGACTCCACAGCAACTCCACTGCCCTCTAGCAAATCATGATGTGGAGATGCCGGCGTTGGACTGGGGTAAACACAGTAAGAAGTTTAACAACACCAGGATAAAGTCCAACAGGTTTATTTGGTAGCAAAAGCCACACAAGCTTTCGGAGCCCCAAGCCCCTTCTTCAGGTGAGTAGGAATTCTGTTCACAAATAGGGCATATAAAGACACAAGCTCAATTTACATGAATAATGGTTGGAATGCGAATACTTACAACTAATCAAGTCTTTAAGATATAAACAATGTGAGTGGAGAGAGCATCAAGACAGGCTAAAGAGATGTGTATTGTCTCCAGACAGTGAGACTCTGCAGGTCCAGGCAAACTGTGGGGATTACAAATAGTGTGACATGAACCCAATATCCCGGTTGAGGCCGTCCTCATGTGTGCGGAACTTGGCTATCAGTTTCTGCTCAGCGACTCTGCGCCGTCGTGTGTCGTGAAGGCCGCCTTGGAGAACGCTTACCCAAATATCAGAGGCCGAATGCCCGTGACCGCTGAAGTGCTCCCCAACAGGAAGAGACCAGTCTTGCCTAGTGATTGTCGAGCAGTGTTCATTCATCCGTTGTCGCAGCGTCTGCATGGTTTCCCCAATGTACCATGCCTCGGGACATCCTTTCCTGCAGCGTATCAGGTAGACAACGTTGGCCGAGTTGCAAGAGTATGTACCGTGTACCTGCTGGATGGTGTTCTCATGTGAGATGATGGCATCTGTGTCTCACGTGAGATGATGGCATCTGGGTAGTTTGCTGCGGACAATGGACCATTGTCCGCAGCAAACTACCCAGCCTTCAGGAGAACAGTGACCATGACACCACACAACCCTGCCACAGCAACCTCTGCAAGACGTGCCGGATCATCGACACAGAGGCATGGTACATTGGGGAAACCATGCAGACGCTGCGACAACGGATGAATGAACACCGCTCGACAATCACCAGGCAAGACTGTTCTCTTCCTGTTGGGGGGCACTTCAGCAGTCACGGGCATTCGGCCTCTGATATTCGGGTAAGCGTTCTCCAAGGCGGCCTTCACGACACACGACAGCGCAGAGTCGCTGAGCAGAAACTGATAGCCAAGTTCCGCACACATGAGGACGGCCTCAACCGGGATATTGGGTTCATGTCACACTATTTGTAATCCCCACAGCTTGCCTGGACCTGCAGAGTCTCACTGTCTGGAGACAATACACATCTCTTTAGCCTGTCTTGATGCTCTCTCCACTCACATTGTTTATATCTTAAAGACTTGATTAGTTGTAAGTATTCGCATTCCAACCATTATTCATGTAAATTGAGCTTGTGTCTTTATATGCCCTGTTTGTGAACAGAATTCCCACTCACCTGAAGAAGGGGCTTGGGGCTCTGAAAGCTTGTGTGGCTTTTGCTACCAAATAAACCTGTTGGACTTTAACCTGGTGTTGTTAAACTTCTTACTCTGGCAAATCACTCAGTTAAAGGGCAATTCGGGATGGGCGATTAATACTGGCTTTGTCAGCGATGTCCACATCCATGAAAGAATAAAAATAACTGCAGTCCGTGACAGTTAATTTCAGTTACATGATTGCAGACACTTATGGTGTCCATACCACTATGATACAGTAGCAGTTGACAACAGTCAGTCACTCTTATCTCGGTCCCATTTTGAGCTCAAATATTCTCCTTTGTTCATTATGGCACATGGAGGTCACTAGTTTAGACATTTCATATTCTTCAAACACTGAGGTGTTTAAACATTTTGCAACCATCTTAACAGAGTTTTTGGTTACTTTCACAAAGTCCATAAAATCCAATATCTGCCTGCTTGTACTGAATGTAACAGTCACAAACTTTCCATCACACAGATCCTGGGGCACAGCCCCCTCCCTCCAGCAGAGACAGAGAACTTTGTGCAGATGCTGCAGGAGTTGCTGGTTTCCCATGCTTGGTGAGTTCAGGGGATATAACATCATGGCAAGTGAGTCAACAGCTTTGCTAAACTCCTCTAACTGTGGTTTCAATACCCAGTTCTGCTATGACAGACAGGCTTTCCATGGTGTTTAGAGCTTTCCTTGGTGACCGTATTATCCTGAGAGTACAACTCAAGATAGTGTTCCACTCCACATGTTTATTGCAGTCAATGATGATCTCCCCTGCCTTTGTTTTCAATGGAAACATTTTCTTTGCAAATAGATGTGTTGCCTTTTTGATTCCTCCATACATGCTCCAAGAATTCCCTGTATCCAGGGACATCTGGATATTCTGGTAAAGTTGTAACCAGTCATCATTGGTGCACCGTCTAATGGTCTGATTAACTTTACTTCAAGCAACTCTTAGTGTATTCAGAGTCCTCTTGCTCAGATCTCCTGAGTGATTCATGAGAGTGGACCACTTGGCTTCAGTGACAGGTTCCATCACAATGATGTTAGCCTTGAATCAATCAGCATTTTTCAACTCTTGTTTACAATATATTGAGAGTATGGTATTGTAGATTGTGTCTCAAAGTGTGTTCCATCTCATCTCTGCACTCCTGGAGAGCGCCTGTTCAATTGAGTCAAGAAACTGTTGGCTTTTATCTGGTGGGCAGTATGACTGATGTTGATACATGGACAATGTTTCTGCTTTGAGTGAGAAAGCTATCCAAATGTAGCATCTTAATCTTAGTGCACACCTGAGTGTGGTCTGCATTGCAGTCAGGGTAGCTGTGAGCATTGGAAATGCTGTTCAGGTAGTGACATCTGGCAATGATCAGATCTAGCTGGTCCCAATGTCTTGATGTTTGATGTCTCCAGGACGCCTTGCTTTGTTCTGAAAGAAGGTGTTTGTTACACAAAGCTCGTGAAGCAGTAAAGCTATGATGAGGCTATGATGCCAGAGGCAGGAGGGCAGTGCCCAGTCTTGTGAGGAATTCAGCCAGTAAGTAAGCTTGTTCTGATTGAGGGATTCTGTTAGCAGTGTCAAGCTCCTCATGAAGCTGGTCTTTAGCCTGTGCTGGAGAACAGCATTGGAGCATAGATACTCATGAAGTTAACTGGCCCCATTTCAGTTGAGCAGTGGCTGGAAATAACACATTCTGAATCATGGCGGGGGGGCAGCACAGTGGCACAGTGGTCAGCACTGCTGCCTCACAGCGCCAGGGACCCAAGTTCAATTCCAGCCTTGGGTCACTGTCTGTGCGGAGTTTGCACATTCTCCCAGTATCTGCATGGTTTCCTCCGGGTGCTCCTGATTCCTCCCACAGTCCAAAGATGTGCGGGCTAGGTTGATTGGCCATGCTAAATTGACCCTAATGTCAGGGGGATTAGTAAGGGTAAATAAGTAGGGTTATGGGAATAGGGCCTGGATGGGATTGTGGCTGGTGCAGACTCGATGAGCTGAATGGCCTCCTTGCGCACAATAAAGAGTCAATGATTCGATGATTCATTTGTGGGTTCTGTCATCAAGAGTAGCAAGTTCCTTACAGCAAACTCTACTTTGTTCATAAGATTCCTCTGAACTTCTCCCCTGCCAGAAGAACACTTGAAAAGCCATAACATACAAAGCTATGGACCAAGTGCTGGAAAATGGGATTAGAACAGATAGGTGTTTGATGGCTGGCGCAGACATGATGGGCCAAAAGGCCTTTTTCTGTGCTGTAAAACTATGGCCAGAATTTTACCGCTCCGCCCGCCCCAGGAATTAGAGAGGGGTGAGGGGTGGAGCATGGAAAGATCGGTTGACCTCAGATGGGATTTTAGGTTTCGGGACAAGCGAGGCCCTAAAATCCCACCCTATGACTCTATGAACCTGTGAAGCTTTTCTTTCAGTGATTTACTCTCAGCAAGTCTGGTCTCTCATAGGGAAGCTATATCAATGTTCAGCGCATCAAGTTCCAAGTCAACCACAGCTACCTTGCACGGGTCATTGACCAGCTGCAAGTTGTCTGTCTGCCCTGTTCAGATAGTCCTGACGTTCCAGCTTGCATTTTTTAAGTTTGTTCTGTGTGTTTGCCTGGTGCAATGGAATCTGTCCAGTTGTTCAGCAGAGACTCTAAGCTCCATGTAGACATTGAAGATGGACTGTCGTGGGTTAGCACTTTACTGTCAAGGACTGTCTGATTGGAAATGAACAGTGACTGATCATTGGGACATTGGTCCCTCCCACCATTGGAGACAGCCTGTAACATCCACTCTCCAAGCCTAACGAGTTGAGCTTATCAATTGTAACTGCTGTCTCCCATGTTATGTTAGCACACTGCAGTGAAACTGGAATGCTCTCTCCAGGGCAAAGTTTATGGAGAGCCTGGGTTGTTCAAACATCAGGATCCCTCTCTCGATCTCTCTAGTTCAGTCCAAAGGAATGCAAAGCACTATGTTTGGCACTGGCTTCATTGCAGGTGTTGTCAAAAGTTGACCTGTTTAGACATTAGCCTCTGGATTCCACTCCAGATTTACTCCCTTAGCCTTCACCTCTCCTCAGGCCCAAGGTAACCACAAAGGCACCATAGAAAGCATCCTTTCTGGATGTATCACAGCTTGGTATGGCTCCTGCTCTGACCAAGACTGCAAGAAACTAAAAAGGGTCATGAGCGTAGCCCAGTCCATCACACAAACTAGCCTCCCATCCATTGACTCCGTCTACACTTGCCGCTGCCTCGGGAAAGCAGCCAGCATAATCAAGGACCCCACGCAACCTGGACATACTCTCTTTCACCTTCTTCCATTAGAAAAAAGATACAAGATTCTGAAAAATGTACCAACTCAAGAACAGCTTCTTCCCTGATCCCATTAGGCTTTTGAATAGTCCAATCATTGCAGGCTTGGAGGGCCGAAGGGCCTGTTCCTGTGTTGTAATTTTCTTTGTTCTTTCCAGAAGGGAAGGGGGTTTTAGTTCAGTCGGGCAGCATGGTCGGTGCAGGCTTAGAGGGTCGAAGGGCCTGTTCCTGTGCTGTAATTTTCTGTTCTTTGTCCTTTATATATTAGGCTGATCTTTCTCTTCACCCTGTATTCTGCACCCTATCCTTTCCATCTTCCTATGTACTCCATGAACGGTATGTTTTGTCTGTACAGCGCAAGAAATAATATTTTTATCCTGATACATGTGACAATAATAAATCAAATCAGAAGCAGTGGAGTTATTTGCCCATAGCCGGGAGTTTGGTTTATGAGTATCAGGGCGTGTCCACATGCTGGTGGGTCCTGCACACTGCATGTCTGGGGGTCAAAACCCCTCACGTTCCTCTGAAGCTTTAGCTTGGAGGGGCTGAGGGACCCAGTTTTCCTGTGTCGCCACAAGGAGGCACAGTTGAGGACTTGTTGATGTAGAGGCTGTGTACCGATAGGCAGAGACTCACACATTTGCGTCTCTTTTTTCTCATTGCTGCGAGCCAGTGGTGTGGGCTGAAAATGAGAAGCAAACTAGCACACACACACATGCGGAAAGCGTGCTCACTCACTCTCTCTTCACCGCACATCGGACACATCACATCCACCTGTTGGACACATATACCTAATTTTATTAAGACCTTGTTTATTTAACTTAATTTGTTCTAACTCGGTCCCTGTCCTCTTCAGAAAGGAGTTAGAGAGAGTGGCAGTGTCAGCAGATGGTGCATATCAAACACTGCCTTGCATTTTCCCCCGGCGATGGTTCCGTGTGCTTTGCCGAGACTGTAGGAATAGCCGTGTGGTTACCGATAAGTGGACAGGATGCCAATCCAATTGGTCCTGCGGTGACTCTAACCGATAAATCACTGAAAACCAACCCTCTGGCTATCGAGGTGACCCGGCGGGAAAGCCATCGCTTTCTTAACCTTACTGTCCAGCCTGTTTGGGGTGCCCGTTTACATTTGCACGCTGTTATAGCACTGAATATGTCAGTCACATGGGGCAGCAACAGTTTGGGGTTAGAATGAGCCTGTTTCGGTAGATATTCATTAGTTTGCAATCTGGATTAGTGTTCTCACTGCCCCTTCCCCGCCAAGCCTTCCAACTCTATCTCTACATTAATGTGTCTCCAATACACAGGTTAAAGGAGGCGCCTTCGCACTTGTTTTACGGGCTAAACTAGTTGAAGACTGTAATTGAGTCTGGTTCGTCAAAATAACACGGATTTGGAGACACTCCAGGATTGGTGTGGATACAGACATGATCATTATGAATGCAATAAGACTTTCCTTGTCATGATTTGGGTTTTATTAGCTAGACGTTCTTTTGGCAGGGGGCTGGTTAATATCTCAATGTGGTTTAACCAGAAAAGGTTAAAAAAAAAAGCAACGCGGGGACCTGGTGTAAAGGGCACATTGTGTGGTTTTAGTGAGACGACTTTAAAATAAATCGTCACCTTCAGCAACAGAGGCGTGTGGAGAGAGAGAGAGAGGCTTCACATCGTGCTGCTTCTTGTATCATCTGGAAATAAAGGGAGTGCAACTTTGTGAGAGCAGCAATTGGCGCTCACTTACCAGAGGAGAGCACCGTGTGACTGAAATAAAAAATAACAAGGAGGAGTCTGAGTAATGTGAATGTGTGTTTGTTTTACACACACGGTGAGAGTTGAGGGGATGAAGATGGTGGGAAGTTTGCTGGCGGTGTGACAGAGCAGGGAGGAGATGTGAAGCCAGCTCGAGCCCACCCTCAGCCTGGGCGCCAAATTCTCGGCGCAAATTCTTTCCCCCTGAAGTTCGGCGATCCCGGTGGATTTTTGCTTCCAGCGCCTGTAATCTTGCGACAAATTCAACTTCCATCCTGAACTTTTGTTGGCGAATGGGGACCGTACAAACTTCCTAGGATTTAAGAGATATATATTTTATATAGAGAGGGCGAGCTAACCAGAACTGGAGGTAGGTGTGGAAGATGTTCGACCAAGTTAATGTTCGATGGTGAAGCGAGATTGCTGATTTATTCTTCTGTATCTCGCTGTGTTGTTGTGTGAATGTTAAATTGTAGAATCCCTAGAAGAGGCCATTCGGCCCATCGAGTCTGCACCCACTCCTTACCCAGGCCCTATCCCCATACATTATTCATGGCTAATCCCCCTACCTACACATTTGGGACACTAAGGAGCAATTTAAACTGGGTAAATGTGGACACTATATGGGGGGGGGGGGGGGGAATGGTTGTGTGAGAATGAGTGAATGTGGCCTCAACTGTTAAACATTAACACCCCAGGATCACCTCAATCTTATTCCCCTCTCCCTCCCCATTTGTCTCTCAATCTATTACCGCGGACATTCCCTCCCTGCACTGACACCATGTGAAAACCACGTTGCTCTTGGTGACCTGTGTTGTGCCTCCAAAGGGAAGATGTCCTCAAATAATTGCCCCTTGCTGATGTGCGATTGAGAATGGTGTCCCGGTAACTCCAATACAAACAAGTAGTCAGTCCCTCATTACAATCTGGCGGGAGCCGAGGGTAAGGGTGAACTGAAGATGGCTGGCTGGCTGGGAACACGTTTCTTGGGCTGTAGTTGGAGTTTGATTCCGGCTGAGGTCAGTCAGTGACTGGGCGGGAAGTCAGTCGCATTGCTACCTCTTGATCGGCTTCACGTTACTCTGAGCTTTCGCTCCGTGCACGGGCTTGGATATGTCGATATTGGCAGCAACCAGTAGCTTCAATCCTTCCCTTCGAGAGACTCTCACCCACTTACAGGGTTAAAATCCCCCCTTTTTTTAGATTGGCAAAAATCATGTTCTCGATAGCGAGCCCCCCCCCCCCCCCCCGGTTCGGTCCTGTACTCATTCTGTTTAGACTGTGACTGAGATACAAGGCAGCTGATCAGCAACCTGAGGTCTCCATTGGGAGCAAATAGTAAGTGTCCTCAGTGCTGTGATTCCCATCCCCAAGGGGCTCAGTGTGTCTCTGCTATCTATACTTTCATTATCCATTCTGTCAGGGGATTACAAAATCTCCTGGGTAAGTGTCACCTCACCACCTCCCAGGACCTTATGTACCCAATGCCACTTCCCAAACAACCACCCTGTTTGGAGCTGCACGGCTCTGGGTTGGGTGCTGTCTGGGACAGAAGGTCCTGAGCTCCAGCCCCACCCACTTCTGGAGACTTCAACACTGGATCTATCGACAACACCGTGCCGTGACTGGGGGAGTGCTGCACTGTCAGAGGTGCTACTGGCCAAATTGAGGCCTTTCTGCAACTTCTCCGCTAGATGTAAAATATCTCCTGATGCTAGCAGAAGAGCAGGGGCTTTCTCTGTCCAATATTCTTCCCTCAACTAACATCAGTAAAACAGATAATCTGGTCAGTTATTACTGTTTGTGGCTGCTGCTTCCCAGGACATTTAATTGGCTGTGTAAAGTTCATTGGGTTACCCTGAAACTGTGACAGGTGCTATATAAATACAAATTCTTTTCTTTTTCATAGAATATACCTTGTATTTTACTTAGTTCTTTATTTCCAATTTCTATTACTTCAAGTATTGGATTTACATTTAAATTGTTACTTGTAGCAGGAACTTTGCTTTGATAGTTCACCTAAATCACATTCTCATCACAGTACTGTAACTGTTTTCTCAGAGTCCACACAACCTAGACATTCATGCTGGAGCCAAACCGTAAAGGATTGGCACAAAACATTAAACCATCTTAGTCTTTCTTTGACTGCAGAAAGGGGCAGGTTCAGTGAGCAGTGCTAATGGATCTAGTTGAGTATTTTTGGTGCCATGGGTTCTGAAAGATACTGTCAAAGTGGCAGTGAGTTTTTTTGGGGATTTTATTCTGCTCAGTTGCCCAATTTTGCATGTTGGAGATTTGGACTCTGATAAGAGGTCAACGCTGTGATCGCAAAAAGGTCACTGGTTTTGTTTCCTTTTAAAGCAAGGTAGCTCTAACCACTAAACATGAGGGGAAATAATAGTGAGGCAAACAATGAGGCTTTGCTGTTCGGTGCCCTTTTGTGATATTGGGCAATATGATCTGCCTTACCATATGTAAATATAAAGAATCCAGAACACAGCAGGGCCACATCATGAAGTGATTTGGTTAAATAAAAAGGTTATTTGTCAATATAACTTAAAGGGCAGTTTCACCCAATTTGTTTACAATAATTTGTTACTGGAAGGTCATTATGCTGCCCTGAAATCTTTACAACTACAGTGTTCTGGAATGTAGGTTTATGCACCATCTCATTCTTTTGGAAATCTTGGGTGGGATTCTCCCAAAAAAATTCTAAGTGTTGAATTTGCGTAAAAACTGGAGTAAATCCCAATGGTTTTGTCAGTGGGACTTTCAAAATGAACCTCCCTCACTCTGTGCACTGAATTTAAAAAACTGTGGTCAGGCCCTATTCCTGTTGGAGAGTCCAGCAGCACAGCGCTGAGCGAGCCATCGTCAGCATGAGATCGGCACATGAGCAATAGCCCTTCCCGATTGCTGGCCAACTCAAACGCTGGCCAGCCCCATGACCCAGCCTGCCTCGATTTCCCCCACCGCCCGACCCCCCACCAGTCCTGATCTTCCGATTCCACCTCCCCCCCCGGACAGTAATTGGACAGCCCGATTGCTGTCCCCCTTCTCTCTGTCACCGCTGAATGCGAAGAGCGGCAGCAGGACTTTCCCACCCCCATCGATCTTCACCCCCCCCCGCCCCTATAGGCATCGCCCCTGCTCTGGCCCCATCCCTTGGCATTGCTCGATGCCCGGTGGTTAGTGCCATGGTGACCCCTGGGCATTGCCACTTTGCCCCTTGGGCTGCGCCAGGGGGCAGGCTGGCACTGCCAAGCTGGCAATGCCCGGGGGCACCTCCCTCTTGTCCCTCAACCCCCTGGGACATCTTTTGAATTGTAGTCAGTGTTTATAATTTAGATAAACTACCAGTTAAGATCTAGCCAGTGTAAATATCACACTCTTTAAAAACGGCAGAAACAGAAATAGCTTAGTGGGTTTGGAGTCGCCCGCAAATGCTATTGCATGGGCCCAATATGATAGATAATAGCACAGATAAAATTGGTTGTTTAGACACCATACATCCTCTGGTATTTTCCTTTGACATGTGTGCATCCTTTTGAAAAGGTCAGGAAGTTTTCTTTTCAACATACTGTATATCATTTTGATACTTTCATTATTCTGTTCATTATTTTTGTTTAAGAGGAGCAGCATGGTTGCCAATTATATTTTGACAATAAAAGACAGAGCTCACATTTTTGCAGCACCTTTCCTAACTTTAGTGTAGCCCAAAGCACTTCACAGATAATGAGTTACTTTAAAAGTGATGCAGGAAACATGGCAACCACTTTACACAGCAAGATCACACAAACAAAAATGTCCACTTGAATAGCATTTGTGATGTTTTTTTGAGAAGTAAATGTTGGACCAACCAGAAGAACTGTTTTTTTTTTTCAAAATAACATCGTGGAACCTTTTTATGACCACCTGAGAGAGATAATGGAGCTTTGGTTTGGCGTCTTCACTTGAAGGAGTGCACCTCAGACAGTGCAGTGCTCTCACTATTGCGCTGGAGTGTTGGCCTACAGTGCGTGCATGTAGGAATTCTATCAGGCCACTTGTTGAATCCAGTTTTAAGGTGTCTCTTCCACCTCAAGCAAAGGTCTGGTATTTTATGGCTGTAGATGTTTAAAAAGGAAGATGGTTACTCATCCTGATGAAAGGCTGACGTGTAAAGTCTCAACTTCTCTGCCCAATCCACGGACACAGCTGTGGTGTTGCATGATTCCAGTGTTTATTTTTCAGGTTTCTGGCAAGGATAAGTTCTTTTTATTCTTCTTAGACTCCAGTTTGCTTTTGAAGTTTTTTTGCAATTTGAATTCGTTCAGCTTGAGCCTGTTTGGTCGACTCATGCAACAGAACAAACTGAAGCTCTGTAGGGAAACTTCAATGAATGGGTGTGTTATTTCACCATTGTTATCTTATGGTACATTTGTTTTATGGTTGTTTGAAGGGCTTGTAGTGATAGCAATCCCAATTTGGTACCATAATGATCTTTTGCATCCTAGGTATGTGTGCGACAGCAGCAAAGAATGGTTTATACACAGACCCATGTTGTACCAACTGCAGTGTAACTGGAAGCTGGCATCTCGCCACCAGATCTTCATACTTACACTGGGTAGTGTTCACCTGTGACTGACTGTTTTAGCCCGAGCTAGTATTGTTGAAACATACAATTGCATGTTATGTAAATATAAAATTTTACATGGGAGGTTTTCCTTGTTTACTTATCTGCTTTATTTTCACAAACAAATGATATTTTTTATTCCTTTGCGGGATGTGGGCTCCGCTGGCTAGGCCAGCATTTATTGTCCCTCCCCAGTGACCCTTCAGGAGGGGGTGGTAAGCTGCCTTCCTGAGCTGTTGCAGTCGCTGAGGTATAGGTACGCCCACAGTGCTGTTAGAGAGGTAGTTCCAGGATTTTGACCCAGTGTCAGTGAAGGAACAGTGATATATTTCCGAGTCAGGATGGTGAATGACTTGGAGGGGAACCTCCGGGTGATGGTGTTCCCAGGTATCTGCTGCTCTTGTCCTTTTAGATGGTAGTAATCTTGGGTTTGGAAGGTGCTGCCTAAGGAACCTTGGTGAGTTCCTGTGGTGCATCTTGTAGGTAGTACATCTGACTACCACTGTTTGTCAGTGCTGGGGGTATTGAATGTTTGTGGAAGGGGTAGCAATCAACCGGGCAGCTTTGTTCTGAATGGTGTCAAGCTATCTGAGTGTGTTGTTGGAGCTGCACTTATTCAGGCAAGTGGAGAGTATTCCAGTACACTCCTGACTTATGACTTGTAGATGATGGATAGACTTTGGGGAGTCAGGAGGTGAGTTACTCACCACAGGATTCCTAGCCTTTGACCTGCTTTAGTAGCTACAGTATTTATATGGCTATTCCAGTTCTGTTTCTGGTCAATGGTAGCCCCCTGGATGTTGATAGAGGGGATTCAGCGATTGTAATGCTATTGAATGTCAAAGGGCAATGGTTAGATTCTCTCTTGTTGGAGATGGTCATTGCCAGGCACTTGTGTGACACGAATGTTGCTTGCAACTTGTCAACCCAAACCTGGATATTGTCCAGGTCTTGCTGCATTTGGACATGGACTGCTTCAGATTCTGAGGAGTTGCGGATGTTAGTGAACATTGTGCAGCCATCGGTGAATATCCCCACTTCTGACCCTATGATGGAGGGAAGGTCATTGTTGAAGATGGTTGGACCTAGGACACTATCCTGAGGAACTCCTGGAGCTGAGATGATTGACCTCCAACCACCACAACCATCTTCCTTTGTGCCTGGTATGACATCAACCAGCGGAATTTTCTCCCTGATTCTCATTGATTCCAGTTTTACTAGAGATTCCAAATGCTGTCCTGAAATCAAGGGTAGTCACTCTCGCCTCACCTCTTGCATTCAGCTCTTTTGTCCATGTTTGAACCAAGGCTGTAATGAAGTCAGGAACTGAGTGGCGGTACCCAAACTGAGCATCCGTGAACAGATTATTGCTTAGTAAGTGCCACTTAATAGCGCTGTTGATGACCCCCTCCATCACTTTACTGGTGATCGAGAGTAGATTGATTGGGTGGTAATTAGCCAGCTTGGATTTGTCCTGCTTCTTGTATACAGGATATATCTGGGCAATTTTCCACATTGTCGGGTAGCTGCCAGTTTGTAGCTGTATTGGAACAGCTTGACTAGGGGCGTGGCATGTCCTGGAGCACAAGTCTTCAGTACTATTGCCGGAATGTTATCAGGGCCCATTGTGTTTGCAGTTTCCAGTGCCTTCAGCCATTTCTTGATATCACATGGAGTGAATCGAATTGGCTGAAGATTGGCATCTGTGATGTTGGGAATCTCTGGAAGAGGCCAAAATGGATCATCCACTCAGCACTCCTGGCTGAAGATTGCTGCGAATGCTTCAGCTTTATTTTTTGCACTGATGTGCTGGGCTTCTCCAACACTGAGGATGGGGGTCTTTGTGGAACCTCCTCCTCCAGTGAGTTGTTTAATTGTCCACCACCATTTACGATTGGATGTGGCAGAACTACAGAGCTTAGATCTGATCCGTTGGTTGTGGAATCGCCTCGCTATGTCAATTATTTGCTGATTTTGCTGTTTGTCACTCAAGTAGTTCTGTGTTGTAGCTTCACCAGTTTGACACCTCATTTTTAGGTATGGTTGGTGTTGCTCCTGGCATGCCCTCCTGCACTTTTCAATGAAACTGTGCTGAACCCCTGGCTTGGTCATAATGGTAGAGTGGGGGCTATGAGGTTAACACTATTTGCTTAAGACAGAGTAGAATTGATCAAGTGCATGTTGATCAGGGAAGTTTGTACTCTAAACTGTAGTACACACCAGGGTAAAGTTATCACACAACATCTGAGAGTATGAGGACTGCATATAAATCCATTTGCAGTTTTGAACTGCATTGTTTAATCAAACTATACATAAATATGAAAAGGAGACAGGAAATGATCAATTGATGCTAGACGGCAAATTTCACCATTAAACATTAAGACTCCATCCCCGTAAAAGACAATAAAATAGCTTCGGCAACATCTGTTGATTCTATGCTCCTGAAACAAACCCGGAAAACATTCAACAGGTCAGACAACACTTGCAGAAAACAAAAATTCACCTTTCAGGTATAGCCCCTTCCTCTGAGCTATTTCTTTAATTCTCTGCCCCAAGGCAGGACTGACCCACATCACCACAACCTTCACCACATGTAGAGCATGGAGGCAATTCCCGAATCCATCCCAACTGGAACAGGGAGCAAACCCCACACCATTGGCACCAATGTGATCTACACTGGTAATCCAGCCAACTGAGACAACTGCCCCAAGAGGTCCAAGTTGGTGTGACAATGTAGATTTTTACATGTATGCTATAGCCTGGAGCTATGGAGAGTGGTGGCAGAAGCTCTGACTTCTTTTCATTGCATGGTGGAGCAAGGATGTCTTCCACCATTTCCTGACATTAACATATATTAGAAGGATTTACAAGTTCACCTTCAATCTGTTTAGCCACATTATGACGGCATCTTACTTGGTCATTAAGTCCTGGGATGGGACTTGAACCCGGAACTTCTGGCTCAGAGGTAGGGACACATCTACGGCAGCACATGACCTCCCACTCCTCTGAACTAAGGGGCGGGGAAGGTGGGGCTAGAATCTTGGGTCAATCTAGGAAAAATAGAGACAGAAATCTTCTCTGACCCTGAAAAATGTCAAATGATGGTGAGTGAAGTCATAGTCCATCCAATTCATGTAACTCAGGATACCAAGAAGGACAAATGCAACAGACACCTGTGAACACTACCACTTGCAAGTTCCCCTCCAAGTACACACCAATCTAACTTGAAAATGTATTGCAATTCCTTCACTTTGTCCAAAATCGTGGAACCCCCTCCCTAACAGCATTGTGGTTGTGGCAGGGAGGAGGTCAGCACCATAGACATACATCCTCGAGAGAGATAGAAAGTGCAATGCAACTCTGCAGAATTAACTTCATATAATATACCCAAAACTTAAGATCAGGAAAAAAATTCTCTATATATTATCCTTGTAAAACTGTCAATGTCAGACTTCTATTTATTGACTATAGCTCAGCCTTCAACACTATTATTCCCAGGAAACTCATCTCCAAACTCCGTGGCCTGGGCCTTAGCACCTCCCTCTGCGACTGGATCCTGAACTTCCTAACTCACAGATCACAATCAGTAAGGATAGGCAACAACACCTCCTCCATGATCATCCTCAACACCGGTGCCCCACAAGGCTGTGTTCTCAGCCCCCTACTATACTCCTTATACACCTATGACTGTGTGGCCAAATTCCCTTCCAATTCGATTTTCAAGTTTGCCGACAACACCACCATAGTGGGTCGGATCTCAAACAATGATGAGACAGAGTACAGGAATGAGATAGAGAATCTGGTGAACTGGTGCGGCAACAATAACCTCTCCCTCAATGTCAACAAAATGAAGGAGATTGTCATCGACTTCAGGAAGCGTAAAGGAGAACATGCCCCTGTCTACATCAATGGGGACAAGTAGAAAGGGTCGAAAACTTCAGGTTTTTAGGTGTCCAGATCACCAACAACCTGTCCTGGTCCCGTCCCCCGCGCCCCCCCCCATGCCGACACTATAGTTAAGAAAGCCCACCAATGCCTCTACATTCTCAGAAGATTAAGGAAATTTGGCATGTCAGCTACGACTCTCACCAACCTTTACAGATGCACCATAGAAAGCATTCTTTCTGGTTGTATCACAGTTTGGTATGGCTCCTGCTCTGCCCAAGACCACAAGGAACTACAAAAGGTCGTGAATGTAGCCCAATCCATCATGCAAACCAGCCTCCCATCCATTGACTCTGTCTACACTTCCTGCTGCCTCGGCAAAGCAGCCAGCATAATTAAGGACCCCCTGGACATTCTCTCTTCCACCTTCTTCCGTCGGGAAAAAGATACAAAAGTCTGAGGTCATGTACCAACCGACTCAAGAACGGTTTCTTCCCTGCTACTGTCAGACTTTTGAATGGACCTACCTTGCATTAAGTTGATCTTTCTCTACACCTTAGCTACGGTTGTAACACTATATCCTGCACTCTCTCGTTTCCTTCTCTGAACAGTATGTTTTGTCTGTACAGCGTGCAAGAAACAATACTTTTCACTGTATGTTAATACATACGACAATAATAAATCAAATCAATGTATATGAATGAGTCAGATTCCAGAATCTGAACAAGGTTACAAACCCCATTAAGGTAAATGTGAGAAATTTCCCAGATTGTAAAGGATTGATGCCCTGTAAACAATTTTAATCTTGTGGATTTATAAATATAAACCAGGGTGGTGAAGATGTGACAAAGACAGCCTGCCAGTTCCATAGTGAAAACTGTCTTTCACTGTCTTTGCAAAAATGTGCTATTTGAGTCCTGAAGAAGCCAGTTCGCTGGGACTGCTTCTCACTGACTGACTGAAGGAAGTATTGTTAATCTCAAGACAGTTATAAGGGTCCTGATATATATACATATCACTACAATATTACACCACTGATGCCTGTTTCTGCTCTAATCTGAATTTACAGCCCGACTGCTGCTAATGTCAAAGACACAAAGTAGTTACCTTAATTACTGTCAACTTGAATCACATCTCCTAGTAACGGCAAAGAAAACACTTTCAGCTAATCGGGTGGTTTTGCTCTGTAAAATATGGAAATTGGTTGTGTGAAACAGGCATTACTACGCTCCTCCAATAAAAATCAGGTTTTAAAATTTAAACAAACTCTGTTAGCCTGCTGAGCTTCCATCATGTTTTAGAAATGGACTGACTGTATCTTGTTCATAGTTTCAATCATTATGAGTTGCTTTGGAAGTGAAAAAATGGCTCACAGTGTTCTTGCATGTTTTTCAGTTCTGTATGTGCAGCCCAATCTTGTTTAATACCAAACAAAACCAGCAGATATGGCTCACCCTTGGGTTCCAGTGAGAATAGAACCAATACTGCCTTCAGTGCAGCAGCAATTCCACTATGCTCGAACACTCTCCTTATGTTCCCTGTCCTTCAATCCTCTGTTCGTGCCTTTTCATTGTTTTCCTCCTGTTTCATTCACAGCCCAACTGTCAGTCAGCAGTTTGGATGCTGCTGATGCAGTTTATAGTTCATTTTTCTTATCTGGAAAACTAGAGCATGCTATGGAGGTGGAACTATCCCAGCATGCATTGTGGCAGTGAAAGCTCTCTATTAAAACTACATGACAGGGCTCTGCAAGCAGAGATTCCGACTGAGTGCAAGATTATTTGCTGCTTTGTGAAATATGGGTGGTCTAGTTGGGCCTATTTGGTTCCTGAAAATTGAGGTGAAACAGAATGATACAGACTATCATGATGTTTTAGATAGATAGATAGAGGAGAAAATACTGCTGTCACTTGGTGTATCCTCCTGATGATCTGGTAGAAGTTCTAAATCCACTATGGGTGGGAAAACATAATGACTAAAAGTCCTCTCAACCGTACTGATTTCCTACAACACATGAAGACATCTTATTTGGAAAAATGTACTCTGTGTAGCGTAGAATGCCGTGTGACAGAAAGAACTTGCATTTGAATAGTACTCATTACGTATCTTGGAATATTCTTTAAGTACTTGCCATCAAGTGGGTTTTTGAAGTGTAGCCTCTGTTATTATGTAGATAATCTCCATGTAGTTCATTTTTTAAAAAAAATCCTATTGGTAACATTCATTATCCTATCTGAGACCCAAACAGAACTGGATTTGATTTCCTAGAAGCTGCTGGAGTACACTAGTGTTTTTTTTAAATGGGCCAATTAAGCAACATTCACTGGTGAGAAAGCAACAGATTCTGCCCCGGGGCATAATCTATTCTTTTAGCTACAGCTGCATGATTTGAGAATTGTAAAGAAGTATCATCCTTTATTCATTTCTTTGCTGTTTGGTAGGAACATTTCGACTGAACTGGTCTTACATCAGTTCACCTACATGTTGGTTCCAAGTTCTGAGATATCTTCTGGGAGAAAAAGCAGTCAGCACATTGTTCCCAATTAGCTTTTGTGAAATCAAATCCAGTTTTGTATGGGCACTTGGTTAGAAAACCGACCTAAGTTTTGGTTGTCACTCATTCTGGGCATGCCAAATGTGTTTTGAAAATCAAATTAATGAGACATATTTCCAAATGCAATTTATATATTGTTCAAAGTAAATCAGGATTGGTTTTAAATGAACAGTGACTTTCAAAAATCACTGTCCAGCACAGAATGCAACTCCTGTTCTCACTAAATGTGTATTAATCCTACTGAATATGCTTGTTCTGGGGAAAATAGCTGTGCATTTATCTGAATTGAAGGGTTCTTTCCCTGGCTATTTTCATGATTGGAAGCCTATGCTTTTCAAGGGATTTAAGCCCCCTGACAATTCCCTCGGACCTGTCATTACATCATTCCCCTTTCCTTTCATTCCTGAATTTTCTTGTCATCATCTCAGAATACTCATCACTCACTCTCATCGCTGAACATTGCTTACTCACTCGTTTGGGGTGGCACAGTGGTTAGCACTGCTGTCTCACAGCGCCAGGGACCCGGGTTCGATTCCTGGCTTGGGACACTGTCTGTGTGGAGTTTGCACATTCTCCCTGTGTCTGCGTGGGTTTCCTCCGGGTGCTCTGGTTTCCTCCCACAGTCCAAAGATGTGTGATTGGCCATGCTAACTTGCCCCTTAGTGTGAGGGGGACTAGTTAGGGTAAATGCAGGGGGTTATCGGGCAGGGCCTGGGTGGGATTGTAGTCGGTGCAGACTCAATGGGCCGAATGGCCTCCTTCTGCACTGTAGAATTCTATGATCCTATGTTAGGCTGCTTGGATTAGTGACTTTTTATCACCTCCTTTGTAAGTCCAAATGAATCACGTTTGCTATCATCCTCCTTTTTGTTCTCAATATTTCAAAAAATCTAGCATTCAGCCTTTTGTTATAATCCTGCCCAGAAACATCAGTGTTTTATGAAGCCCCCCTGGATATTAAGTTTTGCACTTTGAATGTGGCTAGGATAAGCATGATATGTTTCACATCAGGTATGATTCAAATGACCCACTAGGAAGCTTTTAATTTTTTATCAATTATAAACAAAAACAAAACAACCACAATAATGTATAACCCTTAACAAATATATCTTAAAATATTACAATCAAGCAAAACTTTCCATAGACAAAAACCCTTTCCACAGATTTAACACAGAAAAGACTAATGCGCACATGGTACTTTGGATGAATGCTGCAGTTCTCTTGAGGCACACACAGACAAGGTTGGTTGATGTCCCAGAACATCAGAGAGAGACTCTGGTCGAGCCACCAACAGCAGATTCTCTACTCCAGGAAAGCAAGAAGCCTTGCTTTCAGCTAACCAGCAGAATTTCCAAAACCAGGGAGAGAGAGAGAAACACTTCTTTTCAGCTTGATGTCCCTTCTAAACTAAAACTGCTGCCAGCCAAACAGAAAATGAAATCTTAAATTCATTAGGAAGGAAAAAAACCTGTCCAAAACACATGACCTTCCCTCCTAACAACGTAGGGTGATAAAAGATCCCAGAGTAAAATAAACAAACCCCATTTAAGTCGCAATTAAAGGACTTCTACAAACAACTCGGCAACAATGAATTAAGCTGAGGCTGTGAAAGCTGCAGAGAACATGATTTAAAAAAAAAATCTGTTAAAGATTCACTAATGTCATGCACTCCAGGTATGATTCAAATGACCCACTAGGGAGCTTTTATCAAGTAAAGTTTATTTAAGAATACAGTTAACACATAGGAAGAAAATTAGCAATAACTTTTACCAATTACAAACAAGAAAAAACCCCCCAAGATATTGTATTAACCTGAGCAGCTACGAATACTGTTCCAACACAACATTCTTACCAACATATGTCCTGGTTTCGTTTTAGCACAGAAAATACATATGCTCACCTGATGCTGGATCTTGCTACTTTGCAACACCTGTTGTGAATTAGTCCTTTGGACGGAGAATTAAAACTCTGACTTCCCTGTCCTGGAGCTCTCAACACCCCTTGAGATAGAGATAGAGCCACTGCTTGTCTCAAACCACCAACTGCAAAATTTTCACTCCAGAGAGGCAAGAAAGAATGCTTCCAACTAGCCAACAGAATTTCCAATATCAGGGAGAGAAACAAAAACACTCTTTGCAGTCTGGGGTCCAACTGGTTCTAACTAGCCAGCAGCCAGAACTGAAAGTAAAGAGCTCTTGTAAGAAAATAAAACTCTCCCACCTGACAGTTCATCCTCCCAACAATTCAAAAGGGTCATAAAACTCCAGGACAGTGCATTAGGCCCAAATTAAAAATAAACAAAAGTCTATTATATGACTCTAACAACTAAAAGATGCCAATACAGACCTCGGTGCCAATAACAAAAAAAAGACATGCTTACAAACTGCAGAGAACATGCTTAAAATACATTTCTTAAAGGCACAGTAGCGTCACACTTTATACAGGTATAGATAATAGACAGTGACACCATTCTGTTCACAGAGGTGGTTCCATTCTTATCTATTCAATCACATCTAGAGAATCACTGGCAATGGTTTCTCTTCTTATGCCCTCTCTCTCAAGCCCCTGCACATCTGTCCATGGCCACCCTCGTATTTCTCATCCAAATTGATGCCCTTTGGCCTAAGGTAGTCACCAACAAATATGATAGAAATTCAGGAGAAACTCTGTTCCCAAATCCAGGCCCATCTTTAATGGAAGTACAAGTGTGAATCCCTTACCCAGTTAGACCTTAGGGCAGCTGAAGTCAAGATGGGGTGATTTGAAATCAGTGAGTTATATGAGGGCCAGAATGGGACAAGTGCTGGGAGGAGTGAGGCCATGGAGGGATTTGAATTCCTGGATGTGAATTTTAAAATTGAGGTGTTGCCCGATGGATCAAATGTAAGTTGAGGAGGACTGGACTGAAGGGTGAAAGGAATTGGGGGGAGTTAGGATATGGACAGCAGAGTTTTGGATAAGCTTTTGATGGAAGATGGGAGGTCAGGCCAGGTTGCATTGGAATAGTCAACCCCATAAGTAACAAAGGGATAATGAGGTTTTTCTCAGCAGGCGAGCTGAAGCAGCCAGAATCAGGTGCTGTTCTAGAGATGAAAGTAGGCAGTCTTAGTGCTGGATTGGATATGCCTACATGTGACTCCAGATCCGCACACAGCAATGTGGTTGACTCTTAAATGCTCTCTGAAATGGCTGAACAAACAGTCCAAAGGGCAATTAGGGATGGGCAATAAATGCTGGCCCAGCCAGTGCTACCCACATCCCCTGACTGAATTTAAAATAAAGTTGACCCTTCATTTCTTTACTAATTGATATATCATTACAGGTTAGTTTGTTCTTGTTTTGTTGATGGGCTATTTCTCTTGATCACTATTTTCGTTATTCTTCCATTTCTTTCTTTGTCAATAATGTTTTACAGTGAGAAATCAGGCCCTCCTGATTTATTACTTTAGTCTTTGTCGTAGTTATACCCTTCGCAAGCTTTGTCTTAAACCGTAGTATGTTCTGATCGATTTTGCGGAGATGTTCCCCCACTCTTACTTTTCTCATCTGTGATCATTGATAAAGATTTTCTCTTGCAAAATCTTCTAAAGGCTAAAAGTACTGGTTCTCACTCTCTACAGAGGTCAGGTGCACAGTGAGAAAGCAGCCAACTCAAAAGCCAAAATTCTCCTATCTAGCCCGCCATGGGAATCATAGTGGGCAAGACAGAAAATTCAGTGAACCATTCAAAGGCCCACTGAGCTTGGGCGGGAATTTCCAATCTTGGGTCATGCGTGGCCAGAGGATCCCGCCCAAAGTATCTTGAAAGAAAGAAACAGCTTAGAAAAATATTCATCAATTATTTATCACATTGCTTTCTGTGGGACTTGACTCTGTTTAAGCTGGTGGTGGCATTCCCCACAGTACAATGGTGCTACACCTCAAAACTATTTCATTGGTTTTAAACTGATAGGACATTAGTGCATGAAAGATGTAATATGAACACAAATTCTGTTCTAAAGTGGAAGAATAAATATGAATGAACAAAACTCGACCAATCATGTTTAAACAGTATAGTGGGTATAGAATCCAAGGGTCATAGGCCTGATGACCATCCTTTGTTATCTTTAAGATGTGGCAAAGCAGAGATTATGACAGCCTGTCATCCCTATAAGGAACATGCAGTGTTAGAATTGATTCAGAGTTTGCCAGTAAAGATGGATTTAACATTTCAGTGTAACATTTATCACCAACTTTTAAGAGGAGGGAAATGAAATGAAAACTTTTTTTGAAAGGGGGTATGCTTAAAAGGAGCTTTGGTGTGAGCTGTATGCATTAACTCAAGGCCCAAAGATTGGTATATTTGACTTCCTTATTTTGTCACATATAAAAATTTGAACGTTTCTTATCTCCCCAATGATCATTGCAAAAATCATTTCCTTTCTGTTGCAACTTTCACTCAGTTAACTCTGGAATATGGATTTTCTCCAATAAAAGAGCTCCATTTGTGATTTCCTTCTTCCCTCCAGTTTTTCTCTCAATGTTGAGCATTTGTTGGGCCAGTGTTCCATTGGCGTGTGCACAACTTTGGTCTTTGTCATAGTTATTTTTATTGAATAATTGCACTGTATGGAGAATCGCGCCAAACTGGTTACTGGCCTAATGCACACATTCTGAGCCACACTCATTAGAGCGGTAGCTTTGATATTTTTGTTCTCAAAAACAAATGCCAACCCATTCTGAACTGGGGACCCCTAGTACTCCCACGGCTGCTCATCTGAGATTGCATGGCAGATATCAAACTGGGACCTGCCATCCAGTGATTCAACCTGCTGAATTGTTGCTGAAGTCTCAGGTGACTAGGTCAATCTCACGGTTAAGAACATAAGAACATAAGAAATAGGAGCAGGAGTAGGCCATCTAGCCCCTCGAGCCTGCCCCGCCATTCAATAAGATCATGGCTGATCTGACGTGGATCAGTACCACTTACCCGCCTGATCCCCAAGAGGTTGTGACCCTCTTAAATGGAATAGTACTGTAACAATTGCCACTCCACTCTTTAAATGTTTTATTTTGGGATGTGGGCATCACTGACAAAGCCAGTACTTATCACCCATCCCTACTAACCCTGACATGGCGGTGAGCCACTGTCCTTTTGAAACAGTGAAGTGGCTTGCTCAATCACTTCAGAGGGCAGTTCGGAATCTACCAGAGTAGTGTGACTTTGGTGTCACACACAGGCCTGGCCAGATTAGTGAGGCTTATTTCACTGAAGGACATGATTGTCACCAGTTGGGCTTTTTGCAGCAATCAAATAGATTTATGGTTACTGTTACAGATAGCTGTTTTTAAAATTACAACTGAATTCAAACGCTCAAGCCGGAATCTTACCATCGTTCACGCTGGTGGGAATTTCCCATCCCGCCTCAGTGAACGGAGATTTGGCTGGCCGCCAAATTCTCCGACTTCGCTGCAGCGGGAATGTGGCGTGAAGGGCAAATAAGATTACGCTCTCAAATGTCAGTAGTGGGATTTGAACTTTAATTCTCTGGAATATTAGTCCAGTACCATAACCCCATACACTACCATTCCCCATAATGTTTCTCTTCATAAGTAAGTTCATAACACAAAATCTTTAGTGCTGCTTATTTTTCACTTTACAAACAATTTTATAATAATTTGTAATTAATGAAACTTAACCTTTGTGGAGACACAGGAGGCTGCCTGAGTCTTTTGCATTGAACAGATTGAGGCACATGATAAAATAGATTGTGGGTCTGGAGGATTCTTCACTGAAGTTTTCAGCAATCTAGAGATGGGGATCAAAATCTTACCAGAATACGGCAGTGTATATTTTCTGAAGAGAAAACCGCCGTCTTTCCAGAGAAACCGATTGGTTTTCTCTCCAGGTCGTACGACACTGTCAAAAAAAATCAAGGGGGCGTGATTTATACATCATACAGTGGGCGGAGCCTAAACATGCTGGCAAAACCCCGCTGCTCAGAGATTGGGCCGCCATCTTTAACACCGAGCAGAACCTGAGTAAAACTACCACCCTCCCAACCCACTAAGGGGGTCTCAGGGGCCTCCCTCCCCATCCCCAATTGGAATTGACACTTCTCCCACCTGCCCTTCCCAACTTCTCTCTCCACCACCCCCCCCGCCACACACACAATATGAGCTGCTCACTAATGACATGCTAATGTATTAAAATGAGCCTTCCGCGGTCCCATGGTGTGTTTCAGGCCACTCCACCAGTGAGGGGCCGGTAAGATCAGAACTCGGAAACTCGCCGGCACAAATCGCGCTCTCTGAATTATGAGCATGCGTCACCATTCCTGCGCTCGGAGAGTGCGGGCTCAAAATCACCCCCAGAGTCTCTGAGGTGGCAAATTTGCACCTTGTGCAAACCCTCCTCAATGAATGGGCTTGCTCCCAACATTGGCGATCCTGATTCAAAGTTGTAAGGAATGCTGAAAAGTGCACCTGAGGTGTGTAGAACAGGTGTGTCCAAACAGATGTCCCAGACTCTGAAAAGCCCATTAAACTGTACTTGCATTTATTACTGGGGTTTGTCCTATTTGAATTATGTGTGGCTGGAGCTAAAAAAGCTGTTTTTATAATACTGTCACCTCGGTGGTGGATAAGTACTAAATCAGAACCTCCAAATTGACCCAACAGCTTCAGCTTGCTGCATTTGAGTAACACTTGGATTTAAGCTTGGATTTTCTATTGTGGGCATTAAGGTACGTTTCTATGCAGGCATGGCAAACTGAATTCATCGACACCAGTTTTGAGGTGGTGTTCTGAGTTTGGAGTTAAGCTGCAAAGATAGGATAGGGTGTAGTGAGCTGCACCCTGCTTTCTCCTGTACACAGCTAAAATGAACAAAAGATAGACTTATATTCTGATATCCCTCATTTCGAAGTAACAGAATAATCTTCCAAATACTAACATTTAAAACTTCCCACAGTGCATGCACCATCTGGATGCAAAGTCAGTTTTTTTTATACATATATTTTAAAAAGAAACTAACAGCTTGTTGAATTATACCAGTCTGCCACCTATTCTGTGAGTTCTTGCATACACCTTTCTCACTCTACTTCAACTTGCTCTGACATGTTCAAAGGAGTCCTAAAAATACCTTTACCACGTGTGAAAATAAGAAGCAAAGTGAGGGCATAAAATGAACTGATGTCAGTGAAGCGCCAGGTACAAAAGCATCAAACTGGTCCCCAAGATAGGACAAATTGAAAATAAGCCGGAGATACAGTAAAGGACAAGGAGTATCAGGGTCGACAAGAACAAATGAAGGAACTTTCCCCACAAGTGAAAAAACAGAATGTTCCTCGTAGATGTACGTGCAAACACACAGGCCAGTCTGTTTCTAATGCCCCACAGCCAAAAGTGATCAAACGTAAGTGATCATTGTTTTCTTGTTTAATTACTAGCTTCCTCCTCTATCAAGCTGAGTGGATGAGATCGTGACGTGCTGCATACAGGCTCACAGCATAATGCTGGTGTATCAGTCGGGGCATGCTGTGTGCAGCTGGTTTGGTTTGCAACCTGCCCAATCCTCTTTACTTTGTTTCTCCATATAGTTAAATAGTTTTATAATTTCCATTAAATCATCTTGGATTGAGGCTTTTGTAAAAGGTACTTGTGTGTACAGACTGGGTTTGCCTAACCAGACTAAGACACGGAGTAATTATATGCAATGGTGAGCGTGGAGATTCTTCAGTGCGGTTCATGCAGATCTTCGAGTCCACTGCATGACATTCCCATCACATTGTCCTCTGTGCTTGCTCACAACAGGCTTGTCTTGTGCTTCATGGAAAATCCTGTTTGTCCCCAATGAAGAACATAGAAGAGGCTGAAGTATTGCTTTTCTTAAAATTAAGTATTGGCGAGTAAATTGGATAGCCCGCAGATAGATGTGGGAATGGCAATCTGCAATGAACTCATGCCTGTTCCGTACTGCAGATAGCAGGCCAACCTCAAAGCCAGAACTGCACAGCTTACTGGCTGTGTGCGTCAACGGGAGGCCCAAAATGCATTGTCTAAAGCTAGCCTGAATGTCTTGAAGAAAGGTGCAGTGTAGCTGGAGCAGGTGCTGGCAGTCATACAGGAAGAGAGTCTAACCTAGGGAAGAGTGAAGAATGGCTCAATGTGATAAAGCACAGGCTCCGCACTTTGCAGACATTGCACTGGAGGCCTTGGTGGAGGAGTTGGAAAGGAGAGATGTCTTTCCCAGACCTGTTTGACAATAGAGTTTTTTGCTGGCCTGATTGGTCAGCCTTTCCATGTACTGATTGGCCATTTGGTCAGGATGCTGAATTTGGCGAATCAGAGATTCCAGGGACATGCTCAGTTTGAACATGCAGTTGATGAGCGTTTCCTGTTTAGAAGGAATCACTTGGCTAAAACAAAACTGCCGTTGACCAAACTTGCATGGAAACTCTGAACAAATCAGCAGCTTTGATTTGAATGTACAATGCACACGAAAGAATCAGGAGTACTTTTGAGGTCACCACTTGGGTTAATTTTCAAAGGCTTCAAGGAGGTAGAGTGAGAGAGACATAATGGAAGGGGAGAGAGTTAGAGAGATAGGGTGGGAAAGGAGAAATAGTGTGACAGTATGAAGGGAGGAGAGAGAGTGAGTGACTGGAAAAGGAAGGGATAGAGAAATAGATGGTGGAATTTTCCCATCCTGCACACTGCGGGAATCGTGGGACAGAAAATTTGCCCCACCATTTAAAGGTATGTTGGCCTCGAGCGGAAATTTCCAGTCTTGGGGCCAAAGCAGCTGGAAAATCCTACCCAGTGTGTGAAAAAGGGGAGAATGAGAGATATTATGCGCTGTGGGAAATTTGAAATGCTCGTTTTTGGAAGGGGATTATTTTTGTTCGTTTGAAATAAGGGATATAATTTTCCATTCGGAGACTGGGACCAATAAGTCAATGGACATTCAGCTGACTCTTCAAGTTTTCCCTCTTGCTTGGGGTGGGTCCCACCATTGGCGGAATTGTAAAATCCCGACCTAAGTCTGGTGATGGACACGAAAGTCAGAGTGACATCTGCTGGAGGCCCTGCCCACAATCAGCTCATTGGCTCCAACATCCAGGCACTATATCTGAACAACACCTTGGCAGCCATTCACACTTCCACCCTGCTCCTTGACACTCACCCCAGTCCTGGCTCAGTCTCACCCTTTTCCTGTACCCAATCTTGATGCAGAGTGTGAGACAGGCTGCTGACATCTCTCAGTGATAGTGTGAAAGGCAAAAGCAGCTTCTACTGATCTGAAAGTTGAGGAAGAAGTCTGCCTTGCCAGGTGCACACCACTTCTGTACAATCGTGAAACAGAACCTTCTAGATTCCTGTTGATGTGACGCTAAATTTGGAGGGGGCGGGGTGGCAATATTCCAGTGTGTTGGGCTTTTAATAAACATTCATAAGATGCAAATAGTGTTCTTGATATAGATAAGTGGAACACTCGACCCTCTTTTAATCCATCATGAAAGTTGGGAGGACAAGATTCCAAACTGATTTCCCAACATCGGGAATCTGAATTTTGTCCTCTTGCCAAATCCTGCTCCACTAGCCCATCACTCTTTCCACTGCTGGCAGGAGAGAGAGAGAGAGAGAGACAGAGTGGGAAAGAGATGGAGAAAGAGGCAGAGTACAAAGGGGGGAGAGAGAGAGAGACAGTGTGGAAAAGGGGAGTAAATGAGAGAGAGAAAACAAAAGGAGAGTGAGAGTGGGAGAACGCAAAAGGGATGGGAGAGACAGACAAAGTGGGAAGGGAGGAGAGAAAGAGAGAGGCAGAGTGGGAAAGGGACTGGACTTGGTGCGCGAGAGAGACTGTCTGTGTGAGAATCTTTTTAAAAAATAAACTCTTACTTTAAATTTAAGGCAAACATGATACAGGTCTTTTAATTTGCTGACAGTCATAAATGATTTTGAAGTAATTATTTCACTTGGATTGCTAGCACTGTACCAGAGGAAAATGGCTTTTGCCTCAAGTTAGATAAATGTTTTTACCTCACCAAACCTTAGATATCCTCTTGATTGACTGAGCTGGCAGGGCTGGAACTGTTGTGGCTGTGTTGATGAGCTCTTTCAGAAAAGGTTGCAGAAATATCGAGTGAGAACAACATTGAATGATTAACAATTGCATTGGATATATTGGTTCATGTGACAGTGGCAAGGTTGGCCAAATGCTACATGTGGATTGCAATAGGTTAAGGTTGAACATTTGGTCGTTTTGCTTCATGACCTTTGAGGATCAATGAGTATTTTCAGACAGAATTCGCTCTCGGTGTGGTAAGTGGATGAGGGAGAGTTCACGACAGGGTAAATGTTTTCTCTGGTGTTAAGTAGCACATCAAGAAACTAAACAAGTACTCTCAGTGCCCGCTGCCTGGGGAGATAGTGGGAGCAGGTACGATAGCGTCATTTAAGGGGCAACAAATAAATGCATGAATAGGATGGGAATGGAAGGGTACAGACTCCGTAAGTGCATCCGGTTTTAGTTTAAGCAGGCATCATGATTGGCGCAGGCTTGGAGGGCCAAAGGACCTGTTCCTGTGCTGTACTTTTCTTTGATCTTTGTTCTTTGTCTGCAAATAGGCAGAGTTTGAGAAAACTCCCAATGGTGACCAGCCTGGATGAATGGCCAGCTTTGTGGTGGGGTGGCTTTTAGTGGAATATTTTTAAAACTAGTGCAGAAGATCATGGAAATCTGATTTGTGCTTGAAATTCCACAATCTCTTTTACTGGTTACGCCAATATTAGGGGGGTTTGTATCACCCAAAGCAGCACAAATGAGTGGAAACTGTTTGCAGCAAACAATTTCACATTCTAATGACCCTAAATTTTAAAAATGTTATTGCTAACTCACATTTAGTTCTTTTTAGTTAGATTTAATTTATGCCATCTTGTCACTCAATGACAAACAAAATGAGAAACTCCCACTATCATACAATCATGGCAGCTTTTAACCTTGGTTCCAGGAAAGAAACCCTGATTTCCTGAAACTCTCTTTTTAACTGTAACCTTTTTAACCTCAGTAGCATCGTAGTCAATCTGCATTAGGCATTTTCATTTTGTTTTTATATTCTTTCTTTAATAATTAGATGGTACGTAAGGTACATTTCCATCCATATTCTTGTTTTCCAACACATTGGGCAGAATTCTCCTGTTTTTTAGGCTAAGTATCCACGCCAGTAGGAAAGGGTTTTGCATTGGCACTGAGAGCATGTCAGGCGGGATTCAATAGGAATCTCTCAATACTTTCAATGGAAAGTAGGAACCAATTGTGGGGAAAACGGAAGAAAATGAATGCACAAGAGGCCTGGGTTGGTGTTTCCTCTTAGCAGCATGACCGCGCAGCACGGTGCACCACCTCACCAGCAAAAACAGACTGCACACAACCAATTTTCCCTTTTATGGTGCACCAGTGCGGCTGTGCGGCAGTCCTGTAGGGACCGTGCAGTGCAGCAAGCAGGCTGCACACAGCCAGGAGAATTTGGGTAAGCGGAGGAGAAGGTTACAGATATCGGGAGGGACAATATTATGAAAGGATTTAAAAGCAATAATGAGAATTCTAAGTTTAGAGGCATTATAGATCATCAGGAGAGGAGTGATGTGTGAGCAGGATTTGGCAGGGGATAAAGTATGATGGCAGAATTTATCATCTATACGGCGGAAGATGGGTGTCTGGCTAAGAGATGGTAGCAACAGTTGGGCTTGGAGATGGCAAATATCACGGATGAAGGTTCCTGTGGCAGGCAGATAGGTTGAGGTAAAGAGATGGCAGTAGGTGATCTTTGGAACAGAGTAAGTGAGGTCGTTAGCTCAACCTGAGGCCAAATCCAACTCGGGTTACAAACAGACTATTTCAGCTGGGAAAGTGGCCTTGGAGAAAGGTGGTATTTGTGGCGCAGATGTGATATTTTTAAAGGTCTTCTTAGTTTGAAGATCTCATCTGGTGTAATTTCTCTTGCAAGTGTTAGTCCTGATTTTCATTTAACCTACCCTGTAAGCACAGAATGCTCTATTTTAAAAAAAAATCATATTTTATCTAATATTTCTATTCATCCATAGACTGCTCCCACTTCCTTTTCCCTCCCTGGAATGTATTTGGCATCAGTCCTTCCCATTTCCTGTTTCAATACTGCCTCGCCCCGTCTGCCACTCAAATTGCTCATTTATCTTCCATTGAATGATCCAGGTCCCATTGCATTGTGCACATATTTTCAATTTAATTACTCTTTTTTTTCCCTTTCGTTGTACTGAATTAAATTATATTGTGGTTGCATTTCCCCAAACTTTAGGTTTTCTACTTGCACTGAGTGACGGGCAGCTTGGTTAAGAATCACTTCCTTCCTTCCTTCGAGCATAGTAGCACATGACTGAGAAAGAAGTCCAGAACGCACTTCACAATTACTGTGTTTTCTCAATAAACATTATAGCACTTGGGTCAAAAGATCAAAATCCATGTTAACGCACAACATTACCCTGGTTGGAGAGGAAATGAGGCCACACATTAAGTTGTCATCAGTAGATAGCCAGCTTGCAGTTTTCACAAGTGTGTAAATTGTAAGAGAAAAGGAAGAACAACAGAAGTAAGCGGTCATGAAGCCCTGAGAGAGAATTGGTTAAACAGATGGCACTGCAATAAGTCACGATTTCAATATAGTGAGGGTGCTGAAAAGCAAAGGATTGTGTAGGATGATGATAACTGGGGATTAGAAGGAACAGCAGCGGAAAGTCAGAGGAGCAGTGAAAATTGTACCAATTTTAAAAAAGTGTTGCCAGGGAAATCGCTGGAGACTAGGACTGAGGGATCATGGCCGGAATTCTACAACCTCGCCCGTGCCTGGGATTTTCCAGTACCGCTGCAGTGAATGGAGATTTGGCTGAGTGCCAAATTCTCTGTTCTCATTGACAGCTGTGGCAGGTCGAACGAGATAGGAGAATTCCAGCCAACATTTCATTGCATATATGCGGAAGAGTGAGAGGTGCTAGAAAGGCCTCCTTGAATCTAAAAGAAAATATATTGAAACCTTGGGCACATGGGCTTTTTTGAGGGTAGACTTGATGAAGGAAAACAGCTCTTTGGATGCATTCTGGACAGAGTTCATGGATATCATCTGAAGGAAAAGTGGCAACTTCATTTGAGAACAGAAGTTGTGAGATCAAGAATGATAAATAGATGTTAACGGGCTTAAGATGGAGCGAGGAAAATGCAAAGTGATTTGTTGGTCGAGTGCATAAGACACATTTGTCTCACCATTAAAAATGTCACCACTTTGGCAGGCTCATTATATATCCTTGTGTAGTTATGCATACATGTCATACTGCTTGGAATATTATTTAAGATTCAAAGTAGCCATTTTATTGCGAGGGTTATTCCACTGTTAAATGTTAATTTAATATGATTTTAAAAGTCTGATTTCAGGTTGTTGGTGTCCATATTTATGGTGTCAATTTGTTGCATTTTGTTATTACTATGTGGTTATGGTTGAACATTGCAATCCAACTTATGTAAAGGTGTCATTTCCTTTCTCTCTCAAACCCACAGATTTGTCTGCAGTGAATCAGCTCCATGGCGTACACTCTAACCCCAGCTCCTGCAGCCCTTGTCGGCCCAGCTCAATGCTGCGTCTGTAAAGTGGAGTTGTCTGTGTCTGGCCAGAATCTCTTAGACAGGGATGTCACATCTAAGTCTGACCCATTCTGTGTAGTGTTCATGGATGTCAATGGAAAATGGTCAGAGGTAGGAGAACAATTATTTCACGGTCTGGATCATACATGGAGTTTGAGACTGTTCAGTCAATTGGTAAAAATGTTTCTATAATTAACATGTTTTCCTTCTGCCAGGGTTGAAACATTGCAGAAAGTGGAGAGAAGTAGAAGGAGGCAAAATAGCCAAGAGAGGAGAGTGATGAGTAGAAAGGGAAGAGTGACTATTGGTTAGAGAATGGAGAAGAATAGAAAGGACTAAAGTGCCTCATTTTAAAAGGGAAATGGGTAGTAAGTAGGAAAGTAGAATCCACCACATGTCAAGACAGTACGAACCTAAGAAATGAGAGCATGGGTAGGTCATTCAGCCCTTTGAGTCTGGGTTGCCATGGTAAGATCATGGTTGATCTGATTGGGGTCTTAACAAAATTGAGAGGGAGGAAATATCCACGGTTTTAGTGGGCCTAAAAATGGATA
Source organism: Mustelus asterias (assembly GCF_964213995.1). Taxonomy (NCBI): domain Eukaryota; kingdom Metazoa; phylum Chordata; class Chondrichthyes; order Carcharhiniformes; family Triakidae; genus Mustelus; species Mustelus asterias. The sequence goes on along the minus strand of NC_135804.1, from coordinate 52,115,283 downwards.
AATCCCCAGGCCCAGATGAGATGTATCCCAGGCTGCTATGGGAGGCAAGAGAGAAGATTGCAGAGGATCTGACAATTTTCAAATCTTCTCTGGCCACAGGCCAGAGACTGGAGGACAGTTAATGTGGTACCATTATTTAAGAAGGGAAGTAGGGAAATTACAGGCCAGTGAGTCTAAATTCAGTGGTAGGGAAACTATTGGAAAAAAACTCTGAGGGACAGAATTAAATGGGGAGGCAAGGATTAATCGAGGATAGTCAGCATGGTTTTGTCACAGGGAGATCATGTCTTACAAATTTGATTGAATTTTTCGAGGAGGTGACTAGGTATGTAGATGAGGGTGGTGCAGTTGACGTAGTCTCCATGGACTTTAGTCAGGCTTTTGACAAGGTCCCACATGAGAGATTGATGAAGATTGTGATGATATTGTGTCTTTAAGAAATGTATTTGTCATGTTTTTTGTGCATGATCTGTTGTCGCAGTTTGTTTTTATTATCGGGTATATAGGAGATGTGAGGAAAAATCTTTTCACCCAGAGCGTGGTGGGAATCTGAAACTCACTGCCTGAAAGGGTAGTAGATGCAAGAATCCTCACAACATTTAAGAAGTATTTTGATGAGGACTTGAAACGCCACAAGGCTACAGACAAAGAGCTGGAAAATAGGATTATAATAGGTGCCTAATGTCTGGCATGGACACTATCGGCTGAAGGGCCTGTTTCCATGCTGTATGACTCTAACTCAACATTCCTGCCTGGCCCCCATAACCTTTGACCCCTTTATTAATCAAAAATCTGTCTAACTCAGCCTTGAACACATTCAATACAGCAACCTCCACTATCTCCGCCATAGAGAATTCCAAGGATTAAGGACTTTCTGTGAGGAGGAATTCCTCTTCATTCCCATTTTAAATGGGAAATGCCTTATTTTGAAGTTGTGCCCCAGTTTCCCCCTCGAGGGGAAGTATTCTCTCAGCATCCTTCAAGCACCCTCAGAATCTTTTGTTTAAATAAGATGACCTCTCATTCTTCTAAACTTCAATGAATATAGGCCCAACTTTTTAAAAAATTCACTTATGGGATGCGGGCATCGTTGGTTAGGCCAGCATTTATTGCCCATCCCTGGGTGCCCTTCAGAAGGTGGTGGTGAGCTGCCTTCTTGATCTGCTGCAGTGCATGTAGTGTAGGTACACCCAGGTGCTGTTAGGGAGGGAGTTGCAGGATTTTAACCCAGCGACTGAAGGAACGGCAATATATTTCCAAGTCAGGATGGTGAGTGACTTGGAGGGAAACCTCCAATCATCAGGGTAAACCTTCCCTGAACTGTTTTCAGTGTATGCATATCCCTCCTTAAATAGGGAGACCAAGACTAGGCATTACTTTAGGTGCAGACTCACCAACATGGGGAATGAGAAGTAAGCAGTCTCTAACTATTGGGAATTCTATTCCAAAGGAAGGGGGACAGAAAGAGCAGTGGCATCTGAAAAATAACAGTTATGGAATAGCAACAGTGGAGTCCGGGCAGATGTGGGCCACAGTAATTAATTAAAAAACGGTAGCTTTTCGGAGAGCTGTGGGGGCCAAGGGGTACATAGGAGTGGCACAGTGGCATAGTGGTTAGCACTGCTGCCTCACAGCAGCAGGGACCCGGGTTCAATTCCGGCCTTGGGTCACTGTCTGTATGGAGTTTGCACGTTCTCCTCGTGTCTGCATGGGTTTCCTCCGGGTACTCTGGTTTCCTCCCACACTCCAAAGATGTGCAGGTTTGGTTGAATGGTCATGGTAAATTGCCCCTTAGTGTCAGGGGTATTAGTAGGGCAAATACGTGGGGTTACGGGGATAAGGCCTGGGTGGGATTGTTGTCGGTGCAGGCTTGATGGGCCAAATGGCCCCCTTCTGCACTGTAGGGATTCTATGATTCATAATACACAGATGTGACGGAGAGGCTAAGCTGGAGTTGGACCACATGGATGAGGAAGGAGAAACAAGATTGTAATTCAGTCTTTTGCAGTAATGGTGACCTGGTCTGGGAGCCGTAGTTGGGAGTCAGGTACAGAATGAATGTGTAAAGGAGATGTAAGAGGATTCAATTTTGATACATTACATAGAATTTCCAGCCCAGAAACAGGCCATGATGGAAAAGGTCTATGTTGAAGTTTATCTTCGGTAAGGAGTCTAACAACACCAGGTTAAAGTTCGACAGGTTTATTTGGTAGCAAACGCCACTAGCTTTCGGAGCGCTGCTCCTTCATCAGGTGAGTGGGAGTTCTGTTCACAAACAGGACATATAAGGACACAAACTCAATTTACAGAATAATGAATAATGATTGGAATGTGAGTCTTTACAGCTAATCAAGCCTTAAAGGTAGAGACAATGTGAGTGGAGAGAGCATTAGCACAGGTTGAAGAGATGTGTATTGTCTCCAGACAGGACAGCCAGTGAGACGTTGCAAGTCCAGGCAAGTTGTGGGAGTTACAGATAGTGTGACATGAACCCAAGATCCTGGTTGAGGCCGTCCTCATGTGTGCGGAACCTGGCTATCAGTCTCTGCTCAGTGACTCTGCGTTGTTGTGTGTTGTGAAGGCCGCCTTGGAGAATGCTTACCCGAATATCAGAGGCCGAATGCCCATGACCGCTGAAGTGCTCCCCAAGTTATCTTCCATAGGGGCCTTCTCCCACCTTTCTGAATTTCATCCTGTCAGCATCTTATTCCTTATTACAACACGTGCTTACTGAGCTTCCCTTTAAATACATCAATCTTAATAATCTCAACCATTCTGTTACAGAATGCTTCATCATTAAATTGTCTGGAACCTGAATTCCAAAAAATTGAATACTTCAAATTAGAATGCTGAAAATTGTTGAAGACCTAATTTTCTGGTGTTTGATTTGCATGGAAAATTCATACCGGATCTCTGACCTTGAGGGATAAAACACAACAACAGATACTTAAACACGAGTTTAATTTGTTTTTAATGCAATTCACTCTGAGAATGTGGGCATCACTGGTAAGGCCCATCTTAACTTGCTTTGAGAATATGGTGATGGGACAACTTTCCAAACTGCTGATAGTAATTTGACACAAAGGAGTGGCTTGAAAGACCACTTCACAGAGAAGTTAAGCATTGATCATGTTGGGAATGACTGCCATCACATGTCAGACCAATATAGGCTAAACAACAATGTTACCAGAAGATGCGACCATTGAATTAGTTTTGTGAGTAATAATTTTCTAGCCCCATCATGGCGGGATTCACTGGGGGGGGGGAGATTCACCAAGCCAGCCATGACTTTCAATGGGACCGGATGATCCCGGTGGCAGATGGGGGGATAAAGTCTTGCTCAAGGAATTTGTTTGCCAAAAGTAAAACAACCATTTGTTTCTTCAGAAGTAGCTCTTAAAGAGAATAATTACCTTTCTTTGATGATTTTTTACCTGGAAGAGTGAAAGAGATAAAATGGTCCCACAAAGGTACAAACTTGTACATTTGCACTGTAATCAGTATTTTGTGTTCCCTTTGATTGTAGAGCAGCGGCTGGAATTTTCCCGCCATTCTCACTGGTAGGATCTTCCGGTCCCGCTGATGATGGAACCATGCCATGGGTTTCCTGGCTGTTGGGGGGGGGGGGGGGGGGGGGGGTGCACAGAATGGGGAAACCCTGTTGGGGAAACCCTGTTTCGTGACCGTGGAGGTGGCCCACCATCAGTGGCTAATGGTGGGCTAATGGTGGGCCACCTCCACGGTCACGAAACACGCCGGAAAATTCCGCCCAGCATCTTGAAACTTATCAAACACTTTATAATTGAAGAATGTCCCAGAGCACTTCACAGAGTTATAATTGAACGAGTGGCTGCTGAGTCAAAGACATTTGAAGAAATGAAGGAAATACTTGGTCAAAGAAGTGAGATTTAAGGAGAGTCACAAAGGAGCAGCGAGATGTGGAAAGACAGAGGGATTTAGGAAGGGAATTCCAGGGAATGTGGCCTAGGTAAATGAAGGCACAGCCATCAATGGTGGGGAGAGGGAGGGGCAGATGCACAAGAATCAGAGTTTGAGGGAAGGAGTGTGTAGGATTAGAGGACATTGCAAAGTTGGCAAGGGAAGGCCATGAATTAATTTAAAGATTGAGTATGGAAAATTTAAATTTGGGGTGTTTAGGGCACTGGGAGTCAAATGAAGAAAGAGACAATGGTTTGGCATTTGTTATGGGTCCCGAAATGATGTGTCAGTATTGACAATATTGACTCAGGTTCCTTGAAAAAAAACTGGAGGTTCTGTATTGGTGCAAATCCACATGGAAGGGGAGAGGAATGTACTGTTTAAAAAAAGCATACATCACACTTTACAAAGCAAATGTAGAGAAATCAACCACATGAACTGAGAATGTATATCTATCCTATGTAAAGACTTTTGTTGTATAATCCTCGAATGTTCCTAAGATCTGCAAGAATGTAATTACTGGGCAATGTATTAAAGCATCAGTTTGGCTCCTAAAACTTGTATCTTGCACATCATTTGGACCATGGATGGGCAACACTGAGATCTAGGACAAATAAGAGGGAGCCAACCATCAATATATAGGATTCTAAGTAGAATGCAACAGGTACTTCTGATCACTAATTCTGTACACTAAGCAGTATAAAGCAGAGCTACAAGATAAGATAACCAAGTTACAAACTGGTAAAAGACAAGTTAGGAAACATTTCTTCATACAGATTGTTTTGTACCTCAGTTGGTCTTCTGGGTAGTAGAGGCAACCCCCACCCCTCCAGCCCCAAATGTTGTGAGGTAGGTGGACTAAATAGCCTTCCCACATCTCTATCTTTTGGAACACAAAAGTTAAACTTAACAAGTCATCCAACATGTTCACCAGTGTATATCAGGAAATAAATGTCCAGCATAAGATCACTTCTGTTCTAGGACGTTAGCTAAAGTGAAATCTTTTTTATTGTATCTGCTCTCCTCTGACAGATTGGCCGAACAGAAACAGCCATGAACAACCTAAACCCAGTATTTGCCAAGAAATTTGTGGTAGACTATCATTTTGAAGAAGTACAGAAATTGAAATTTGCCTTGTTTGACCAGGACAAATCCAGCAAACAGCTTTATGAACATGACTTTCTTGGAGAGTTTTCATGTACTCTGGGAGTGGTAGGTCTGACTTTTTGTATGATCTTGAGTTATTCCAAAGCAGCACAGACTTCATTCTGATTAAAAGTAAACTTTTGATTAATGACGCAGATTGTTTCAAGCAAGAAGATAACGCGGCCACTTACTCTGACCAATGGGAAACCTGCTGGAAAAGGAACAATAATGGTACAGTCAAATTTAATATTGACCATCACTGCAATAGCAACCTAAACTCTTAAGCCAAGATGTGCCAAGAATACCAACTTAATGAAGAAGACAGTTGAAGTAGTTAATCATTCTGACCAGGTCTATTGTGTTGGGATTTTAACCCAGTGAATTAGTATTTGGAGTTAAGTTTTTGAAGGCTGGTGTTAATGGGAAAGAAATATAGTCAGGGTCACCAGAGTAAGCTTGAGTCTTCATTATATAACTGATCTGAGTGAGCTTGATGCTATGACTTAGTATCCAAATAAATGTCCAAATCAGCCTTTGAATTGTGCACTTGGGCTCAGACTTCCGCCATTACAGAGTCTCTCCATCATGGTAAAAATAGTGGAAGTGGCTGAAAGTCATAACTCCTGTCCCCAAACATGGCAATTCCCATTTTCACGGGGGTGGGAATTGGGGCAGGGAATGTTTTGCACATATGGGCTGGAATTCTCCCATCCCACCCGCCACTGGAATTTTAGCGGGTGGGTTACAGAGAATGTGAAACGCCATTGACGGTCAGACGGGAATTTCCGGCTTTTAGACCAGCACAACCGGAGAATTCCGTCCATGAGCTTTATGGAGGCAGCTGACCATTTGAAGCATCAGCCGCCTTCACACGAGTGGGATTTTGGTAGCTTTGGGGCTGAATTTTACACTCTGAGATCTGGAGCGCTTCCCACTTTGCGGAGCGTATTAAGGAGCGTGTTGAGGTCGGGTGCCGCTTATGATGTTATTTTGCCGGTTTGAGATAATATGGCATACAGACATCTTTCTGTGTCCAACCAAATAAACAAAATCAAAGTAACTTGGGGATAACTCAAAAGGAGCAGCTCCCTAAAAGGAGGGGAATATGGCACACAGACGGCCCAAAAAGTCAGAAACACACCCACGTTATTTAATTATCAATTTACAAGGCAATTCAGCTGATTACATCTTGCTGCCACAATACAGTCAGAGGGCAATAATACGCCTTCAGGGTCGGGTTTGCAGCGGGTGAGGAATCTGTGTTTTTAAAGGCTAGCTCATTTGGGTGGGTTTTTAAACTGCAGTTAAGGTCAGAGTCTCAGCTTTGTAGTTCAAACTCTATTGGCTCCAGGGGCTGCTCATGTAAATGGACAGAGGCACCCTGAAGACATTTTTTATCTCTGATTCAGAGGGCTGTTTTGATGGAATATTTTCCGTTGGAGATACAATCTCCAATGAGGATTAGGTGGAGGAGGGGAAGTTGGGTGAGAGGAAGAACGAAACACAGGGAGGCTCAGAATGTTGTCGTTTCTCAGGAAAAGGGGACGGAGCAGCACCACACCCCGAGGGTCAGGAGGAGTGCAGGAACCCTCATCAGAGGCACAGGCCAGATTATGCCACCCCCAAGGGTATACAGGCAGCAAATGAACTATCTGCAACTGAGTGTGACTTAGGGCAGAAAAAGACTCAGGTCGGAATTTTACCGCCTCGCCAGCCCCAGAATCGGCGCGGGCGAGGCTCGCAGAACGGCATTCTCCGTTGGCCTCGGGCGGGATCTTACGAGCCTCGGGCGGGCGAGGCGATAAAATTCCGGCATCAGACATTAAAGAGTGATGGTGACATCTCTATGTGAGATGCTCACAGGGGAGATCTCATCCAATTGCCTTGGGAGCTACCCAATGCCTGCCACATTGAAGGTGACAGTGGTGCTTTATTTCTTCACAACAGACTCAGTCTAGGCAGTCTCTGGAGATCGTAGTGGGGTAATGCAGCCTACAGCACACCATTGCATCAAGGTGTTCATTGACGCAATGTTCTGAAGTGCTGGGAATTACATTTATTTTCTCCAGAATGTCCAAATTCAAATGGATAGAGCTCACTGATTTGCAAAGAGTACAGGTTTCCCCGGGGTGCAGGGCGCCATTGACTGCACTCACGTAGCTGATAAGCCTCCTGCTGGACAGCCCTGCACCTTGATGAACAGAAAGGGCTTCCACTTGATCACTGTGCAGCTCGTGTGCGACCATAATCAGAGGGTCATTCAGATGTGTGCCAGGTCCCCGGGCAGTTGTCACACTCATACATCCTTAGAAACTCACAGATTCCAGACCGCTTCATCCTCGAAGGGATGGCTACTAACTGATCCAGATTATCCACTGAAAAGATGGCTAATGACACTTGTGAAGGTGTCCAGAATCAACGCCGAGAGGAGGTGCAGTGAGAACCATGCCAGCACCAGGATCATAGTGGAGCGGACCATGGGTCTCTTAAAGATGTGATTCCTATGCCTGGACAGGTACATACATTACTTCCCCTCATGTGGGTCCCTGATGGTCGTGGTTTGGTGTGCATTCCATAACATGGCCACCCAAGGAGGAGATACCTTGGAGGATGATGACGTGGCAGCCAATCATCTGAGGATAATGGTGATGATGAGTTGAAGGGCCACAGCATTGCTCCTGATAATGGCCCTGGCCATGGTCAAGTGGATGGCCATGACATGGCCAAAGTGGTAAATGCGGGGTCACTTTTAACATTTAAGAAAAACTTGGACGGGTTCATGGATGAGAGGGGTGTGGAGGGATATGGTCCAAGTGCAGGTCAGTGGGACTAGGCATAAAATGGTTCGGCACAGACAAGAAGGGCCAAAAGGCCTGTTTCTGAGCTGTAATTTTCTATGGTTCTATGGTTCTATGACACCAGGATTCCTCATTATGGCAAAAGGTTTCTGTAGTATGCCACGCTGCTGCTACAGAAGGAGTTTAGCGAACTCTTGGCCTTCTTCTCAGTGTGAGCTGATCGCATTAATCATATGCTGTATGAAGGAGGGTTACAGGGATTGCCTCACTGAATCTGGGGGCAGCTTCACCCCTTCTAGAACCTTTCTCCCCTTTCTCTTTGGCGTAGACATTTCTGCATGGAAATAAATGTACAACTTCTCAATGCCAAAAGGTGGGTGAGTTGTTTATTTTTAAAAAATTCTGCCACCAATGAAGATTGAAGTCGTTGGCAGGGATTAACTAAAATTTAAATTGACTTACCCAGCCAGACTGATAGGTCACCTGACGCTGTCCTGTCCCAGGGGTCCTTTTAAAGTGCTGGTTGTTACCTTGTTCTAGTTTTCTGCTGTGGCCTCAGAGCTGGGACATCCAGCTTTGAGCATTCATTTGGGCTGGATGACTGTCTCTAACCCACCCTTGCTGCTAATTTGCAGTAATTATCAGGCGCACACTGACGGCGGACCCGGAAGTCAGAATGTCGCCAGCTTCCACGTGCAGAGCCACTGTCGGCACATGACCGTATTATTCAGCCCTTGGAATGCGTGCAGATTAGACCTGGTAAGAGTAGGCTGAACTTTGTCAATTCATTTGGATTGCCAGGGTATCCCTTTGCAGAGGTAAGGCACTCCTTTGGATATGGTCCTGGGATACCTTTTGGTGGAGAACAGGTGCCTCTTGGTAGAGGCCAGGTGTCCTCTGGGATAGGTCAGGTATCCTTTGGGGGAGGTAAGGTGCCCTTTGGAATTGTTAAAAGTGGGAGTAAAGATGTGTACAAAGTGCATAAACTTATTATTGTCAAGCTCATTTGGACTGTCACAGACCTGTCACAATCAGCTGTCAAAAATGTCAAGCACCTGGCAAAGGGAGCTGTTGAGTTATTTAAAAGTTCTGCCCTTTATATGTGTGAAAAAGTGTCTGGAAAGTTTGAAAAATATGATTGTTGTTATTTCACTCTGCCTGTTGACATAAACCTGAGGGTTTCCATTAATGGGTTAATGCTGTATGACTGAGTTCACAACTGTCCGTTATCACAGTAAGGTGCCTGCCATTTCACATTTTGACTGACAGCTACAAGTGGTTATAGATTATTTGACATGGGATGAATTCCATTGTTTATTGTTATAGGGACTTGTGCATTTGAATGAAACGTTGTTGTTGTTATAAGACTTTATTCAGTTAAAAGAATGTGAATACATTAAATGGGTTTTTATGAACGGAAGTGTTTTTTCAATATAGTGGTCTGTAATGGTCACTTAGAACATTATTTTATCTCATCTCTGCATGGATCCTGAGGTCTGTCCATGGTGGATACCAGATGAGTTGGCATGGTAGGTGTAATGGCAAAGTGTGGTGCGTTGGCATGAGTTGACACTAAGTTCTCATAGAGGCTATAAAGGGCCTTGGGGATAGGTAGGGGGCATAGCTTGGGCTTGAGGGGCCATTGGTGGGTTGGTGGGAGCATGAGGTGGTGTAGGTTGGCATGTGTGGAGGGGTGAGGGCTGGGGGGGAGGTTTCATGTTTTATTCCTTTTTTATATATTTTGGACACGGTGCTGGAGCCCTGAGGCATTCCTTCTGCCCCGCCCACCTCCGTACCTGACATCCTCCTCAGTTCTTTCCAGTCTGCTCCCTCCGGATGGAAAATCCGATGTCCGGGCAGCCAATTTTAAAGGCTGGGTTCATGGAGCCAGGAATTCTCTTGTCTCTGTGCATTCAACCCAGGAATCTGAGTCCTGGTCTTCATCCTCATTCCTCCACAAGTGTTATTTTTATGCTGGTATGAATGCCAAAGCATTATAAAGTCACCCACCTGGTGTACAGCAGATGTGTTGGGCGGTAGCTGCGTGAATAAATTTACAAAATGAAATATTAATGCATCTTCTCTTGCATTTACAGATAAGTGCCCAAGAAATTTCAGATAATAGAGTAATCACCCTCAGCATGGTTGGAAGAAAGCTGGACAAAAAGGTAGGCCTAAACCTATGAGATGGTTTATAGTGTGCGAGTATATTCATGCCTAAGACCACTCCATTATGTTTCTGACTGTCAAATTAAAATATTCCACTATAACATTCCTATGAAACCCAAACAAAGGTTCAATTGGATTTCTTTGTTGTTTATGGGATACATTTTCCAGTCCCACCTGCCTCCGGAATCATCACTGGCGGGGTGGAAATTTGGCAGACCATTTAAAGGTCCTTTGACCTCAGACGGGAATTTCCAGTCTTGGGGCAGTCGCAACCTAAAATCCTGCCCATAATGTTGTCCAATATCCACCTGCTGCTCCTGCAGAACATTATGGTGCTTCGTGTGAAACGGTTGGGAATTTCGTAGCAAATGAGTATCCCCTAAATTATTCGATTTGTAATTGCAACCTCAAACAATGATGGCTTGTGGTGATTCTGTTGATGGAGGTGTCTCTCCAGGGTCTGGAACATTTCTAATGATAATCGGCTAGGACAGGGAAGGATTTCGGCATCAAAGTATTTTCTTGAAGAGGTCACGGCATCTGAGAAGGCAAACGCTTCAGCTCAAACATTTGAAGTATGTCACCTGTGTCAACCTTGGCTCAGTCGGTCACACTCTCACCTCTCAAGTCTGAGCATCACGAGCTCAAAGCCACAATCCGCAGACTGGGGCACGTCATCCAGGCTGACACTCCCAGAGCAGAACTGAGGAAATGCTGTAGCACTGGAAGAGATGTTAAGCCGAGGCCCCATCTGTCTGCTCAAATAAAAGTAAGAGATTCCATAGCATTATTCAAAAGAGAGTGAGGGGGTTCTCCCAGTGTCCGAGTGAATAAACCAATATCAGACCATTTTGACATTTATCTCTATGCTGTGGGTGGGACCTTGTTGTTGTAAATTGGGTGTCATATTTCCCTACATTATAACAATGACTACACATCAAAAAGTACTTCTTCAGCTCTGAAGCACTTTGGGATGTTCTGAGGTCAAGAAAGATAATAGGTGCAATCTTATCGGCTCACCACGCTGATCAATCGGCATGATGAGCTGGTAAGATAGGTCGAGAGGTGAAAAATCAGGTTCACATCCGGTTTCTCGCTCTCCCGATCTCATCGGCACTGTTTTGCGGGTAAAATTAGCTTTGTGCCCAGAAAGGAGATCTGCCAGTGCACTGGGAGATCGGGGAACCATGCGCAATGACGCCCCTAGAGCTCAGCAGCCGGCTTCCCAGGCGAGATTAGGCTCTATCCCCCACACTGACGAGAATTGCGTGATGGCTCCTGTTTTGCACAGAGTGCCAAAAATTTGTGTTTGTTACCTCGCTGAAAAAACCAGCGAGAAAACCTACTGTTTTCTCACCCAATCGACACTTAGAATTTTGGGGGGAAATTCTGCCCATTATTACAAGAGAAAATTCTTTCATCTTTCTCATGCATTTTAATACTAGCATGTGTGATGATTTGGTTGCTTTCCAAAGTGATGCTTAGCTTTTTAAAGATTGATGTTCCCTATGGCTTGATACAGATCAATACTAACCATCATGAGGACAAGTGAATCCCTTTTAAAATTAATGTTGTATAATTTCTCAGAAAATCTTCATTGCAGAATGATTCACAGTGCTGGCAACCTTTAATAAAATGCAGCAGCTTTTAAAGTGTCTTTCTACTAACTATAGAATTCTACCACCTCACCGCCATGAAATTGGAGTGGGCGAGGAGCGGACAACGGAAATGTCCATTTACTACGCACAGGAATTTCCAGTCTTGTTCGAACAAGACTGTAAAATGGTCTTGGACTCCAGGACTTAGGGGGCAGGACAGTTTTACATAGGATATATGGCAAAGAAACAGGCCATTCAGTTCAACCAGTCTATGCTGGTGTTTACGCTCCTCTAGAGCCTCCCCCCATCTTTCCCCATCTCGTAACCCCTACCTCATCTTTCCTCCACCAATGTAATCTTCTATTCCTTTCTCCCTTGCAGCTTCCCTTTAATGCATCAATGCTATTTTCTTCAACTACTCCCTGTGGTAGCAGGTTCAACATTCTCACCACTTTTTGGGGGAAAAGGTTTCTTCTGAATTCCCTATTGGATTTCTCGGTGACTATCTTGCGTTGATGGCCCTTGGTTATGATCTTCCCCACAAGATGGAATATTCTCTCTATGCTAGGTCATCCCTCAGCTTTCTATTTTTGAGAGAAAAGAGTCCCAGCCTGTCAATCCTTTCCTGATTTGTATACGCAGACATTTCTGGTAGCATTGTTGTAAATCATCCATGCACCCTCTCCAGTGTCTCTATATCCTTTATATAATATGATGACCAGAACTGCACAAAGTATGTGATCTAACTAAGGCCCAGTACATGTTTAGCATAACTTCTCTCCTTTGCAATGCTGTTTTGAAATTTTCAAAATGTCTTTATTACAAATAGAACAAATAAGGTCCTCTTGGGGATCCCATTTCTTGCATTAGGATAGTTAATGGGACACTTCCAGTCAGTATAAAACTTACTCTGATGTACGTCTGAGGAGATTCGAGGCTCAGTTACCTCACCAGCCTTTAGTTGAATAACAATTCCCAATTTAGGATGAGAGAAAAATCAAGTAGGATTGTCTTTCATGATTATTACCAAGGACCTCTCTTATAAATGAGTGTCAATGAGGACTGAGTTGACCTGAGTTGTTATTCCCCCACCCATTTCGATCTTGTGGTCAATTACCTGCTAATGACCACACTCTAGACTTGCATGTGGAGAATACCCTTTGGATCCAATATTCAATGACTGCTGACGTCCTTGCACCATATTTCTGCACCTAAATGCATTTGAAGTGAAGCTATGATTTAGTGCCATTCCTTGGACACTGAGTACACAGTAGACAGGGATACTATATGCTGCATTCTGACTGAGGATACAATTGTATAGTCACAGTGCATGCTCATTAATTCCTCCAAAGAGAAAATTACACTTCAAAAATATTAATTGCAGCATGCCCACCCATCACTGTAATCTCCTGACTACTTTGCATTATAAACCCAGTTTACTATTGGCTTACCACTGAGCCTTAATCTAGTTCCACTGCATTAGTCCTGTATATGGCGCTAGGGTAAAAAAGGTAACAAGAAACATTTTTAACTTACTGGCTCTTATCTTTTTTCTCCTTCAATTTTGCCTTTGTGAGGTGCTTTTTTTAGTATGTACGGGTTGGACTGTATAATTACAGGCTTTTGAATTATAGTAATCAGTGTAGTTCACCCACTGGTGAGAGCACTCCCTGCTTTCTTTGCTGAAGGTATGTTAAAGGTGACTGAAAATCAGACCAACAGCATGCTTGGGAAAAGAGGCGCTTGCTGGAATATTTGAGCAGAGAGTTGTTCCTGTCAAAAATAATCACCTTGGGTGATGGTCCAGTGGTGAATCTTGCCGCGAAGCTAAGGGCTAGTTGGTATCTTGGTGTCCTTTGGCAGGTCCATGCCAAGAGCATTCCCCCTTATCCTGCTGTAAGTGTGTACTTCAAAAGGTGAAGTGCCTTGTCCCTTATACTGGAGCCAGGTTATTTTCCGACCCGATCAGACTATCCAGTTCCTTGTGTTTTTTTGCTGTGCTTTCGGAGTCCATTTTCTCCCTGAATTATTAATCGTACAAACTGACTGCTCTCCTTAAGTTGCGCTGTATGAAGGAGGAGGTGACTTGGGGTAGCTCAGGGAATGTTATTCCCCCTCCCCTCAATCCTAAGCATGAAAGGCTTCTTTGCTTTCATTTATTGAATATGCCAATGTTGTACATAGTCTGCACTATGTGCAAAAGGGAGCAGTTTGTCCACTGAGGATACCAATTTCAATCTGAAGAACACTGTGGTGGTGTGTATGGAGCAGGGGGAGGGGGGAGATGGGGTGTAATATGCGTTCGGAGCTCAAACCAGAGCATCAGGTGGCGTGTTTGCCAGAATGCTTCAAGACAGCGACCAAAGTAAGAAGTGTTTATTATATCCATAGCTCTGCATCTCCAACACACTCACTCTTCTTGAGAAGCCCCACAGCAGGAGTGCAGCCTTGCTGAGCTTACACAAATGCATACCACTCATCAGTAAGTTAGGTATGACTGGTTAATGCACTACAGCAGCAGAGAGATGCTCCTTATTCATATTAAATATGAAACATTTTGATTATCTCCAGAGGCTAAATAATTTTTCAAGCTGTTCACATATAGGGAGTCGGGAACATCACAGAGTGTTCATCTGCTGCTTTACCAGTGCTGTATGTATATAGTCTAGGAATCATTCTTGCATTGCGAGGCTTTTCATCTGCATTAACTCAGCTTTACAGACTGGTTTCTTTCTTGAGTTTCAAAGCATCCAAAAAATCTTTTTCTAACCAGAATAGTACCCTTCGCAGAATAAGTAAGAAAATAAGTTGTTTTGAGGTGTAAGATATTAACATGGATAGTAATAAAATTGCTATTTGAATAGGACCTTTTCTCATTCTATTCTTTTGTTGTAGGATCTCTTTGGGAAATCCGACCCTTATTTAGAATTCTACAAACAAGAGGAAGATGGAAAATGGATGCTGGTACATCGAACGGAGGTAGTTTTCTTTGATCTTTCATTGAATGGAATTGTCTTCTTTTAATGTGGTGAGGGTGCAGGCCGAAAATGGTCACAGGGATGATGGGTTTAGTTTGCATGAACTAAGCTTAATCCTTCCTCTTGTATCCCATTTACTGGTATCAAGGCACTGCAACATATAGTTTGCCAGTTGGATGTGTGGTTGGGGGAGAGGAGGCAGGGGAGGGATGGGGGTTTGATGGGGGATGCAGGCGAGCAGGGAAATCAAGGTATAAATAACAGATTCCAAATCCACCATCTCTGCCACCTAGAAGAACAAGGGCAATGGACACATGAGAAAGTCATCATCTGCAATATCTCACCAACTCCCACCCAACCCCCAAGTCACACATCACCCTGACTTCGAAATACATTTTAATTAACTCATTGCCGCTATGTCAAATTCCTGGAACTTCCTCCCCAACTGCACTGTGGGTGTACCTACACCACAGGAACTGCAGTGGTTCAAGAAGGCCACTCACCACCGCCTTCTCGAGGGCAATTAGGGATGGGCAATAAATGTTGGCCCTGCCAGTGAAGTCCATATCCCATAAAAAGTACAATTCAGCCTGTCCTCTCTCTATTAAAACCCAATTTGAATCACTTGGAAGTCTGCTAGAGTTCGCCACAAGCAACTGTGGGTACTGCTGATATTTTTATTCATTAGTTATCTCTTGGGTGGAAGGATCCTAACTGTTGTAAACTTTAATAGCCATCAAAATGAAAAGAAGAGGAAGCTGCATCCATTTATTCTGCGCTCCTCATCATTATTTCCCCAGCGTCCACCATGCATCACTCTACGTCTATAATTGCACCTATGTTTTGCTGACCATTTGTCAGTGCCACAACAACCTGCTTCATGTATAGAAATCTCAAAACTGGAGAAGAAACACACAGAGCAGGATAAACTGAATGATCAATTCAGTTCATTTTCCACTCCAGTCCTGGCACTATTTGCAGTCCAGTGGTGAGGCTCGAGTCTAATCCATTGTAAGCTTTCATCCCTCGAGTTATCCAGCTCGCCTCCCTCAAGAACACCTATGTTAGCAAGGAGCATTCTTTCATTTGTTAATATATGGGCCTGCTTCTCAATCAGTCTGACAGTCCAGCAATCACTGGCAATCGATAAGAATTGTCAAGCAGCTTTCCACAGAGAGACACTGCAGCTCATGCAGGAATTAACAATGAAATATTATTGACTTCCTTTCTGCATCTGTAAAGCATCTGATTTCTCTTTTAATCCCATTCAAGGCTCAGATGCAGGGATTTTCCAATCCTCTCCAAGATTTATAACTTTTGCTTTAAATGTTTGGATAAATTTAGTTTTAAGTTAAAGTTTATTTATTAGTATCACAAGTAGGCTTACATTAACACTGCAATGAAGTTACTGTGAAAATCCCCTAGTCGCCACACTCCAGCGGCTGTTCGGGTACACTGAAGGAGAATTTAGCAAGGTCAATGCACCTAACCAGCATGTCTTTTGGACTGTGGGAGGAAACCAGAGCACCCGAAGGAAACCCACGGAGACACGGGATGAACATGCAGACTCAACAGTCACCCTAGGCCGGAGTCGAACCTGGGTCCCTGGCTCTGTGAGGCAGCAGTGCTAACTACAATGCCACTGTTATTGTTATGTGATTAGCCATTCTGCTGCCCTTTTCTATGCTGCTTTCCCAAGGTGAATTGCACCCTATCTTGATCCATGTGGAAATGTATTCTCCTCATGAGTACCAATTTATGACGACATATTAGTTTTATTCCCTCCCTCCTGTAGGCTCTAAAGTCTCACTCATTTAGTTCTTACAGGTATTGGTAATTTTTCCAGTACCTTGCCAAGTTACACACTATATGCGCGAGCCAAAACATTGGCTGTCAGTATGCTATTCAAGTGTGGAGAGCTTTGTACCTTTTAGGCAAGCTTGGCTTGAATCTCTTTTGCCTCTCTTCTGTAGCTTGGGGTCACTGGGGTTAGCAGTATTGCTGTCTCTACCATCTCATAAATAAGAAACTACAATAGATTTGCTACATAAATCATGAGTTTCTATTTTTTTCAAACATAAACCAATATAGAAAGAAAAAACCTAAGGCGCTGGATACTTGAATTCTGAAGTCAAAACATCTCCTGTTAAATATTAATGGTATAAGAGCTGTTGACCTCATTTGGTTGTTAGGAAAAATACTGAAACAATATGTAAATCTACACCAGACTCAAGAAATCAAAATGCTTTACAAGGAATAACTAACAAATCCCTGCATTCAGCGCTGTGGTGGAGATTATACTGAACTGGAAAAACAGGAGAGCTGGGCAGCCTGCTAAATGCAAATTCAGCTTTTTGCATAATAGCATCTCCTGCAGATAGAATAATTTACAGTCGAATAAAATATTAAGTGTTTGCACTTTACAAAATAATCTTGGAATTATGTATACAACAAGCCTTATAGATCTTTCATCATTCTTCCCTCTCTGAAATGTAAACAATCCAGAGAGGGTGAATAAAGCTTGTCTGAAGATTTACAACCCTTGCAGCCCTAATCACAGCTGCAGTAAAGCAGCACTGACCACAGGTTCCTGGAAGCAGCAATGTCCAAGAGACCACTCTGGCCTGGATTTTCTGGCCCCCTCGCGGGGGGGGAGTTTTCCTGCAGTGGATGCGACGTGCCATTAGCTGAGGATGGGACCAGAAGATCCCGCTGGCTGGAGGGGCTGGAAAATCCTGCCCAATTGTTTTTGTCCTTATGTCTTAACTGAGACTGGACGGCACACTATTGCTATATATCCCGTGGAGAGGCACAGGGCACAATCTTACCGGCCGTTCACGTCCCGCTGCCGCTACAACTGAGAACGGAGAATTTGGTGCTTAGCCAAATCTCCATTCACTGCAATGGGACCAGAAAATCCCACCGGTGTGAACGGCCAGAAATTTCCACCCATAGGACCCGATTTTACCATTTTGATTTCAAGTGCTCAATCTGGGCGCAATTCAGATCTGACTTGGAAAACTGTTTGTTCTCGGGCGCCCCCATACGCACTTAGCCTGGAAAAAAAATTGCGTGTCTGAATCGCACTGTGGGCGGGGCTTATCGTGCCCGAAACGCATCAGCTCCGATCGGAGCTTTGAACTGCGCATGCACAGTACGAAAAAAATTTGAAAAAACGCGCCCCTGTCACATCGCCCCCGGACTGCAAAAAGCAGATAAGGCAGCCCAGGAGCGAAAAGCGGGAGCGATGACCCCCACAAAAAACAGATAAAACGGCCCCGGAGCGATGGCCCCCACAGATATCGCCCCATTCCCACAACATAACTGTCCCCCTTCTCCACCACCCCCCCCCCCCCCCACTACCCAGACCGATCGTGACCCCCTGCCCCTGCCCCTGCCCCCCCTTCACCCCCCACCAGAGATCCATCTGACCTCCCTCCTCGTCCTCCACCCCCACCACAGATACATCTGACCCACCTCCCCCTCCCCCCCCACCAGAGAATGAACTGCGCGCCCCCACCCCCCCATCCCCATCACCAATCTGAGTTAGAGAGCCGTTGGAAGCTCTGCACCTACCTCCTCAGAAGCTGGAGCACCCGAAACAGACCTCTGCTGAGATGACGCGGGTGCGGATTGTGCTAATTGCCTCATTTACCAAGTCTTTACCAAGTTTTTGCACCCGAAAACGGGCGCGATGCAATGGTAAAATTGGGCCCATAGAGTCATGCAGCACAGAGGAGACCTTCAGCCCATCGAGTCTACACCAACAAAACTACAGTAAATTTACACTAATCCCACTTTCCAGTGCTTTCCCCATTGCCTTGAATGTTATGACATTTCAAGTGCTCATCCATTTACTTTTTAACGGTTGTGAGGTTTCCCGCCCCTACTACCCTCCCAGGCATAACCCTCATGCATTCCAGACTCCTATCACCCTCTGGGTGAAGAAAGGTTTTCCTCAAATACCCTCTAAATCTCCTGCCCCTCACCTCAAAGTTATGTCTCCCTATTATTGACCTTTTCAACCGAGGGGAACAGCTGCTTCCTATCCACCCTATCCATACTCATAATCTTATGCACCTTAATGTACAAGTCTCTCGCTCCTTTACAGATTGATGGTAAGGTGTTAAACATGGTGTGTGTGCGGGCATTTGTGACTGTGTAAGGGTAACCCACGGTTGAGGTGCTGGGCTGGTTGCATAGAGCTGGCGGAGTGAGGATCGCCATGCATAGCAGTCTGTATCCTGACTCCATCCTTTCCACTGTAATGTGAGATTTCACTGCTCTGCAATAACGACTAACAAAGAGAAAGAAAACGTCAGCAAAGGAAATCAACAAACCTAAACTATAACCTGCGTCATTCTCAAAGTACATGTCACAACAAGGCAAGAATGTATGTGGAATGTTTCCATCGCCGGTAACTACCATATTGTCTTACTGACGCTGCCTGCAATGCAGTTTCACCATATCAGCCATTGTCCATTTTGAACTCTCCACACTGCAACTGCTGAAACTGCCATCACAGTGAACTTTGGGAAAAGCCTTACCTTTTCCATAGGGTTTAGAAGAGAAATAGCAAGATCATGAGCGAGGCTCGGAAATTGCATCTCTCGCCATAAATGCATTCGCAAGAGATGACGTGTCTGACATCTCCAGGAGCTGAAGTTAGCTGATCAAACATGGACTCTTGTTTTTTGAAGCTGGAATCTTCCTGCTTTGTGCAGCATGCTGTGTCATTAGGCACACCAGATATGTCTCATGCAGCCGCCATGTCATTGCATTAGCCCAGGAGTGAATGCAATACGTCATGAGGAAATTACTGAATTTTACAGCACTGAGGGAGAGACATGCAGCTCAGCTCCCTGAAAGACAGTGACCCGGAATTTGCGGGGTTTGTGTTTGATTGTGAACTGCTCAGCATTTGCTGTCATTACCCTTCTGAATCTAATTGCAACTTCAGGAATGAACACATATGAAGCTGTAGTTTCAGGTGTCATTTGGCGCTCTGTGACAGACTGCACTCTGTCCTCCCATCTCTCCCCACCACCCTCACTCCCTGTCCAGAGCCAGCAAATAGCAAGATCAGTGGATTTGATGAGAACTTGCTTTTTTGCCACTTTGGTATTGCTAGTAGAAACAACCAAGAAAGTGAATCCTTGTTCACTGAGCTGTAACTGGTCTTTTATCGGTAAGCTGTGTAACAAGTACTGTGAACAACTGAGCTGACCCTGAAGAAATAATTTAATACTTGTTGAACGTTGTTAAATGTCTCCATTATGATCAATTACTAGGCTTTTTTCAACCTAGATTTTAAAATAATCTTATTAAAGCTTCACCATGATATTTCAGCTTCTAGAATCATAGAATCCTACAGTGCAGGAGGAGGCCATTCGGCCCATCATGTCTGCACCGACCACAATCCCACCCAGGCCCTATCCCCATCATCCCCATGTATTTACACTAGCTAATCCCCCTGACACTAAGGGGTAATTTAGCATGGCCAATCCACCTAACCCGCACATCTTTGGGCTGTGGGAGCAAACCGGAGCACCCGGAAGAAACCCACACAGGCACGAGGAAAATGTGCAGACTCTGCACAGACAGTGACCCAAGCCCGGGTCCCTGGAGCTGTGAGGCAGCAGTGCTAGCCACTGTGCCAGCTTGCCGCCCCTATCTCAACCCCACGTGTATATTGCAATTTAAATGATTTCCTGGTTTGTTGTCTATGAGAATTCTTTAATGTGATTGGCAGCTTAGATAGCTACATGACTTCACTGCAGCTTAATGCTGGGGATCCATATTTAAACTACACTGCAATCAGTTGCACAGTGGCAGAGTTAAAGTTGTCACTGCAGATCGTTAGATCTCTCAGCAAAGTTTTCTTTGAGGTCAGTGGCGAGTGCTCT
The DNA here is from genome assembly GCF_964213995.1 of Mustelus asterias. Classification (NCBI taxonomy): domain Eukaryota; kingdom Metazoa; phylum Chordata; class Chondrichthyes; order Carcharhiniformes; family Triakidae; genus Mustelus; species Mustelus asterias. Next base: position 52,094,749 of record NC_135804.1, on the reverse strand, counting down.
TACCTCATCGCTGACTTTAAAATCCGGGTTTTGAGACATTCGGTGCTATTCCTTGTTGGCATTTTCATAGCATCCAGCAGTGACACTTGCACATCACAGTTAAGCGGTCGTGGGTTCAAACCCCTCACCAGGACATGAACTGAAGAAATAATTTAATATTTGTTGAATGTTAGAAATGCAAAGCACTAATAGTAAAAACTTTTAAAATAAATTGATGGAAAGGAGAATAAAAATTAGGATATACACGTGGGGTTGAGATAGAAGCTGAAATATCATGATGAAACTTTAATAAGATTATTTAAAAATCTAGGATCAAAAAACCTAGTAATTAATAATAATGATTAATTTAGTTTATTTATGAGTCTTGTAAGTAGGCTTATGTTAACACTGCAATGAGGTTACTGTGAAAATACCCTAGTTGCCACACTCCGGTGCTGTTCGGGTAACTGAGGGAGAAGTTAGCATGGCCAATGCACCCAACTAGCACATCTTTCAGACTGTGGGAGGAAACCGGAGCACCCGAAGGAAACCCACGCAGACATGGGGAGAAGGTGCAGACTCTGCACAGACAGTGACCCAAGCTGGGAATCAAACCTGGGTCGCTGGCGGTGTGAGGCAGCAGTGCTAACCACTGTGTATCCGCCGTGCCAATGGAGACATTTAACAACATTCAACAAATATTAAGTTATTTCTTCAGGGTCAGACCATGTCCTGGAGTGGGGTTTGAACCCACAACCACTTAACTGTGATGTGGAAGTGTCAGTGCAGCAATGAGGGAGTGCTGCTTTCTCTAATATGAGCCATTGAGACAAGGTTCAGTTTGCCTGTCCAGATGGTTGTAAAAGATCTTGTGGTATAAATAACACAGTGGTGTTTTTCCAGGTGTCAGTGTTAGGATGATGGCTCTTTTTTATATATACATATATAAATTAATGACCTAGACTTGGGTATACAGAACATCATTGAAAAGTGTGCAGATGACACAAAACTGGAAAGCATAATAAACAAGAGGGGGATAGGATAGACTTCACGGTGGCATGGGCAGACTGGTGAAATGTATGGACGCATGGCAGATGAGGTTTAATACCGAGAAGTTTTGTAGTGATGCATTTTAGTAGGAAAATGAGGGAAGGCAATGTGAAATAAGTTATACAATTTTAACAGCAGTGTCGCTTGGGGATGTATCTACACAAATCTTTCACAGGACAAATTGAGAAGGCTGTTAAAGCAAAGAGTTTATTCGTAACTTTTATAAAATGTTGCTTCGGCCTCAGCTGGAGTATTTGTGTTCAATTCTGAACAACACACTTTAGGAAGGATGTTGGGGCTTAAAGAGGGTGCCGGAGGGAGTTTCTAGAATTGTAAGGTTTAATGATGCAAAGGCAATGAAGAAGCTGTTTCTGAGATCAGTGTTTAAGAGATTTGATAGAAGCGTCCAAAATCATGAGTGGTTTTGATGGAGTAAATAAGGAGAAACTACTTCTAGTGACAGAGGAGGCAGCATCCTCCGGTTCGGCAAAAAGAGGTGACATGAAAGATTTTTAAGCAGTGGTTATTGTCATCGGGAATGTGTTGCCTGACTTTTGACTTTGCCAGTGGTTTGAAGCAGGGAATATCAGCTGAATATCTCTCCTGATTCCATTAAACTCAATGGAAATAAAAATTGAAAGTGATAAATACTGGACAGCTGATCCAAAATCTTCCATCTTAAGTTATTGTTCGAATTCAAAATTACCCCTGCACTCTCAAACAAATTCACTGGACATTCATCTCTTTTGGTGTTTGTGTAATCTTGCTGTGTGCAAATTCACCACTGTATTTGCTTGTATTAGTAACAATGACTGGACATCAGAAGCATTTAATTAGCATTCAAGCAATATATCCTTGAAAATTTAGATATTGTGTGTAGCCCATTGTTTTCACTGTGTGTGCCCCTTTGCCCATTTTATACAGCTGTGGAGAAAGCAAGGGGTGAGATATTCTTCGCACCCCCCCCCCCGCTCCCATCATAGCGTGTTTCATAGTGACAGAAACATCCCACCACTCTCAATGAGATTTCTCTTCTGTGCACCCCTCCACGGCCGCCAGGAGACCTGCAAAGATCCCGTCGGTGAGAACGGTCGGAATATTCTGGCCATTATTTATCAAAGAGCAGGACCTGTGCTGCTGCACACCATGAGACCTGGGGATAGCGCTTGGGTGGGATTGTGGTCGGTGTAGATTTGATGGGCTGAATGGCTTCCTTCTGCACAATAGGATTCTATGACCTAGCAGGAACATTGGTAAGGCCACACTTGGAATACTGTGTACAGTTCTGGTCACCCTATTATAGAAAGGATATTATTAAACTAGAAAGAGTGCAGAAAAGATTTACTAGGATGCTACCGGGACTTGATGGTTTGAGTTATAAGGAGAGGCTGGATAGACTGGGACTTTTTTCTCTGGAGCGTAGGAGGCTGAGGGGTGACCGTATAGAGGTCCATAAATAATGAGGGGCATAGATCAGCTAGATAGTCAATATCTTTTCCCAAAGGTAGGGGAGTCTAAAACTAGAGGGCATAGGTTTAAGGTGAGAGGGGAGAGATACAAAAGTGTCCAGAGGGGCAATTGTTTCACACAGAGGGTTGTGAGTGCCTGGAACAAGCTGCCAGAGGTTGTAGTAGAGGCGGGTACAATTTTGTCTTTTAAAAAGCATTTAGATAGTTACATGGATAAGATGGGTATAGAGGGATATGGGCCAAATGCGGGCAATTGGGATTAGGTTATGGGTTTAAAAAAAGGGCGGCATGGACAAGTTGGGCTGAAGGTGGCTGTTTCCATGCTGTAAACCTCTGTGACTCTATGACTCCAAGGACAATGGGGTGTCTTAAGAACATGAAAGGCACTATATAAATGCAAAGAGCATGATCTAACTGGCCTGCCGCATCAGTCAATCAGCATGGCGAACTGGGGGATAGCATGAGCAACCAAAAATCTGATTTGGCCCCTTTTTACTGGCCAGAATTAACATTAAATTGACTGCATTAACATGTGCTGAGTGGGATTGGCATAGTTTCCACCGTCCCGGATGCTTCCACCCTCGCTGGCGAGATGTCACGCCGGCAAGAATCACTACAGCTCTGCAGTAGCATAGACCAGGTGCCCCATGGTCACACCGGGGAGATCGGAACCCATTGAAGCCCCTGGGTGGTCTGGGGCATAGCTGGGCAGTGCCCACCTAACACCCTGGCAGTGCTTGAATGAGCACCATTAATATGCCATGGGGGTGGGGCCAAGTGGCGGTGGGGCCTATGTGACGGTGGGCCTGAGTGAGAGAGAAGCCTGAGTAGGGTAGGGCTATAAAAGGGGGGAGGTGGGCCATGTATAGGGGGGGCGCATATGAAGGGAGAGGCCAATGAAAGGCAGGAGATCCTCATCACTGTTAAATTCCATGCCAGCCCTATGGAGACTGCTGATTGTGTGAAGGGATTTGTGGTTTCATCACTTGTATTTTTTGGGTGTTGGACCCTACCTGAAAAGGAAACAAAATTTTCAGATTTATAGGAAAAATAAAACGGAAACTTCAGGTTTCTGGGGAAACGCAACTGGTTGAAACTATATAAAAACACAAAGCTCTCCAAGCTTAGTTGACCTAGTGGTGTACGCAGGCAGGCTGAAGAAGATGGAGGGAGGCTGGATCTAGGTGCTGAAGATAGGCAAATACACAGTTGCCGCAGCCACCAAGACCGTCGTAAGCGGAGGTGAGGAGGTTCGACAGATGTTTCCCATTCTGGTGAAGACTGGGCCCGCGGGACTCGGGTTGGCTGTGTGCTGCTGTTGGCTGGGGAGACTAAATGCTGGTAGAAGAGGAGCTGGAATTGGAAAACATGAGAAAACAGAGCTTTGAAAGATTGTGGGGTCGAGATTGACGCCATTGAGTGACGGGATCCCTTTTTGTTGTATCAGCTGGTTTAATTTTAATTTATAGTGCGTACGGAATGCAATTTGCCTGTTAATTCCTGTTCAATTTAATTTAACAGTGATGAGGATCTTCCTGAGGACTTATGCAGGATAGATCACAAATGTGCGACTAATGACATGAAATGCATTAAAATCTCAGCTTTTGAAAAAAGTGATGTCCTTTAGTTGGAGGGTATCTACAATTTCTAAACCCGGTTTAATGAAAACTAAACCTATTCATAATGTCAGTGACAATGATAGCATAGTCACCTTTCTGTTGCAATAAGTTATCCTGTGCAATTGGTTAAAATGTCATTCTTATTAGCAGCAACTTGTCCAGTTGATGGTGGCTTGAAAATGAAACGAATCTGATTTATTACAGGTTTCCTTTTCGTCAGCAGCTAATGGTTGACAGAAAGTGGTTGTCTTTATCTTTTCCTTTTTCTCTCACTTTGTCACTTTAACCTTTCCTCATTCCTCCTTTCCCATTTATCTTTCAATATCTCTGTGTGTCTTTAGTTCTGTCTCACTAGTGTCCTTCCCTGTCTTCACTTAATCCTCATTCATCTGCTCAGTTCTGTGAATGTGGAGGCAATCTGTCCTTTCCTTGCACTTAATCCAACCATCAGAATGGGAGAATGAGAGGTGATCTGATTGAGGAGCTTAAAATAGTAAATGGATTTTATAGGCTAGTTACAAATAAATTATTTCCTCTGGTGGACAGGTCAAGAACATGGGGACATAATCTTAAAATTCGAGCTAGGTGATTGAGAGGGAAATAGAGCTGGATTTCTTCACAAAGAGCAGTAGGTATCTGAAACTCTGGGCCCAATTTTACCATTTTGATTCTAAGTGCTGAACCTGGGAGTGTTTCAGATCCGATTTTTAGACCTTAGTTCTCAGGCACCCCGATACGCACTCTGCCTGAAAAAATAGCAGTAATTTTGGATCGTGCTGCCCAAGCCTGTGGGCGGGGCTTAACGCGCCTGAAACGTTGCAGCTCCGATCGGAGCCTTCAATGGTGCATGCGCAGTAAACAAGTAGAAAAACTATTGGACTTCATTACAGACTAAACATAAATGGAAATAAGTGGGTTTCCTCCGGGTGCTCCGGTTTCCTCCCACAGTCCAAAGATGTGCGGGTTAGGTTGATTGGCCATGCTAAAAGTTGCCCCTTAGTGTCCTGGGATGCATAGATTAGAGGGATTAGCGAGTAAAATATGTAGGGATATGGGGGTAGGGCCTGGGTGGGATTGTGGTCGGTGCAGACTCGATGGGCCGAATGGCCTCTTTCTGTACTGTAGGGTTTCTATGATTTCTATGAAGATAATGACAAATGTAGACAAATGTGTAGAAATGCTACACATCGCTCCCGGGCCGGATAAAGCCTTCCCCCTGGCCCCCACAGACATTGCCCCACCCCCACAACATTACTGTCCCCTTATTCCACCCCCCCCCCCCCGCTACCCAGACTGATCGTGGCCCCCTGCCCCCCCACAGATTGCACGCATAGTGGCAGCGGACCCTCCCTTCCTCCCCACCGACCGCACACAGAGTGGCAGTGGACACCACCCCACTCCCCCGCCCCACCAGAGAGCGGTCTGACCCCAGCACTTGAATTAATGCAATCACAGATGATCTCTGTTGCTGCTGAAGTTTATTTCTATCTAAATATATCAAAAGTTTGTCAAGGGAATGAATGTTTTAATTATTTTATTATTTGCACCATGGGCCCATTTGATTTCAATCTACTTGGAAATGTCCTCATTCCGCAAACAGTTGTTACAAGTCTTTTATGGCGACGTTTATTTTTCTTAATCGTTGTTCAATATGTTAACAAATGCTTCATAACATTCATGGTCGTAATTCACAGGCAAAGCATATTAAACTCCCTATCAGGAGTCTCTGTTGGGTTTATCAATGTGCAGGTCTCCTGCGATTTGAAGTTAACTTTGCGTTGCTATGCCAACGAGATCATCAATTATGTTCATGTAAAGCAGGTCCCTCCAGATGCTACCTGACCTGCTGAGTATTTCCAGCTTTTTCTGAGTTTTGTTTTTGTGTGAAAATCGTACTTATCTAAAAAGCAGTCACACACAGTTTAAAAAAAACCCTCTCCTTCTTTGTCACTTACATTACTTTTACTCTAGTCTATCATTGGATATTTAAACCAACTATTAATTTATTCATAGCATTTCTACACATTTGTCTACATTTCTCATTATCTTATTTCCATTTATGTTTAGTTTGTAATGAACTCCAATTGAAGACACAGTCCTTTTCATATTCTTTAAATATAACTAAAAACAGATTCAGCATTTTCCCCATTCCCTGCATCATCCTTGCATTTTAGTGTACAAATGGATCTTTGAATAATATCAATATTTTGTTTCCTGGTGAATCCATCCTCCCCATTTTATAGTTAACAATATTTACAACCCAGACCTGACCTGGTCTAAGGCACATCTCTGTAAAACTCTTATACTGTACCCCTCAAATGCCAGTCTGTACCTGCAGCTGACCATTTGGGCGAATATGGGCGACAGGGTGGCACAGTGATTAGCACTGCTGCCTCACAGCACCAGGGACCCAGATTCAATTCCGGCCTTGGGTATCTGTCTGTATGGACTCGATGTGCTGAATGGCCTCTTAGCACTGTAGGGATTCTATGACTTTATGATTCCTTGGCTCTATCAGTGGCGGGCATTGTTGCAAGCGGGATGATGCCTGTTACTGCCGAGGGCGGAAAATCCCAGCCTACGGTCGGCATTTATATAAATATAATTCAAACCCGCCTCTATTTTCTTATTTTACTCGTAAACCCTGCTGTACTGCCTTCCTGTTTTTCTCCCTTATCTTTCCTACATTGAATTCTTACATAACCTGACCCCAATAAGTCAAATATCCCACTGTGTGTTTAAGAAGGGGGAGAGACAGCAACATTTATTTGCTTAAAAACTTCCTTTCTATCTTCAATGTTGGAAAGGAAATGGTTTTGGCATTTGTGTTGTGTAAGGCACAGTAATTTCCTCCAGAGTTCTAGGTTTGCAGATGTGAACTCACACTGGGGAAATCATTTTAAATGATCAAATTAATATTTATTCAATGGCATCCCACTGACTAAAAGAACAGCAAGTAAAGGCTACTCATTAAAAATAGCACACATCATGGAGAGTGTGGGCCATCTGCAGAAGTGGCTATAAATTTGCAACTGGATATTAGAGCAGAATCAGGGAAAAGTACAGACTGGTTAAAAAAACAAAAAATTCTTTCTCTCAAATGTAGCCCATCATGCTCCACTGGAAAGGGATTTTATCTTCCTGTGTCATAGAATTGTAGCACAGAAGGAGTTCATTCAGACTTTCATTCTGTGTTGACTCTGGAAAAGAGCAGTAATGCTTAATCCCACATTCCCGTGTATTGTTTGCAGCCCTAAGTTCCTCATCTGTCCAACTCCCTTTAAAAGTTACTTGCAGAATTACTTTCCAGGTAGCGCATTCCAAATCCCAACAACTCTGAGTGCAAAACGTATCTCCACATGTACCCCCTAGAGCGTTTGCCAATTATTGTTTAATCTATGGCTGCTAGATATTGATACACTTTCCATAAGAAATAATTGTCTCCATCGTTGTCAAAACCCCATATCACTTAGAAAACCTCCACTCGTCCCTCTTAACTTTCTCTATTCCAAGCAACTTTTTCAATCTCTCCTTATAACTGAAGTCCCTCATCTCTGGTAACATCCCCGTAAGGCTGTATCTGTGCTCTTTCTAAAGCCTTTACATTTCCTGAACTGTGGTGTAGCGCGTGCGCGCATGCGCACAATTTCTTTGTTTTTATTGCTTCATTTATAAATCTAAGTAACTAATATTCTTTTTAAACACCGTATCAACTTTCTCTGCCTTAAGGATTTATGTATATGGATACTGAAGTCCTGTTGCTTATCTACACTTTTCAAAATGGTGCCGTTGTACTATACTGTCTTTCCATGCAAATCCTTCCAAATTGCATCACGTCATACTTCTATATATTAAACAGCACCTGGCATGTTTCTGCCCAATTCCCTATTCTGTCTGTCACTCTGAACCCTCATCACTGACACATTACCAAGTTTTGTGTCACCTGCAAACTTCATAATGCTTCTCTCTATAAACTTGGCTTAAATTAATGGCAGCTGTTTCCTGAAGATACCAGAGTTGGTAACTGTACCACAATCCTGAAGAAACTGTAACCGTTGAAATGGTTGACAAATTGCTGCTAGCTAAGAAACCATGAATGGTTAAAATAATGTAGCTCCATTTGTACACTGGGGTTTATGCCATAAAGTGTCAATGGAAAGCTAAATATGCCATTGGGTGTGCTCCTGAGAACAGGTTATAGACCTCCTGATGGGGATGGACAGTCAGTGCAGCAATTTCTTACCAACCCATTGAAATAACTCAACTAAAATTCCAACAGCCCATAGGAGGAGTTAAATAAAACAATTTGGACAATGGAAATGAAGGTATTGGTGAGGCAGAGTCTCTCTGAAGAGTAGAGCCTAATCACTATGCCTAAATCTATCTGGAGCTTTGAGCATGGGAGTGATTTCCTACATGTTTTAAAGTAAGAACTCAGGAATCCCAGGGATAGAATCAGGAATTCTGACTGTCATTGAACATTATCTGCTGTGTGCTGGGAAAGATCTCATAGGCCTCTGCCTAACATTGGAAGTTTATCTCTGGTCAAGAGATTCAGGCCCCTGGCCTGCAGGAAGACATTTCTCCATGACCTAGGTGAGAGGGTAAGGATTATGAAATGTCAATAAAAACAATGACCAGCCTTTCTGTCTTTGTTCGTGCCACCACTAGCAATAACAACAGAAAATTGAATTTCTATCAAGTCTGTAATACAATAACACAATCCAAGATGCTTCAACAAAGCACAATGAAAGAAAAATTGAGCCACGTTAGGGATATTACGGTGGATGAGCTAAAAATCGGTTGGGGAGGTAACTTTAAAGGTGCATCTCAAAGAATGAAAGAGGGGTGGATAGATGGAGAGGTTTCAGGAGGGAATTCCAGAGGTTAGGATCTTGAACAAAAGGCATCAACAGCCATAGAAGGCAGATACAATATTAAACTCACAACTCCATACATTTCAGCCCTTCTAATCACATGACTACTACAGCCAGAAGGGCACCTCCTTCAACACATTCTTGGCATGCTCATACATTCAGCTAGGAGACCACAAGGATCATGACTGGTGTTACAGTCTTAGAGAACCAGCTTACTGTTTGATTTGATTTGATTTATTATTGTCACATGTATTAACATACAGTGAAAAGTATTGTTTCTTGCACATTATACAGACAAAACATACCGTTCATAGAGAAGGAAACGAGAGAGTGCAGAATGTAGTGTTACAGTCATAGCGAGGGTGTAGAGAAAGATCAACTTAATGCAAGGTAAGTCCATTCAAAAGTCTGACAGCAGCAGGGTAGAAGCTGTTTTTGAGTCGGTTGGTACGTGATCTCAGACTTTTGTATCTTTTTCCCGAAGGAAGAAGGTGGAAGAATGTCTGGGGTGCGTGGGGTCCTTAATTATGCTGGCTGCTTTGCCAAGGCAGCAGGAAGTGTAGACAGAGTCAATGGATGGGAGGCTAGTTTGTGTGATGGATTGGGCTATATTCACGACCTTTTGTAGCTCCTTGAGGTCTTGGGCAGAGCAAGATCCATACCAACCTGAAAGAATGCTTTCTGTGGTGCATCTATAAAAATTGGTGAGAGTCGTAGCTGACATGCCAAATTTCCTTAGTCTTCTGAGAAAGTAGTTTGTTCTGGAACAAAAGTGTTCAGGCTAACACAGCACTCGCTGTCAGTTTTGCGTAAGTATATCAATGGTAGAAGCGCATGTGAGACATATTCTAGTCAGTATGAGGCCTGTTTGGTCACCACCTGGAACTGGTGAAATATTGGCCTTGCTCTAGGAAGCTCATTCAACATAAATTGATCCAGCTTCTTATCCATTGACCATGAAAGTCAGGCACGCTGACAACATGCTCATTAGAAGGTAAAGACATCCCGTCACATCGTCTGAATAATCCCCAGAAACAAAAAACAGTTCCAACACAAACTTCATCACTGAACAGAATTTGGATGCATCTATGTACTCCCTCAAGCGCTGTGGGGTCAAAATGTACAATAGCTTCATAAAGTATACATGTACATGAGCACCTTTGAGAATTCAGTTTTTTAAAAAATTGATTTAATCTTTGCAGTTTTAGTAGCAATTATGTGTGGGTGTCTTTATTTACAACATAAACATTAAAAGCTTCAAGCTTTTATTTTGGCTGCACAAAACCACAATGTGTAAAACTCCTCCTGTTCCCTCAAGGTCTCCTTCTCTCTCCTGAAGGTGGTGCCTCTCGTAGGTAAACTTTTACCCCATGTGTGAGTTTATACAATGCATCTCAGCAACTTAGTCTGGGGATCTGTCAGAGTTGAACCTAATGCTGGGGTTGGGGACAGGACTTGGAAATTCAGCCATCTCTGGGATTTTCATTATGACCTGCACATTTTCCCGAAGGGCTTAGTAGATAATGATTAAGAATGTGGGATTTCCTGTGAGTTCTAATTGGGAAATTACACCGTGGGTGATCCACATTCCTGTGCCTAAGTTTCCTGCCAATCTCCGATCAAAGTGTAAAAGCCAGCACTAACAGTCAGGGCTGAGGGAAGGATGGATCACACACTATGGCCCAGATTTTCGCCATAACGGAGAGGTTCGTGGCCATGGTGAAAATCTCAGAAACGGCTGAAATTTCCAATTTCTACGTCCTGCCCCCAAACCCAGCATTTGCCATGTTGGCAGTGGTGGGACTGGAGTCGGTCCAGGGTTCGCACATGGGTGAGGTGCGGAGGCAGCTGGTCATTTAAATCACCAGCTGCCTCCAATGACTTCCAATTTTTGCAATCCCCAGCTGCGTGAATCCCAGAGTGCAGAGAGCAGAGCGGGTCAGAGGAGGTCTGGTTACTCTGTGCTTGCCTTGGAGAGCCAGCTTACTTCCTTACTTTAGAGGTGAGGTGCCCCTCTAAATTTATATTGAAGTTTTCATTTAGTGTCTCAGAAGTGCCAGGAACTTAACTGCCACTGTTCTCTTGGGACCCCGGAGGGGGAGCTGCTGGTCTTCCAGGGTAGTTATACATCGCCCCCACTGACTCTTGCACCTAGGGGCAAGGATGACATTAGTGCTCCAGAAGTGTGCTTCCTGCTTCATGCAAGGAAACATATAGGAGGGGCATGGTATCCTCTCACATTGAGGCAGTAGAAGCAAGTCAAAGTGAGCACCCAGAGGGAGGGCTGAAGCTCAGGAGGAAGAGGCAGCAGCATGAGCATCAGGGGAGGGGAGGGGGGATAGCCAGGTTCTTCCCTGTGGGAAGGGTGTACAGACCAAGGACATCACATCTCGACGTGACGGAAACCCAATGCCGGAGAATACTTGATTTGAGCTGTGATGTTATGACTAGCCTTTGTCACGTGGTACAGCAGGAGCCACAGTCCATCGACCTCACGTCCTGCCAGTGGCTGTGAAGGTAACACTGAACTTCTTCAGGTCCAGGTTCTTTCCAGGGCTCAGCGGGAGACCTGGTTGCTATTTCCCAGTCAGCAGCACACCGATGCATTAAGGAAGTGACTAATGCCCTGTTTGCTCATGTGGGCGAGTATAATAATTTCCTCACGGATCTGCGGTCCCAGACTCAAAAAGCCATGGAGCTATGGCCTTTGCCCAAATTGCAGGCTTTCCTCAGATGCAGAACACCATTGAGTGCACTCATGTTGCACTAAAAATCCCAACAGTATGTGGACACCTTTGTGAACTGTAAGTCCCATGTAGCAGCACTGACTCCTTCATACTGAAGAAGCTGCATCTCCCCAATCTACTTCATCCACCCACCCAGATCAGGGTTGGCTCCTTGGGGGCAAGCTACCCCCCCCCCGCCCCAAGAACTTGGCTAATGACCCCCCTTAGGCACCCTCAATCTGAGGCAGAGTAAAAATACAATAGCCGCCATGTTGTCACCAGTAGTAACATCAGGCAGACCATTGGCATTTTAAAGATCAAATTCCGATGCCTCGATCATTAGGTGCAGCTCTCTAATATGCTCTAATAATTGTTATATGCTGCATAACGATGTGTGGTTGAGAGTGCTCCAACTAGATGCTGATGAGGCAATGGGCAGCGCTGCAACCTCTGAGGAGGGAAAAGATGAGGAATTAGGAGGAGGAGGAGGAAACCCGTGTCCATTAAAGCCGTTCTGAAACAGATGAGGACAATGAATTTGCTCATGGCAGAGCACCCAGAACATCCCATGTAAGAGAGGGGGTCGTTGCCAGAGAGGTCCTTGTCCAGGATACATTTTCATAAATTTCCCAAAATTACAAATGCCATCTGACAGTGCCTGATGAGAAACCTCCACAGAAAGATCCCTGTGTCTTGATGCCACAGACTCTCAAGGGACTGCACTCATGAGGGAGGGAAGCAACATCAGTGAGTTAGATTCTGTCACATTCAAATTGCACCTACCCTCTATTATAAACATGGCCATCAGCATCTTTCAAACATGCTTGGTAATAAGTCTCTTTCATCTTGGTTCCCTCACGTGAATGCCATTGACCGTGAAAGAGGCACCCAAACTGCCAAATGGGCCATCACCAAACCATGCTCACAATGCAGATGACAAGAATGAAGCTATTACACTAATGTCAGAGTGTATATGGTTTATGTTGCATCTTTCACGCAGATAGGGCAATTTCGCACATAATTGTTAGACAACTGGTCCTGGTTAAGAACTTGGCACTGCTTGCAGCTGTCCTAGCTTATATATATATATATATATCTCTCTGCAAACTGCATATACCACATCCTGTGACACTGGAAAAGGCAATGCAGCCACTGTAGCGGTGACAGCACACAACCTATATTGACTGGACAATACAAGCTGCACTCCCACACCAAGGCCAAAGTGGAACATTGCAGAGTGGATGAATGTCTAGCATCCAGCACTCATACTTCAGCCACATTTGCAGACGAGGATCCGGTCATGCAATCGGAACATTAATCCTCCCTTAAAGAGATACTTAGATGGAAACTGAAAAATTCAAGGAGCATTTTAGCGGCTGAGGCTTTGACCTCTGGACTCTAATGTGATGCAACAGAGAAAGAAGTAGCTTTCCTGTGCCTCACCAATCAGACCACATCATTGTTCCTGGGGAAGCCACACTGATTGGGATGCAATTCAGAATGCTGCCCTCAATATTACTGGTAAGATGTGACCTCACATTTTTATCATTCGTTTTGAACTCTCTATTGTACACGCACACAGCCGAGTATGTACAAGTGAAAAGAAACATATTCAGCAAGTGCTCAAATATGCTATATACAATGTGAATACAGTAGCCACAGTCAATCCTTTAGTGCTGTAGGCAAGATGGTGCCCTGCACACGCCCACACTTCTTCCAAGTGCCCCTCCTAAGCGAGGTTGCTTACTTAATTGTCCAAAGGGCAATGAGGTGTGTGATGGCCCGCCTTGTCATGCAGGCATCCACTGGTGACCTCCTTCGGACTGCAGCTTCTACATCACTGCAGCTGTGGTCACTGGCACGAATGGAGCAGATGAGGCTGTGGTGGAGGGGCCAGGCAGGCGGTGGAGTACAAGAGTGCTGAGGAGCTCAAGGCACCGTCACCCTCAATTACCTCTACAGCTCGGCAAGGCAGCTGACAGGCTGCCCCCACTTTCCTGCCTGAGGCAGGACTTCTGAAAAAAATCATAAAATTCCTCCGCCCATCATGTTTAAAAATAAACAATGCATGGATGCTTTTCGCTTTGAATCTGACTTATACTGATGCCGGGAAAATGCATTTAAGGGAATGGAAAATACAGAGTAAAATTGCTTAAATATTACCTGAAAGCACTGGGAAACCTTTTTGTTTTCTTCCCTTAAATTCCGGGTGTAATTTTACACCTGTTTTGAATTAACGCAATTGCAGGAAATTTGTGAGGATGGCCCTTTGGCCTAGTGGTAGAGCCATTATATTGAGCCGAGGTGTATTCAGCACAGGGATAAATCATGGGTATAACCAAGCAAGAAGATTTCGATATAGTTTTTCAAAGTGGCGCCCAACTTTCCTAGACCTTTTATGATAGGTGTTTGCGTCACACTTCAGATGTGTGCTCGGATACATTCCCACAGGACAAAAAGATACAAAAGTCTGAGGCCACGTACCAACCGACTCAAGAACAGTTTCTTCCCTGCCATCAGACTTTTGAATGGATCTACCATATATTAATGGACCTACCATATATTACCTTATATTAAGTTGACCTTTCCCTACACCCTAGCTATGACTGTAACATTACATTCTGCACACTCTCCTTTCTTCTCTCCAATGTACTGTATGAACGATATGTTTGTGTCTGTATAGCGCGCAAGAAACAATACTTTTCACTGTATACCAATACATGTGACAATAATAAATCAAATCAATTTTTGCCTCCACTTGCTGCTTTTCCTGTTCAAAAGCCCCTCCCTCAAATAGGACACTGAAGTTAAGCATCGTGCCCACACCACAGAGTCTAGCTGAACCCCACATGGACCAAAACTAAGCTGAGACCTTTATGACTTTGCTCACTGAGTCACATGATTGTTCAAATGAATGCTCTGGATTTTACTGAGCGAGGCAAACACACAGAATCCTATTAACCAGGGCAAAAACAAGCATCGTGCACTACTGCCAAATACTGCCAAACCCTTGTTGTGGAGGCAATAATGAATGGTTGTATATTTTAAATGTGACAATTACAAGAGTACCTGGTTAGAATTTGTGTCACGTCAGGCACATATACGATATCAAATGCTTTTTAAAATCACAGCTTGCGTAGAAAGATTTTATTGCATATGAATCACTTCATTGTCTCTCAGCTCTGCTGTAAAGGTCAGATGAGACACTTCTAGTTTTACTGCAATTTATTTTTACTCTCATTGCTTCGCCCAATCATTTGAAGTAAATATATCGAATCATATTTATAATGGAGAAAGATCAATAAACAAAATATGTTTTCTCTGTTGCCACACATCATGTCTTATTTCCCCTCGCCCCACAGCATATGTCTTACATTGAAGAACAGAACTGATCAATGAGGC
The DNA here is from genome assembly GCF_964213995.1 of Mustelus asterias. Classification (NCBI taxonomy): domain Eukaryota; kingdom Metazoa; phylum Chordata; class Chondrichthyes; order Carcharhiniformes; family Triakidae; genus Mustelus; species Mustelus asterias. Next base: position 52,079,627 of record NC_135804.1, on the reverse strand, counting down.
TTTATGGATATTGCTAACATCTAAATTACTGTCACTAATTTACTGCTAAGCTTTCAAGGGACTGATCATCTGTGCTTTGGAAGGTGATACTGACGAATGGAAAGTTGTTTCCAGTTCTGACACTCTGTGTTACTGTCAACCACTACCAGGCTTCAGATAGCATGAGTTAGATGCAGAGTAAAGCTTCCTCCACTACCCCTACCTCATGAGAGCAACTCCATCCATTATGCTTGTTTTAAATTTTCACCCTAGCCATCGATCTGTGTGAAATTGTCTATTTTGCCTGTCCTAATGGTAGATGATCACTCAAAAGAGATTGAGGTGATCAAGCAAATTTGTACAAGAGCCTCACAATCAGTAAGCAGAGAAAGGTTTGATCTCCTCTGCCTGGACCAGATTCAAACTGAGTCATTATAGCACTGAAGGAGGCCATTTGGTCCATATGGGGAGGCAGTAGTATTGCCACTGGACTAGTAATCCAGAGATCTGGGGACCAGGGTTCAAATCCCATCATGGCAGATGGCGAAATTTGAATTCCATTACAACTTTGGAATTAAAATTCTAATGATGACTATGAAACCATCAACGATTATCATAAAAACCCATCTGGTTCACTAATGTCCTTTAGGGAAAGAAATCTGCCGTCCTTACCTGGTCTGGCCTACATGTCCAGATCCACAGCAATGTGGTTGACTCTCAAATGCCCTATGAAATGGAGAGTGGTTAGGGACAGGCAATAAATGCTGGCCCAGCTAGCGACACACATATCCCGTAAATGAATTTTTAAAAAGTTCATGAGAGTCCTGGAGGGACAAAGAATGTCACCGTGATATTAGAGCCTGGAATCTGGAAATTAATAAACCATTGTGAAGATTTGGGTCCTAATAAACAAAGGCAGATGGACAACTACACAACTTCTTACTTCAACCTAAATGGTGGAATTTGTTGGTATGATGACACAGTGGTTAGTACTGCTGTCTCACAGCACCAGGGACCAGGATTTGATTCCTGGCTTGGGTCACTGTCTGTGCGGAGTCTGCACGTTCTCCCCGTGTCTGTGTGGGTTTCCCTCAGGTGCTGCGGTTTCCTCCCACAGTCCGAAAGACATGCTGGTTAGGTGCATTGGCCATGCTAAATTCTCCCTCAGTGTACCCGAACAGGCGCTGGAATGTGGCGACTAGGGGATTTTCACAGTAACTTCATTGCAATGTTAATGTAAGCCTACTTGTGACACTAATAAATAAACTATGCCCACAATGTGTGTGTGTGTGTGATATATTGCAGTAAATTTCAGCTGCTGCATTTAGATGGAATATTCCACGTAGAGAAAAATAAATTGGCCTAATTGGTCACATTGACCAAGAGAGTCAGAGCTGGGTGGAGGTACTTGGCTCAGGCTGACACACTCTTCAAGCCAAGGAAAAACTGAGAGCAAGATTGGTCCTTTTTAAGAGAACTTTACTTTGAATAGTCATCAGAGATTTATTTCTGAGTCTAATTCATTTCCATTACTATTCAAAATATTTTCGATGGGAAACTTATTTGTTTCTCAATACTTTTCAAAACGATGAATACACCGTTTTCTTGAAATGAGATAGAAATTTGCATCAGGCATTAGCACAAATGGGTGGCATCACACTGCACAACTGTTATACTCTACACCCACTTTTCAGTTCCATTGAATTCTTTACTACTGAATGTCGGCCATGGTGTTTAACAGGCAACCCACTGCAACATTGTCTGTTTAACACTTCCATCCTTGTCAAATTTCTACCTCCATTATCATAGAATCATAGAATCCCTACAGTGCAGAAGGAGGCCATTCGGCCAATCGAATCTGCACCGACAACAATTCCAGTCAGGCCCCATCCCCGTAACCCCACGCATTTAGCCTAGCTAGTTCCCCTGACACTAAGGGTCAATTTAGCATGGCCAATCCACCTAAGCTGCACATCTTGGACTGTGGGAGGAAACCGGAGCACCCGGAGGAAACCCATGCAGACACAGGGAGAATGTGCAAACTCCACATTATGTCTGGGTGAGGTACAACACAGAGCTTTCCCAAACAATGTCTTTAAAATACTGTTTCCCCTCTGCGCCAATGTGACCCTTCCATTTCCAACATCTTTTAGTCTGTTATGCTTTTCTCAGTGGGAATGGGGGATTGCCAAATCATTACACAGCGGTACTTTATATGCTGGCAACTGAGCTAAAGCTGGTCCAAAGCTGATTTATAATTGATGTAATGTTCTGGACCGATACCAAACCAGAACCTGGGAGACAGAGGAACAGTGTTTGTTCTGCTGCACCACATCGATCTCCTTTTCCTCTTTGATAAGTACAATTTGTTGCTGTATGTAATATAAAATTTAATCCTTCACCAATTTCCTCTCCACATCTCCCTCCTGAAGTTAACTATCTGCCAATTTTACAGATGTCAAAGCCCTCGCCTTACAGTTTATTACCCAAATTACATTATTCAGAGTGATTGTTTAGGTGTGAGCCTTGGAGGGACGACATTGGGCAGCTATTGGACTGGAGGGCCATTGCTGCCAAGTCCACTAATGTTACTCGGTGTTGACTGGCACATGTACAATTTCAGAAGGGAATGGTGGACAGCAATCAGGCCAGGGTTGATTTTTCTTTTAATCCAGTATGGTCCTGTCCTTTGCCTATGTTGAAGTCAACTAACTTACCATGGACCAAGGCTCAAGCCTCAAGCCTCGGGTATCTTCGATACAAAGGATTCAGTTGTGCCTTGGCTCAATTCAGTGACCCATCGAGGCAGCTCAGAAGATAGTTTTGAATGGGGTTTTAATTTGATCACCCATGTTTTCTCAGCAGAGTTCGGGAACTGCTTCTCTGACTGAACAGAGGCCTCCGGAAATAGGTCTAAGTTATCTGTGGCTTTGCTGATCATTTTCTCATTTATTTTGCAGGTTATAAAGAATACTCTTGATCCTGTCTGGAAACCTTTCAGCACACCACTAGTATCCTTGTGTAATGGAGATTTAGAAAAAACTGTAAAGGTAATTTGGATCATTAATGAATTATCCACTCTAAAAGCAGCCATGAATTCAAATTAAAATGGAAGATTCTTACTATGGGAGCTGTAGTGGCACCGAAGATAAAGATACATGAGGAGACTATATACACAGCAGTGTTTTGATTACATCTATAACATACCAATCATTACTACTTTCAAATGCCTCTATTCAGACTGCACGTCTACCTGTAGATCATTCCCATCCATCAATGTGCAGTACTTTCCAAACAATCTGTTCAAAGTCAAAATATCCACAAATGTATCTTGGGTTAACACTCGGGCAGAACAGACAGTAGCCTGTCTCGGACTAAAACATATATATTTCTTCCCGAGTGAAGCAAATGGCAGAGGTCACCACATCAAGACAAACTGATGGAGCTTTTGCCTGTACAGTTGGTTTCAGGTATTTTCTGGAAGCAATTTGTATTTTTAATACAAAACAAACTACAGCAGATGCTGGAAATCTGAAATAAAAACTGACGCCGAAGACCTCTGTCCTCGCTCGCGGCTAGGATTCTCCGGTGCCACTGGAACTGAATGGAGTTTTGGTTGGAATGCCAAATTCTCCGTTCTCACTTGCAGCGGGGCAGCCAGGGGCAAGATCGGAAAATCCCGCCCTCAGAAAATTTTAGAAATGTTCAGCAGGTCAGTCAGCATCTCCTGGAGAGAAACAGCCAACAGGCCCGATTTTCAAAATTCCAACTAGATTAGCCCAACGAATTTATATTTTAATGTTCTCTCTAAGATGTGTGTCCACATGGCCCCTTTAGATTACTGTGCATGCACACATGTACAAAAACATTAAAGGGCTGAGCTTTAGAATTATAGGGCGGAATCTTCCATCCTCCCCTCCACCTTGTGGCAGGCCCGGGGAACAATGTGGCGGGAGCTCAAAGATCAGTATCCCACCTGTGTAAAATGATGATGGCATCATCCACTCTCGGCCTCCAGGAGTCCCGGGTCGCAATACCCACCACCCCCTCACTAATGGTGTCCGATTGTCCACGCCTTCAGCGGGAAATCACAGCGGTCCAGAACAAGCCTGGACCAAAATGGCATGTACATTGCAGCACTTACCTGAAAAAATCTTGGTGCTTCAGTCTTACAGATAACCCAATGGATTGTATGGCGTGTGAATGACGCACTGCAGCTTGCCCAGAGGGGTTCTGGGCCAGTAGCCTCCAGACCGGTGTGCCCATGGAGATGTAAGGATAAAACTCAGAGAGGCATGTTTTTAGTAGTGCTTGCTGGCGCTCTCAATTCCTTTCCCCCAAGCCCCCACCTCCCCACACTGTCGCATCCCAGACAGCATGTAAGTTCTGTATGCGGGAAGGTGAAGGACCCACAGTGGCCTCTCCACCTGCAGAGCAGATGAACTGCAGTGGGACTGAGGCATCATCTTATCACCTTGCCACTAAAGCCCTGCGTTCAGCGAGGTGAGTGTGAGTAGTTATTTATTCATTTATTTATCAGTATCACAAATAGGCTTATATTAACACTGCAATGAAATTCCTGTGAGAATTCCCTAGTCGCCACACTCAGGCGCCTGTCCGGGTACACTGAGGGAGAATTTAGCATGGCCAGTGCACCTAACCAGCACGCCTTTTGGACCGTAGGAGGAAACCGGGGCACCCGGAGGAAACCCATGCAGACACAACGAGAACGTGCAAACTCCACACGGACAGTCACTCAAGCCGGGAATTGAACCCACGTCCTGGCGCAGTGAGGCAGCAGTGCTAACCAATGTGCCATTCCAGTTGAGGGTTCACTTACCCTGGTGGTGCAGATGAGGTCATTCATCTGTTTCCTGCACTGCAGGGCAGTCTGTGCTGGAAGTCCTGGGCACTAACTGCCCTGGAGACTTGCTCCCATTGGAGGGTTTATGTCCCTGCTCGGCCTCCTCCTCCAAGCAGCTTGAATGAGGCCCTTCTGGCCTCCCTTTGGTCGAGGAGGTTGCCAAAGAAGGCATGGCTGAACTTGGACACTGGAGTTCTGTATCTTCTTCTGGCCATTTCCTCAATCAGCATGGTGCTTATGTTACTGTCCAGCTCCACTTAAATCCAGGGGAAACAGTGGAATAGTGGTATTGTCAATGGACAATTAACCCAGAGACCCAGGGCAATTTTCTGGGGACTCAGGTTTGAATCCCACCATGGCAGATGTGAAATTTGAATTGAATAAAAATCTGGAATTAAAAGTCCAATGATGACCATGAAACCATTGTCGATTGTTGCAAAAACCCATCTGGTTCACTAATGTCCTTTAGGGAAGCAAATCTGTCATCCTTACCTGGTCTGGCCTACATGTGACTCCAGACCTACAGCAATGTGCTTGACTCTTAAATGCCCTCAGGGATGGGCAATAAATGCTGGCCCAGCCAGCGATGCCAACGTTCCATGAATGAATGAATAAAATAAATAAATATGGCACCCTGATATGATAACGCATCATTCAACCTGGTCCACTTGGAAAAATATCGGAAAACTCCTGACTGCATAATTAATGAGGATAGAGTCATACAATACAGCGTGAATTCCCCCCATTGCGGGTAACACTCCCCATCCCTGCCTGCCCCTGATGTGGGATTTAGACACGGAAGGCTGAATTCCGCTCATAGAGTGGTACAGCACAGATGAAGACCAGTTGGCCCATGTTGACTGGTTTCAGTGTAAGCCAGCTTCAACGCTGACATCGACATGGTGATGTGAAACATTGCCCAGGTACTTCTTATCCACAAGGGCAGGATGTTTTTAATCCAGTTACCACACTTCGCTCCCGCATAGTTGTCAGTAAAGTGGCAGAAAGAGTTATCACTGGTGCCACAAAGCAACACCAACAAACCTCCTCACTGATGTGCCATTCAGAGGTGACACTGGCCAGCATTATTTTTACAAAGGAGAGTGGAAATGTGGAACTCCCTGCCCTAGAAAGCTCATGAGACTGAGGGTCAATTGAAAATGCCCACGCCAGGGTAGATGGATTTTTATTGGGCCTGAGTATTAAAGGCAGGAGGATTTAGTTAAGATATAGGTCAGCTTTGATCTAACCAAATGGCAAGTTTAAGAGGCCGAATGGTCCACTCGTGGACCCATTTTTCACTAATGCTCAACTCACGTTTTGCCAGAACCTCTCAGCTCTCGACTTCATCACAGACTCATCCAGACATATGAGTGAGAGCTGAATATTAGAGGAGAGATGAGAACAGATTTCCCCTTGACATCAATCATGCACGCATTCATTTTTCTCTCTACGTATCTACTAACCACAGCCCAAGCAATCATACTTATTTTAAACTGTGATTATAAAAAATAAGTATTCAGAGATGGATCCAGTGGCCAGGCGCTGGAGCATTCAGAGCAGAATATTCCGGGCTATGAAGCAACATTTCCTGGTCGACAATTTCAACTTGGGTGAGAATGGAGGGAGAACAGGAGGCATCAAAAGCCCAGACTCTCCTGGGATAGGCCTGGAATAACACCCCTGCTCCTTCTGATCCCATTAAAGAAAGATTTGGAACTGATTTAGAGAAAGAAATTAAGGCTTGCATTGATATAGCACCTTCCATGACCTCAGGCTGACCCAAAGCACTTTAGAACCAGCGAAATTCTTTGATGTACATGCACTGTTGTAATATAGAAAACAGGCCAGCCAATTTGCACACAGCAAGCTCCCACAAACACCAATTTGATAATGACCAGATAATCTGTTTTTGTAATGTTGATTAGGGCCTAACTATTGGCCAGTATGCCAGGGATAGCTCCCCTGTTCTTCTTTGAATAATGCAATGGGATCTTGCATGTCCATGTAAAATGGGGTCTCAGTTTAACATTTCACTCGGAAGGGGCCTCCCCTTGTCCCTCCTCAGGTTTTACTGCTGAATGGTGGAGCTGGCTCGAGGGGCTGAATGGCCTACTCCCCCTATTTTGTATATATTGTCTGGGCAGGACGGCTGTTGCACACTCTCAGTGAGAGAAGGGAATAAGCACAAACCTCCAAGGCTGTTGAGCTGTTTCATGTCCCATGGGAAAGAAGATGCACAATGATGGCCATTGGAAAGATTTTTGCTGGAGGACGTATGGAGAGATTGTTCCCAATGTCAGGAGGGCCAGTAAACAGAGCAAACAGATTTGAGAAAATTGGAAAAAGGACTAAAAGGGACACAAGGAGAGCTGTGATCTGGAATACACTGCCTGAAAGGGACGTGGAAGTAGATTCAATAATATCTTGCAAAAATCAATTGGATAACTAGTTGAACAGGAAAGATTTACAGGGCTAAGGGGAAAAACTGGAGAAGTTGGACTAATTGGGTTGTACTTTCAAATAACCAGCATAAGCACAATGGGCTGAATGGACACCTTCACTGTCTGTAAACAAATGAATGAAATAATGAAAAAGTAAGTAATAGGCATTGTAAAATGGCTTGTGAAACATCTTTTTGTCATTCTTCTGTGCCTCATTCACACAGGCTCAACGCTGGTTAATCTCTTGACTGAAATTTGGCAGCAGTTCAGGTGCTAACGTGACATGTTTGTGTTTTCCCTGAACCAGATTTTGTGTTATGACTATGATAATGACGGTGGACATGACTTTATTGGAGAGAGCCAGACAACAGTTGCCAAGATGTCTGAGGCGAACAGCTCGACAGAGGTATGAATCTTTCCCATTGTCAGCTTAGTATTGCGTGGTGCTGCCTTTGAAATCCCCTGTTAGGCTGCTGGGATCCTGCAGCGCTGTCCTGCAGCACTGCCCTTTGAGCTTCGAGTCTGGTAGGTTGCTGGTGGGGAAGCTCACAGTTCATATCATTGACATAAAGACTTTCAAACTTGCACTATACGGGATTAAATTATACTCATCTTGAGGCAGATTTGTCTGGAAAGATAATTTTGACTCTAAATCCCACAGGCTCTGACATGAACCGGGAAGTTGTTAGTTTATTAAAGTTATAGTAACACGGCGCCCAGATTTGGGAGTCCATAGCCAAACATTGTAACATGATCCTTGTATATTCTTCCTGATAACTGGGATCTGTCACCACACTTCTTTATTTTCTTTGTATTTTCAACGTCACACTCTATGCTATGTGTAACAGCACTGAAAACTTTTTTAAAATTAAGACCTCAATTATGGTTTCTCGATACATCAGACATGAAGAACAAGCCTTCTATGTGGGATCAACAAATAGTCACCAAAACATATGTGAATTTTTCACAGAAAATAAAATAAATTGAGCTATCAAATCCTAAATGAGGTTCATTGGCTACATTATATTAAATAAGTGGCTGGTTTATCTGCTTATTTTTCTCTTTCTCCTGCAGGGTTGCTTCTATTTTGTTTTGGTTTTCTGCTTTTTATCTCATTTCCAGTTTTCCTTTTGTGCTTTACATTCTCACTCTTTATTTGCCCCTTCCCTTTCTTTCCTTTTCTTCGTTCTTTTTGACTTTTAAGACCTGAACCTTTGCTGCTCCAACATTTCGCAGTCAATAATAAATCTTTTGATGGTCTTTACTGGATATCAGGGCCACATTTATGAACCTGATCGATTGCTCATGGTCACTTAATGTACGAAGTGAGTGGTTCATTTTGATGTGTTCTGGGGGCATATCTGCTGTGGCAGGGTAGCCATTTGTGATGGCCCTTCGTGGATCGCCTCCTTGGAGTGGTGGAGAGGTTTGTGCCCTCCGACAAGCCCTTAAGAAATGTCGTCAGGAGATCCTTACTCCTTATAGGGCCACACATGACAGCAAGCTGATCCTCTCCAGGCTATCCCCCTGTACCCTGAGGTAGATTCCATGGGTGAACCATTATTGGTGGGAGAATTGCAACAAGCAGTCGAGCAAATGGAAAACAATAAACCCCGAAGGTATTGCAGCTGAGGTCTTCAAAGCTGGAGGGTTTTTGCTCACATCAAGTCTCCATGCACTCATCCTACAGATCTGGGAGAAAAATAAATCCCCCGCCCCCTCCCCAAGCCTGACTTAATTAGGAATGCAGTAATTGTAACTATCTTCAAGAAAGGAGATAAATCATATTGTGGAAACTGTCAAGGTATTTCCCTCTTGTCCATAGCAGTGGAAATCCTGATACATTCTCCTGAACCACGTGCTTCCTGGGGCTGAAGAATCCCTCCCAGAGACACTGTATGGCTTTCGACCTTCCAGAGGAATCTCTGACATGGTCTTTGTTGCCAGTTACATGCAAGAAAGATGTTGGGAAGACCACCAGGAACTCTTTATTGCCTTAATTAAACTAACCAAAGCATTTGATTCAGTAAATTGCGAGGCTCTGCAAATTGTAACCCCGAGATTTGGAATTCCAAGAAACATCATCACAATCCTGTAATTGCAACTGTCTGGAGTGGAAGATCTAAAATCTGGACTGGTGTCAAGTAAGGCTGTATGATAGTCACCGCATTATTTACAATCTACCTGACAGTGGCTTTTCACCTCATTAAAGATCAACTGTGCTCTGATGTCAATATTAAATTCTGCTGAGATGGAATACGTTTTAACCTCAGTCACCTCTTTATCAAACTAATTTGACCGTCATAGACATATGTGATCTACAGTTTGCGGATGACTACAGTGCTGTTGCTCACTCTGCACCAAATTTGCTAACCATTCTTGATCTCTTCAATTATGCATACAAGAATCTTGGGCTGTTCTTGAATGTTACCAGAACTAAACTCATATATTAACCCACACCTGGTCACCCAAATCTTCCACTTCCCATATATATTGAAGGAGAGATTCTGAAATATGTTCAATATGCCATACCTAGGCAGCCAGCTGTCTCAAAAGACCAGCATGGACGAGGAGATCCAACACCTGATCAGCTATGCCAGCTCAGCCTTCTACACACTGTGGCAGTGAGTACTTGACAAAAAGATCTTCTGCAAGTTGACAGAAGTCCTCATGTACAGAGCAGTTTTCATTATCACACTCCTATACTGCAGTGAGACTTGGACTGTGTATCAGCGACACATAAGAGCTCCGTAGGCATTGAGGCAAAACTCCTGCAATACCAACTGCATCCGGATTGTCAAAAAGTGTCTCCTGCACCATGTCCTGTTGTCTCAACTCTCAAAAGGTCAATGTTCCAGGGGAGGGCAAAGAAAATGCTATAGAGACGGTTTGAAGCTCTCCTTGAAGTGCTGCAGTATTGACATTAATAACTGGTAGGAACTTGCTGCCATTCATTCAAAGCAGCAACAGCTTGTCCCTTAGTGTCCAAAGATGTTTAGGTTAGGGAATTAGCGGAGTATATACATGGTTTACAGGATAGGGTGGGGAGGGGTATGCCTGGGTAAGATGCTCTGTCGGAGAGTCTCAGTATGCCAAATGGCCTCCTTCTACCCTGTAGGGATTCTATTCTATGATCTACAGTATGTGTAACCAGGCTTGCAGGCTGATGGTTGTGAAAATATGTATGTATATTTCCTGTTTTCTTCCAATTTTCCTCCTGTCCCATGATTTGCAATAATAATAATTGTGAACTTGTCAGCATTTACAATTGGTGATCCTCTGAAACTGACAGCAGTTTCTTGAGTCCACGCATGCACATTTAAACATCGAAATCCAAAAGTTGCCGTCAGTGATTCTATGCTTTCTATCATAGAATCATAGAAACCCTACAGTACAGAAGGAGGCCATTTGGCCCATCGAGTCTGCACCGACAATAATCCCACCCCAGGCCCTATCCCCACAACCCCACACATTTACCCCACTAATCCCTTGAACCTACACATCCCGGGGCACTAAGGGGCAATTTAACATGGCCAATGCACCTAACCCGCACATCTTTGGACAGTGGGAGGAAACCGGAGCACCCGGAGGATTTAGTGTGTTGTTGTCGTCCTCCAGACTGCATTCCGGTAGATATCATTGAACTGATGAGATGGGATGGTGGAGGGATAGAGAGAGATGGATGCAGAGGTAGGAGGATGAAGAGAGGGATAGAGAGAGAGAGATGGAGAGGTAGAGGGACAGAGAGGGAGAGGGGCAGAGAGGGAGAGGTAGCAGGATAGAGAGAAGGAGAGAGGTGGTGAGACTCAGGGACACATGAGAAATGAAGGGGTAATGGAACAGAGAGAAATGGAGAGGTGTAAAGAGAGATTGAAAGGGAGAGGGTCAAAGAGAGAGAGGGAAATCTATATGAACAGATGATCGAGGGAGAGAAAGAAAGAGACAGCACGAGAGAGAAATACACAAGAATGTCAGCTTTGGAATTAGGTATGATGAACCTTTGTTCCCATTTGAGTAAAGCACCAGATGCCTGTGGAACCCAGGCCTAACTTGATATGCTTTGACACACACTCACTTACACACGCACTCACTCACCTACGCACTCACTCACACATGCACCTCACTCACACACGCCTCCTCCATGATCATCCTTGAAACCGGTGCCCCACAAGGCTGTGATCTCAGCCCCCTACTACACTCCTTACACACCAATGACTGTGTAGCCAAATTCTCCTCCAATTCGATTTTCAAGTTTGCTGATGATACCACCGTAGTGGGTCGGATCTCAAACAATGATGAGACAGAGTACAGGAAAGAGATAGAGAATCTGGTGAACTGGTGCGGTGACAATAATCTCCCCCTCAATGTCAACAAAATGAAGGAGATTGTCATCGATTTCAGGAAGCGTAGTGGAGAACATGCCCCTGTCTACACCAACGGGGATGAAATAGAAAGGGTTGAGAGCTTCAAGTTTTTAGGTGTCCAGATCACCAACAACCTGTCCTGATCCCCCCATGCTGACACTATAGTTACGAAAGCCCACCAATGCTTCTACTTTCTCAGAAGACTAAGGAAATTTGGCATGTCAGCTACGACTCTCACCAACTTTTACAGATGCACCATAGAAACATTCTTTCTGGTTGTATCACAGCTTGGTATGGCTCCTGCTCTGCCCAAGATTGCAAGAAACTACAAAAAGTCGTGATTGTAGTCCAATCCATCACGCAAACCAGTCTCCCATCCACTGACTCTGTCTATACTTCCTGCTGCCTCGGCAAAGCAGCCAGCATAATTAAGGACCCCACGCACCCCAAACATTCTCTCTTCCACCTTCTTCCGTCGGGAAAAAGATACAAAAGTCTGAGGTCATGTACCAACTGACTCAAGAACAGCTTCTTCCCTGCCGACGTCAGACTTTTGAATGGACTTACCTTGCATTAAGTTGATCTTTCCCTACACCCTAGCTATGACTGTAACACTACATTCTGCCCTCTCTCGTTTCCTTCTCTATGAACGGTATGCTTTGTATAGTGCGCAAAAAACAATACTTTTCACGGTATGCTAATAAATCTGACAATAATAAATCAAATCCACTCAAATCACACGCACTCAGTCACACACGAACCTCACTCACACATGCACTCGCGCACACAGGTCATTCACACACGCACCTCACTCACACACACACACACACGCACGCGCTCACTCACACACCACACGAACATGAACCCAGTTCTTCTGGTGCAAAGGTAGGGATGCTACCAGACCTGCTAAATAATTTTTATTTGTTCAGGGTAAGGCTTGAGCACGAGATGTCAAATTCCACAAGGTGGTGGCATCTATGAGAAGGTCCAATGATAGTCACTGCAACAAAAAACATTTTTATACTTGAACATTATCAGTGATTCATTTCCCAGACTGTAGCCGAGAAATTGCTACAGACATTGGTGGCAGCCAAATGTTAAATGGGTTTGTTTGAAAGTTCTTTCTCTCTCTATTTTAACTGAGGTATTTAAAAAGTTTAAAGAAATGGATTTTACACTTGCGTTAAAATAGCAGATGGAAGGTATTGCAGATTCAAATCGCAAACAGTAATTTCTAGACTCAAAGAAGTACAGCACGAAACCAGCAATTATAAGAAATTGCCACAATGTATATGATTCACCATTACAATTTTCAGCCCAGCACAATGAGATCTCTTCCCTTGCATGAAGCTATTGTGTACCGCAGAAAAATGCCTCCATGGATTTAAAATGCCTACTCCAACATCTTGGAAAATGGATTAAGTGTCAAAAATTGTTACAGTGACATACAGTAAGACTGCCTCTGCACAACAGGGTAGGATTTAATAAAGGATAAAGAGGCGTAAGGTGGATGTGGGGGGAGGGCATGGAATTATGACGTTGGCAAAGAGCTAAAAGATACTAACGTTGATCTCACTCACCGGAGCGAATGCTTTTGTGTGATCGATAATGCAATATGGTCAAAAGTTTAAAAAAATGTTCCTTTTCATGTGGGAAAGAATTTATTCTGTGACCTTAATGCAAAATGAGGCTGACGTAAGCAGATGCAGGTTGCCATGGTAAGTTCCAGTTCTCTTAGCAAAGCTCTTTTCAAAGGCCCATTCACTCACTTTCCAAATTATTGAGTATTTTCTGAATTGAGAACCCGAGCCATGATACATCAGATCACAGCGAACTCTCAAACAAAATGTATAAAAATAAAGACCCTGAATGTGTCATGCCTGCTTCTCGATTTTGATCAGTGTTGACTTTTCCTCACACAGGAACTAGTTCCCTTTAGTGTAATATTCAGTGTTCCTTCTATGCTGCTGCTGCTTTAGTCGTCAGCAGAAGGACATTCACTCATGCCATAACTGACTTTCTTAGCCTCCGGCAATCAGCATGAAAATCTGCGTACAAAATACTATATAAGTTGAAGAAAAGAAAGACTTTTTTGTGACTAACTAAAGCACTTTGCAGCCAATGGAGTACTTTTGAAGTGCAGTCACTGTTCTAAATTAGAAACACAACAGCCAATCTGAGCATAGCAAACTCCCACAAACAGCCATGTGATACTGACCAGATAGTCTATCTTAGAGTTGTTGGTTAAGGGGTAAATGTTGACCAGGACACTGATCGGTTACAAGGCCTTGGGAGTGTAGTTCAATGGAACTAACAACATTGGGAAAATAAATTAGACCAGTGTAAACTGGGTGGAGGTTTGGCTGCTTCACCCCTAATTAGAATGGTGACTGCACCTCAGAAAGTAGTCCGTTGGCTGTGTTCACACCCATTTGGCACCTCCACCCGAGAATAATGTCACCCCAACCAACTCTATACCTTCACGTGAAATTCAAACAGAACTGCCTCCAGGGTTGAATTATATTTGTTACATAATCTGTTTTATTTGAAGTATTCATTTATGATTAGTGCTTTTTTTCCCAGCCGCAAACCCCTGTGGGTGACAGTGTTGGGCCCCAACATGGCCTCTTCAGTTTTTAACAGAGGCAGACTGGGGGACAGGCAAGTAATCTGCTCTCTAGAGGCGTCTCCATCCGTGCCTTAAATTGAATCACAGTTTTAGATCGAACTCTGGCCATGGTTTTGGAAATCCAACGACTAAAGCAACATGAGAATTTCCCCTCTGTCCTGCTCTTCCTGAGGTCCTCTACAATCTTCTCCTTGGCTCTGTATTGTATCCCATTCCTCTGCCCTTCTCGTGACCCACAATCTCCCCTTCCCTCTTCCCCACACCCCCGCCCTGCCCAACACCCCTGCTCCCCTCACCACCCACTTCCACCCCGCAATCCACTCCTCTCGGTTTTGGTTGTGTACTATGAGCCTCCCCACCTGACTGACAGCCAGCTCTAGAAGCAGAGACAAAAATTGAAAATTGAGATTCTGCCATTAAATTGAGCTGTGTCTCCAGGATATCTGCATTTTCACATTCCCCGGTCGTTACATTCCCTCTCCAACAACTCCCCATAAATATCAGATCCCAGGAGCTCAAATCCCATCATCCAGTTTGAGAATTTGACCCTAGTTTGAAACCTTAAAAGGCTGCTATCAGTAAATATGATCCTGAAGCCATCAGATTGTCACATAAACCCATTGGTTCACTCACTAATATCATTTGAAGGCGAAAACCAGCTACTCTTACTTATATATATCTCCAATTCCAGCACCAAATAAAATGGTTGGCTCTTAACTGCCTTGCAAAGAGGCCAATAAAAGTCACTGAGTTGCATCAAACCACTTTTAGTGGTTTAAGTGAATGGCCGATCAGCACCAGCTCCACAAAGAAGTGGGCAATAGACACAGGCCTGGCTATTGACTCTGACATGCTGTGAATTAGTTTTAATACCACCAGCAGTTTGTTTAATCCACTGGACTTGCACTTCTGTTAAAATGGCAAACCATCGTATTGCTTTCAATATGTTATTAATCTGTGCTTAATAGCAACAGTACTGGTAGCCCTTTTGTCATTAATACTGTGTGTAAGTTGAAGGTTGGAGAGTTAATGTGATATAAGTGAAGAAACTCTATTAGGATCGTCACATGGGCTGCATTTTTAGAAGGGGTGCTTAAGGGTGGTTTCACAGTTTTAAAACCCAAGGTGTGAGCATTACTAAGATTATTCTTGGGCAAACGTTTGCATGGACTTTATTTTTGCAACAGTAGATATAAAATCAGCAAAACAGAGTGATAACTGACTCCGCGGTGAACTTACTGTTATAATAGAGCTGATAGTTTCCCTGATACTTCCATTGCATATGCACAGACGTAAGCATATACTTCTATTGAACATGCACTTGCACAGACAAGCACAGACATAAATATGTGGATGCAAACATGGTATATATAAAGACACCATGCAAAGGATTGAAACCATTAAAGTGCAATTTTCTGATGGGAAGTGTATGTGAATATAAGAGATTCACTGAGGGGATAGCGGAGTGGTTAGCACTGCTGCCTCGCAGCACCAGGGACCCAGATTCGATTCCGGCCTCAGGTGACTGTGTTGAGTTTGCATGTTCTGCCTGTGTCTGTGTGGGTTTCCTCTGGGTGCTCCGGTTTCCTCCCACAGTCCAAAGACATGCATTTAGATGGGTTGACCATGGTAAATTGCCCCTAGTGTGTAGGTTAGGTGGATTAGCTATGGTGGATGTGCTGGATTGTGGGGCTGGGGTAATGAGGGTCGGTGCAGACTCGATGGGCCGAATGGCCACCTTCTGCACTAAAGGGATTCTATGATATAGAAAAGAAATGGACAATGTAGAAAATTTTCATGAACAGTGATCATAACTTCGATTATTCTCCCATTCCTGAGGGAGAAATTTCTCCTGATAACTTAATATCAGGTGAATGTTAGTGAGGGTCTAACATGTGAACTCTTGGATAGATGTTTAACTTGCCACCTGATTAAAATGAAAATTGGTCAGGTTCTGTTATGGGCAACCTACACAAAATCCCAGTTTTATGCACAGTGAGCAAGTTGGAAATCTCATCTCCCCCTCACTGTTTTAAGTTTAACATCTTGTTGAGTCATGATCAAGATGAATGACGGAGCAGGCTCAAAGGGCCGAATGGCCTACTCCTGCTTCTAGTTTCTATGTTTCTATATTTAAAGCTACGAAGAGGTATTTTGCCTCCTTTCTGAATACTTTCACGTCTCTGATTGATTGTGCTTGGTCCTGACAGCCCCAGCAGAGATCAGGAATTTGTCTTGTGACAAGCGTGAGTGGGGTAGTTGGTTTGGGCATGATGTAAAATGGATATTCAATCAGAACCTGTCCCAATCTGGCGAGACCTGGGCTGGATAAGTTCAGAGTTTTGGGGCTGTGAAGGAACAGCAGGGGGAAGTTAAAAATGGTTTAAAAAAAGTAAAAAAAACCAAAATCAATAAAACAGAGAAAGCTGGGGGCGAAAGATGAGAAAATGAGAGCGAATGCCCATCTGACAAATTTCTATCCATATCCTATGACAAAGGGCAAGGAACAGCCATTGTAGAGATGGGAGCTGAAATAGCTCCTCCAAGGCTGGTGTCCCTTCACCAAATTTAGATTTATTTACATAGTAAGCAACATTCAGACAGGTATTTCCTCATACAGAGTATAAATCCGGAATACCAGTAACCCTGAAACTCCACATTGTGTACATCTGCAGGGCTCTCTGATTGGACAAGCCATTACTTCCTATTCTAAGTCCACAGTAAAGTCATTACAGGAACAATACTCTACTCAAAGATAGCTTTGATCTTTGCGGATTGTGAAGCAGGAACATAGCCGGGTGTTATCAGATAGGTTCACAGCTGGCAAATCATTCTTTGTGAAGCTTCCACCGTGCATGGCGAGTAGGATCTGTACTCTTGTCAGGAAGTGAGATATAAGTGACAGTTGATAGATTCCCCCATCTGCAGCACAGATTCTGCATTGAGCATGAACAGCAGTCAGGATTAGGAACTGGAGAAGATCTTTCAGGCCCTCGAGGCTATTCCCCCATTCAATCTGATTTGTACTTCAACTCGCCATTATTCCAAATTACTTGATATTCCTACCCCACAAAAATCTACAACTCTACCTTGAACGTTCCAGTTAGCCAGTCATTCACGGTTTTTTCGGGGAGAGTGTTCCAGATTTCCACTACCCTTTGTACTGAAATGTCCTTCCTGATTTCACTGCTGAATGGCTTAGCTTTGATTTTAAGATTGTGCCTCTTCATCCTGCACTCACCCAACAGAGAAAATAAACATTGAATCCCTACAGTGCAGAAGGAGGCCATTTGGCACATCGAGTCTCCAGCAAATCTCCAACAGAGCATCCCACCCAGGCTGTATATCCCTAGCCCCACATATTTACCCCACTAATCCCCCTAGCCTGCACATCTTGGGGCACTAAGGGGCAATTTAGCATGGCCAATCAACCTAACCTGCACATCACTGAACTGTGGGAGGAAACTGGAGCACCCAGAGGAAACCCACGCAGAAAAAGGGAGAACGTGCAAACTCCACCCAAGGCCAGTATTGAACCAGGGTCCCTGGCGCTGTGAGGCAGCAACGATAATCCCTGTGCCACCGTGCCACCCAAATGGCTTTTCTGTATTTATCTTGTTGAAATCCCTCTCTTATTGTAACCACCACGACTGAGACCAACCTTCAACTATCAAAATTCAACAATACCAAGAACAAGATATGCAAAGTGTTTCATAATTTAACCCTTTTGGCCCTGATATCGTTCTAGTAAACTTACACCGCAATCTCTCCAAGACTAATATATTCTTCCTGAGGATCAGTGCCCAGGACTGAACACAAAATTCCAGATGGGGTCTGACCAAGCTTCTGTACAACTGAAACATCACTTCCTCACCTTGGCATTGTAGCTCATTTGAGGTTAACAGTCAATCAGCCTTTTTGATAATCCTTTGTACCTGTGCACTCGTGTTCACTGATTACTGTACTTGCTCACTCAAATTCCTTCACTCCTTTACAGTTGCTGGTCTCCCGCTATTAAGAAATTCCACCGATTTATCTTGCTAAATTTGCCACCTGCACCACTGTCACGAAGAGTTCTTTCAAGGAACATTTCAGTTTGGCACATATGAGGAAACTGAGCTTCTTGAAAGCAGCTTGAAAGCTGATCTGGAATGTTTACTGCCAGCTTAATCTTGAGTTCCTTTCTCTGGAAAACACAAGCCAGATCTAAACACTGGCCAAATTTAAAGGTACCTGTTCCATTTGACAGGGCCTGGCAGTTTTTATCATGGTGTTCACATGGCATGGTTGCATGACTTCCCTAACGATAACTAGTTTGTGCTGTTGTGAGGGGTGTCAAAAACCATCCGCCCACTTTGAACAGGTTCCATCCTTATTAGTTTTCTCACAGTGTGAGCTTCCATGGTATTTCCTTATTAACCTTGTAGAGGATAATAATTGTCAATAATGCTAGGAGTGTCCTCAGAGCAGCCCCCATCTCAATGTTGAAAGCTTTTTCGGGGTGCAACCTAAGCCTGTTACCAAAGTTCTGTCATAAGGCTGGTGGAGTTACAATGTTAGAGCAGATGTAGCTTCAAGGAAATTCCTGGCCTGTCTAATTTTTTTTCCCTATTGTGACTCCGCCATGGTGTCAAAATGTCCCCTTTAACTATTCTTGGTGCGTTCAGTTTAATTGTTGAGAGCAAGGGTATACCACCAGGAAACAGTTCAGAGAAAGTTCACCCGGGATTATTCTCTAATGAAGAAAGGTTGGACAGGTTGGGCCCGTACCAGTTCGAGTTTAGAAGAATGAGAGGTGACCTTTTTGGAATATTTAAGACCCCCCCATCCCGAGGGGTGCTGACAGGATAGATACCGGGAGCTTGTTTCCACTGGTGGGGAGGTGAGAACAAGAGGACACAGTTTATGAATGAGGCTTTCTTTTTCAGACAGGAGAGAGAAGTATTTCTTTGAGGGCAATTCTCCAACCTCTTCAGACGGTCGAAGGGAATCCCGATGCCCTGGTGAACGGGACTTCAGCCAAGAATTGGAATGCCAGACGGCATGAGGGCTCTCGGGGTTCACTCAACCTGCCCTGCCGGCCCTAATTGGGTTCCCGCCCAGGGTGGATGGCCACCCAGTAATTATGCAAACCCACTAATTTGAATGTCATTAGCAGATTTGACACTCAATTCACCAGCCTCCCGCCATTCACCCAGCCCACCAGCAGGAATGGCACTGGCAGGCTTTACAGGTGCTACTCACAAGCAGGGGACATAGTGTACTGAACCTCGAGGGTCCAGGGAAGCACCACCAACCCATCAAAAAAAAGGGGCATCCTCCCTCTGACACCACGCAGGCATGAGAGTGACCCGACCAGACCCCTCTTGGCCCCCCCTCTCTCAGACCCCCCACAATGCCCCCTCCCCCCCTCAGAACCCCTACTCAGCCTCCCATCAGGCCAAGCACCTTGGCAGTGTCACCAGTGCACTGGCACCCTGGCACTGATACTCTGGCCTGGGTATCTTGGGCCCCAAGGGGGCTTGAGGAGGTAGGTCCAATGGCCATTTGCCCCTCCACTGCTGCCAGGCTGCAGAGGACAGGTCCCTCAAGATTCCTGGAGGTTGGGTGAGCTCAGGCTGGGGGCAAGAGGTAGACCTCACCACTCTTCACCGGGATGGAGGTGTCATGGCAGGACTGCCCCTTCTAACTCTGGCAGACTTGAAGATCACCCATGGCATGGTGATATCAGACAACGCTGTGATCAACATCTTCATTCCTGCCTGTCAGCTGTGAAAATTCTGAAGTGGCTAGGTAGCTTTAAGCTCCATACCCGACTTAAAATCATTGCAGCACTCCATTCTGCAGCACAGATTTCACTTTCTCCCTGTCAGAAGCTGCAGGTATGAGCAGACTTTGCTCCCTCTCCACAGGTGCCACCTGAACTGTTGAGTATTCCCAGCATTTTCCAATTTTAACTTGTGCCAGCCTCTCACAGTTTTGGCCCTCCCTGCTGAGACATGCAGCCACTGAAAATCCTGATTAGTGCTGGCTGCCTTCAAGTTGTTGTGCTGCCTGTGTGACAATGAATGGGGATGGTGGAATCGCACATGCATCAGGCGTCATATTCAGAGACTGTCTAATTTAGCCCCATATTTGACGTTAGAATTCAGGAAAGGAGACAAATGATGGACACCATGACATTATGTCGTTATTTTTCTAAGAGCAAGAGTAAAAATGTAATTCCAGGCTGAGCTGTGCAAGATTTTGACATCCTGCTTTACCCTTTGCTGAGTTTCAAATCCTACATTCTACCCATTTCCATATGTGCAACATTGTCCAACTCCACCCTTACCCCAGCCTCGTCACCCTGAAACCCTTAACCATAGTTTTGGTACCTCCTCACTCTTAATCATTCCAGTGTCCACCTTACTGTGTTCCACCCTCCACATCCACAACCCCAACGTGTCCAAAAGACACCCACATTCTGTCCTGTACAAATTCCCACCTTCATATTGCTGTCCTACCATAGCTGACCAATCCTGATTTCTGGCTCCAGGCATACTCAATTGAGGCATTTTGCTCCAAATCCCTCTAAGACCATACCCCACCCTTTCTTGACAACCTTCTTGCAGCTTATTTCCTCACTCAACAATCTTCAGTGTTTTGACTGTGTTCTTTTGTGTTTGATCTCATTTTACACCTCACCCTGGATGGCAGGGTCCTCTGTCCTATTCTGAAACTCCCAGCCTAAGCAGCCCTACATCTCTGCTTCTCTCCCCTCCTTTCAAAACCCCCTTAATCCCTCCCTCAGTAGCAGCTCTTTCCATTTATGTTTATGAAGCAAAGAAACATAGGACTTAGGACCAGGAGTAGGTCATTCAGCCCTTTAATCCTGCTACACCATTCAGTAAACTCATGGCTGATCTAGTTGTAGTCTCAAATGAACTTTGCCATCTGCCCACCATAACCTTTGATTCTACGGTTTATCAGAAGTCGGTCCAACTCTTGAATAAATTCAATGACCCAGCCTCCAATGCTTTCTGGGGAAGAGAATTCCACCGATTAATGGCCCCGAGAAAGAAAACATTTCTCCTCGTCTCTGTTTTTAATGATAGACCTCTTATCCTTAAACTGTATCCCCTGGTTCTAATCTCTCCCACAAATGGAAACATCCCCCTGCATCAGCCCTACCAAATCCCCTCAGGATCTTATTTGTTTCGATAAGATCACCTCGCACTCGTCTAAACTCCATCCTGCCCAAACATTCTTCATAAAGTAAGCCCGCCATCCAAGGAATGAGTCACATGGACCTCTGCTTCCACCACAACTGTATCTTTTTACAAATAAGGAGGCCAAAACTGCACACAGTACTCCAGATGTGGTCTCCCCTGTACAGCTGCAGTAAAACTAGCCTACTTTTATATTCCATTCTCCTTGCAACAAATGCCAAAAAGTATGTTGCAACATTTTTAAATAAGGGCATTCCATAAATGTAACTGGTTGTTCAATTATAATACTGCGCAACTAAAACTACTCATTAAAACTCCTGAGAATAGGATCCTTAGAGATGTTCACCTCATTATTCTGAAGGATTTCAGGGGAATGAGATGGATTTCAGCTCTTGTTTTGGGAAGAAACTTTTCTTTATTAAGGACGCTGTGAAGTCCGTCGAATAGAATGTCTCCTAAGTTGTGAGAAACTGGAAGAAGACCGCCTTGTCTGAAAGGACAGTAAGAAGTCTCACAACACCAGGTTAAAGTCCAACACGTTTATTTGGTAGCACAAGCTTTCGGAATGCTGCCCTTCCATCACTCACCTGATGAAGGGGCAGCGCTCCGAAAGCTCGTGCTACTAAATAAACCTGTTGGACTTTAACCTGGTGTTGTGAGACTTCTTACCATGCCTACCCCAGCCCAACGCCGACATCTCGACATCATGTCTCAAAGGAATCTGTTTAAATCTTAAAATAGACCTGTATGATTGGAAAGGTTGATACTTCAGTGTGTTCCATGTGTGCAGAGGTAATAATTACACATGAATGAGTTATTGCTTTGTGCTTCGCAGAGGATGAATGAAGTGCTCAGTGGAGCTGAGGTTTGGATACCTGGAATTTTTAGATGATGTTATTGCTTTATTTTGGCGCTGACTCAGGTCTGTCACAAAATTAATTTCAATGCATTTTCTTGTGTAAAGCCTTTAACTCTTTGCATGTCTCATGTTGAAGATTGTAGTTTTGTTCTTTATTGGAGATGACTACGAGCTTTCCTTACATAATCACTTGACATGACTCTGGGAATGGTGCATTGCATAGATAAAATGTAGAGCCTCTGATTTCTTGGACTGCTTTCAGTTGCCTGAGATGTCCAGAGGGGAATTTTCCAACGCATTTGTGCCCTGGGTTTTTCTTACTGTTTTGCCGCTCCCAAGAGATTAAACAGTTGCCGGGGAGGAGAGTAGGAAATATCTAGTCATGATGCTTCAGACACCATAAATGTGGGACAGGCTGGTAAGACCAGCTGAGCTGTTCCTGTCTGTTAGTTTTCTGAATTCCTATCTTTGTATTACAAGACAGTTTTAATTTGTCTATTTTAGTGGTCATTATTAATGATATATAACTCAGTATAACATTTCCAGTCAATCCATATAAACTTCACTATTCCTCCCACACGGCATGTTTCTAGTAAGCAATAAGACATATTTTCCTAATTCTTTAGATTGATATTCTGTAACCCATGTTTCTCCCATCGAGGCTTACTGTCTATATTATAAATAGTCATTCTCACTAAATACTGCGGAAGAGAAAATTCTTTCCAGGTATGATTCATTTATAGATACAATCATTCATTGTTGGCTACTTGGCAAGGTCAAGGAAGAGTACTTGGCAGAATTGAATTCTGCCAGACTTGTTGAGCAATCCAACTGGATCAGGAGCACAATTATATGCTTTGCACTATTGACAAAATCTGTTGCTTCAGGCCAAATTTAAGAACCAGTCAGAACTCTGTCTCCACCAGCTGTTTGTACAGCCTATAAATTTGGACAAACTAGCAGAATACAATTGTCAGCATCTCTGCATTTCCATTTTTGGGGGAGATAGTGGCATAGGGATAATGTCACTGGATGAGTAATCCAGGGGCCCAGGCTAATGTTCTTGGGACAGGGGTTCGAATCCCACCATGGAAGCTGGTGCAAATTAAATTAAATTAATAAATCTGGAATTGAAAGCTAGGCGTGGTGATGGCGACAGAAACTATCATTGATTTTCATAAAAACCCATGTGGTTCACTAATGGTGTTTATGGAAGTGTAGGGTTTGTTTCTTCTTCAGAATAAACTTGAGCACGACTGGTTCAAAGTAAATACTCCTTGATTTAAACATCTTTTATTAGCATTTTACAGAAAGCAAAATAAGAATTACTTAAGAGAGAGAGAAAGGGAGAGAGAGAGAAAAAAGCAGCAAAAGCCAGCCAGTATTGTGATGGTCAAAAAACTCAAAACATAGTCTGGATCGAACTAACTAAACATCGATCTGTGTCTACAATATAACTGAATACTTATCTTGTATCATTAAAAAGCTTGGTACAAGCAGTCTCCAGCTGCATTAACAATTGGCCTCTGTGGCCCTGGAAGCTTCTGTTTACCTTGTGAACAAGCTTGTTTACCTTACATTGTACTTTCAGAGAATGTAGCTAAGTTTCTAGGCTGGACCCAGAATTCCAAGCTGATGTGGCCAAATTACTTTAAGTTAGCTTAAAGCATAGCACAATTAGTTACATTAGGCAGAAATACCTTAAAATGAAGTCTTTTAACTGGGCAAACCATACAGAGGATCCAACTGGAAGGAAATCTGTCGACCTTACCTGGTCTGGCCTACATGTTACTCCAGATCCACAGCAATGTGGTTGACTCTTAACTGCCCTCGAAATGGCCAAGCAAGCCACTCAGTTCAAGGGTGATTAATTGAATTAATTTGAAACTGCCCTTTGTGCCAGCATTGTTATACACTTGTCTTCACACATCCATTATTATCCCTTATTGATCTCACCAGCTTCTTTTCCCAGGCTTTTCTTACAAACTGAAACTAAAACACAAACATTGTTCACTTGTGTCATTTGAATTCCATTGCTTGATATCAAGACAAATGGCCTGTTAAATGGTTTCTACAATCAGAATGAAAAAAGCA
The DNA here is from genome assembly GCF_964213995.1 of Mustelus asterias. Lineage (NCBI taxonomy): Eukaryota > Metazoa > Chordata > Chondrichthyes > Carcharhiniformes > Triakidae > Mustelus > Mustelus asterias. The sequence continues at coordinate 52,055,183 of NC_135804.1, read as the reverse complement.
GAAAATACTGGATTCACTCAACAGGGTCAGGCGGCATTTATGGAGAGAGAAACGGGGGTTAATGTTTCAGCTCAATGTTTGGAAGATGTTGGAGACAAACAGCCTTTAAGCAAATGTTGTCGGGGGAAGAAAGGCTAGGACTGGAGAATGGGGGTGGAAGAAAGAACAAAGAGTGATTAAATGACAATGATGTGAGGTAAAAGTACAAATGGGACAGGTGACAAACAAAGAATGATGTCCTGCCTCAGAAGTAAGCGTGAAGTGTATTTCAGCTGAGCAGCCTGTGGCAGCTACATCTCCTGATAAAGATGTTAATTTACCAAGACTCTTCAATGCTGGAATGTGATGATTAACCTAACCATCACATAGTCTGTTTTAACTGTGAGGAGGATGCAGAGATGCTTCAGTGTTATTTGGATAACCTGAGTGAGTGGGCAAATGCATGGCAGATGCAGCACATGTGGATCAATGCAAGGTTATCCACTTTGGTAGCAAAAACAGGAAGGCAGATTATTATCTGAAAGGCTATAAAGTAAGAGAGGGGAATGAGCAATGAGACTTGGGTGTTCTCGTACACCAGTTGCTGAAGGTAAGCAGGTGCAGCAGGCGGTGAAGAAGGCAAATGGAATGTTGACTGTCATAGCGAGAGAATTCGAGTACAGCAACAGGGATGTTTTGCTGCAATTGTACAGGGCCTTGGTGAGGCCAGACTTGGAACATTGTGTGCAGTTTTGGTCACCTTATCTGAGGAAGGATGTTCCTGCTAAAGCGGGAGTCCAGAGAAGGTTTACCAGACCGATTCCTGGGATGGCAGAACTGACATACGAGGAGAGATTGAGTCGGTTGGATTATATTCGCTGGGATTAGATGAGGGGGCATCTCAAAGCAACCTATAAAATTCTAACAGGATTTGATTTGGTTTATTATTGTCACATGTATTGGTATACAGTGAAAATATTGTTTCTTGCGTGCTATACAGGCAAAGCATACCGTTCATAGAGAAGGAAAGGAGAAGGTGCAAAATGCAGTGTTACAGTCATAGCTAGGGTGTAACTAGACAGGGTAGACACGGGAAGGATGTTCCCAATTGTGGGGGTGTCCAGAACCAGGGACCATAGTCTAAGGATACGGGGTAAACCTTTAAGGACTGAGATGAGGAGAAATGTTTTCACCCAGAAACTGGAATGCCGATGGAACTTGCTACCACAGAAAGCAGTTGAAGTCAAAACATTGCGTGATTTCAAGAAGGAGTTAGATATAACTTTTAGGGTGAAGGGGATCATGGGAAATGGGGGGAAGGGCAGGACCAGGCTATTGAGTTGGATGATCAGTCATGATCATAATGAATGGTGGAGCAGGCTCAAAGGGCCGAATGGCCTACTCCTGTTTCTATTTTTGATGTTTCTCTCGTTACCCTGTGTCCTCATCCCTCATTTTCCATTTTCAAGTTTGGACCAATTGTCAGATGCAGTTGGACAAAGTAGGAGCATTCTATTGAGGCAACGCAAAGCAGATTTTCAAAATCTAAAGATTTTCAGTTATACAGCAATCCTGATCACCTTGGACACTCCAAAGTATTTTACTGAGGTACATCAGATGAGTAGTCATTGTTGTAATGTGTGAATCATAGAATCCCTACAGTGCAGAGGAGGTCATTCAGCCCATCAAGTCTGCACTAACCCTCTGACAGAGTATTCCCCCAGGCCTTTTAACCCCTACCCTATTTCTGTAAACACACACATTTACCATGGCTAATCCCATCTAACCTACATATTTTGGGACACCAAGGGGCAATATAACATGGCCAATCCACTTAACCTGCACATCTTTGGACTGTGGGAGGCAATCAGAACATCCGGAGGAAACCCATGCAGATATGGGGAGAATGTGCAAACTCCACACAGTCACCCAAGACCAGAATTGAACCCGTGTCCTTGGCGCTTTGAGGCAGCAGTGCTAACCACGTGCCACCCAATGGCTGTCAATTTGTGCAAAAGTAGCACTGTTGCCTCACAGCATTGAGGGACCTCCAGGGACCCAGGTTCAATTCTGGCCTTGAGTGACTGGCTGTGTGGATTGGCCACCAGATAATCGTTTTCTTGTGATGCTGTTTGAGAACATAATCCAGGATGCCAGAGATAATTCCTCTTTTTTTGAAATAGTGCCATGTTATCTTTTGCAGCTGTACAAAACTCTGGTGCGGCCACATTTGGAGTATTGCGTACAGTTCTGGTCGCCGCATTATAGGAAGGATGTGGAAGCATTGGAAAGGGTGCAGAGGAGATTTACCAGGATGCTGCCTGGTATGGTGGGAAGGTCTTATGAGGAAAGGCTGAGTGACTTGAGGCTGTTTTCATTAGAGAGAAGAAGGTTAAGAGGTGACTTAATAGAGGCATACAAGATGATCAGAGGATTAGATAGGGTGGACAGTGTAAGCCTTTTTCCTCGGATGGTGATGGCTAGCACGAGGGGACATAGCTTTAAATTGAGGGGTGATAGATATAGGACAGATGTCAGAGGTAGGTTCTTTACTCAGAGAGTAGTAAGGGCGTGGAATGCCCTGCCTGCAGCAGTGGTGGACTCGTCAACATTAAGGGCATTTAAAGGGTCATTGGATGAACATATGGATGATATTGGAATAGTGTAGGTTAGATGGGCTTTAGATTGGTTTCACAGGTCGGCGCAACATCGAGGGCCGAAGGGCCTGTACTGCGCTGTAATGTTCTATGTTCTATGAGAGGCGAGCCAGGATCTCAATTTAACATCTCATCCATAAGATGACACCTTCGACAATGCAGCACCCCCTCAGTACGGAACTGAAGTGTCAGCCTAGAATTGGCACTAAATTCCCTGGAGTAAGACTTTAATCTGAAAACATCTGAATCTGAGGCACGAGTGTTACTGAGTCACCAATGCCCCTGAAAGGGAGCCTTAGAAACAGGCGCAGTCCAGCCTGATTCTACAGGCTTTATTTTGCAAGCAGTCAAATGAGAATCAAAATGATATTTAAAACTAAAAAACATCCACGGCAGTCTCCTTGACAGGGAGAAAGAGACAGTTAGTCCTTCATCAGTAACTCTTCCTGCATATCATAGAATCCCTACAGCCCATCAGGTCTGCATCAACTCTCTGACACTAAGGGGCAATTTAGCATGGCCAATCCACCTAACGTGCACATCCTTGGACTGGGAGGAAACCGGAGCACCCGGAGAACACCCACACAGACACAATGAGAACATGCAAACTCCACACAGCCAGTCACTCAAGGCCAGAATTGAACCTGGGTCCCTGGAGGTCCCTCAATGCTGTGAGGCAACAGTGCTAACCACTGTGCCACTGTGCCGCCCTATCTGAAAGATAAATCAGTCCTTTAATGTATCTGAACTAAGAGAAGAAATAAAGAGAACTAAAAGGCAGAATGCTCAAGCTGGATTTTTATTGAAAAGCTGGGATAGAAGTGAAAACACCTGGTGATCATAAAAGTAATTAATTAAAAGAATAAAAGTTTGCATAGGGCATTGAAATACAAATAGAAAATAGAAACATTCATCAGGGTAACCACCATCTGAAACTTGAAAGCACAGTGTTCTGTTGAAGGATTCATATTTGCAATACCAACCCAACTCCCACTCTCTTCCACCAGATGCCCATGCCACCCACCCTCACCCTTACCCATTCTATTCCAAACTACCCCAGCCTCTGGTTACATGGGAAAGAAAGTTAAGTGTATTGAAGTTGATATTCACCAGCAGGTGCACAGGTGAGTTACTGTTCTGTAACCAGCGCTGAGCTTGATTAGAGAAAGCAGCGGAGTAGGTTAAAGTTGGAAAAGCCAATTTGGGAATGGGAGAGGAGAGTTCAAGTGGTGCAGCCTAGGGAAGGCTGTGTTCGTGCTGTAATCAGAATGGAGGTGTTTAGCAATGTAGTTTTCTAATCCGCCTTTGGTCACTCCAGAGGTGATTGCATTCTGAAGAGTGAAAGAATATTTTGTTCATAGTGTTAAAATAATGGCAGACTGCTTGTTCCAGAAATTGGGAAGTGCTACACCATGCCCAGCCACAGACCACAAACTACTCACATCATCACAGAGCCGTAGACATTTATAGCATGGGAGGAGATCACTTGTCTCATTGTGTCAATGCCGGTCCTACTCTAGAGCAAGCCCAAACTAATCCAAACGTCCTGTATCTGTCTCTGCTTCAAATACTTATCTAATTTTCCCTTTAAAAGATGGAAATGGCTCTGCCTCACCTGCTCCCTGTAGCAAAGTGTTCAAAGTTCTGAAAGTCTCCTGTGGAAAGACCCTCTCTCCTACTGGCCAATTTATGACTCCTGATGAGTGACTCGCCCCAATCAGAGGAAATAGCTTTTCCTTGGTCACCGAATCAAAATCCTTTGTAACTTCTCCTTCATGCTTTCTTTATTCAAACAGATGCAGTGTCAGAAACTTAAATCTGTCCTTGTAACTGGTTTTTCATCCCTGGCAGTATTCTTTGCTCTCCCCTTTCTGTGACTTTGATGTCCCTTTTTTCAATGGGGGAAACCACATTACACGCAGTACTCCAACGGACTAGCCCATTTGTTAAACAAAAAAATTAAATTAGTTCTTTACTCTTAAAACACAAAGAATTAAACAGCTACCAGCTTGTTCTAAGCTCCCGCCCCAAGACTGGAAATTCCTGCCCGATTTCAATGGACCTTTAAACAGTCCGCCAAATTTTCCGTCCCGCCTGTTACGGTTCCCGCGGCGGGCGGGGCCAGAAATGTTTCTGCTGCCGTGGTCCTGTAATCTTACCTTCTGTTTTTTAATCCTGCTGCTGTTTTTTCCTCTGATGGGGTGAGATATTGTGGCCCACAGACATTTCCATGACTACCATCTGCTTGCTGCTTCTGATCAGCTGACAGAAGATGCTATTGTATAATGGGGGAGGGGCAGGGGGAGATTACTGGCAGCCTCTGGGGTACTCAGTGGCACTAATGTTGAATTGATTGTTCTTTAACTCGCTGGCTCTTGTTAAAACAAAATCCATTATTTCCAGTTTGAAACAGAGTGACACCAAAATGTGCTTTTAGGAGGTAAATCTTCAGATCTTTCTAAAGAGGCACATCTCTCCTCCTCACAGGTCGAATTTGAATGTATTAATGCCAAGAAACAGAAGAAGAAAAAGAACTATAAGAATTCCGGAATAATTGTCGTTAAATCTTGCAAGGTAAAGGTTTTCTGTCATTAGAATGCAGTCCTTTTGTTCAAAATCTAATTGCATGAGAAGGTTAACAACTAACCGTCTATTTTAATAAGATTTGAACAGCTTTTAGCACACTAATTATGTAAATGATATGTGAAGATTGCCTCAAATAGTGTGACCTGTGATTATAATAATGTGTAAATTAACTCATTATGTGTACAGCTGGTAAATTATTTTAAGATATGTAAACAGGGCCAGACAAATGCTTACAGTTGTGCCTTCATTTGCTTCAGGTAACTAGGGATTATTCCTTCTTGGATTATATCCTTGGTGGCTGCCAGCTGATGTTCACTGTGAGTACAAGTTTCTCAATCTTCCTTGACGTTCCCTCATGATTTTTTTTGTCAATAGATAGACAATTCAAGGCAAACATGTGTATGTCAACCTCAGTTGGGTCCTGGAAATAATCTCAATGAACCTGAAGCACAGACTTGCTATTACTGACCACAAGTTGTGAGGTTGATAAATGATGTGGAGATGCCAGCGTTGGACTGGGGTAAACACAGTAAGAGTTTTAACAACACCAGGTTAAAGTCCAACAGGTTTATTTGGGTAGCAAATGCCATTAGCTTTCAGAGGGTTGCTCCTTCGTCAGATGGTCCACTCCATCTGATGAAGGAGCAGCGCTCTAAAAGCTAATGGCATTTGCTACCAAATAAACCTGTTGGACTTTAACCTGGTGTTGTTAAAACTCTTACTAGGTTGATAAATGATCATCTGACAACTTGGCCCTAGCTATGTTATCAAAATTGACACTCAAAGATGGGGAAAGATTGTAACAATGTCACTGGATTGGTAATCCAGAGACCCAGGTTAATCCTCTGGGGACATGAGTTCAAATCCCATCAAGGCAGCTGATGGAATTTAAATTCAGTTAATAAACCTGGAATATAAAGAATGTCACAGTAACGGCGACCATGACAACTATCAAGTATGAAGTTTATTTATAAGTGTCACAAGTAGGCTTCATTACACTGCAATGAAGTTACTGTGAAAATCTCCTAGTCGCCACACTCCGGCGCCTGTTTGGGTACACAGAGGGAGAATTTAGCATGGCCAATGCACCTAACCAGCATATCTTTCGGACTGTGGGAAGAAACCGGAACACCCAGAGGAAACCCATGCAGACATGGGGAGTATGTGCAAACTCCGCACAGATAGTGACCCAAGCCATGAATCGAACCCAGGTCCCTGACGCTGTGAGGCAGTAGTTCTTACTACTATGCCACTGTGCCACTCTTATCATTATACGAACCCAGCTGGTTTACTAATATCTCTTTAGGGAAGGAAATCTGCTGTCCTTACCTGGTCTGGTCTACATATGACTCAGAGCACAGAATTGTGGGTGACTTTAAATTGCCAGTTGCGATGGCTTAGCAAGCCACTGGGTTGAAGGGCAATTAGGGATGGGGCAACAAATGTTAGCCTTGCAAGCAATGCCCACATTCCATGAAAGAATAAAGAAAAAACAACTGGTGTTGTCCAGCTGGACACATTCCTGGAGGTTTCACCACATGATCTCTTTGCTCCAACCACTCACCATTGGTCTTCTAAGATGTCCAGCCTTGCAAAGCAGCACTTTTCTATACCAAGAGTAAAATAGAGTCATGGAGTCACAGAGGTCTACAGCACAGAAAAAGGCCCTTCAGCCCCTCGATACTACATCTTCCAGCACTTGGTCCATAGTCTTGTAATGCCTTGAACAGATGCTTAGGCTGCAAGATGAACGACAGCAAGTTCCGGCGATTTTAAAACAAAATCAACATCAAAGCAATAAATTGCCCATTTAAAAAAGAGTAATTAATAAAACTGACCGTTAAAAAGTGCCAAACAGCGGAGTTGACCTGTAAAAGTTTTTTTGCCTTTTTGCTTAAGAAGCAGAACTAGAGGCAGACAGACTAGGCCCCAAATTCTGATCACCGAGGCAAGGGGAAGGGATTGGTCCTGAGCTAAGAAGATGGGTTTTAGTAACACAGACTTTGCCTTCGCCTCTGGTGTCATTCATATGGAAAGAGGGGTCGGAAGCAGGTTGCTCTCAGTCTGGGTTTCTTCCTCTCCTAGCCTGCTTAGTTGATAGCCATTTGGAGAGGGAGGAGAAGGGGGCAAGGGTACATATGTCCAGCTGACTACCAGCCTTAGAGTTCTTGCTATAACCCGCTCACTTGCCCAGCTTCCCTTACTCACTCACTCACTCACACAGACTCACACTCACACAGACTCACTCACTCTTACAGAATCACTCACATAGACTCACTCATTCACATGGACTCTCACTCAAATAGACTCACTCACATGGACTCACATAGACTCACTCATTCACATGGACTCTCATTCATGCATTCTCACATGGACTCACTCATGCCCCACCTGGGCCTGGGAAGTTCAAACATCTTACCACTGCCTCCCTGGCCTGCTCTGCCATCTTGACCATTTTGTTCTTTCAGGGGACTGGTGTCAGAGTAGGAGGGTGAGAGAGAAAGAGTGTGGTCAGAGGCAAAAAGAGCGTGCTCTGTGGAAACAAAGAGAAGCCTCCCACTGCCTGCTGATCTTCCAGGGAAAGTTAATGGAGGATTTGATACAGATTATCAAAATCATGGTTCGTTTTTATACAATAAATGTGGAAAATCTGTTGAAAACATTTGGTTTTGCCTTTAGGTTCCCCAAGCCAATCAAGGAGCTTAGCTCTAGAACTAGGGGAACATGACTGGAAGTTTACTTGTTGTTAGAGGATAAAATCATCATACTAATGATGTGGTTAAAGCCAGCAATCCTGAATATTGCTATGTTGACTTGTTCAGGTTGTGGTTTCGCCTTCTTCGAAGTAATGACCTGCCATTCCTTTTCATTTGTAGGCATATTTACAAATTCAAATTTTCAAATGAGCAGTTTGCCTTCTCTAGCTTCCCCATGGTCTCCGAGTAGCTCACCTGCTCACTATTACAGGTAGGGTGACCTTCCTGTAACAATGGGACAAGCATAACGCTGCTTCCATTCCCTATCTGCAATCTCTGCTGCTTGCATGACACTGGTTAGTTGGTGGGTGTGGAAAATTGCATCCAACTTAGCAGCAGGTCACCCAAAACATTGCGATATGGAAGGGTAGGCCATGTGTTTGCAGGGCCTGCTTCTCAACCAGGAGGGACTAACTGGTCTGAATCCAATCTCAACGTCTATTCACAGTCATGGCAAACATTCATCAACAACAACTCACAGTTACGTCAATTACCTTAAAATAATAAAATGTCCCATGGGGTTTCACAGGAACATAATCAGACAACAAACCTAACACCAAGCCCAAAAAAAGAGACAATTAGGACAGTCAGCCAATCTTGATCAAAGTGGAGAGAGGTTTTAAGGAGTGTCTTAAAGAAACAAGGAGGTGGAGAGAGGTTCCAGGTGGCTAAAATGCAGCCACCAAAAGCAGGGATTAAGTGAGTCAGGAATGCTCAAGAGGCCAGAATTGGAGGAATGCAGAGGATGTGGAGAGTTCAACTGAAGTTTCAGCTAAGATTTAGAATCATACAGACTCCACCTATGTGCCTCTTTAAATTCATTATTTAAATAGCTCCACTTAATCTTATAGGGATGTTGCTTGTGTGCAGCCTACTTGTTCCCTGCACTGACAGAGTCCCAGTTACCACACACATCTGCGTGGCTCAGAATAAACACTGATCCCACTCCAATGGCTCTTTCCCATAGCCCTGCAAATTCTCCCTTTTCAGACATGTATCCAATTCCTTATCTACTTGAAAAGTAACTATTGAATCTACTTACACCAGATCAGGACAACTTGCTGCATTCCCAAAAAATTAGATTCTCCCCATCTCCTCTAGCTCTTTTGGCTTAAATGGGTGTCCTTTGGCTGTTGGTCTGCCAATACAAAGACATTCTAACTTGGTGAGGAGAGAGAAGAGAACTAGGTTGGGCAGGAAAAGCCTTCTTGAGACATATAATCAAATGACAAAACAGTGAACCGATGGCAGATTGAGAATCTGAAGTGCAGGTTTGTAAGAGCACTGTCAGTAAGTGGTAAATTTGGACTGACCCTGGAAATGTGATCATTTGGTACATTTGATAAATGTTCTATTGGACATGGCAATGAATTCAGTGGAAGCTGTTAATTCATCTGCAATGTGAATTAGATGCTGAACTAATTGGAATTTTGATGTGATTTATTATTGTCACATGTATTAGCATACAGTGAAAAGTATTGTTTCTTGCGTGTTAGACAGACAAAGCAAACCGCTCATAGAGAAGACAACGAGAGAGTGCAAAATGTAGTGTTACAGTCATAGCTAGGGTGTAGAGAAAGATCAACTTAATGTGAAGTAGCTCCATTCAAAAGTCTGAAGGCAGCAGGGAAGAATCTGTTCTTGAATCGGTTGGTACGTGACCTCAGACTTTTGTATCTTTTTCCAAAGGAAGAAGGCAGGAGGGAATATGTCCGGGGTGCGTGGGGTCCTTAATTATGATGGCCACTTTGCCGAGGCAGCGGGAAGTGTAGACAGAGTCAATGGATGGGAGGCTGGTTTGCATGATGGATTGGGCTACATTCACGACCCTTTGTAGTTTCTTGCGGTCTTGGGCAGAGCAGGAGCCATACCAAGCTGTGATACAACCAGAAAGAATGCTTTCTATGGTGCATCTGTAAAAGTTGGTGAGAGTCGTAGCTGACATGCCAAATTTCCTTAGTCTCCTGAGAAAGTAGAGGTATTGGTGGGCTTTCTTAACTATAGTGTCGGCATGGAGGGACCAGGACAGGTTGTTGGTGATCTGAACACCTAAAAACTTGAAGCTCTCGACCCTTTCTACTTCTTCCCCATTAATGTAGACAGGGGCATGTTCTCCGCTACGCTTCCTAAAGTCAATGACAATCTCCTTCATTTTGTTGACATTGAGGGAGAGATTATTGTCGTCGCATCAGTTCACCAGACTCTCTATCTCATTCCTGTACTCTGTCTCGTCATTGTTTGAGATCTGACCCACTACTGTAGTGTCGTCAGCAAACTTGAAAATTGAGTTGGACGGGAATTTAGCCACACAGTGATAGGTGTATAGGGGATCTAGATGGAGGCTGAGAACACAGCCTTGTGGGGCACCAGTATTGAGGATGATTGTGGAGCAGGTGTTGTTGCCTATCCTTACTGATTTGTACTATGAATGGTTTGCTTTGTCTGTATAATGCTCAAGAAACAATACTTTTCACTGTATACCAATACATGTGACAATAATAAATCAAATCAAACCAAAGCCAAATGAAAAAATATTTTCATGCAGCAAGTGGTTTGGGTCTGGAATGCACTGCCTGGCAGTGTGGTGGAGCCGAGTTCAATCGAGGCATTCAAGACGGCATTTGATGATTGTTTGAATAGAAACAATGTGCAGGGGTACGGGGAAAAGGCAGGAGAATGGCACTAAGCCATAATGCTTGTTCGGAGAGACTTTGCAGACACAGTGGGTCAAATGGCCTCCTTCTGTACCGTAACAGTTCTGTGACGCAATGTATCTTTCCTGTGTGGGACTATAAGCCGACTCTGACTGTGCTACAGTTTCTGGCCTCATTTCCTGGAGGTTGGGAAATGTCTGATGTTTCATCCGTTGAACGGTCTGGTGCAAATGCTGAGCATGTCTATCAGAGTTCAATATCTCGCCTCTATCCTGGGGAAAGAACCACACAGGAAAAGAAAATGCATTTCTCTTCTTCAGATCAAACTGGACTGTAAACTGAAAAGAAAGAAAACGATTGTAATTAATTCTTCGTGCCCTGTGCCAGCGAGAACAGAGAATTTGACACTCAGCTACATGCCCGCAGCTACATACAGCCATATCAAAATCTTCAGTGCTATGTGTTCTTGTTGTCTTTTGGTTCCCAGACATTGGTAATGATCATGCTTTAAGCTTCTAAAGATGAGCATTCTTTATGTAACTCCAGGCTGCCTTGTAAACAAGAAGGACCAGTTTTAACTGCTTCTGTTGCACAATAAGAAGTCTCACAACACCAGGTTAGAGTCCAACAGGTTTATTTGGTAGCAAAAGCCACTAGCTTTCGGAGCGCTGCTCCTTCGTCAGGTAAGTGGGAGTTCTGTTCACAAACAGGGCATATAAAGACACAAACTCAATTTACAAAATAATGGTTGGAATGCGAGTCTTTACAAGTAATCAAGTCTTAAAGGTACAGACAATGTGAGTGGAGAGAGCGTTAAGCACAGGTTAAAGAGATGTGTATTGTCTCCAGACAGTGAGATTTTGCAAGCCCAGGCAAGTCGTGGGGGTTACAGATAGTGCAACATGAACCCAAGATCCCGGTTGAGGCCGTCCTCATGTGTCCGGAATTTGGCTATCAGTCTCTGCTCAGCGACTCTGCATTGTTGTGTGTCGTGAAGGCCGCCTTGGAGAACGCTTACCCGAAGATCAGAGGCCGAATGCCCGTGACCGCTGAAGTGTTCCCCAACAGGAAGAGAACACTCTTGCCTGGTGATTGTCGAGCAGTGTTCATTCATCCGTTGTCATAGTGTCTGCATGGTTTCCCCAGTGTACCATGCCTCGGGACAACCTTTCCTTTCAGGTAGACAACGTTGGCCGAGTTGCAAGAGTATGTACCGTGTACCTGGTGGATGATGTTCTCACGTGAGATGATGGCATCCGTGTCGATGATCCGGCACATCTTGCAGAGGTTGCTGTGGCAGGGTTGTGTGGTGTCGTGGTCACTGTTCTCCTGAAGGCTGGGTAGTTTGCTGCGGACAATGGTCTGTTTGAGGTTGTGCGGTTGTTTGAAGGCAAGAAGTGGGGGTGTGGGGATGGCCTTGGTGAGATGTCCGTCTTCATCAATGACATGTTGAAGGCTCCGGAGAAGATGTCGTAGCTTCTCTGCTCCGGGGAAGTACTGGACGACGAAGGGTACTCTGTCCGCTGTGTCCCGTGTTTGTCTTCTGAAGAGGTTGGTGAGGTTTCTCGCTGTGGCGCTGTTACACAACACAGCTGTTACACAACACAGCAGTCTCTAGTGCAGCCATAAAATGTGGCCTCCTGGAGCACTTACGCATAACAATTAGTTCCTAGCTAATTAGTTCTTAGCTCTTTACAGATAATACAACAATATTTAACACTTGCTGATCCTATCTAATAAGAAACAGTAAGCGGACAACTGCCACCTAAACCTCCTCACACAGGGATCTAAATAACTAGTAACTGCAAAATGCAAATCATGATAACCAGTAACTGTCGAAAATTAAAGGCTTTCAGCTGAAATAATGAATTGCTATTATGTTGGGGGCTATTTACCACTTCGTAACTCTAGATTTTTTGACTTTCATATCTTGCATCATTCTCCCACCTCCCATACTTTGGGAATGTCTTCACTGGCCTTGCTTTCTAGTTGAAGCAATCAATAACGCACCATCAAATCAAACACAAAACCTGGTTTATCAGGTATTATTTTGCTACCTCCACAGATCCATCTCCAGCCCTTGATAAATGGTCCAAATGATCAGAGGATCATACAAGCAGGCGTCACCCATTCAGCCTATCGAGCCTGTTCCACTGTTCAGTACGGTCATGATTAATCATCCATTTCAGTGCCCAGTGCCTTTTCCTCACAATGTCTCCATGTCCTGTCATTGGTGTTCAGAAATATGGCAATCTCTGCTTTAAACTTTATACAGTAAGAAGTTTAACAACACCAGGTTAAAGTCCAACAGGTTTATTTGGTAGCAAAAGCCACACAAGCTTTCGGAGCTGCAAGCCCCTTCTTCAGGTGAGTGGGAATTCTGTTCACAAACAGAGCATATAAAGACACAAACTCAATTTACATGAATAATGGTTGGAATGCGAATACTTACAACTAATCAAGTCTTTAAGAAACAAAACAATGTGAGTGGAGAGAGCATCAAGACAGGCTAAAAAGATGTGTATTGTCTCCAGACAAGACAGCCAGTGAAACTCTGTGGGGGTTACAAATAGTGTGCCATGAACCCAATATCCCGGTTGAGGCCGTCCTCGTGTGTGCGGAACTTGGCTATCAGTTTCTGCTCAGCGACTCTGCGCCGTCGTGTGTCGCGAAGGCCGCCTTGGAGAACGCTTACCCGAATTTAAACTTTATACTCAATGACTAAGCTTCCACAGCCCTCTGGGGTAAAGAATTCCAAAGATTCACAATACTTTCTGGAAAGATATTTCTCCTCATCTTGGTCCTAGGTGACATCCCCTTTATTTTGAAATTGTGCCCCCTGGTTCTAGACTCCCCAATCAGGGGAAATATCTTATCTGCAAAAACCCTGTCTATCCCTGTAAGTATTTTGTAGGTTTAAATGAGATCATCTCTCATTCTTCAAAACCGTAGTGAATGCAGACCTAGTCCCCCCAATCTCTCTTCATAGGGCAATCCCGCCATCCCAGGAATAAGTCTGGTGAACCTTTTTACACTCCCTCAGTGGCAATAATATCCATCCTAAAGTAAGAGGACCAAAACTGCACGCAGTATTCCAGGTATGATCTAACCAGGGTTCTGTACAATTGAAGCAAGACCTCACTACTTCTGTACTCAAATTTTTTTGCAATAAAGGCTACCATTCCATTAGCCTTCCTAATAGCTTGCTGCACCTGCATGTTAGCTTTTAGTGACTTATAGACAGGTCCCTTTGTACATCTACACTTTCTAATGTCTTAGAAAAGAAATGCTCTGTACATCTGTTCCTCCCACCAAAGTGGATAACCTCACATTTTTCCGTATTATATTCCACCTGCATGTCCATGCCCACTCGCTAAGTCTGTCCAAATCCCCTGGTAGCCACTTTGCATCTTCTTCACAACACATATTCCTGCCTAGTTTTGTGTCATCTGTGAACTTGGAAATATTACATTTGGTCCCCATGTCCAAATCATTGATATATACTGTGAATATCTGGGCCCATGTACTGATCCTAGCAGTAACCCTCGATCTCACACAGCCTGCCAAAACAAGAATGACCAGGTTGCTCCTACTCTCTGTATATTACCAGTATATTACCTCCTATTTCCATGTGGTTTAATTTTGCTAGCCAACCTCCTGTGCGTGACTTTAGCAAAAGCATCTGAAAATCCAATACACTGTGGGTGATCAGTGGAGACCACTCCCGCTGTCTGCAGGAATGCCGGCGGTGTTTCAAGATCTGGAAGTTGTGAATCTTACCAGCGAGATCGTGATTTTGGATCTTCCCCGCCCTTCGTCAGCAACATCAGCTGGTTCACACCCATGAGGGGCGTGAACCTGCTTTACATGAGTTTAAATAGATTTCAATATTATTAACCCACCCCCTCGCAACATATTGACCCCTGCTGTGCATTGGCACGGTTTACAACAGGTTCACCGAGATGTGAACCTGTTGTGGGGGTCTCCCCAGGGGCGTAAAGCTAAGTATGGCCCTGGGGGAGAGGGACATGACCAGGCATTGTCCTGGCTATTTCCCTGGCATTGCCCCTTGGCACAGGTTGGCACTGCCAGGTTGGCACCATACTAACCTGGCAGTGCTAACCTGTGTCATGGGGTAGGAGCCCCATAGTGGGGGGGTTCATTTAGATTTGGTTATGGGCTGGGAACGGACAGAGGAGCAAAAGATGCCGGTGAAACATACCCCCTTGATTTTTTTACAGACAGTGTTGTTAGATCTGGATAGAAAACCAACGTGTTTCTCTGGAGAGAAACTTGCCATTTTTCTCGTCGGCAACTACAGTCTGCCATTCTTTGGTTAGATTTCACCCACTACCTCCACTGATTTCCCTTTATCAATTCTGTTTGTAACATCCTCAAAAAACCCCGACAGATTTGTCAAACACGATTTCCCATTCATAAATCCATGCTGACTATGCCCAATCAGATCCAAGTATCCATTTATCATATCTATTCAACTTGATTCTAACATTTTCCCTATGACTGCTGTAAGGCTGGCAGATCTATCGTTTCCTGTTTCATTTCTCCCTCCCTTCTCAAATTGTGGGGTGATAGCATTACATTAGACCTCAATTTAGTTTTGAAACACATTTGAACCAGTTAGCACTAAGAGCTGAGTGCAGATGTTGTGCTTTGAACCACTGTCCAGACACATTTAAGTACACCTATTGTGGGCTGGAAATAGTGGCCACGCAAATATATAACAACATATATCCCATTTATCATCTCTTTTCCTGAAAGATGAAATAACAAGCTGTCACAAATCTGAATGTAGCATGTATTTCTATACATGTCGCCTTGCATGCTGTGGGAACCCAGAGAAAGCTAACTACTTCTCTATGAAGATCTTAGCTTGTTCAGTTCCAATAGACTGTGAGTTTTCTTCACAGTTCCCTGCTTTTTATAGCTCCTGATCAGTTGCCAAGGCTCATTAGAAATTCATAACAGGAGGCCTCATTCAAAAAAAAAGCAGACTACTATATTCATAACTGGAATGAACACAAAGCCTTTATATTTCTGAAAATTACATTATGCTACAGCTCAAATTTGTTAACAGGACGACTACAACAACCAATTGTACAACATTACATAGAATGTTCAGCACACAAACATGTTTACCCTGCTAATCCCCCTGATACTAAAGGGTGAATTTTTCCCTTCCGCCCTCCACGGGAATCAGAGCAGGTGAGGAGCAGACCACGGAAAGGTCCGTTGACCTTGGGCAGGAATTTCCAATTTCAGGACGAGCGCAGTCGGAAAATCCCGCCCTAAGGGTCAGTTCAGCTTAGCCAATCAACCTAACCTGCACATCTTTGGAGTGTGGGAGGAAACCCATGCAGACACAGTGAGAATGTGCAAACTTCTTACAGAAAGTCACCCGAGGCCGGAATTGAACTCGGGTCCCTGGCGCTGTGAGGCAGCAGTGCTAACCACTGTGCCACCATGCATATCCCTTTTGCCCGAATGTATTTATCTGGTTTTCCCTCAGATGCACTCGTACCATCCACATGTTTTAAAAATAGTTGCAGTTCATTGTGCTTGATTTAAAGATACAGCTATTAGATTCAAACAACCAGAATTGTTTCTTTCTTGTCAGATACAATCATACAGTCATGGGACGGCACGGTGGCACAGTGGTTAGCACAGCTGCCTCACAGCGCCACGGACCCGGGTTCAATTCCAGCCTCGGGTCAGTGTCTGTGGAGTTTGCACATTCTTCCCGTGTCTGTGTGGGTTTCCTCCGGGTGCTCTGGTTTCCTCCCATGGTCCAAAGATGTGTGTATTAGGTGGATTGACCATGCCAATTTCCCTTACTGTCAGGGGGATTAGCAAGGGTAAATGCATAGGGTTACGGGGATAGGACCTGGGTGGGATTGTGATTGGTGCAGACTCGATGGGCCGAATGGCCTCCTTCTGCACTGTAGGGATTCTATATCCACATAATTGACGGTGAACACATTTTCTTGGACACTCAACCACTGTGTTTAAGAGTGTGCCAGAGAGGTTTGATTCAAGTCATGATGCTATACTGTCTAAGCAAATTTGACGAGTAGCATCCTAAGGATAAAAAGGATGTAGCAAGTCAGGCTAAATTTAAATAGGTAAAGTAGGTTTATTAGAATAAATTAATCTTACCAGTCAACTCAAATTGCACAGTCTATCTTTCTGAACACAGATTATAATTGTTTTGGCTTTGAGATAATATTGGATTAAGATAATTAGTTCATAATTATATGCAAATTAATCCACAGTTCGATTAATTCAAGACCCCCTGTAAACCATGTTTGGTCTTATAGAGGCCAGATTTGTTGGTGGGCTTGAGTTCAGGAATTAATATGCACCACAGTGTACTTTCCTCTAATAAATAACGGCCCTACGCGGCTCTTCAATGAATTATGGCTTTTCCATATCACTATCGAAAAGGAAACATTCTGTCTAAAGCTCCTATTGACCAGGCAGAGTGCCAAAGTACATCATTGCGAGAGGTTTTTGGAGGGCTGCCAGCCTGAAGGCAGGAATCTAGTGGATGTGTTTAAATCCCACTGCAAGAGTGGAATAATCAGCGGAATACAACTGAACAGCAGAAAGCTCAACCTTCGAATGAATGAGCACATCACCGAGCACACCAAGCTGAAGAAAGGAGCCCTGCTCCTCCACCCTACTGACGGACAAATCAACCTCCAAACCTCCTATTGGTTGGTTGTTCTCAAAAATCTTGGGTCTTTAAATAGAATCCTTAGGGCGAGGATGTTTGTTTCAAATAATCCTCATTTTATTGAAGGAAGCAACGGGGTATCATTGAATGTAAAAATGTTGTCAAAGGAAAGGAAATAGGATGGTTTCAGTAGTAACCAAGCTTACATACATGCCACTGATACATTGAAACCCCCTCCCCTCCTCCCACTCCACCCAACCCCGTTAGTGTAATTTGAATTTCATAGTTATTAAAATGTGCATTAAAAAATCCCACTGTGTCTAAAATAACGGAGGAAAAGGTTGACTGGCACCAATTGGACATGAGGCTATCTGACCAACTATGGCATATGTTGATCAATACCAGCCCGAGGACTGAATTAAAATTAATTTTGAGCCTCACTTAAATGCCAGTGGCAGCGGCAAAGGACAAACAAGCTTTCCATTGCAGCCCACCATAGGGCAGAAGAGGGCTGTGAGCATGATTGCTGGAGGGGGGTAAGAGCAGGAGTCTGAACCTGGGAGAAGGTGGGCCACAGTGCACCAGCAACAGGCTGGAGTATTCTTGTGGGCCCAAGCGAAGCTCATTCTACTTTTCCTAGACATATAAAAGTAAAAAGTGGATATCGCTTGGGGTCCCTTTTGATGAATAGTTAGGGCTCTCCAGACCTGGTACCATAGGCATGGAGCAGCATAAACTTGATTTCACATCAGACGTCCAAAATCCAATGTATGACTCCAGGAATCTAGTGGATGTGTTTAAATCCCACTGCAAGAGTGGAATAATCAGCGGAATACAACTGAACAACAGAAAGCTCAACCTTCGAATGAATGAGCACATCACCGAGCACACCAAGCTGAAGAAAGGAGCCCTGCCCCTCCACCCTACTGACGGACAAATCAACCTCCAAACCTCCTGTTGGTTGGTTGTTCTCAAAAATCTTGGGTCCTTAAATAGAATCCAAAAGAAGCTATAATTCATTGAAGAGCCGCATAGGGCCGTTATTTATTAGAGGAAAGTACACTGTGGTGCATATTAATTCCTGAACTCAAGCCCACCAACAAATCTGGCCTCTATAAGACCAAACATGGTTTACAAGTGGTCTTGAATTAATCGAACTGTGGATTAATTTGCACATAATTATGAACTAATTGTCTTAATCCAATATTATCTCAATGCCAAAACAATTATAGTCTGTGTTCAGAAAGATGGACTGTGCAATTTGAGTTGACTGGTCGGATTAATTTATTCTAATAAACCTACTTTACCTATTTAAATTTAGCCTGACTTGCTACATCCTTTTTATCCTTAGGATGCTACTCGTCAAATTTGCTTATATAAGGAACTGCCATCCAGCACATGTCTTGTCCAGAATGAGATGACAGATGGCAATGTAAAATTTTGGAGTCTATGATGCTCATTTCACAGGCGCACAAGGAATAGACACAAGTTGAAATTTTCCCCCTACCTCCTCCCGTCCCTGTACAGACAATAAACCTGGATCACTGAGAATATTTGTTTGTTCGTGTGTTGTACAAACAGCAATTTCAACAAGAAACAATCGACTATTCTGCCTTGTCTGTGCATAATTCCATTGCTCATGACTAATGTTCCCAAATCTTTCCCACTCATAATAAAATTGTCGGGCTGATCTCCAATGTGTATCGCAGTTTGCAAGATTAAGACTGCTACAACATGCTAATAATTCTCTTGCCTCAGGCATGTTCTTTTCTCCCGTGTGTAACTCTTGCATTTAGCAATGAGGAAATGAGAAATGGAACAATTTCATTCAGATCAATTGATTCGAATTAGTGCTGTGATCCATGTAAACAGCACTAATTCACTCAGAGGTAGAACATGTAGTGTGCTTTCTAAGACTGCACATATTTCATTTTAATTTGTCTTCCTTTCATTTGCTGAAGGCAACATCTTTTGTAAAGCACAAACAATACTGCATGCCTGGAGGTTTTCGGACAGTTTAATCATTTCCTTTCGGTGCGGTATTTTAAATCAAATACTGAATGATTTGCTTTCCCTTTTCCATTCTGATTTCTAATGGAGGAATAAAAAGAAAAAAAAAGAAAGGATTTGTATTTATATGGTGCCTTTTATGGCCATCACAAATTGCTGTGAAGCCAATGAAGTATTGTTGAAGTGCAATCGCTATTGTAATTAAGGAAATGCAGCAGCCAATTTGCACACAGCGAACTCGCACTAACAGCAATGTAATAATTACCAGATAATGGTGATCTTGGTTAAGGAGTAAATATTGTCTGGGATATCATGAATGACACCCCTGCTCGTCTTCGAAATAATGCCACAAGATCTTTTGGGCCTGATTCTCCCATCCCGACACGCACTTTTATTTGGCGTGTCAGGTTGGGAGATGCGCATGTCGGCCATTTTGCGGGATTTGTGCATGCGTTCCCAACACATGGGCATCTCTCACAGCCGGAGAGCAGGCACAGTTGGGACCACACTGGGAACCGGCGGGAAGACAGTTAAGTGATTTAAATCTGTTTCTAATGCAATTTAAATGTCATTATCAGCCCGGCACAGAGTTCACCGGGCCCGAAAGCATCTCCCACCCAACCAGGAGTATTTCACTCTGAAGGGTTTCGAGTAACTCCCCACTTGCAGGGATCTAGCGAGAGGCCCCACCGGAGTGAAGGGGGGCAATCGGGGCCACCAAGGGGGTTAGGTGGCAAAGGGGTGATGCCCCCTGGCATTGGCCCATGCCTGGGGCACCTTAGCACTGCCCACTTGGCATCGGGCAGTGCCAAGGTGGTGAGGCCAAGGGGAGGGGCCTGTTGTGGGCAGGGCCAAGGGGGCGATCAACGGGGGTGGGGTGTCCCGCTGCCACTCTGCAGATAGGATCAATTGGGGCTGGAGGGAGGCCAGTGAGTGCAGGGGCAGGGGGGGGCGGGGGCGCTGGAGATTGTGGTGCTGTGGAATGGGGGGTGGGGGGTCAGGGCTGGCCCGGGGATGCTTGTGCGATTGGGCCGTGGAGGGGGTGTTGGAGGGGCAGCACAGCGATCGAGTTGGCCGGCAAACTGCAATCTGACAGTTCGGGGCCACTGAGCATGTGCAGAGTTCCGGAACTCCAGCGTGAATAGGCCCCGCCCCCCCGAACTTTCAATGAGATTCACGATTGTGACCTCTGCATTGCACAGAGTGTGGGAGATTCGAGTCTGAACCCCCAATGAAGGAACAATCGTGAATTACACCATTTTTCTCGCCAGTTCTGCACTTAGAACTGTTTTGGGAGAATCGGGCCCTTTAAGTCCACAAGAGAGAGCTGATGGTGTCTCGGGAAAGGTTTACTGTTCAGCTTGGGAGCAGTGAGTCAGGAAATCAACCGAACTCAAGCAGTCCAAAGGCTTGTGTTGTGGCAGGTTCCTCCTGGCTGTTATTTGTCAGTGAATCATCCTTTGTGCACTCGAGTCAGGATGGAGGTTTCGTGTACAGCTTCATTAGGGCACCAAAATATAGGCAAATATATTTAAACAAAGACTTGCCACATGTTCACCGTACTGGCACACGAATTATATGTTTTGCCTTCACAGTGCGATTTCAATAGAACAAGCGAAGGCCCTTGCATTATAGGACTTTTAAAAAGAATAGGCTTTATATTTGGTTTGGTTTTTGTTGCCATGTTTATGATAGTATTTTAGTGTTGTGTCCTTTTTAAAACTGACTTTCTCTAATATGTTACTTTTGGGAGAGTCTATAGTAACTCAACTCGGTAAATTCTGTCCTTAATCTAAAGGGAACACAATCTATGGTTACTCACCAGACAAATAAGTTACAGTATAAGTGAAACATTTATTGGAATTCTGCAGAGAAAAGGGGGCATGATAACAAGGTTTTCCAAGATCAACTCTTATTGGAGATCAGGAGGCAATGAGACATGTATGTGTAAGTTGCAAAGTCCCACACTGGAAAGCAGATGAAAATAAAACTTATTTGGGACAGGAGTCCAGTTCCAGATTTTGTTATGGAAGCACAACAGGTGAAAGAAGGCATCCCGAGGAGGCCACCATTGTCCTTCCAATCATATCCGCAGGCCTTGGTGCACTTTGTCGCACCTAGGATCAAAGGTTACGAGGAAAAGGCGGGACAGTGGGGTTGAGAAACATGAGCCATGATCGAAAGGCAGAGCAGACTCGATGGGCTGAACGGCCTAATTCTACTCCTATATCTTATGGTCTTACCTATCTGCAAAGGACTGAGGGCAGTTTCTTCCATTGATTCTAGATTAGCAGCTTGACAGAACTTTGCCATGTGTTGCGAAGGCACCTGCGACATAGGTACTGCCCTGGCTGCCAGTGCCAGTCAAGGCTGCCACCAACATCTTCAATCTTTCTCCTACGCATTGCAAGCCGGCACTCGCTTACTGCACTGACGATGCATGTGTCAAACAAGTGACTTGGGCTTGAAATTCATAACACCAATTTTGGCAGAGACAGTTGAGTAAAGAATGATGGAATGTGGATTGTAAGCTCAAGTGCACTGTTCAAATTGAGTTTAATACTGCTCTGATCATCTGTACCTCTCAAAAATAGATTAATAAGCATTAGGGAAATCCAATGGGAGAAGTGGGATCATTCTGACTTGAACCCATGCAGCACTCTGTAGCTGTGCATTCACATCTTTCATTTATTTTGTGTTGCCAAACAGTGCCATGTCAAGGGATAACCAATCTGACAAGCTTCAAGATCAAAACGCAAGCAGTTTTACTGATGTCCCCGCACCCAGAGGTGCAAGCATTCCAAATGTTTATTGTGATTTACAGCTTACATTTCAAGGAGTGAGGGGCAGGAAACGAAAAACGAGGGGGGACAAAAGATGCATGTACTAAAGGCAAAGAGCAAACAGAGCAACGGGAAATAATGAGTCACAGAGACAAGTTTAAGGAAAGGGAGAAGCAAAGCCTGAGATGCACAATGATGAGAACCTGTATGTTAGAAACAGGCTACGAATAGAGGCTGTTATATTTATCAGCATTTGTTGCACCTATTGTGTTGTTTTGTAAAAACAAGTTTTTAAGTGGTCACATGCCCTGACTATTGCCAGAGATAGATTTGGCACTAAGCTGTACAGGGCATCTATTGTCAGGAGCTTGTATCCGTACATACGAGAGATACAGGGAGATAAGGTGGTTTCTATGGTGATCGCTACGGTGTGAAACGGCTGTATCTGAACTTGGCTGTTAAACACTGGGCCTTTGTACATTGAAAGCACTGGGATTGAATCAATCGAATGCTCTGCTCTTTTCCATTCTCAAGCAAATCTGCTGTGGGTGATCAAAGTATTTTGTTTATTATTTATTCAGCTCTATGCAGAAGAGGCTTTTTTTAGAGCTGCAATCTGATCACGTGATCCAAATAAAAGCTTCCTCTTCCATTCCTGCAAATGCCAGCCTTGAATTTTAGTTGCCTGAAAGCCTCTTTGCAGGCTGGAGGCGTTAAAATGAATACAGGAATTTTTTTTACTGCGTGCGGTGTTTGTTTCTCCCAAGAATTTCCAAACAGAATACTGGGGTTAAACAGAAATTTACAGTAAACAGAAATGAGTAGAAAAACTATTTACAGTAAAACAGAACACAGAGCCACACCCAGTCAAAAGCTTCGATGAAGATTAATCATTTCTTCGCTCTGATTTCAGTTCTGCAGATCGTGTTGCACAAAGCTAAAGGCTCCTGTGAAAAAGGATTTGATGCTGACCTGTACTGATGCAGTTATATGTAACAGTCTCCATTAGTGACTTATATCTAACTTAGGAGGCAGAATTTTACCTTCCCCCCTGGAGGGTTTGTAGGTTTGTGGGGGGGTGGGGTGGATGAAGTTTCTCGGCTGGCTTTCCTGTCAGGCTCCTGCCCGCTCTCCCTAACCTCTCCACAATTTTATGCTTGGAAGGTTGAGGCCTAGGCCAGCCAGCCCTCCCTTGCCCCAATTGAACAAAGAACAGTACAACACAAGAACAGGCCTTCCAAGCCTGCGCCGATCATGATACCTGTAAAACCGTATGCACTTAGAGTCCATATCCTTCCATTCCCATCCTATTCATGTACTCGTCTAGATGCCCCTTAAATGCTGCGATCGTACCTGCTCCCAGGTACGATAAGTGGCTAATTATTAAGTCCCCCAAGTGGCTAATTATTGATCACTTAAGGGCCGTTTCACGCCCAGCCCAGCTGGGAGGAGTTCAGGGGCAGAGGGGAAGGCCAAAAAGTAACTGTGTTCAGGCCTCAGGCTAGAAAGGTGTGGGGGAACCTCTGTCAGCAGCCTCCTTTTAACATCGGGACTTCCATCCCTCCCTTCCTCCTGAGTAATAGGTGGAAGTCCCATCTCCAGCCAATAAATGCTTGTCGGAGCACAAAATGACTTTGGCCAGGCAGTATTGGCAAGGATGTTCTTTTCGCTGACTCCTTGGAGGGCGGGAATTGAAACCCCACTATCCTAAAAATGAGATGTGTTAAATCTCCATATTCTAGATTGTAAATAAATTCCCTTGAGTGAAAATTCCAGGGAGACAAGCGCATGATTACAGATCACAATACTACCCATGGAGCAGGAAACCACTCAGTGTAATGTTGTTTTTGGCAGTAAAAGATAATCAAAAGGGTAGCATGGACAAGTTGGGCCGAAGGGCCTGTTTCCACGCTGTAAACCTCTATGACTCTACATTGGTGGGGAGCCAAGATGAAAGTTAACTTTTTGTCCCCAGGGATTAATGTTCTCCAAACGTCCCAGTTCATCACATGCACATACTAACGCCTTCGCCTGTTGACTAGGTGGATTTATGGGGGGGGCGGTACTGGCATGTCTGTGTAGTGGGGGAGAGAAAGAGGGAGATGCCAGCGATGGCTTTTGGTGGGGGGAGATGTTGGCTTTGATGGTGTAGGGTGGGGGTATGGTGAGATGCCGGCTTTGATGGAGGCATGGGGAAGAGTAATGGCAACTTTGATCACAGGGGGCAAATGGTGGCTTTGAATGTGTGGTGGGGGAGGAGCCCCTGAGGCCACCGTGGTGGAGTGGGGGAAGGTTATTTCTTAGTCTGAACGGAAATGCCCCGATCTCAGCGCAAGCGGCTTTACTTGCATGTTTAGGCCCGTCCCTCAAAATAATGGTGTGAAACACGCCATGCCCCCCCACCATTTGTTTTGACAAAGTGCCATAATATCTGGAGAGAAAACCTGCCTGTTTTTCTGGAGAGAAACATGACGGTTTTCAGTCAGATCCTGACACTTTGCAATTTTTTGTAAAATTCCACCCAATATGTACAAAGTTATTATAGGTATATCTATAAAAAAGGAACAATATTAAAAAAAATATTTTAAAAAGATTAATCAGAACTCCCACCCACCTGACGAAGGGACAGCCTGTTCTGAAAGCTAGTGGCTTTTGCTACCAAATAAACCTGTTGGACTTTAACCTGGTGTTGTTAGACTTCTTACTGACCTTACTGACCAGGCAGTGAAGTTGAAAATGGTACCTCACTAGGGCCTCTCCAGAGGCTAAAATTCGGGCCTTCAACTCTCCCCTGCCCTTCTCTGCTTTCCACCCCTCCTCATTTCTGATTTATGATGTCCCAAGTAGGAAGGGAATTCACAATTCAAATGGAGTTGGGAGTGACAATGGACTATTTTCCGATAACTTGACACGAGTAGTCATTTGTAATAAAGATATTGGGGCAGAAGGTTTTAAACGTTAAAATATTATCCAAGGACCTTGAGTGTGCTCTTGAGCCTCCAGAAATGGGCTTTGGAGGGTAACTCTCATTAAATATTTTGGTCGTAAACTCCACAGGGGGACAGAGAATTCTGTATTGACCAGTCTATCAAATAGATTCCAAACAAATGTTACAATGATATGGCGTTTATATGGTTTCGATGTGGCCATAGCAGCTTTGAACAATGTATAGTATTATCAGAGAGCTATTGTAACTTCATTACATTATCAGCATTGATAGCAGTATTAATTTTCTTGAAGCTTCCTGCTATGCGATGGAAGGTTGAGTGGTGGCCTATAGCCTCTTGTACACGGGCCAACACCACACTGTCAGCTAGCTGGGCTGGATACAAACCTTGCTTCTTTTTTGAATCAGAGTTGTGTTCTTTTGTGACAGCGAGGCTGTGTTCCCATAAGGCAACTACATTGGGAAATTATCTGTCCTCTGAGAACCTTTTCCCCTTCAGTTACAGTGCCCATTTTTTTTAATGGGCATTTGGCATTAACACAATTTGCCCATTCCCTGCAGTGTATGACTAGGAGCAAAAAGGTACAAAGTGGTCTTACCCTCCTTTTCTTTACATCTCCAACTGATTTGGGGTGGCACAGTGGTTAGCACTGATGCCTCACAGTGCCAGGTACCTGGGTTCGATTCCTGGCTTGGGTCATGTTGATGCAGAATCTGCACATTCTCCCTGTGTCTGCATGGGTTTTCTCCGGATGCTCCGGTTTCCGCCCATAGTCTGAAAGAAGGTTGAGTGGTGGCCTATAGCCTCTTGTACACAGGCCAACACCACACTGTCAGCTAGCTGGGCTGGTTAGGAGCATTGGCCATGCTAAATTCTCCATCATTGTACCTGAACAGGAGCCGGAGTGTGGCGACTAGGGGATTTTCACAGTAACTTCATTGCAGTGTTAATGTAAACCTACTTGTGACAATAATAAATAAATTTAATTTTGATTTTAACTTAATGGGCTCATGAAAAAAGGAAGTTCAAGCACAAACCATGGCTTTATAAAGAAAGCAACCATTTATTACTAATACATTGGAAAGAAGATTTACATTAGAATCTGAACAATATCTTGGATTTATGCACAAATTTGAATTGCTTGAACAATAAACCAGACCTTCTGAATGCTTAACATTTTAAAAATTAAAGATCTTGGCCGCGATTCTCCCACCCCACTGCGCTAATTTTTTGCCACAGCAGACCGGGAGAATCCCACAGCAGCCAATTTGTGGGGTTTGCGCATGAGTGTTTGCGCCCGGCTTGCGTCTCCCAGCGCTGGATTTCCGGCGGCGTCTGCTCCACACCAGAAATCGGCGGAGAGGCCCAAAGACCATTTAAATGGTCATTTTAATATTATTTGAATATCATTAGCGGGCCCGGGACTGAATTCTCCAGGCCCACTAGTGTCTCCCATCCCGCCAGAGTATTCCACTCTAGCCGGGATTACATTAGCTCACCACTTTTGGGGAGCTAGCAGCCTGACCCCGCTGGAGTGAAGGGGGGCAATCAGGGCCCCCCAGGGGGTCGGGCCGACGGGTTGGTGCCCCCTGGGCATTGGCACCCATGACAGTGCCAGCCTGGGCCACCTGATGTGGCCCAGGGAACAAAGTGCCAATGCCCAGGCGGCACCTTGGCATTGCCCACCGAGCATGGGGCAGTGCCGAGGGGGCGGGGCCTATGGGCAATCGGTGGCGGTGGGGGGGTTTCCGCTGCCACTCTGCAGTCGGGACTGGTGGGGGAAAGAGGGAGGCCAGCGATCGGGGTGGGCTGGGTGGTGGGAGGTCAGTCAGTGGGGGCGGTCAGCCTGCAGAGGCGTGGGGGGAGGGGGCTGATCCTGGGAATGTTTGAGGGAGCCAGCGATCGGGCCATGGGGGTGAGGGGGGCGCGGAGAGTCGGCGTTGCAGGGTTCGTGGAGCTGGCCAGCAATCAGGAGGCCATCAGTGCGGAGCCATTGCGCATGGAGCAATCTCAGCGCTGACAGATCAGCGTATGCGCGGTAGCCCGCTCAGCACGCTGATTTGAGCCTCTCCAGCGGGAATAGGCCCCGCCCCCTAGTTTTTAATGATATTCACAATGATGGCCTCTGCAGTGCACAGAGTGTGGGAGATTCTTCTGTGAACTCCCACTGTAAAAACCAGCATGAATTACTCCAGTTTTCACACAAATCCGACACTTAGGATTTTTTGGGGAGAATTCCGTCCCTTATTTATCATTAAGCCCGTGACAAAGGGCATAAGCTCATGGCTGCCTTAAGCTTGCTGGGGAGATTGGTAGCAAGTGGTTAAGAAGATAGCAAGAGAAGGTGAAAGGTGAAGATAGAGCAGTTGTGCTGGAGCCATGTCTCACTGCACTCATTGCACTTCTATGAAATGTCTCGCTTTTATAAAAACCTTTTTTAAAAACCCCTGAGACAGATCGCGCCAATAATAGGTTCCAACAAATACCACCCGCAATTGATTGGCACAGTTGTTTTCTCTGTCTTCACAACCTAACATATGTAAGTGGTCAAAATAGTCTCCAGCCTGTCCAGACAGCTTCCTGTTATGGTAATCACTCCTCTTGCTGTGTCATCTTGCTCTGTCTGTCCACGCTGAAATCAAGTTAAGTCAGCACGTGTTCGTATGACTTTTTGAGAGTCCTTTCCCTTATGTGGCAGGCTTCAATTTATCAGATGGATTTTCACCATAACTGTAAAACCAGGAATGGTAAGCCAGGATTTTGTGGGACTGTGGAATGGAGCTTTTATCCAACAGAACAGGGGAGTATCAGAGAGGCAGAGCAAGAAAGGACAAAGGCAAAGAAGAAACAGAAGATACCAAGCTGTAGTAAGAGGACAAAACAGAAAGGCCCACCACTGCCCAGTTAAATGCCTGAGTGTGCTTCCTTCGGCAGCCTTCCCTGATGGTCTCGCTCAACCCGAGACTGGAAAATCCCGCCCAAGGTCAACAAACCTTCCCATTGTCCGCCCCTTGCCCACTCTGAATCCCGTGGCGGGCAGGGTGGTAGAATTCCAGCAGAGATGAGAGGCATACCCCAGCTGGATAGCCAGTGAATGAGTTCCCCCTGCTTCCATTAAATCTGGTAAGAAGTCTCACAACACCAGGTTAAAGTCTAACAGGTTTGACCTGTTGGACTTTAACCTGGTGTTGTGAGACTTCTTACTGTGTTTACCCCAGTCCAATGCCGGCATCTCCACATCTCCATTAAATCTAGCCCTTAGTGTTACTGCATAGTCACATGCCTTGAAAATCAAGATGGATATTGGCACTAAGCAGGACAGCTCATCTATAGTCAGGTGTTTTTATTCATACACATGAGAGGTACAGGGGGAGGAGTTGGGCCTGAATCTTATGGAGGTGATGGGCATCTCAGCCATTGGCGGGCTGCATCTTTCTGGGAAGGCCCATCGCATCATGTGCCACTCAGGTTTCTATGGTGATGGCAATGGTGTGAAACAGTTGTTCTGTACTCAATGTGCTGTTAAATGTCTTTTGTCATCAACTGTGGCGTCCTTCCATTTCGGAAAGATGATGAAAATGCAGCGTACAAATCCATTTTAGATGGGGGGGAGGGGGTCTTTGCTGAAGAAGCCAATCCTTGAGAGGCAGATTCTGCCACAAGTGCCACACATGAAGCTACCAAGCATTGTTGATTTTGAGGTTTTGATGTAGCCACTGTTCATCGTGGTACATGACAGCCCATAGGATATGTTGGGCGGCACATCAAAGAATCCCTACAGTGCAGGAGGATATGTTGGGCGGACATCAAAGAATCCCTACAGTGCAGAAGGATATGTTGGGTGGCACATTTTCACAGAAGTTAGCATTACTGCCTCACAGCGCCAGGGACCCAGGTTCGATTCCGGCATTGGGTGACTGCGTGGATTTTGCATGTTCTCCCCGTGTCTGTGTGGATTTCCTCCGGATGCTCCAGTTTCCTCCCGCAGTGGTTAGGCCATGCTAAGCAGCCCCTTAGTGTCAGGGTATTAGCACGGTAGATACATGGGGTTAGGGGGCTAGAGCGCAGGTGGGATTGTTGTCGATGCAGGCCCAATGGACCAAATGGCCTCCTTCTGCACTGTAAGGATTCTACAATATGTCACCATTTTACTCTGTAAACTGCTAGTGACTCCCAGGTGTGATAATCCATGCTGTGATTTGATTTGATTTATTATTGTCACATGTATTAGCATACAGTGAAAAGTATTGTTTCTTGCACGCTATACAGACAAAGCATACCGTTCATGGAGAAGGAAAGGAGAGAGTGCAGAATGTAGCGTTACAGTCATAGCTAGGGTGTAGAGAAAGATCAACTTAATGCAAGGTAGGTCCATTCAAAAGTCTGAAGGTAGCAGGGAAGAAGCTGTTCTTGAGTCGGTTGGTACGTGACCTCAGACCTTTGTATCTTTCCCCCAAAGGAAGAAGGCGGAAGAGCGAATCTCTGGGATGTGTGGGGTCCTTAATTATGCTGGCTGCTTTGTCGAGGCAGCGGGAAGTGTAGACAGAGTCAATGGATGGGAGGCTGGTTTGCGTGATGGATTGGGCTACATTCACGACCTTTCATAGTTTCTTGCAGTCTTGCACAGAGCAGGAGCCATACCAAACTGTGATACAACCAGAAAGAATGCTTTCTATGGTGCATCTGTAAAAGTTGGTGAGAGTCATAGCTGACGTGCCAAATTTCCTTAGTCTTCTGAGAAAGTAGAGGCGTTGGTGGGTTTTCTTAACTATAGTGTCAGCATGGGGAGGATCAGGACTGGTTGTTGGTGATCTGGACACCTAAAAACTTGAAGGCCTCGACCCTTTCTACTTAGGGCCTTCTTGTCACGCTTGCAAGCATCCTTGAAACGGGGCTTTGGGCGCCCCATTGGTTGTTTGACTCTGGCCACCTAACTACAGAAAGTACCTGAGTATGTGACCGTCTTCCATCCTACGGACATGTCCAAGTCAACAAAGTAGTCTCTATTTGATGAATGCTAACAAGCATGGGAACTCTGTCTTTGAGAAGACGGCCACACTTGTGGTTTTATCTTGCCAGGATATACCCATAATGCACCACAGATAGCGAAAATGAAAATTGTTCAGCTGGCCTTTATATGGCGATAGTATTGGGAGTGAATCAATCGAATACACTGCTCTTTGTCACTCAAATAAATTTACTGTGGGTGATTGAAGTTTCTTGTTTATTACTTATTCACCTCGAGGCAGAAGAGGTTGCTTTTTAGATCTGCAATCTGATCGTGTGATCCAGCTAAAAGCTTCCTCTCCCATTTCTGCAAATGCCAACCTTGAATTTTAGTCGCCTGAAAGCCTATTAGCAGGCAGGTAGCGTTGACATGAATATGGTACTTTTTTTGAAAGACATTTGATTTTTGCTCACAATATTCATCTCTTTCAGAAGTAAAAAGCTGGTTTCAAGTCACTGTGCTGCTTCTTCTCAATTGAGAGTGAAGTTAGGTTGTCCCTTTTTGTTCATCTTCCTACTTTGAAGTGCAATAATGCTTGCATCAAAAATAAATGTTGTAACCTTCAAAATAATTACCTACATGAAGCATTACAGTATTTGAGCGCTGAAGTAGTCTCTGAACTTCATAATTTACTAACCATTAATGATTTTCCCACATTACAAGACCACCATGCTTGAAGGAACTTTGCGATATTGAATCAGAGAAACTAAAAAGATCGCAGCTTTGATTTCTGTCCTGAATCGGTTGATGATCAGGTGGCAGTAGAGGTTCTAAAATTTGTCGCATCATCCCTGTGCTCAGAAAGATAAAGAAATTAGCTGGAGCTCCTGTTTCTGATCACCGTCTTGTGACTTGCTTTTGGTCAACTGCAGAAGACAGGGTTGGGCTGGAGCTGAAGTCCTTCACTGGGCCCCTAGAAGGTCCATTATTGGAGGCGAGGCAGGGAAAGTAAATTGCAAAGCCAAGATTTACTGGTGTTGTAGAGGCATGAGGCCGATTATTGAGCAACCCAGGTTCCCTTCCAAATCACACACTGTCAGTCAAAATCCTGGAACTCCCTCACTGACAGCATTCATTGAATCATAAAATCTAAGTGCAGAAGGAGGCCATTTGATCCATCGAGCCTGCACCGACAACAATCCCACTCAAGTCCTATCCCCGCAACCCCAAATATTTACCCTCCTAATCCCCCTGGCACTAAGGCACAATTCAGCATTGCCAATCAACCTAGCTTGCACCTCTTTGGACTGTGAGAGGAAACCGGAGCACCCAGAGGAGACCCATGCAGACATAGGGAGAATGTGCAAACTCCACACAGACAATCACCTGAGGCTGGTGTTGAACCCGGGTCCCTGGCACTGTGAGGCAGCAGTGCTAACCACTGTGCCACCATGCTGTGTGGGTGTACCTACGCCACAAGGACTGCAGCGGTTCAAGAAGGCGCCTCACCACCACCTTCTTAAGGGCAGTTAGGGATTGTCAATAAATTGCAACCTTGCTCATGAAACCCACATCCCAAGAATGATTTTTTTTGTCGTAAAAGAGTCCCAGTGCAAAGCAAGCTATATCTGCTGCTTGCTCAAAGTACAGTGCAAATTCATAGTCTAGTTATATTTTACTGTCTATCTTTCAATGAGCAATGGTGAGTTGCATGCAAGGAATGAAGGGCTGTAGAATTAACTCCATGGGCCTTTTGACATAAACCTTTAAGGTGATTTTTAATTCATCAAAGAGCTGGCATAGTCTGCTTATTCTGATCTTTAAAATGTATGTCGCCACTTGTGCATTCTTTAAAAACTACATTTAGTGGGATGTACCAGCTGTTTTGTATAAAAGCTGGTACTCTTGCTTCATGAGTGTGAGACCACTACCTCCCAGTAATTTAGTGAACAGAGCATTGCCAAATATTGACCCATTTTGTGGTGTAGTGTTGATGTTGGGTCCTCTTTGAAGATACTAGCATACTGAAACCAACATTATAGCTCAAAAGTATTGTATAAGGGTCTGGCATATATAGGGTTAATATGGAACTGAATACAGTACTCCCCCACGGCGATGTAAGAGAGCACATGGCCTTCACTTAGTGTCAGCTCGATGTTGGATAGAGCAGTGTGTTCCAGCAAGCATGGAGACAACTCCTAGCTTGTATCCTTTACTGCATATTTGTAAATAGTTCTAAGCATCAATAAAGATTTATAGTCCGCCTACATATGATGATGATGAAGACTTCTTCAGACCTACTGAACTGTGTCCATACAACAAAACGCCAAATATTTGTTTAAATACAGGAATCTGATTCTTAGCATGTGATATCAGTTTGAAGTGGCTTAGGCTAACAGAGAGATACCAGCTTGGATAACACAGGACAAACTTGAAATGTTGGATGCTGTCAAAAGCATGGGTCTATATTTTTGTGCTGTTTATTACACCTGCGGCAAAGGAAGAATTGTCGTTGTCTAAAGCATTCATCGCAGCCTCCGGATATTGCTTCAAGTGTTCCTCAGGGAAGCATTCTTGGCTCAACCATCACCAAGTGTTTCATCAACAACTTGCCTTCTGTTGTAAAGGCAAGATAGGACTTGGTTTCTGACAATTTCATTCAGAACTCTCCTGATAATGAATCAACCCATGACAGCCTGAAACGGGGCTAGGAGACACCCATGCTTAGGCCGGCCAGTGGCAGGTAACATTTGTGCCACACTTGCCAGATAATGGCCCTCAGGAACAAGAATATACAACTATCTCTCCCTAACTCCATTGACATCACCATCATCAAATCCTTTGCCACAACATCCTGGAGGTCGCCATTGGCCAGAAGCGTAACTGGCCTAGACATGGCTACCAGGACAGGATAGAAGTTGGGTGCTGTATGATGAGTGAGTGCCTCACCTCTTGATCCATCAAAACCTCTTTACTACATGCAGGGTTCAAGTCAGGAATATGATAGAATCTCACCTTTCACTTGGTGTGGCTGTCAATATACTGAGATAGACCCAAATAAATTGTAACCAATTGTCCTGAAATGAATGGGAGTCTCACATGTGGGATTGTGATTTCACATCTCAAGTATGGTCAAGAGCTTTTGCTTTCTGGGGTTCTGCTTTTTTTGCTTTTGTCCTTGCAACATTGGCAAGTGGTGTACCTCAAAATTATAAAGGGGAGAAAAGTAAAGATAGGGACAGACAGAAGGTCAGCCTGAAGGAGCAAGAGGTGGGACTTGCTGCATGCTGGCACCTGGCAGACAGGCATTCAGCTCTGCATGGACAACACGAAAGGCAGCAGAGTGAAGTGGGCAACAATCCCCCATTTACAATCCCCCTGATCAGGGATTCTGCTCAAACATCTGCTTTGGCAGCCATTGCTTTGATGCATTAAAGAAGATGGTAAGGCATCCTGATAAATGTGTGGGTGCTTTAAGAACAATGGGAAGATTGGGAAAGAGCTGAAACTAACATTCTGCAACTTCCATTGTTGGTAAATGTTTCTTTCAAACAAAAGCCTGTAATGATTGCATACGGATGCACTGGAACATGGTGGTCCTCTCTGCTAAGGGGCAGAATATATGAATTTTCCATTGTAATGCCAATGCTTGCCATTGGGAAGCACCAATCAGGAGGCTAAGGTCACTCTCCAGAGTGAGGAGGGAATAAGTGATGGCACATCACCAGTCGACACCTGACTTTCGCTGTTAGCTCCCAGCTAAGAGCAAATGAACAGGAGGCCTGAGATAGATCTTCCACTCTGACATAGGGAACATATTGCTCAAAGAGCCCAGGCTGGAAAGAAGGAAGAAGAGAGGGATTTCACAAGCAGTGTGTTGAATGAGAGATCTCAAACAGTGGGTGTCCTGTGGATGAGATACTTCAGTTATCTGAAGACTGGAAAAAATGAGTTTTTTCTTTTAAGAGCACAGAAGGTTAAGGAGTGATTTGATAGAGATTTCCAAATCCTGAAGGATTGTAATACAAGCAAATAACAAGAAACTGATTCCACTGGTGGAAGATTGGTCGCCAGAGGACACAGATTTAAAATGATTGGCAAAAGAATTAGAGGAAAGATGAGGAAAATATACTTTTTATGCAGCAAGTTTTGATGATCTGGAATGATGGGTTAAAACTTAAAGTTTTGAAACAGAACTGGATCTATACTAAAAAGGGGGGGAAACTGCTAGGATTGGGAAAGAATCATAGAATCCCTACAGTGCAGAAAGAGGCCATTTGGCCCATCGAGTCTGCACTGACCACAATCCCACCCAGGCCCTACCCCGATATCCCTACACATTTACCCGCTAATCCCTCTAACCTACACATCGCAGGACACTAAGGGACAATTTTAGCATGGCCAATCAACCTAACCCGCACATCTTTGGACTGTGGGAGGAAACCGGAGCACCTGGAGGAAACCCACGCAGACATGAGGAGAATGTGCAAACTCCACACAGACAGTGACCCAAGCCGGGAATCGAACCCAGGTCCCTGGAGCTGTGAAGCAGCAGTGCTAACCACTGTGCTACGGTGCCGCCCGTGGGGTGGGGATGTGAAGCTAACTGGATGCTGTAGCTCTTTATCAGCAAGCTAGCACAGGCATGATGGGCCAAATGGCTTCCTTCTGTGCCATCCAATTGTATGATGTTGTGCCTGGTATTGGCTCAAGTGTATCAGTGTGGAACCTTGAGCAAGTTGGGGAAGGATTTCAATGTGCTTCACCTTAACGTTATCAGTCTGCACTCATTACCTTTTCCTTTGTGGAGCATTGTGCTGTGACTGTCTTATGCATCTTCAGCTATTGAACAACACTTCAATCTATGGCACGGTTATCAAAGGGTCAATGTTATTGATAATTAAATGGCATTAACCAGAACAGTGCATAATGCCTAGGAACACTATATTGTAACCCCCACCCACCTCCCCTCCCATCCAATTACATTTAAAGTTAATTTATACAGATTATAATTATAACGTGAAGTTTAACTCTGTCCGTTTTGCAAGAAGTGTTTGCTACTGGCAAAAGATAATTAGCTTAATGATTGGCATGCTCTTGTGAATACAAAAATACCATTCATACAGCTGCATTTATTCAGTGTTGTGTGATTATCAGGTTGTTCTATCAAACGTGAGGGATCTGTCAGAGGAACGCCCTAGTTTAGCACCAACTGTAAGGAGCAAAATCAAGAAAGCTACCAAGGTGCAAGGTTTTTCTTGTCAGGGAGTTGAGGAGACAGGGAGCAGAGCAGGGAAGGTCAAACTTCAGCGGGTGAAATTTGTGTTGCCAGCTGTTTAAGCAACTGATGAACCTTCCAACTCAATTACTCCACTCCCTTAAGAAAGTTTTTTCATTAAAATCTTTAGTTTTCACTCCATTCTTAAAGTTACAAAGCTGATGCGTGGAGTGGACCGGGCAAGCCCGAATCTATCTCCTTGCTCCAAAATCTAAATTCAAATTTAAGACAATTCATGGTCCCCACAAGAGAGACAAACAAGATCTAAGCTGACAAGAAAAGACATTGCACCTGATCTTGGGTTTGATCTGATGCTTGATCTTCGCCAAAAGGCTAAGAAGTGATTCTATGATCATTGGTTTCACTCTTGCCAGGTAGTTAATTGTTGAAAGCTCCTCAGAGCATTAAGAATCTATCATTGCCCAGTTTAATAACGAACGGATAATGCAGTTGCTCCAATCACTGGAGCATGAATTGACTGAAAACATTAAATTCCGAAATGCATTTGGGCAGAAATTAGACTGGGTCCATTCTCAGGCAAACACAGAGGCCCAAGGCTGACCCGAAATTGGACCTCAGGTTGCATCTACATAGGGAGAGTTTCCAGCCCCCTTTCCATTTCCCCAGGCAGCTTTCCCCAAGAGAAACGGAATTTTGGACTGCCCAGCTCACTGGCTGTGACCTGCGACTGAGTTCCAGTGGGGAGAATAACAACAGGCCACTGATCTCCTATGATCTTCGGTTCACAGGAACAGGCATCATATCACTGATTGGAGCAGGCCTAACTCAGGCCCAAAATAATGATAACTAATTTTCGGAATTGTTCTTTCATCAGGTGTTGGGCCCTTGTTGATATATTCAAGGAGTCTAGCACCTATTAAAAATTAGTATCGTGAATGGAGCAGTGGGACCAATGTTTGCGCAGATTGGAAAGACTGCCCATTGCTAATTACACTGCTGTACCTCTGATCTATGCATGGGAAATGGGTGTACTATGCACTGATTTCTACCCAGTACATTCTGAAACTCTGCTTTAATGATTTAAATATAATTTGACTTATGACTAAATGACGTTTGTTCTGCTTCAGTGCACTTAAAAAAACATGTTCTAACATTCCCAGAACCCAAGAAAACTAATTTATCTAGGCAGATGGAGTAAAGTCTTTTTCAGTTCATTGCGTGGATATGCTGGAGAATAAAGTCCCTGAAAACCCTCGACATTTATTGCGTACAGTTCTGGTCGCCGTATTATAGGAAAGATGTGGAAGTGTTGGAAAGGGTGCAGAGGAGATTTACCAGGATGTTGCCTGGTATGGTGGGAAAATCGTATGAGGAAAGGCTGAGGGGCTTGAGGTTGTTTTCGTTAGAGAGAAGAAGGTTAAGAGGTGACTTAATAGAGGCATACAAGATGATCAGAGGATTAGATAGGGTGGATAGTGAGAGCCTTTTTCCTCGGATGGTGTTGGCTAGCACGAGGGGACATAGCTTTAAATTGAGGGGTGAGAGATATAGGACAGATGTAGTAAGGGCGTGGAATGCCTGCCTGCAGCAGTGGTGGACTCGTCAATGTTGAGAGCATTCAAGTGGTTATTGGATAAACATATGAATGATATTGGAATAGTGTAGATTAGAGGGGCTTTAGATTGGTACCACTGGTCGGCGCAACATCGAGGGCCGAAGGGCCTGTACTATGCTGTAATGTTCTATGTTCTATGTTCTATCTTCCTTTCCTAGATGGAACACCCATAGTAAGAATGTTGTGCAGTGAATTGCCCTTGACTTTTTTCCTGAGAATGAAAGGCTTCTATCATTTGCAACTTCTGCAGACAGAGATATCAGGATTGGAGTTCACATCACTTGGTCAACATGACTCTTGCAAGAACAGGGACTCTTCTCAGAGTCCAAGATTGTTGACGGCAGTGAAAAACCCCTTTCAACGCACAGCAGAAATTCAGCCTGGATTTTACTGAGGATTAAAAAATCTAGTTGATTCCCAGTCAGCTGACCCAAACGACTTGTTTCGACGTTTCCTGGAGAATTGATTAGTTTGGGGAAAAAAATGCCATGTTAGCACAGCAAGAGCTCGCCAAATCACAGGAGGAAGAGGGAAGAAAAACGGCAACTGTGGAGCAATCTTGAAGAAGAAAAAATTAAAGAGATACGCACCTGTTATAAAAAATGGCCATGGATAGTAAATTAAAAGGCAAATGCCACATCAGATCCAAAATTGCGTGCCTCAGAGAAGAACTGACTTAGTCAGTTAATTGTAGAGCACTGGGGAGAGTTATAGAACAAAGAGAACAAAGAGATCTAAGGCTACAGCTTCATAACTCCTTGAAAGTGGAGTCACAGGTGGACAGAGTGGCGAAGAAGGCATTCAGCATGCTTGGTTTCATTGGTCTAAACGTTGAATACAGGAGTTGGGATGTCTTGTTGAAGTTGTACAAGACATTGGTAAGGCCACACTTGGAATACCATGTACAGTTCTGGTCACCCTATTATAGAAAAGATATTATTAAACTAGAAAGAGTGTAGAAAAGATTTACTAGGATGCTACCGGGACTTGATGGTTTGAGTTATAAGGAGAGGCTGGATAGACTGGGACTTTTTTCTCTGGAGCGTAGGAGGCTGAAGGGTGACCTTATAGAGGTCTATAAAATAATGAGGGACATAGGTCAGTTAGATAGTCAATATCTTTTCCCAAAGGTAGGGGAGTCTAAAACTAGAGGACATAGTTTTAAGGTGAGAGGGGAGGAGATACAAAAGGGTCCAGAGGGGCAAAAGGGTGGTGAGTGTCTGGAACAAGCTGCCAGAGGTAGTAGTTGAGGCAGGTACAATTTTGTCTTTTAAAAAGCATTTAGACAGTTACATGGCTATAGAGGCATATGGGCCAAATGCGGGCAATTAGGATTAGCCAAGTGGTTTAAAAAAAGGGGGCAGCATGGACAAGTTGGGCCAAAGGGCCTGTTTCCATGCTGTAAACCTCTATGACTTATGACTCTTAAATAAAGTTAATGCATTTTTATACTTGTTTGGTGCACTTGAGGTTGAAATAATCCTAAAATAAGGTATAGAAATAGATGAATCCTGAACCACATTTGATGAGATATTGAAAGCCTTTGACAAATATTTTAAACTCCAAGTTATGGAGAGCGCTGACCTTAAAAGAAGGTCTAGAACATCCC
Source organism: Mustelus asterias (assembly GCF_964213995.1). Classification (NCBI taxonomy): domain Eukaryota; kingdom Metazoa; phylum Chordata; class Chondrichthyes; order Carcharhiniformes; family Triakidae; genus Mustelus; species Mustelus asterias. Next base: position 52,016,705 of record NC_135804.1, on the reverse strand, counting down.
AATAAAGCAAGGGAGACAGAAAACCCCGAAGTGAGGAGGACAGAAGCCCACAAAACAAAATAGATAGGAGACCCCAGGTCAAGGAAGACCATACCTAAGCAAACCACAAGATGGTCCCCAACCATGTCAGTGCAATGAAGCACATGAGCCGAAGAGTTTAGTGAGAAGAAAGAGGCTGAGAAGCAACAAAAAGAATTAAAAATAAAGCTTTTCAGAAATGCCGACACATTACCCAAACTGCAGCAGTAAGTTGGCTGTGTGGAATGAGCAGCTGGCTGTGAATGAAGGAAAGCTATCTGAGGTAACCCAAAAGAAAGAAAACCTGCAAAAAGAAAATGAAGCTCTTCCATAGGAAAATGTTTGTATCGAAGCTGAGTTGAAAGAACTCAGCCAGAAGTACAGCAAAGCACAACAACAGGCTGAAAATGTACTAAAAGAATTGCTGCCCTGAAAGGCTCTTTGAAGATTCAATACTTACCCATGGAAAAACATGAAGAGCACAAAACGACGTTGAATGCTACTTTAGAAAAAGCTGTTTTGGAACTATCAGTAGAGACAAAGCAATACACAGAAGCTCAGCATGAATTGGCTAGAGTCAACAGGAAAATAAACCATTGAATGAACAGTTGATCGTCCTTCAAGATCAAATACAAAAGGAGTAAATAATCCTTCAGCAGCATGAAGGTATGAAGACCGTGTTGAACAGTAGAATGGACAAAGAGAGGAAGAAACTTGAGGAGACTGTTGAATTACAAGAAAATCAAGACAAAGCAATTGAGCTTCACAAAAGAAAAGAAAACATGGAGAAGGCCCATCACATGCTACAAGGTTCCCATTGGTCAGTTTGTTCTTCTGGAATATTACAGAAAGGAGCAAGATGAAATTCATGTCGCTTTGAACAAACTGGCAGAGAAGACTCAGCGATGTTCAATATTCCAGGCAGAAGCCAAGAGGTGCAAGTAAGAGAGTGAAGAGATGAACAACCAGCTGAATGGAAAAAATGAGGCATTGAAAGGAAAACTGGTAGAACTTCCCAAGCTGCAAACAGATAATGAAGTCATGCGTAGCACATTTACAGAACTGCAACAAGTTAAGACTTCACTACAGACAGATCTGGCCAACATTGAAACCAAACTGAAAGACAAAGCCCTTTTGCAGGTTGAGAAAGAAAAGACAGAAATAAGATTGGAAAATGAAAATGCAATGCTGAAGCTCAAGGAGCTAGAAGAAAAAGCACTGGATTCCTCAACATTACTAAGGACTATTGAGTTGTTGAATAGTGATGTGGCTGAAATTGAAAAACAATTGGAAATAAAGATTCTATCTTTGAAAGTTCAACACCCAGCAAGAATATGGCGGACTCCAAGATAAAGAAAATCTTGAATCCTCTCTAGGAATGAACGAAGTGATAATTCCCTTCGGAAGAAACAGCGTAAATGTACAGTGTCAGAATAAAGCAAGGCGGGTTGTTGATAAAGAGAAATGCAACCCAAAGAATCGCAAAAAGCAAATCAAATGGAGGCAACCAGGTACTGGAAACACAGAGCATTACAATTTCAATGCCACATTGACAAAATCAACTCAACATAACTGAGACTACCATTCCTCCAAACGTGAGAGAACGAGATCTGAAAGAATTGTCAAGCCTCCAGACCACCTGAATTTAAAATGGTGGGAAGAAGGGGTATCATGGAAGTAAAGAAGTTTGTACTGTAAATATTATTTGGGTAAGGACTTGGGGGAGGTGTAGCATAAGGGAATTCAGACAGAGTAAGGGTTAACATGGGATTAGAGAAACAGTATCGCTCACATAGCGATGTAGGGAGTCACATGATGATAGACTGTGTGTAGAAGAGCCTGGAAAGAGCCAGCATAAAGCCAGGACCCATGCATGACAATACCTTGGGTATGTATATCGTCATGGGTCACCAATAAATGGTTAATGCTTAATTGTACAAGCCTCCAGATCTGTTGGTGGGCCACCAGTCAACCTGAGAACAACCTTGTCCTTCCTTTGGCTCAGTGCAGACCTTTTTAGTAGCTGCTTTCTTACAGGGTTTTGATATCTTAGGCTAAGCTTTCTCAACAAGTCTTTCCTGTAGCCTGAATTGGCTGGTGAACATAATCTGTCCCAGACAAAGGGGAAACAGCAATGTCCAATTCATAGACATGGTACAGCACCCACTTATTCCTGGAATCACAACACCTAAACCTCATGTCTTTAGGTGGGCATTTGATTAATGCAGGGTTAACACTGGAGATGGAGCAATTTGGTCTTGGCTTGTGGGTTTGATGCAGAGCCTCTAAGCTAAAATATATCCCTCACCTTGCTATTGCTTGTATTCTGACTCCACTGGGCATGAGAAATATTCAGTCTATAGCCAATCCATGTCTCTGAAGCAGAGCCAGTTTTGTTAATCAATGAGTTAATACAAGCAGCACCAGCTATCCTACAGCTTTATTCTTCAATATACATTTCTATTCAAGTGAATTTCTAAAACCACTTTCTTATATTCAGGTCTCCATGTGTATTTGCACTGTAGTTATCTCCAGACCTTCTGTTATATTAGTTTCACTGAATCTAGAGTGAGTTGAGCTCTGATTCTTTCATCTGTGACTTGTTGCCTTGACAACTGATGTTTTCTGTATATTACCACAATAATACTTCAGTAATCATCTTGGCTTTTTTTATGTGCAAATGATGTTACTTCTAATAAAGCCAATAAGGAAACCATTTCCATAAGAACCAAATGAAAACAAAAAAATTACACCGGAAATTTGAATACCCAGAACTCCCCTTCAGCGACAACAATAATTTTCATTGTTTTCATTTATAAAGCTCCTTCAATATAGTAAAATGGGCCAAGGTACTTCAAAGGAATACAATTAGTCAAAAGTTGGCACTGAGCCAAAAGAAGAAGACATTAGAACTGGTGACCAAACAACTGATCAAAAAAAATAGTTATTAGTCTTACAGGAGGAGAGCAAGGTGGAGAGGCAGAGAGATTTAAGGAGATATCTGCAGAGCGTTGGGGATAGACAGTTGAAGATGTCGCTGCCAAGGGTGGGGCAAAGGACATTGGAGATGGAGAAGAGGCCAGAGTTGAAAGAAAGCAGATTTCTCAGAGGTTTATAGGTCTGCATTGCTATTCAGAATTGCCATTAGAAAATTGAAGGGGTAAGATAGAAGAGAGATTTTCACTCGGAGACAATTTACAGCAGGGAATCTTTAACCAGCAGATTAGAACCTTATCTGAAGTTGAATTGGATATGTTTATCGAAGATAGAAGGATATAACAGGAATGGAGTTAGGGTAGATTTCTCCAGCTGAAGATCTAGTAGAGGTTTGATAAACACTATTTTACAAACGCTATTGCCGCAATTATGCATCCGCGTTTGCCGTGAGTGCAAAGGAGGACTTGAGCACAGAATCTGGCGAGACTGGAAAAATGAGAATCTTGCCGGTGAGATCTTGTTTTCTGACTCTCCCCACCCCTTGCCAGTGACGTAATGGGGTTCCCACCCAGAAAGGTCAAGAACCTCCTTTCAATAAATTTTAATATAATTAGCAGGCCTCACCACCATATTGTCCCTAATATTTTCTCCCTGGCTTTGCCCCCTGACGTTGCTCTGTGGAAGTACAGTGCCAGGGGCTGATGCCAGGGTATTGGGGCAATGCCAGGGGACAGTGCCAGGGGACTTCTCTGGGGAGCTCCATTGGGGGTGGGAGGATTCCTCTTATCTGTGGAGGGGGTTGCCCTTGTACCTGTGGGGGAGGGGTTCCCATTAAACATGGGGTGGGTGTGCACTTGTCCATGTGGGGGAAGGTTCCCCTTATCCATAGGGGATTGCTGTTGTGGGTGGGGGGTTGGGGGGGGGGTGGAGTGGGGGGCTGGCGGGGGGGGGGGGTTAGTTCCTGTTATCGTGGGGGAAGGGATGTATTATTTTATCACCCTTTCGATCTCTGTATAGTTGTCATTGCTGGCTCTATTAGATCCCATCCCACCAGTGTGACAGCATAGGCCATGCCGGGAAATATCTCTGCACAGAGTGCTGCAAAACATGGCGAGAAAAGTGGGTTGTGCGGTCGGTGAGCTGTCTCAGCCAGCACTCTGTGCAGGTAATGGAAAATTCCACCCTATGATTCTACATCACAGCCATTCTGTAATGAATCTTCTATCTAATGTTCTCTGCCTCCCCTCCATTAGTATTACTCTGTGACTGTCACTTCTGCAGCGGGTAGGATCAGGCTCTTGTGTCCCGATCTGTTCTGACTGAAAACCAGCTAATCTTTAATCCTATTAGTCCTTGGTTAAGTTTCGCTTGAGGCCCTAAACTTAAATTGCATTTTCTGACAAAGGCAATATGTAATGTGGATTTTACTGGAACTCATTGCAGTTTGACTGTGGTTTGGTAACTTTGGCTTGGTAAGTCCGTAAGTTCACACAAAACCCAGGAAACTTTCCTAAACCGTCCCCTTTGATTACTGCAAAAGTAGTTTGCCATAATGTTGAAATAGAGGAGATTTTTGAAAACTTCTTAAACTTTTAATGTATCTATGTATTCTCTCTTTGTTATTATTGGATGCTAAATTTTATGGGGGCTTTCAGAAGGTCCCATTGCAAATGAAACTTATCTTCCATTTTCTTCTCCTTTCTCTAACCTTCCTAGATTCTTCTGTGAATCTACCTCTGTGATCAAGAGCTGACAGAGTGAGGATTAAAGTTTTAAAGTTTATTTATTAGTGTCACACGTAGGCTTACATTAACACTGCAATGAAGTTACTGTGAAAATCCCCTAGTCGCCACACTCCGGTGCATGTTCTGGTACACTGAGGGAAAATTTAGTATGGATCAATGTACCTAAGCAGCACGTCTTTCAGACTGTGGGAGGAAACCGGAGCACCTGGAGGAAACCCACGCAGACATGGGGAGAACATACAGACTCTGCACAGGCAGTGACCCAAGCCAGGAATCGAATCCGGGTTCCTGGCACTGTGTGGCAGCAGTGCTAACCACTGTGCCATGGTTAGACCTCCTGGAGCAGTTCTAATCCAACTCACTCTGTGGAAAACCAGCAGGATTGGGTGGAACCTCGGGTTTTACGCCCCGTCAATATTACTGTCCATTGATCCCAATTAGACAGAGTGTAAAAGCAGTGTTGCACCCACTTCCAACAGTTTCCCGATGGACAGATACAGTTAAAAACATTCCCCCCACCGCATGTCCCTGTCACTTGGCAGGTCCAGTTAGTAACTTGCATTAGTATTATTGTGCCACCTGTGATGATTCAATTTAAAGAGATCAATTCTGCCAGGAAAGAAATGTTTTGAGCCTTAAGGAATTTAGACCTCTGCAGTACTTTTAGAAACAGATTTAGGTAAACTGTGATTAATTTAAATCTATCTTTAGCATTCTTCCTGTGGGGCTTTAAAGTATCTTCAGATCTCCTGTGGCATCATTTGGTAATACATTGGAGTGTGTACTGTCTTATAAAGACCACAGAATAGCATGCGTGTTTTTTTTCAGGGTTATGGATCAGATTCTTTTATTACTGATAGTTACAAAACATTTTTATTTTCCTGGGACAATGATACCATCGTACTTCTAGTGGGACCGATGCATGGTTTCCTCCTTGTTGATCCGATGTTTGGCTTCAATGCAACCACGTTTACACTTCAGGTCAGCTGAAGCCTGGCCTTCCCAGAACCATTCAGAAGTGCAAACCATGAATACCAATGCTTGGATCATACTTGATGCCCAAATCAATGTGCTCCTGAATACCAAAGCCAAAGTTGCCAGTATCTGAAAAGTTGTTTTCCTCAGTTCATATTCATGAACTTTAAGGCCTTTCTCCTGGATCTCCTCAGCTTCGGCACCACGGACTGTGCAGTGAACATCAATCTTTTCATTTCTCCCGATATCAAAAGATCTCATAGTGTAGCGAACTTTGGAGAAGACAGGAGTTTGGACTGTGAGCTGCTCAAGCACTTTGGCAGCCCAAGTAAGTCGATCACCACTTTCACCAACACATATTCATACAGAGCTTTCTGATGCGGAGTTCACACATAGGATTCTCTTTCTTCTCGCCCTGCTCCGCCATGTTGGTGGAGGAGACAAGGCAAGACTTCAGATCAGAACATAATCAAGGCCCCAGTCACCCCGGAGATAAAGCAAAAAACTCACTGGGAATTGAGATTCATTCTGTGTTGTTTCTGCTGTTGACTTAGGCCTATCTGCAATTGGCTCTCTAAAGCTACAAGGTCTAATCATTGTATGAATACATTGCAGGTTCAATTACAGGTTAATTGCTCTGAGGAAGATCCTGCTATCAATTAGAAACTCATTGTCTTCCCTCCAGATTGGCAGTGTATAAGACCCCAGCTGCTCCTCTCAAGGTTAGAATAAAGCACGAGGAAATTGTTTTGATGGATGTTCATTCTCTATTAACTGTGACAGATACGTGATGACTGTGACACAGGAGCATGGCAGGTGTATGTCAGGACTTTTATATAGACTAGCAGATCTCTCATAGTCAAGGGCTGCGGCGCTCCCAAAAGGGCTGCTGAGAATGTGGAACTGGGCGATGAATGCACATTCCCAATAATTTTGGAAAGAAGATCATGAGAGATCTCCCCAAGACTAGTGCAAGTGTACTTGGTGCATGGGAAATAAATAAAATAGCCTTTTCCTTACCCACTATAGATTGATAAACACATGCAACAGTTATGAACGACTGTTGTTTTCTGTTTTCACACAAGATAGTCAGCTGCAGTCACCATTTAAAATAGATTTCAAAATATAATGAAATCATCATAGAAACCCTACAGTGCAGAAGGAGGCCATTCGGCCCATCGAGTCTGCACCGACCACAATCCCACCCAGGCCCTACCCGCTAATCCCTTTTTTTTTACCCGCTAATTTACCCGCTAATCCCTCTAACCTACGCATCCCAGGACTCTAAGGGGCAATTTTTAACCTGGCCAATCAACCTAACATCTTTGGACTGTGGGAGGAAACCGGAGCACCTGGAGGAAACCCACGCAGACACGAGGAGAATGTGCAAACTCCACACAGACAGTTTCCCGAGCCGGGAATCGAACCCGGGACCCTGGAGCTGTGAAGCAGCAGTGCTAACCACTGTGCTACCGTGCCGCCATCAAATTTAAGCTATAACACATCAAATGTGTTATAGCTTAAAATCCTGGCACACTCTGTCAATCATAAAATTGAGTAGTAAACTATTATAAGTGCAGTTCGGGGAGATGGTGGCATAGTGCCAATGTCATTGGAGTAGTAATCCCGAGGTGTAGACTAAGACAAGGGTTCAGATCCCACCATGGCAGCTGGTGAAATTTAAATTCATTATAAAATCTGGAATTGAAAGCTGTCTCAATAATAGTGACCGTTAAATTATCACCAATTGTTGTAAAAGTCCATTTAGTTCATTAATGTCCTTTAGAGACACAAGTCTGTTGCCCTTATCTTGTGTGGCTACTTGTTATGTTAGGTAGGTTGGCCACGCTAAATTGCCCCTTAGTGTGTAAAGATGTGAGCTTAGGTGGATTAGCCATGGTAAATGTGCGGGTTTAGGGGGGAGGGGGAGGGGGAGGGGGGGGGGAGGGGGAGGGGGGGGGGGAGGGGGGGGGGGATGCGCTAGGCTTGGGTGGGATGCTCTTTCGGAGAGTCATTGCAGACTTGATGGGCTGGATGGCTTCCTTTCGCACTGTAGGGACTCTACAATTCTATGATGTGACTCCAGACCACAGCAATGTGGTTGACTCCTAACTGCACTCTGAAAAAGCCTAGCAAGCCATTCAGTTCAAGAACAATTGGGGTTGGGCAATAAATGCTGGCCCAGCGACATCCACATCTCATGAATGTTAGCACAAAAAAAAAAGCCAAAATAGCATATTGAGAGAAGGTAAGGAGATTGACTGGGGAACGGGAACTGTGACAACCAATATGACTAAGTCAGGTGCACCAAATTGTCCCAAATGTTGTAGGGTGGAATCTTACGAGAATTTGGCAGTGTCAGTTCTGCTGAGAAAGCTGGCGTGGAACTCTCCAGCTGCACTGGCCAGTTTTCTCTGCAGATCTTATCACTTTAACTGCAAAAAAAGAGTGGGAGGGGTTTGCATTGTCACTCTGGCATGGGGGGAACTCAGTGCCGGGAACTGGTTTCACTGAGATCGGGAAGCCCATGCACTTATCATCCCGGCATTGCTCCCATTCCACCCCGATCATCTCAGCATCGGCCCCATTCATCCCCAATTATTGCTGGCATCCCTATCACTTACATGTCTGCCCCCCTTCCCCCACCACGAATAAATGCGTCACAGCACATGAGACTAGCCCTAGAGCTCACCTCTGGCACGGCCCCCCGGCACCTGGCAGTAACAACCTGTCATGATGTGGAGATGCCAGCGTTGGACTGGGGTAAACACAGTAAGAAGTTTAACAACACCAGGTTAAAGTCCAACAGGTTTATTTGGTAGCAAAAGCCACACCTGTAACAACCTGTGCCAGGGGGCAGTACGAGGGGACAGTGCCAGTACCATGTCCCTCTCCCCCAGGGATTATACTGACCGTTGCACCCCTAGCGGGATTCCCACGACAGGGCGTTATGGCCGTGAAACTGATTACATCGCCAGTGAAGGGCGGCAAAAATCGGAAATCGCAATCTCGACGGCGAGATTCGCGATGTCCAGGTTTCGCTGCCTTTTGTGCCCCCGCTAGTGATCCCTCAGATGGAGAGTGTGGGCCCAAGATCCTGCACAAAGTCTCTCATCAGCCAAGGAATATGGGGTAAACCTCAGACCTAGTGAGAATTTGCCCCCAGGGTAGAAAGCAATGAAGAGGAGTTATCTCAAGATTAAAGACAGCCCCGGTTGGATCGGCGGGGGGGGGATCACTACTGCTCTTCATTTTTGTAAATGACCTGGATTCAAAATATCAATGATAAAAGCGGTCACGTTTCCAAACTGAAGGGGCAGAGGAACCAGGACAAAACAGCTTAGAAAATGCAAAGTGAATTGCACAAATTAAGTACGTGGGTTGCTCAACAGCAGGATAACCTTAACTCCGACAAACCCAAAGTGCTGTGCATAGCATGAAAAAATAAGCATCAAATGCACTCAATTAATGGTGTCAAAATAGCTAAAGATTAAATCGATTCGTGCAGAGCAGCAATGATCAAAGCCAATAGAAAATTGAACTATGTTAGCCAAAAGTAGGATACAGTCTCAGGAAGTTATGATCAAATGGTAAAGTCCCTGATCAGACTGCAGCTTGAGTACTGTGTTCTTTACTGGTCTTCAAAACACAATGCTGACAGTCCAGCACTGGACACGTTGCAGAGAAGAGCAAGGGGTTTGTGCTTTGAGAAATGACTGGAGAGATTTGCACTTTCAACCCCAGGGATTTTGTGTATCTGTCTCTGAATTTGTTAAGAAAAACATGAATATAAAAGTGTAAACGACATAAACAAGCAACCCCTTGTGTATAGATATCCAAATATTTTACCTCATAAGTGAAACAGTGGTTAGAACAGTTGCCTCACAGTTCCAGAGACCCGGGTTCAATTCTGGCCTTGGGTGACTGTGTGGCGTTTGCATGTTCTCCCTGTGCCTGCGTGGGTTTCCTCCGAGTGCTCCGGTTTGCTCCCGCAGTCCAAAGATGTGCAGGTTGGATGGATGAGCTATGCTAAATTGCCCCTTAGTATCCAAAGATGTATAGATTAGATGGATGAGCCATGGTAAATGTGTGGGATTGCAGGGACATGGTGGAGGAGAGGGCCTGGGTAAGATATTCTGTCAGAGAATCTGCCCAGAATTGATGGGCCGAATGGCCTCTTCAACACTGCAGAGATTCTATGAGTATGAAGCTCTTGCGATGATATTTTGTGGGTTTAATACACCTGCATTTTTGCACTGGATTACAAGGGTTGCACAGACAGGAAATTCTTGCAAACTCCATGAATGTTTTGCTGGCCTCCTTTATGTTTATCCTGAAGCATGGTGTTGAGGGGAAATGGGACTTCCCACGATTGACGTGAAAGAAGCCCATTAACCAAACCATTGACAAAATTAGCTAAGCACGATTTCCCTTTCACAAAGCCATATTGACTCTGCCTGATCCCATTATTATTTTCTAAGTAACCTGTTACAATCCCCTCAGAACTGGGTTCTATTGATTTCCCTGTGATAGATGTTAGGCTTATTCTCATTCTTACTGAGGGTCTGAATTTTCCCCTGAAGCTGGTTCCATTTGTGGATTCCCAGCCCCTGCATCTTGCAGTGGACATGCTAGAGCAAATTTACATGCGCTGGAGGAACCAAACCACTGAAAAATATTACTCAGTAAAGCCCAATCCTATAGCTCAATCTTCAGTCAATTATCCCAAATTGTGTTTCAGGCTCACCGCGCATGAGTAATTCTCCCCAGAGAAACAGGGCACGACTTTCCCAGCCCGCTGAGCTGCTCGAGTAGTGTAGCGGGCCAGGAAATGTAAGCAGGGGGTCCTGTAGCGAGAGTTACACCTGTATCGTAATCAGCCTTGCGTCAGAAATCGTTATTTCCATATCATTAGCGAGCCTGAGACGGCATTGTTAGGCTCGCTAATGTGACACAATAGAAACATAGAAAATTGAAGCATTAGTAGCCCATTCACCCTTTGAGCCTGCTCCACCATTCATTATGATCATGGCTGATCATCCAACTCAGAAACATAATCAGAATTGAACCAACTCCCACACATACAAACACCTATGTCCAGCATGAATCGAACTACAAGTTTTACTCTTCCAACCACAGAAACATTTAATTAAACCCACTTAAAACTGCACCTTATTTCTAATGTTTACTATTACAAATATAAATCCCTTAAAACAACCTTTGTTTTCCTCACACAAAGGAGTCAAGGGCTATAGGGAACAGACAGGAAAGTGGAATTGAGACCACCACCAGAATAGTCATGATCTTATTGAAGGGCTACACATACAACTTTCTTCTGCCCCCAAGTCTTTGTTCCCACTCTGAATAAGAGTTATATTACAAATTATTTTTAAAATCTATTTCTTACGTTCTACATGTCGCCTTTTTGGTTTGTTGCTCTTTGATAGGCTTACAATTTGTACTCATCTGTAAGTGAAGAACTTGAAGTGAGATCGAGTGAACAGGAAGTCCAAAGCAGTGTGCCATACCTTTTGTAACATTTCTAGTGATGCCATCAGACTTTTGAATTGTCCTATCACATATTGAGCTGATCTTTCTCTTCACCCTATCGGTAACTGCAACACTACGTTCTACACCCTATCCTTTCTTTGTCCCCCTCCCCATGTACTCTATGAATGGTATGTTTTGTCTGTAGCAGCTCGCAAGAAAGAATACTTTTCACTGTATCCCAATACATGTGACAATACTAAATCAGACAATCCTGTTGTTTGGTCCACAGTAAGTTAGGTATTACGATACCTTATGCGGCCAGGAATATTGGTCTGGGAATTTGCTAGTAACATCATATAAAAGCAGAATTTAAGGACAGGTATTCCGTGTGGTAACAACAACCCACTTGCCAAAGCTGATGAGCTAGTGGACCAGGAAAAATTAGCCCCCGGTATCATCAGAACATGGTCGGTACGGTAGCACAGTGGTTAGCACTGCTGCTTCACAGCTCCAGGAACCTGGGTTCGATTCCCGGCTTGGGTCACTGTCTGTGTGGAGTTTGCACATTCTCCTCGTGTCTGCGTGGGTTTCCTCCGGGTGCTCCGGTTTCCTCCCACAGTCTAAAGATGTGCGGGTTAGGTTGATTGGCCATGCTAAAATTGCCCCTTAGTGTCCTGAGATGCGTAGGTTAGAGGGATTAGCAGGTAAATGTGTAGGGATAAGGGGGTAGGGCCTGGGTGGGATCGTGGTTGGTGCAGACTCGATGGGCCAGGTGGCCTCTTTCTGCACTGTAGGGTTTCTATGATTCTATGATTCTATGGTCGGTGTTCAAGGGACACCAATTGAGCCCCAAGAGGTAGCATGTGGGTCAAGAACAAGTTGAAGATTGGCCAATTAGTATGTGAGTACAGCTATTTCCCTGAGTTTGGAGATAGGGGTGGACAGCAGATTGAGTGATGGGATCATTGGTCAATCGCAGTCCACTTTGTTTACTCATTCAGGGAAGTAAATTACGTTTCTGCTGTTTGTCTGAGATCCAATATGAGAAAGGGACCTGAACCAGATGTTATATCCCCAATTTGTATATACAACAAACCCAATGCTTGCTTCAGACTGGCACCTTGGTTCTATCTGCTGTTTTAACCAATAGGGGTGCATTTGTTGCCCATTACCAGGCCAGTTAAGAGTCAACCACACTGCTGTGGGTTTGGAGTCACATGTAAGCCAGATTTCCTTCCCTCAAGGGCCATTAGTGAATCAAATGGGGTTTTACAACAGTCAGTGATAGTTGTCCTGGTCACCATCACTGAGACTATTTTTCAATTCCTGATTTATTTTAATTGAGTTTAAATTCCACCAGCTGCCATGTTGGGATTTGAACCCAGGTCCTCAAAGCATTTAACTGGGCTTCTGAATTATTAAAAAGTTGAAGTTAATTTATTAGTGACAATTAGGCTTATGAAGTTACTGTGAAAATCCCCTTGTCGCCACACTCCGGCACTTGTTCAGGTACACTGAGGGAGAATTTAGCATGGCCAATTCATCTAACCTGCACATCTTTGGACTGTGGGAGGAAACCGGATGCACGGGAAGAACATGCAAACTCCACATAGACAGTGACCCAAGCCAGGAATTGAACCCGGGTCCCTGGTGCTGTGAGGCAGCAGTGCTAACCACTGTGCCACCATGCCACTCTAGTTCAATGACAGTACCATTACACCACTGTCTCCCCTAGAATTCTGAGGCACTTCCTGTTACTTAAGATGTGGATGATGTTTCTGAAGCATGACAGCCAGAAACTGTGAATCAAATGTACAATTTTTATATAAAGTGACTTTCCTGAATTTCAGAGTGTGCTGATTCTTAAGAACAGAAACGTTACAGCACGCTAAGCAGAATGTAGAATTGTGCTCCTAAAATGCAGTATGCCTTCAGGGCTAGCAAGTCCACTGAGACACTATGAGGTCCTACACAGAATAATTAAGAGGCTGGAGAGCTAGTAAAATCTGTGCTGAGTAGCAGATCTTAGCCGGGGTAGCAGTAGTTGCTGTGGTTGTGCAGAGGGACCGTGAACTAGCAATACTCGGAGAGATGGGAACAGAGAAATCCTGTCTGATTACTTTGTGGATTGTCCACGAGCGTGAGCACTCAATGAGGACAAGACTCACCCAATGAGTGAGTAACCTGTTGACGCTCTGTTATTAAACTCACAAATGGTGAGTCGACACTTGAGTGAAATACAGGAGGGTGGCTAATGCATAGTGGAATCATACCCCAGAACAATTCAAAAGAGGACAAAATAATCATTTTAAGATATGCTCATGGGATTTGGCATTTGTCTAATGACAATTCTTGTGGTGTGTTTTATACTTAGGTCGGGATCGACTTCACAGCATCCAATGGAAGTCCTCGTGATGCCAGCTCTTTGCATTATATCAACTCCATGGAATCAAATGAGTATCTTGCTGCCATTTGGGCAGTGGGACAAATCATCCAGGATTATGACTCGTGAGTTTATCATGTATTTTCTAAGAGCAGAAGTAGTAGAAAAGACACAGCAAGGCAGCGAGTTTAACATGTTGTACACAAAGTACTAGCACATAATTTACAATTAGTTCCCACTATAATAATAATTCCAATCAAGGCAGAGTACTGGAACACATCCCATTTGCTCTGTGAGAGCCAAGCTTAACACTTGAGTATAGTAGCATAAGATGTGCCTCAATTATGTGGTTTGCAATACTTAGTCCATGGAACACAGTCAATCCACTCATAAATTTGCCTAATGATTAACGTTCAACTCGAATTGCTTCCACAGAAATATATACTTGAAAGTGTTTTTTGGTTCTGTTCAGTTGTTTGGTGAATAATTCCAGGGGTTGTAAATTGCTATTCTTAGCTAAAGTTTATAAATTAAAGGTTAGAGGACATGAAATTCTTTTCATCATTAATTTTGCTGAAAATGACACCAAATTCCTGTCTTTGTGCTGTGTCAGCTTCTCAGTACAATTATTGGTGGGAACAATTTTTATAATTCATTTACAGGATGTGTGCGTCATTGGCAAGGCCAGCATTTATTGCCCATCCCTAATTCGCTTTAGAAGGTGGTGGTGAGCTGCCTTCTTGAACCGCTGCAGTCTCTATGGTGTAGGTACACCCACAGAGCTGTTAGGGAGGGAGTTCCAGGATTTTGACCCAGTGACAGTGAAGGAATGGCAATATATTTCCAAGTCAGGATGATGAATGACTTGGATGGGAACTTTCAGGTGGTGGTGTTTCCTGGTATCTGCTGCACTTATCCTTCTAGAAGATAGCAGTTGTGGGTCCAAAAGGTGCTTGTGTATTTTGAAATTCATTTCCTAATCAAACATCTAGGCCAGAATTTTCCGGCTGTTCTCACCAGCGGTACTTCTGGTCCAGCCAAGGCAAACCCCCAGCGCAGGTTTCCCAGTGCATAGAATGGGAAACCCTGTTGACAGCCAGCCAGCCAACGGCAAGCTGCCTCTGCCACCGTGAAACAGGCCACGGGGGCATGCAGAAATTCCCATCCTCTGTCTCAAGGTAATTAATCCCTTGTATTTTGTCACAATTCCTTTGTATCAATTACGACCCAAAGTTAGTGTCATCTGTAAATTTAGAAATTGTGCTTATTCACTTGATTCATGAGTCCAAATAGTTTATGTAAATTGTGAACAGCAGCGGTTTTAGCCTTGATCCCTGTGCAACAGGGTAGACTTGTGCAGATGTCACCTTCGGTGGGATCAGAAGATCATGCCAGCAGGAAGGGCTGGAAAATCCCGGCCTCTGTGTTTTCTGTTTTGTATCGGGCTTGCTATCTGTTCTGCTACTTGTCCAATGGGTTTATCCTGTGCCACTTTATCAAAGAATATTTGAAAGTTCAAGTATGTTATACCTGCTTCAAACATTGTTTACTCTTTCTGTTACTTCTTCAAAGATTCAGTAAGATTGGTCAGTCATGTTCTTCCCTTTAAAAATCTGTGCTGTCTATGCTATTATATTTTCATTTTCCAGATGTTTTTTTCTTACATCTTTGAATAAAGATTTGATTTTCTTCTTATCATTGATGTTAAATTAATTAGTTTCCAATTCCCTGAACTTGTTCTATTCTCCTTTTTAATTATGGGAAATAACATTATACCCAGTAAGCATTTGCTGCAGAAAGAACATTGCCCTCCTGGCTGGCCTTCCATATTGCACCTTTCATAGTTGAGCTCACATCAGGCCCCATTCTGCAATGCCCCCCCCCCCAACCTCCATGACTACTCAGTGACTTGCATTGGCTTCTGCTCTGACAATGCCTTAACTTGAAAATTCCCATTCTTGTCTTCAAATCCCTCCATCCCTTCCCTATCCCTAACCTCCTACAAGCCTCTGCATTCCTCCAAATCTGGTTTCTTGCGCATTGCCAATTTTCATTGCTCCGCCATTAATGTTATTGCCTCAGACACTCCTTAAAAACGACCTCTTTAAACAAACTTCTGATCAGCCGTTATAATACCTCCTTCTGTTGCTCAGTGTCAATAATGCTCCCATGAAATGCCTCAGGATGTTTTAATGACACTATAAAAATGCATGTTTTGATATGGCCTCTTCTCACTTTGGAAGAACATGCTGATGAAGTAAGCATGATGAGTTGCTTCAGTGAATCTTAAAAAGAGGAGACAGATGTAGAGTGATGGAAAGGGTTGCCATTGGAATTGCTTCACTAAGGGCCTGAGTAATGAAATTTGGGGACACGCAGGAGCCAAAATGAGGGGAGCAGAGAAGTCTCTGAGGTTTGTAGGGCTGGAAGAGATTGCAGCAATATCTAGGCCATGGAGCGATTTGGATGTGGAGTTAAAAGTCAAGGCATTGTTGGACCAGAAGTGAATGCAGGTCGGTAAGCACAATGGTGATCTGTGATTAGTTGGTGTGAATTAGGATATCAGTGCTCTTACTGACAATGCCCTGATTGAAAGGGAGCTCTGGAAATGGTTTCATTTGCATTGATCTGATCCATGAGATATAGGCAGAAGGCAAGAATTTCAAGATGGCTCCTTGTGGCCCTTCAAACTATCATCACTATGTGGTGGGTGGCATGAAGAACAAGGCATGAGACATTGGTGAGGATAGTGGTGCTGGTACCAGATCAGTAGGATAATAGATCAATCGAATGATCAGAATGAAAAGGATACAACAGGTGCGAAATTTCCACCATGTTCTCTCAAATAAATACATTATTTACACAATATGACAGTGAAATTCAATTTTTTTAAAAATCTGGCATTAAAGGTCTAATGATGACTGAAACCATGGTTGATTATCATAAAAACCCATCTGGTTCACTAATGTCCTTTAGGGATGGGCAATAAATGCTGGCCCAGCCAGCAATACCCACATCCCGTGTAAGAATAAAAAATAAAATGAAAAAGATTGACAGTGTCAACTACTTCAATACAGATTGGAAGTCAAACTAGAACTACTCCCACTAGGTTAGGGTTGCATTATATGGTGATCCCACAGATGAGCCTTTATGCTGAGGGTTTCCCATTAACATTTAACTAACAGCAAAATACATTCTCCAGTATCAAAGTTGTTATGATCCTTAACCAAGCTTTTGGTCAGGTTTGATTAGGAACCAATAATGATTGTTTCAAGTAGACAAAGTTTGAGATTCAAGACATGTACTCAGTGAATAAAGCCACAAGATTCCACAGGTTTCGAACAAGCAAAAATAAACTTTACTATACAAAGTCAATTTTATTTACAATAACTATCTTGTACACTAACATTCAGGGAGAATCCTAGCCTGTGAGTCAACCAATCTCACTGAAACTCCTATCTGGACACTGTTCCTCTGCTCCTCTCTTTTATACTTTAACTTCACGGAGACCTGTCTCTGTCCTCTACTTGGGACTTCCTTTTGGGACCTCCCCTTTCCACTCTCCCTTTGGGACCTCTCCCTGTCCCCTCTCCCCATCCTCTGCCTGAGACACTGGTCTTCCATGGCACTCCACTCCCAGTCACCTGACCCTTTTTTTCAGACCATCTTCTCCTTGCATGGGCATGCTGGTCCCAAAGAACGTAAAAATTTCAGAGGTCCGCATGTGTAGCCTGCTCCCGGTGTGCACATGCACAAAAGGTCTGAGAACCTCTACTCTCAGTGAGGTAGTACAGTTTTCATAACACATAAACAGTAATCATAGAATTCATAGAATCCCTACAGTGCAGATGGAGACCATTTGGCCCATCGGGTCTGCACCGACCACAATCCCACCCAGGCTCTATTCCTGTAACCCCACATATTTACCCTGCTAATCCCCTTGACGCTAGGGTCAATTTAGCATGGCCAATCAACCTAACCCGCACATATTTGGACTGTGAGAGGAAACCAGAGCACCCGGAAGAAATCCACGCAGACACAGGGAGAATGTGCAAACTCCACACAGACAGTGGCCTGAGGCCGGAATTGAACCCGGGTCCGTGGCATTGTGAGGCAGCAGTGCTAACCATCGTGCCGCCCCAAATTTAATGGATAACAACTGGGAAATATTGGTCGGGTGATAAAGGGATTGTACGTGCTTTGAGTTTAAAACTGATGTCATCCATTTTCTGTATAAGATCACTAAATAAGTTCCTTCGTACACTTAAAACTCACCTGGAGCAAGACTAATCTGGGCACTGACTGATTTCTTGGATTAAAAGAAAGCACTAGTCCCTGAGCAGATCTCCCAAAGGACTGATTCCAAAGGATACGTTGTTTTACAAGTACTTAAGCAACTGCAGAAGTGATGCACGTTTTATTTAACTGCTAAATTGCAGCTGTATATAATCTGGTACATCTCTTTTGAGACTACAGGGGCTAATTGCTGTGGCTTCTTGAGGCCTGTTAAAATCTAGTTACTTTTAGCAGATCTTCAGATCAAGTAGAGGTCAGAAGGGAAGAAGCACTGAGTATAATTAGAAGCCTTTTCAATCACTGGATAAGATTTTCCTACAGATTGGTAATGATTAGATTCCTAGTCTTTTTTTAATGTGTCACACAGAAATTTGCATAATTGAGACTGTGACAGCAAAAGTGTTTCAAAGTCTTTACTTATATTAATAGCTGGTGGTCCTTGCTTACACTGAGTTAGGAGCTTCTTAAGAGCAAGAGTGTTATTTTTATCTGTTCTTAGAATGTGAATGCCTCAAGCAAGGATGTGATCATTGCCTGAGGCATTCTAGTTGCCCTGACAAGGCAATGGCAGGGCATCACCTTAAACTTCTGCAACCCTCTCATCATGGTGCTAGTAGGGAATTCCGAGGTATGAGCCCAATGATGATGAGTATTGATCATCCCCAAGTCAGGATGGTGTGTGACTGGGAGGGTAACTTGAATGTGGCAGGGTTTATACAGCATTGTCACTCTCCGAGAGGTCAAGTGGCAGGAAACACTGTGAAGTAACCATGATAAGTTGCCACATTACATCCCGTAGATAGTACATGCTGAAGCCACAGTCTGTCAGTGGATACTGAGTTGAATGAAAGCAAAGTCAAGCAAGTTGCTCTGCTCTGGATGCTTCTTGAGTGGTGTTGTGGCTGCAACCATCCAGGACAGTGGTTAGTGTTCCATCAGACTCCTGACTCAAAACTTGTAAATATGGAGAGATTTTACAGGGCCAGGAGGTGAACCACCTTCAGCTGATGAATCGGTACTACTCCATGTTAAACGACACTTGGAGGAAGCACTGAAGGCAAAAGCGCAAAATATACTCTAAGGGGGATTTCAATATCCACCACCAAGAGTGTCTTGGCAGCAGCACTACTGATCGAGTTAGTCGGCTCCTTAAGGATATAACTGTTAGATTGGGTTTGCAGCATGTGGTAAGGGAACCAACAAGAGGGAATAACATACTTGGCCTCATCCTTACCAATCTGCTGGCTACAGATGCATCTGTCCATGATAGTATCAGTAAGAGTGACCACCGCACAGACCTTGTGGAGACAAAGTTCCACCTTTACATTGAGAATAGCCTCCACCCTTTACTTTGAGAATAACCTTCACCATGTTGTGTGGCACTATCACCGTGCTAAATGGGACAGACTTTAAACAGATCTAGCAACTCAAGACTGGGCATCCATGAGGCGCTGTGGGCCACCAACAGCAGCAGAACTGTACTCCAACACATTCTGCAACCTCATGGCCTGGCGTATCCCCCACACAACCATTACCATCAAACCAGGATATCAACCCTGGTTCAATGGAGAGTGCAGGAGGGCATGCCAGGAGCAGCACCAGGCATACTAAAAATGAGGTGTCGACCTGGTGAAGCTACCAAACAGGACTACTTGCATGTCAAACAACATTAACAGCAAGTGATAGAGAGAGCCAAATGATCCCACGACCAATGGATCAGATCCAAGCTCTGCAATCCTGCCGCAGGCAATCGTGAATGTTGGTGGACAATTAAACAACTCACTGGAAGAGGAGGCTCCACAAATATCTCCATCCTCAATGATGGAGGAGCCCAGCACATCAGTGCAAAAGATAAAGCTGAAGCATTCGCTGCAATCTTCAGCCAGAATTGCCGAGTGGATGATCCATCCCGGCCTTCAGTGGCCTCCAGCATCACAGATGCCAGGCTCCAGCCATTTTGATTCATTCCACGTGATATCAAGAAACGGTTGGAGGCACTGGATACTGCAAAGGCAATGGGTCCTGATAACATTTTGGCAATAGTATTGAAGACTTGTGCTCCAGAACTTGCCGCTCCCCAATCAAGCTCTTCCAGTACAGTAACAACACTGGCATCTACCCAACAATGTGGAAAATTGCCCAGGTATGTCAAAAAGCAGGACAAATCCAATCTGGCCAAATACCGCCCAATCAATCTATTCTCGACCATCAGTAGAGTGATGGAAGGGGTGATCAACAGTGCTATCAAGCAGCACCTGCGCAGCAATAACCTGTTCAGTGACGCCCAGTTTGGGTTTCGCCAGGGTCACTTAGCTCCTGACCTCATTACAGCCTTGGTTCAAACATGGACGAAAGAGTTGAATTCCAGAGGTGAGGTGAGAGTGACAACCCTTGACATCAAGGCCGCATTTGACCGAGTGTGGCATCAAGGAGCCTGAGCAAAACTGGAATCAATGGGTATTAGGGGATAAACTCTCTGCTGGTTGGAGACATACATGGCACATAGGAAGATGGTTGTGGTTGTGCGGGGGTCAGTCATTTCAGCTCCAGGACATCTCTGCAGGAATCCCTCATGGTCGTGTCCTAGACCCAACAATCTTCATCAGTGACCTTCCCTCTGTTATAAGATCAGAAGTGGGATGTTCGCTGATGATTGCACAATGTTCAGCACCATTCATGTCTCCTCAGATACAGAAGCAGTCCATGTTTAAATGCAACAAGATCTGAACAATATCCAGGCTTGGGTTGACAAGTGGCAAGTAATATTACAATGACCATCACTAATAAGAGACAATCTAACCACCACCCCTTGACATTCAGTGATATTACCATCACTGAATCCCCCACTGTCAACATCCTTGGGATTACCATTGACCAGAAACTCAACTGGACTCATCATGTGATTATAGTGGCTACAAGAGCAGGTCAGAGGCTAGGAATACTGTGGTGAGTAACTCATCTCCTGACTCCCCAAAGCCTGTCCACCATCTACAAGGTACAAGTCAGGAGTGTGATGGAATACTCTCCACTTGCCTGGGTGGGTGCAGTTCCAACAACAGTGAACAAGCTTGACATCATCCAAAGCAGCCCACTTGATTGGCACCTCATCCACTCCCTCCACCACCAACACTCAGTAGCAGTGTGTGCTATCTATGAACACCACTACCTGCAAGTTCCCCTCCAAGCCACTCATCATCCTCACTTGGAAATATATCGCCATTCCTTTGCAGTCACTGGGTCAAAATCCTGGAATTCCCTCCCTAATGGTATTGTGGGTCAACCCACAGCACTACAGTGTTTCAAGAAGACAGCTCACCACCACCTTCTCAAGAGCAGTAATAGATGGGTAATACATGCTGGCCAGCCAGCGACACCCATGTCCCATAAATGAATCAAAATAAAATACCCAATATCATCTCTGCACTTGTGGCCACAGTGTTTCAATGTCTGCGCTTGGCCAGTGATGATATTGAGTGTGGGGTAAGTCAGTGATGGTAGCACAGCAGAAAGTCACGGGATTTGTTCAAGATAGCCAATACTTATCTTGATCAAATATTATCTGTAAGTTGTCAACTCTGGTTGTTGTGCAGATCCTGCTGTTAGCTGGTGTTGCTTTATTATTGTAGAAGTTGTGAATGGCGTTGAGCATAGTGGAACCATCAATCTAACAGCTCCAATTTGACCTTATCATGGAAGGAATCAGGTGATAACTCAACGACTGAAGGGTTTTCCTTTTCATGTCCATTAACATTAGTTTTCTTTGGGCAAATATGACCCCGATATACAACGCAGTTTCTGACCTCCCCTCTGATATTCAATTCTCGTCTCCATGTGTGGATCAAGGTTGTGATGAGGACTTGAGGAACGTGGTTCTGTTGGAACATGAACTGAGTGGTGGTTAGCACATTATTGATGAGTAGGTGTTGCTTGATGACACTATTGATGACTTCCTCCATCATTTTGCTGATGATTGGAAGGAGACCAATAAGGCAGTAATTAGCCAAGTTAGATTGTTCTGCTGCACAGGTCTTCAGCACAGCCAAGATGTAGTCAGGGCATCTAGCCTTTATTATGCCCAGTGCTGTTTTTCAGTGTTATGTGAAGTGAACTGAATTGGCTAAGAGATGATATCTATGTGAGGGTGGAAACCTTGAGAGTAAACAAAATAGGATCATCCACTCAGCACTTTTGGCTGAAGATGCTTGCAAGAAATTCAACATTTTCTCTTGGCTTAATTGCGGGCAAAGTGGCATTTGAAAAATGAGCTTGGAAATCGTGTGAAAACAGCCATCTGGAGGGATTTATATAGAGATATATGTTACATTGACTTTTTATTTTCAGAAACTGCCAATTATAAGGGGAAAGCTCACTGGCAAACCCTTTCTGAGCTTCCTCTAGAGTAATTCTATAAAACTAAACCCAACAAACCTGCAGGTTTATAGATTGAAGTGTGTATCATTCAGTGTTACACAATTGCCCTGTAATGTTGAATGCTTAATGAACCTTCCATCATGGTTAATATACTGATCAGACTAGATCATTTAGGAGTTAGGCGGGGGGGAGAACAGGGAGAACATGGATGGAACGCGGGGAGGACCAGGGAATGCGGAGAGAGGTTGGGGGGTGGGGGGTTGGGGGGTGGGGGGGTGTGCAGGGAGAGACGGGGGTGTGGGGAGGCAGGCGAGTGGAGCCAGACCAGGACCGCGTCCAGGCGACTCACCCAGAGACCAAGGGAAAGCTGGAGGGGAACCCAGGAGAGCCAGCAGGAGGGGCGGGGGAAGCGTACCTGAGCGAGGAAAGCGGCCAGGGCTGGGTGAATCATACAGAGACATGGGAAAGCATGGTGAGTGGAGTGTCAATAGTCAGCCTATCAGCAGCAAATGCAGCGAATGATTGGAGGAAAAGTCCCCTACAGAAATCTTCAAATTCCCTGAGCCAGTTTCCTGGCATTTTCAACAATTGCTTCAGGGGCCAATCGAAGGGCCAGCGAGTCAAGGGTTGGACAAGCCTGCTTTACAGCAACCGAAGGTGACATGAAATTAATGCAACAGAAAAACAACTAAAATTCTATTGAAAGTTCAGAATAAATAAAACTACTTTCCCACATTTACAACAGAAGATGTTCATTACAGGGGCATATAGGGGACTAAATTGGAGAGCCTCTTAATAATGGGCCAGAGATAGTGATGCATGTTTAACCTACACCCAGAGATTGCAAAGTAGACTGCATGCCATCTTTCTGCTGTCTTCTCATTCACAAGCGCTCTGTGTTGAGCCAGTGCTATCATTGACTGGCTGCTAAAAATTCAATTATCTCACTTGTGTGATCAATTTCAGGGAATGGATCCTCAATTGCTGTAACCCACCAATTGCATCAGTAACTTCAACCACTGCCCAACTCATCATAACCATCAAATTCACCTGCCAATAATCTCCAACCGTCAGGCCTCACACCCAACAATCACCTCACCCACACTCACAGCTACAAATCTCACAACCATATCTCACAGTTTACACACACTGCCAGCTATTCAACTGTGGCAGCCACTTAAACTAAACAGATGACATCATTCTCATTGACACCACTGGACAAGGTGAAGCACAACCGGTGGCAAACTGTGAGGGGACAGGAATGCCAGAACACTAGGCCAGGCCAGACCCACCTTCCTTCAGTTACTGACCATCACACTGCCACCTGGAAGCAAGATTCTGTCAGGGCACACACAAGCTGACTTTTGTGGTTAAGATAGCATAGTTTGACTTCTAAATTAAGTTTGGCATGTTTACCTTTTAGGGGTTTATTTTTAAATTATGCCCAGGTGGCAGTGTGATGGTCAGTAATTGAGGGAAGGTGGGTTGTGCGCCTGTTGGCCTTTGGGGAATTGGAATCGCAGTTGTTTAGTTCCTCACAGGCAGCCCGGGTAGAATGGGGCTTTCTTAGTCGCCTCTTCCCTTCCTCTTCCTCCTCTTCTTACTCACGCTCCAGCTCCTCAGCTGCTCAACGTGTAACATGTGGAAAGACCTATCCTTTCATAGAATCATACATTGCAGAAGAGGCCCTTTGGCCCATTGAGTCTGCACCGACACATTAGAAACACTTGAACTCCCACCTAAGCCTATCTGCCAGCACTTGGCCCATAAGCCCGAATGTTATGATGTGCCAAGTGCTCATCAGATACGTTTTGAAGGATGTGAGGCAACCTGCCTCTACCACCCTCCCAGGCAGCGCATTCCAGACCGTCACCACCCTCTGGATAAAAAAGGTTTTCCTCACATCCTCCCTAAACTTCCTGCCCCTCACCTTGAACCCATATCCCCTCATGACTGACCCTTCAACCAAGGGGAACAACAGCTCCTTATCCACTCTGTCCATGTCTCTCATAATCTTGTACATCTTGATCAGGTTGTCCCTCAATCTTCTCTCTCCAATAAAAACAACCCAAACCTATGCAACCTCTGTGCATAACTTAAATGTTCCATCCCAGGCAACATCCTGGCGAAGCTCCTCTGCACCTTCTCCAATGCAGTCACATCCTTCTGATAATGTGGCGACCAGAACTGCACACAGTACTTTAGCTGTGGCCTCACCAAAGTTCTATATAACTCCAACATGACCTCCCTGTTTTTGTAATCTATACCCCGATTGATAAAGGCAAGTGTCCTATATACCTTTTTCACCACCCTACTAACATGCCCTTCTGCTTTCAGAGATCTGTGGACAAACATGCCAAGGTCCCTTTGTTTCACAGTACTTTCTTGTCAAATTACTCCTTCCAAAGTGTATCATCTTACACTTTTCAGAGTTAAATTCCATCTGCCACTTATCTGTCCACTTGACGATTCCGCCCATATCTTCTTTTAGCCCAAGACACTCTGTCTAACTGTTAACCACCCGTCCAATCTTTGTTATCTGCAAACATACTAATCCTACCCACCCACATAGTCATCAATGTCTTTTATATAAATGACGAATAATAGGAGGCCTAACACAGATCCCTGTGGTACGCCACTGAACACTGGCTTCCAATCGCTAAAACAACTTTCTGTCATCACCCTCTGTCTCCTACAACTGAGCCAATTTTGAATCCACTTTATCAAATTATCCTGTATCCCATGTGAATTTACCTTCTTTACAAGTCTTCTATGCGGGACCTTGTCAAAAGCTTTGCTGAAATCCATATAAATTACATTGACTGCACAACTCCCGTCCATATACCTGATCACCTCCTCAAAAAATTCAATCAAATCCGTTAGGCATGACCTCCCTCTGATGAAGCTATGCTGACTATCCCTGATCAAGCTTTGTCTCTCCAAGTGGAACTGGATGCTCTCCTTCAAAGGTTTCTCTAATAGTTTCCCCACCACTGACGTGAGACTCATTGGTCTGTAATTCCTTGGTTTATCTCGACAACCCTTCCTAAATAGTGGAACCGTATTAACTGTTCTCCAGTCATCTGGCACCTACCCTGTTGTGGAGATGCCGGCGTTGGACTGGGGTAAACACAGTAAGAAGTTTAACAACACCAGGTTAAAGTCCAACAGGTTTATTTGGTAGCAAAAGCCACACAAGCTTTCGAGGCTCTGAGCCCCTTCTTCAGGTGAGTGGGAATTCTGTTCACAAACAGAACTTATAAGACACAGACTCAATTTACATGAATAATGGTTGGAATGCGAATACTTACAACTAATCCAGTCTTTAAGAAACAAAACAATGGGAGTGGAGAGAGCATCAAGACAGGCTAAAAAGATGTGTATTGTCTCCAGACAAGACAGCCAGTGAAACTCTGCAGGTCCACGCAACTGTGGGAGTTACAAATAGTGTGACATAAATTCTGATTCTAGGATCGCATGATAAAGACTCAGGAGGAAAAAAGCAGAAATATTTATGTGAAATAGTGTGACATAAACCCAATATCCCGGTTGAGGCCGTCCTTGTGTGTGCGGAACCTGGCTATCAGTTTCTGCTCCGCGACTCTGCGCTGTCGTGTGTCGCGAAGGCCGCCTTGGAGAACGCTTACCCGAATATCAGAGGCCGAATGCCCGTGACCGCTGAAGTGCTCCCCAACAGGAAGAGAACAGTCTTGCCTGGTGATTGTCGAGCGGTGTTCATTCATCCGTTGTCGCAGCGTCTGCATAGTTTCCCCAATGTACCATGCCTCGGGACATCCTTTCTTGCAGCGTATCAGGTAGACAACGTTGGCCGAGTTGCAAGAGTATGTACCGTGTACCTGGTGGATGGTGTTCTCACGTGAGATGATGGCATCTGTGTCGATGATCCGGCACGTCTTGCAGAGGTTGCTGTGGCAGGGTTGTGTGGTGTCTTGGTCACTGTTCTCCTGAAGGCTGGGTAGTTTGCTGCGGACAATGGTCTGTTTGAGGTTGTGCGGTTGTTTGAAGGCAAGAAGTGGGGGTGTGGGGATGGCCTTGGCGAGATGTTCGTCTTCATCAATGACATGTTGAAGCCACTTGGAGAGACAAAGCTTGATCAGGGATAGTCAGCATAGCTTCATCAGAGGGAGGTCATGCCTAACGGATTTGATTGAATTTTTTGAGGAGGTGATCAGGTATATGGACGGGAGTTGTGCAGTCAATGTAATTTATATGGATTTCAGCAAAGCTTTTGACAAGGTCCCGCATAGAAGACTTGTAAAGAAGGTAAATTCACATGGGATACAGGATAATTTGATAAAGTGGATTCAAAATTGGCTCAGTTGTAGGAGACAGAGGGTGATGACAGAAAGTTGTTTTAGCGATTGGAAGCCAGTGTTCAGTGGCGTACCACAGGGATCTGTGTTAGGCCTCCTATTATTCGTCATTTATATAAAAGACATTGATGACTATGTGGGTGGGTAGGATTAGTATGCCCGTGACCGCGTTCCAACGCGCCACAGCGAAAAACCGCACCGACCTCCTCAGAAGACAAACACGGGACACAGTGGACAGAGTACCCTTCGTTGTCCAGTACTTCCCCGGAGCGGAGAAGCTACGGCATCCACCAGAGCGGTCCAGGCAGCGGTCACGGGCATTCAGCCTCTGATATTCGGGTAAGCGTTCTCCAAGGCGGCCTTCGCGACACACGACAGCGCAGAGTCGCGGAGCAGAAACTGATAGCCAGGTTCCGCACACACAAGGACGGCCTCAACCGGGATATTGGGTTTATGTCACACTATTTCACATAAATATTTCTGCTTTTTTCCTCCTGAGTCTTTATCATGCGATCCTAGAATCAGAATTTATGTCACACTATTTGTAACTCCCACAGTTGCGTGGACCTGCAGAGTTTCACTGGCTGTCTTGTCTGGAGACAATACACATCTTTTTAGCCTGTCTTGATGCTCTCTCCACTCCCATTGTTTTGTTTCTTAAAGACTGGATTAGTTGTAAGTATTCGCATTCCAACCATTATTCATGTAAATTGAGTCTGTGTCTTATAAGTTCTGTTTGTGAACAGAATTCCCACTCACCTGAAGAAGGGGCTCAGAGCCTCGAAAGCTTGTGTGGCTTTTGCTACCAAATAAACCTGTTGGACTTTAACCTGGTGTTGTTAAACTTCTTACTGTACCTACCCTGTGGCCAGAGAGGAATTGAAAATTTGAGCCAGAGCCTCTGCAATCTCCTCCCTTGCCTCCCACAGCAGCCTAGGGCACAATTCATCTGGACCTGGAGATTTATCCATTTTGAAGGCTGCCAACACCTCCAATACTTTGTCCTTCCCTATGTCAATTTGCTCAAAAACCTCATACTCTCTTTCCCTAAATTCCATACCATTGTCCTCATTCTCTTGGTTGAAGACGGATGTGAAGTATTCATTCAACGCTCTACCAATGTCTTCTGGCTCCACCCACAGATTGCTCCCTTGGTCCCTAATGGGCTCTACTCTTTCCCTGTTTATCCTCTTCCCATTGATATGCTGATATACTTCCATGCTATCAACGTTGGGCAGCATGCGGCAGACCATCACGAAGCTTGACAGCTGCTCTGCTGAGTGTTGCAGGGCTCCACCAGAGCGGTCCAGGCAACGGAGGTATTCAGCAAGCCAATGGTCTGCTCGCTCACATTTTGTGTGGCAGCATGACTTCCACTGTATGCGTGTTAGCCATGTGTGCATGGGCTGCATGTCTAAGTCATGAACTAGCAGACAGTTTTTGTCACTCAATAACCAACCCCGGTTTGCCATGGTGGCGCAGCGCAATGGCACAGACTGAAGGTATCGCGATTGCAGCCCAGAAATTGAATAATGACCAGCACCATTTGCTGCCTATGGTCACACACTAGCTGGGCGTTGAGAGATTGGAATTCCTTTCGGTTCTGGCATAGGGCAGAGATGACATGTGGCTCCCACAGTCATGTGTATGTTGTCAATGGTAAGCTGCAGCATGAGGGTCTCTACAATCAGACCAATGCTGTGGGCACGTTCAACCCGCTTCTCTCTGACAAGAGGCAGTGTAATGTAAATGGAGAGCCTCAGTGACTTCTCCTGTGAAACAGTGCATGGCAAACATCTTCAGTTCCAGCCCAGAACAAGCCAGATGCAGAAAGGTTCATCACTATTGGCACCTCCATAGCTACGAACAAACATAGTCCTTGGCCTTTTCCAGATGGCAGCTGTGACTGCAGCATGTGGCAGACTTCCTGAGGACCCCCTTGCTGAAGTGCAGATTCCTCACACTGATCTTCACTCAGCTTCTGGAGGGAGAATTGCCCCTGACCTTCCTGGGTCGCCCTACTGGCAGCCCTTGCCCCAATCCTCCGGATCCTCTTCATCAGGATTGAAACACAAAGTTCTCAGAGGGGGTTGGACAGGGTAAATGTTGGGAGGATGTTTCCACTCGTGGGAGAATGTAGGAGCAGATGGTATGTTTGCAGAATAAGGGCTGCTCATTTAAAATGGATTTGAGGAAGAATTTCTTCTCTCAAAGAGTGGTGAATCTTTGGGATTCTTTACCCCAGGAAGTGGAGGCCCAGCCTTTGAACATTTCCAAGGCTTAGATCAATAGGTTTTTAGTCAGTAAAAGAATTAAGGGTTACTGAGGTAAGGCAGGGAAGTGGACTTAATGAGTGTTAGATCAACCATGCTCTTATTAAATAGCAGAGCAGGCTCGAAAGGCTGAATGGCCTACTCCAGTTCCTATTTGTCGATCAGGAACATTACCTGAAAGCACAGTGATAGTTTTCACAATTCCCAGCTCTATTTAACCACCACTTCTCTCAACTCCTCCACTGTTTCTCTAATTATCAAATTGTTTACCTGATATCCAGTACTGGATGAGCAGGTATTCCCTCTAATTAAATATTGGGAAGAGTGAAACCATTGTTTGTGGTCCCAGCTCCAAAGTCCATTTACTAACTGCTAACTCCATCCCTATCTCTTGCAACAACCTAGGATTAAGCTAGTCAGCTCGCAACCTTTTATCACATTCAACGCTGGGTTGAGCTTCTGACCCCACTTATTTCCACAACCCCTGACCTTGCCCCTGTCTCAGCTCATCTGCTGCTAAAACCTTCGTCCCTGCCTCTGTTACCTCTAGACATGACTATCCCAAAGCAATCCTGGCTGTTCTTCCACATTCTACCCTCTGTAACGAAACTCTCACCCTGCGTCTTAACTCGCACTAAGTACCATTCCCTTACCGCTCCTATGCTCACTCATCTACATTGATTCCTGTTCAAACAATGTGTTGATTGTAAAATTCTTATCCTTGGCCGGGAATTTCCGATATCTTCTGTG
This sequence comes from Mustelus asterias, assembly GCF_964213995.1. Classification (NCBI taxonomy): domain Eukaryota; kingdom Metazoa; phylum Chordata; class Chondrichthyes; order Carcharhiniformes; family Triakidae; genus Mustelus; species Mustelus asterias. The sequence goes on along the minus strand of NC_135804.1, from coordinate 51,987,133 downwards.
GCAGAACCGCAAATTCTCACCAAAAGTCAATAGACGTTTGGCTGCCTGTAAGGATGCACTTTCACAGACTTCATTAGAAACACAAAAAGGGTTTATAAATAGCAAAACTGTACAGCAGCTGCATGGCTGCACCTGGGTCCCTATGTGCCTCCCATCTCATAGAGCTCCACACTTCATTTTGGCAAAACTATTCAACTAAAATAAGCAAACTGAGGGACAAAGCAAGGAGGGCAGCCCTCCAAAAGAGGGAGACAAAAACAAAGCTTAAAAAAAAGCTTAAAATGGGCGGCACGGTAGCACAGTGGTTAGCACTGCTGCTTCACAGCTCCAGGGACATGGGTTCGATTCCCGGCTTGGGTTACCGTCTGTGTGGAGTTTGCACATTCTCCTCGTGTCTGCGTGGGTTTCCTCCAGGTGCTCCAGTTTGCTCTCACAGTCCAAAGATGTGTGGGTTATTATTTAGGTTGATTGGCCATGCTAAAATTGCCACTTAGTGTCCTGAGATGTGTAGGTTAGAGGGATTAGTGGGTAAATATGTAGGGATATGGGGGTAGGGGCCTGGGTGGGATTGTGGCCAGTGCCGACTCGATGGGCCAAATGGCCTCTTTCTGCACTGTAGGGTTTCTATGATTCTATGATTCTAAACTTAAAACATCAAACCAAAATGTGATCACAAGTATTTTCAGACTAGTATGGCCATAGGCAATAGAGCTCCACCTCCTGGGGTGATTACCAATTGGTTCCCCCAAGCTAGGTGACCCTTTTCTGCTATATTGTCCTTAAAGGGCCAATCACCATAAATCACCACACTGCCACTCCAGATTTTCCATCCCGCACACAGCAAATTCCACTGCAGGCGTGCCTGGAAAATTGCAGCCATGGCCTCACTCCTCCCTATCTCTGTCACCTCCACCAACCTCCCCACAACCCTCAGATACCTGCGAGATTTTTGCCATCTTCCTCTTCTGGTCTCTTATGTATTTCCTGATTTTAGTTGCTCCACTATTGGAGGGTGTGCCTTTAGACCCCAAGAGTTCCCTCCCTACACCTCTCCATCTTGGTTTTTCCTTTAAGACACTTCTTAAAACCATCTCTTTGACCAACGTTTTGTACATCTGACCTAATGCCTCCTTCGCTGACTCAGCGTCATACTTGTTTTATAGTGCTGCTGTGCAGGTCTGTGGGGTGTTTTTAACTTTAGAGGTACCAAGTTGTTGTTGCATGACCGTGCCTGCTCTGCACATTTCTGGCGGGCATTCATAGAGTGATGTATGCCATAAGTGCGTGCTGTGCCATGGAAACTATTTTGGCACTCTAAAGGCATTTGGAATGCCCAGGAAATGTGGGGCAGGTTTCACAGCCCCGCTCTTTAGACTGCAGGCAGGCATTACACATTTACAGTGCTGAAACCTGGCACATAATAAGGACAGCTAAGAGTTTGTGGCTTTTGAAAGCATAGTTTAAAAAGGAGTATAGACGTAGCAAAATTGGTTCCAGGATGAGTTTATTGTATCTGTTGGTAGAGTTGTTTTATAAGCCCGATTACAATGATGCGTTCTGGTGCAGTTTTTTTAAAAGTGGTTTTAACACATATTGTGTTTCGTTAGCCTCTGAATTGAACTTCCTTTGTAACTTGCAAAAGCCCTTCTTGCTCTAACCAGCATCTGTGAGCATAATATTCTGCACAGTTACATTGCTGATGAGAAACAATGCAGAGGGGGCTCTCCCTGCTCAGAGCTGAATGCGTGACGAGCTGAGCTATTGCAACCACAGTCACCTCGGGTTTGACCTTCAGCTTGTGTTGAAGTAACGGATCTCAGGCAGGGAAGGTGCAATCGAAGTCAGAGTCTCTGGGTGGGTGGAGGCAAGGATGGGAAAGCTGCTTCTGGTTGTGCATGAGTGAGTCCTGCTGAAAGTAAGCGGCATGCAAATGTTTGGCGATCGTGCCGTAAAACTCATCTGTGACCCGCGGGCTCATGTACTTGAGCTCGCATCTGAGTGACAGGCTTGGGTGACTGACATTTAGCCAACAAAGGGGACACAAGGTATATGGTGTTGGAGAAAATTGGCTAGGGCTGGGAGAGAAAGTGCAGCAGTACACATGTGTAATTGAGTTTAGTAGATCCATCCATCCCCCGTCCCCAGCCAACACCCTCCTGTATTTAAAGTCATGGACTCATACAGGCCTATTCCATTTCAACATTGGGGAGGCGATGGCCTAGTGGCAGTATCTCTAGACCAATAATGTGGAAACTCAGCTCATGTTCTGCCATGAACGTGAATTCAATAAAAAATATCTGGAATTCAGAATGTATTGGTGACCATAAAACCATTGTCGATTGTCGGAAAAACCCATCTCGTTCGCTAATGTCCTTTAGGGAAGGAAATCTGCTGAGCTTAGCTGGTCTGGCCTACATGTGACTCCAGAGCCACAGCAATGTGTTTGACTCTCAACTGCCCTCTGAAATGGCCTTGCAAGCCACCCAGTTGTATCAATCACTCAAGAAGGCAGCTCACTACAACCTTATCAAGGGCAACTAGGGATAGGCAATAAATGCTGGCGAGCCAGCGACAGCCATGTCCCACAAATACATTTTAAAAAGCCATCCTCCAGTATCTTGCCCATCATTCTGAAACCTTACACAACATGGGCTGTTTGTTCATGGAATGCATCGCAGGTATGTCCCAGATCAAACCTCGATTACACGTGAATCTATGCTCCCGCTGTTGGCAGCAGGAAAATAAAGATCTCACATGAGATCCTTCCAGAACTTCCCAAATTCAAATCCCCTAAAAAGGCTGTCCCTTTGACTGGATGAACTTGATAATTTGTAAATCACTCTTCTGATGAAGTGAAACAAATATAGAAACCACTCACCTGATGAAGGAGCGGCGCTCCGAAAGCTTGTGATACCAAATACACCTGTTGGACTTTAACCCTGGTGTTGTGAAACTTCTTACCGTGCCCACCCCAGTCCAACGCCGGCATCTTCACATCAAATATAGAAATGTTAGCCCTGATATAAATGGGGAGGCAAGTGCGGGGAGGGGGAGACCAACTTTGCAATTAGGGAAAGTCAGAAGAATGCTGGATTTAACTGCAGGTCCTGGTGGACATTTCTGGACTGCATTTCCCCGCTGGAACCGGAGAGATTGAAGGCCGGCTAGCTGCTGGATGGGTAGGTCTTCATTACCGAGTGAGAGCCAGGGAATGGACTGGAGGGAAGGAGTCAGAGAGATCGTGGGTTTAGGGAGGGCATCAATGGGGAAAGAGAGAGGTGACTGGGGATTTAGGAATGACGTTGATGGGAGAACCAAAGAGATCAGGGGGGGAGATGAAATGACCGTGGTGGGGAGAGGTGCAGACAGACTGCAGAAAGGGGGGTAAAGACCTTACCACGGGAGCTCATCAAATTGCAGCGGAGATTTTTTATGATCTCTGGGGATGTTAACTGGTTTGCTTGGTGGGTCACAGGCCACAGCCTGGCCCACAAATAGTGTTGGAAAAACATTCACCTCTTTCATGGTACTGTTCGCACCTCCCTTTAGATGCTGGGATTCATCAAAGCCTGGGAAATCTGACCAGTCAGCCTTAAAACTGGAACAGAGAAAAAAGAAGCTCACACATGCAGCTTTGTTAATTTAACTGAGCGTCCCAGCTCCTGGGAGCACATTGATGACCTACCACAACCCACCACACCGTCCCACTTCACCCCCAAGTCTGGCCTCTGTTCAAACCTGGAAGTAGAAAGAACCAAAGTGAATTGGATTTGGGTTTAACTTTTTCTTTTAACATTTTTAGTTCTCCTCTAAAATCCACCTGTTTTGTGTGTGAGGTGCGGGGGTTTAAAATTCACCCTGAATTTCTGACAGGTTGAAGGAAATGGCTGCCGCCCATTTTCTACATCATAAAAGTGACTACACTTCAGAAGTTCCTTATTGACTGTGACGTGTTTTGGAGCTCTGCGGGCATGAAAAGTGCTATATGAATGCAAGTATTTGTACCTTGTTTTATTGGCTGTGAAGGAAATCATTGGAGTGGGATCTGAATCCCTTTGACTCAGGGGTGAGGATGCAACCATGTGAGCTGTGACTGACACTCAAAGAGGTGTCAGAGGTGAATGAAGTACAGGGGCAGGGAAAGAACATGGGATTAGGCCAACAGCTCCTATAGAGAATACCGAATCTGGACACATGAAGCCAAAGACCTGTTTCCATGGTGTAATTCCTAGATAATTGCAGTGTCATTATGCCAATGGTTCCTGCAAACCATGAATATTGTGCAGCAGTTTCAACTGTCTTTTTCTCTTGAAAAGAATTTCCCTTCCAAAACGTATTGCCAGGATGATGAATAGATTCTCTGGGAATTTCCAAGGGGCTTCTGTTGGGGAAGATTGTCAGAAATCCCACTTGCACATGGGAATGGAGTTTCCACTGAAGTTGCAACAGGAATGGGAGAAGCTCCAAATGAATTCCTGCCAAATATAAATCCCGAGGAGAGGAGTCAATATTTTCTTTTCATTTCGAATCTTAAAAAATAAAGTCACTCATGGTTCATTGGCCCCTAGTAGCCATATGACTGTTTCCATAGTAACTGCTGCTCATTTCGTTTTGAGCTTTTGCTCAGTGTTATGAGAATGTGATCAACAAACCTTACTTGTCATTGCTGCATGGTAGCCACGGCTCATTGTTTCTTGGCAGTAGCAAAAAAATCTTAAGGAATAATTTCATATTAGCAAAGCCATTTTACAATTTCAACTGATTCTTCGTTAGTCCCAAGAAGGTTACTTTATAACTATGGTTAAATTGGACGGAAGGGTTTCAACATCTGTCGCAGGAGTAAGTAAGCAGTGAGATAGAATGAAGTATATTTAATATCGTAAACTGGCACAGACTTGCAAAATATTTGCAGTCAAATTACTATCTTTGTTGCAACAGTACTTCTTTAAATACAGGATTTCTATTCAAAAACAGAATGAAAAATTCTCACTTTCATATGTAAAAACAGGCCCAGGAATATAAATACAAATTTTTGCAAACAAGTCTGGCCTTGTGACTTGTTTAAAATCATATATGAAAGTCTAATTGCGAATTATTTTCATCCTGAGTTGAAAAAGCAGTTTTACATCTGATGGATTCTATTATTCCAGAAGTAAGCACTCTTTCTATAGGAATAAATACTCTATAGAAATAAATATTATTTTTATAGGAATGAATATTCTTTCTATAGGAATAAATATTCTTTCTATAGGAATAAATACCCTTTCTATAGGAATAAATACTCTATAGAAATAAATATTATTTATATTATATAAGAAGTATTTATTTCTATAGGAATAAATACCTTCTATAGGAATAAATACTCTATAGAAATAAATATTATTTCTATAGGAATGAATACTCTTTCTATGGGAATAAATATTGTTTCTATAGGAATACTCTTGTTTCCTTGAAAATTGCCTGTTACAATTTCAACATCCATCAATGAAGACAAAGATTCCATAACTACCAATCTTGTTCCATCATAAAGTCCATGTTTAGGATTCAGGTTTTGTAGCAACATTAAAGTTAGTCTTTCCTTGCATTTAACTTTGTGTGGTGGCAGACCCATTGGAGTTAGACTGTGTAGAAACTCTGGAGGGTATAGACTGTTATTATCTTCTTTGTCTATAGAATCAACACTTATATATTCTTTTAACTCATCACACAATTTTGCCGAAACCTTTTCATTCAAATCCAGTGAATCTTCATTTTTAAAAGAACAAAGAACAGCTTTTGAAAAATAACTTGTATTAAAGAATTGTCCCCACCATTTTGCCACACTCAACTAATTCCTTCATCTCATTACCCCTCCCATGCCATCCCTATCCCAATCCTTCTATCCCTCCCATGCCAGCCCCATCACATTCTTAGCATCCCCAATCTTCCTATCTATCCCACCCCATCCCTCATGGGAACAGGTAACTCCAGTCAAGGTAACTTTGTTGATCGGCTCCTTTAACATCCTCTGTTCTTGTCCTCCACCATCTCCTCCTACTCCATTACCACTGCCGCCAACCAGTGACAACCACACGTGTGTCATGTGCTCCAGTCCTCCTCGTGCCTTACGTGCCTCCACATACGCCAGTCACTGCCCATCGAAGGTGCCCACAACAGATGCGCCCTTAAACAGACTAATCAAAACAGTCTGGACAGAAAACAAAAACACATTTTAATATTATTATAGACACTACTGATGTTGATGTTGGTGATCAACTATTTGATGCTTTCATGATATTCCTCCGTCAGTACAGGCATTAACATGTTTATTTTAACTAGGTGTCAAGAATTCTACACATCTATGAAATAATGTTTTTAGTCAATCCTTGTTGTCTATTTTAAAATTCTTGCCTGTGAGTGAAACTACAGGAATTTAACTTGACAGAATCCATCTATCGCAAAAATCCCTCCAGTAGTTTGCGTAAGATTGTTCTTTTTAAGTGCAAGGATTGTTCATGTAAATTAGGGACTACAGACATTTTGATTCCTGTTTTGAGATTTTGCTAAATAGATTTTTTCCCTCACTAAACCATGAAAGATATTTGACCTGATTTGAATTGCTTTAGTTACTGAAAATATCAGTGGAAGATGAAGGAGACAGGCTGTATCTTTCTGTACCCTTTTTCGCCCTATTAATGATCAAGAGTATGAGGCTTTGTCGGAGCTTTGTACATCAGCCCTGTTGTACTTGAAAGTTGCTCATATTTCTGGCAGTTAAAATATTCAATGTGCAGCTGTTCTCAAATAATTGGTGTGGAAAAGAAGGGTTTGAATTGTTGATTTTATTTAAGGGAGAAACCAACAGTTTTTCTTTCTCTTTCATCCTCCCATCATGCTGCAGTGACAAGATGTTTCCAGCCCTAGGTTTTGGTGCACAGCTACCTCCTGACTGGAAGGTAAGGTTTTCAATTTTTGATTTGACTTCTATTACAATTATTCAGTCACATTTTATAACTTATTGCAACTGAGTTTGTCTGGGGCTGTTTAGATTTCAAATAGGTGTTGCTTTGAAGGAACCAATGGTCCTATGGGTTAGCAAATTCACATCTTGGGTCACTAAGGGGCTATTTAGCATGGCCAAAGCACCTAACCTGCACATCTTTGGAGTGTGGAAGAAAACCGGAGCATCCGGATGAAGCCCACACAGACATGACGAGAACATGCAAACTCCACACAGACACTCACCCAAGGCTGGAATTGAACCCGGGTCCCTGGCACTGTGAGGCAGCAGTGCTAACCACTGTGCTGCCAGTTGCCTTTCCAGCTCTGTGTGCATGTGCACATGATCCAAATCCCACCCAGACTGATGAGCTGAGCGTTTCTTTTTTCAGCTGGCTGCGAGAGACCTATGTTACGATCCTAGTGGGTGTTAATACTAGACGGGAAGGTCCAAGAATTGAACCTTGGTCCAATAGATTGTTACTTTTGATTTTTTTAGAAAACATGGAAGAACAGCATCATAAGGCTGCTAATTAGTTTTTAACAACAAGAAAAAAATGATTAAATATGAAATGTTTGACTATAATACAATACTCCTTTACTCCCCCTTTAGGTTCGCAAGTGTATACAGTTTTCACAAATAATACCCCATTCTGAAACCAAATAGCCAATGATTTTGATTTATTATTGTCATGTATTAGTATACAGTGAAAAGTATTGTTACTTGTGCACTATACAGACAAAACATATCGTACATAGGGAAGGAAAGGAGAGAGTGCAGAATATAGTGTTACAGTCATAGCTAGGGTATAGAGAAAGATCAATTTAATGTGAGGTAGGTCCATTCAAAAGTCTGATGGCAGCAGGGAAGAAACTGTTTTCAAATTGGTTGGTACGTGATCTCAGACTTTTGTATCTTTTTTCCCGACGGAGGAAGGTGGAAGAGAGTATGTCCGGGGTGCGTGGGATCTTTGATTATGCTGGCTGCTTTTCCGAGGCAGCAGGAAGTGTAGACCGTGTCAATGGATGGGAGGCTGGTTTGAATGATGGACTGGGCTTCATTCATGACCCTTTGTAGTTTCTTGCAGTCTTGGACAGAGCAGGAGCCACACCAAGCTGTGATACAACTGGAAAAAATGCTTTTTATGGTCTTCTGTGAATCTTCTGTGGATTTCTTCTCACAATCCCTAGATGATTGTCTTATGAATGTTTCCAAACTCCACTCCCAAAAAAGTCACACTTTAAAATCTTCTTTCAAACGATGTTTTCCATCAACTGTTTGCATTAAGAATCCACTCCATGTTTTCTAACTATCTTGTCAATTAAAGCTTCCACACTGCTCTTTTGATAAGGAATCCAGCTCCAGGTATTTCACCCCTCCTTTCAGGCTTCCTTTGTCTTGAATGCTTTTACACAAACTCCGAGATCTAGCCACCGATTTCCACAATTATTTCAAATAATGTCTCACAAACTATAGTATGATGTCACAAGCCTTAGAACTACTTCAGATATCTTTCTGACCTGTCATGAGCCAACTTCTTTTCAACATTATCTGTGGCTCTACTGAACAGTACCCTGCTCTTGTTTCAGTTTCCTCAATTCCTTTACCTCAGACTTCTTGGAAACTTCTCTTCATTTCTCTTGTTTCCTTAACTAGCTGTTCTTTAAGTTTCTGGCGCTGGTTTTCGTAACCATTACCCCATGGTGTGGACTTTCTTCGAGCAAAGCTGAGAGAGATGTTCCCTCCCTAGCTTCCTATAATCAACTACGATGAATTCAGCTAAAATTAAACCCAAAAAGCATTCCTACTCTAAAAATGTCCCTGGTTATTAAGCAATTATCTTTGACTTCTTCCAGCTTGTCTACTTTTTATGCCACAACCCTCTCTAGAAGCAACCTAAACTGACCAAACCCCCACACATGCAATACACCTTTGTGTAGCATGAATCTAATTAGAGTTTTATTCCTCTTACACAGAACCACTAAACTGAACTCACTTAAATCCATACCTTGTTCCTAATATTTAACAATATAAATATAGCTCATCTAAGACTACCTCTGATTTCCTGACACCTACATGAACAGATTTTGGGTACTCACAAGACTGGAAGCTTGAGCTATCGTTCCCTGTTTCTTTCTCCATTGCAATGCCCCAGCCAATAAGAGTTGGCTTGCCAACCAATCAGCACCTTTGTTTCCTGCAGTATAAATTGTTGTGATCATTTGAAATGTTGTATTCTTGTGTCTGTCCTGATGAGTGCAAGACGGAAAGCTTCGGCAACATGTCTCCCTTCTCAGTCATATTCAAGCTCTGTAACTACCTAGTGACTGTTAGATACAAGACCTCGGCACTATAGCCACAGTTTTGCAATCAGTTGGCAATCTAACTTGCAGGAAATTGGCTGCCTTCCTAAAATTGATACAAACTAGCACTGTTCAAGAAAACTATGAAGAACTTTAATCTGCATCTGATCACACAATACCGAACACTCAATATTGTCACAGGATTTTGTAAAAAATAAAAATCCATTCCCTTGCACAGATGTCCCTCAATTTGATGAGTTTAAATGTTCCCAGAAGAAAAATTGAGGCCTTTTTTTAGATCTGAAATGAAACACAGTACAGTTGCTGAATGTGTGAATGATTCACAATGTGTTGCAAGCTGCCAGCTGTCCAGTATAAAGGAATCCATTTGCTCTCACTGTTACAGACTTCATTACTCTTCTTCATGGTCTAAGACCCCGGGTTCAATTTCTCACCTACTGACCCTTACTGACTCCTATCAATTGTAGTGAATAGAGATATTGACCAAGGTGTTCACACACAGATTGTGAGAAGGGAAAAGAATTACCTGCTTTTCAGTTTATCATTACTGATAAAATGAGATCAAGAGGCACTTAATTCAAACATGATTACTTCCAGTTAAGCAGCAAACCTGATGTCTATATTGGGGTTATCGAGCCTTCACGTTAGGGACTACATTTCAATATTTCTCTCACTCACTGGGTCAATGAACATATTTTGGAAAGGTAAAGCATTAGAAATTTATCTTACTGTTACCAAAATAATAAAAAATGTACATTCTAATGAACAAGCTCCAAATGAGAAAACTAATTGATTAACTTACTATCTTGCCACAATATTGAGCACTGAATCAGTGAGATATTTGGCATTGTAGCTGCTACATTAAGGTGGTAGGTGATTCCTAATTGAACTGACACTGTTACGAAACTGCCCGTCATCATGAATTTAATGACCTCTCATTTACCTATGCCTGTACAACCCAGCATTTTGTTTTCCAATAATATACTTTATAAAATTTGTGAAAGTGCATTACAGAATATTTCAACATTACAGAAAGCGCCATAAAACTCCACTTCTCTCCATACAGTGTGTTCCAATCTTGGGTGCCTCAATACAATTGTAATTCTTTTCATATTTTCAATATACATTCCATGTCAGGCATACAGCCTGCGGGCCAAACATTTCAAATTGAAAAATTACACAAAGTGCGATAGAATTCAATTTTTCTTCATACAACCTGTTCCTCTCTTGAGGTGTCTCAATGCAACTTAGGTACTTTTGTATTCATATTTAATATTAGGTATATACCCTGAAGGGTTCCACAAATTTCCCAGCCCTTCGGTGCGCTAAGGCTGAAAGGCCTTAGACGGTGACGTTTTCCCATTGCGCCTCTGTGGCAGCTGCCCCAAGCTTTAGTCCGCCCCTCAGTGCATAGTCCCGGACCTTGGAATGTGCCAGTCTGCAAAACTCACCGAGGACAACTCTTTGCACTGGAAGACCAACAAGTTTCGGGCAGACCAAAGAACACAAAACTGATGATCCTCCAGTCGCTCATCTCAGCTTTCTGAGGACAGATCTTCCCAAAAGCACATACTTTTGAATTCCTCTGTTTCTTTTAAGACAGTGAAGTAAATTTTCCAATCCTTCCCGCTGCAGGAATGGTCGTGGGTGGGACGGACAATTTAACAGACCATTGAAAGGACCGCTGACCTCAGGCAGGAATTTCCAGTCCTGGGCGGACTGGACCGGAAGATCCCACCCAGTGTATCTAGATGTTAATCAGGAAAATAGATAAATAAATGGTCACAGGAACCCAAATGGTGATAAATTTCACGGTATATATATGTTGAAACACTTCCCTGTTAATAACAACGGTGACTTCTCCTCCATCATTCCCATAGCATTTGTCACTAGTTTTGCACTATACGTTCAAGTTTTCAAAAGTGTGCAAAAACAGATTACACTATTCTGTCACCAAGAGAGACAACACCGTTCAGCCATGTTGAAATCAGAGTCAGGAAATTTAGACACTGAATGCAGCAATAAGGACAAGTATCCAGATATTGTATAAGTTTTTTCTTTCAATGAAAACTTACCTAGACTCTTACTATGTTGTCATATTTGGTGTAACAGAACACTCACTCCTTTTATGTACATAATGCAATACCCCATTCCCTGCACATATTCTCAAGACAGTACCAAAATAAAATCCTTGAATGCTCAAAGCTAACGGCGCAGCAACGTGCAGAGGCAACTTGTGTAAACCAAGGGAGATTCCAACTTCAAGTTCTGACTGGCTGACCTCAGCTCAACTGGAAGCAAAAGCGCTATATTTGGCCTTGTTATTCCTAAATTAGTGAAGTGAAGGAAAAAATCACATGGGCTTTACCTGTCTTAAAACAAGCATGGTTTTTGCTCTGTTCAGTTGCAATCCTTGTACAGTTACTGCCACACTGTAAGACATTCTTGAATGGGGAACCTTACTCCAGCATCGCAGGGTTTTAAAGTTCCACATAACAAAGCTAAAACTTAAAAAAGGAGAAACCATAATGCACTTGATCATTATTCAGTGGCCCTTGCTGGAAAGTGCATGTTAAAGGATAGAATTGGATTTGGCTGCAAGATTCTTAATAGCTGAATACCATGCCACCATTCAGTATCAATATAAAAAATCATAGAGGGAACTACCAACTTCCTCTCTCTTTCCACCCCTTTGGCAGATAGTCTGTCCCTCACAGCCTGTCATAGTTCCTCTCCCCGGGTAGGTGGCCTCTGCTTCACAGCCTGTTTTCCTTTCCCTTACCCTCCCCACGGCAGGCAGCTTCTGGTAGACAAGGTACCAAGTTGGGGGCGGGGGGGGGGGGGGGGGGGGGGGGGGGATGGGTGGTATACTAGGTATCAAGTGGGATACCAGAACATCTGCCACACCACCATCCTAATACATTTTTGCACACAAGTAGAATGATTCTGTTGGCGTTTAGTTGTTAACTGTTCAGTTTAACAACTGAATTGATCTTTCATTGATGACACTGAGCAGTCAAGCATGTGGGTCGTTGTCACAATAACATCTTCTTCAATGATCCGGCTTAATGGAATAAATGTTTTAAATTACATTTAATTGTGGCTGAAAGAATCAAAAGGCTGAATTGCAATTTCTCTGTTTTATTTTAAGACAAGTGAATCTTAATAGTTGGAGGGCAATGAAGTTTGTAAATGGTGCAGCATGGGTTTCATCTCCTGAGACCAAGATGAAGTGATGTTGTTGGTGAGGGGCAGAGGCACCATTACTGTCTATCTACCACATGGTGCAGGAATGAGAAGCTCCTGTTCCTCAGCACTGTCCCCTGCCATCTCCATCAGTGGAGATGCCGGCGTTGGACTGGGGTAAACACAGTAAGAAGTTTAACAACACCAGGTTAAAGTCCAACAGGTTTATTTGGTAGCAAAAGCCACACAAGCTTTCGAGGCTCTAAGCCCCTTCTTCAGGTGAGTGGGAATTCTGTTCACAAACAGAACTTATAAAGACACAGACTCAATTTACATGAATAATGGTTGGAATGCGAATACTTACAACTAATCCAGTCTTTAAGAAACAAAACAATGGGAGTGGAGAGAGCATCAAGACAGGCTAAAAAGATGTGTATTGTCTCCAGACAAGACAGCCAGTGAAACTCTGCAGGTCCACGCAACTGTGGAAGTTACAAATAGTGTGACATGAACCCAATATCCCGGTTGAGGCCGTCCTTGTGTGTGCGGAACTTGGCTATCAGTTTCTGCTCAGCGACTCTGCGCTGTCGTGTGTCGCGAAGGCCGCCTTGGAGAACGCTTACCCGAATATCAGATATTCTGATATTCGGGTAAGCGTTCTCCAAGGCGGCCTTCGCGACACACGACAGCGCAGAGTCGCTGAGCAGAAACTGATAGCCAAGTTCCGCACAGACTAGGACGGCCTCAACCGGGATATTGGGTTCATGTCACACTATTTGTAACTTCCACAGTTGCGTGGACCTGCAGAGTTTCACTGGCTGTCTTGTCTAGAGACAATACACATCTTTTTAGCCTGTCTTGATGCTCTCTCCACTCCCATTGTTTTGTTTCTTAAAGACTGGATTAGTTGTAAGTATTCGCATTCCAACCATTATTCATGTAAATTGAGTCTGTGTCTTTATAAGTTCTGTTGTGAACAGAATTCCCACTCACCTGAAGAAGGGGCTTAGAGCCTCGAAAGCTTGTGTGGCTTTTGCTACCAAATAAACCTGTTGGACTTTAACCTGGTGTTGTTAAACTTCTTACTATCTCCATCAGTGCACATAGTGAGAATTGAAAGCAACTTATCCTGTTCACTCTCGTAAGTTGAACTTAACAAATGAGCTCCACGTTTTTTTATATTGCGCCCATGTTGTCTTCTGGAATCACATCCTTAAGTCTGTTAAAGCTTCCGTAAATAGGAAGTTACTATTATTAGTACAGTTGATACTGACAGCATATCACATCTGAGGCTATGACTGTGACGGGACTGGTATTATTGTAATGTCTGCAGCCAAAGCATGAGGAATATGATCTTCTGAATACATTATACGATACAATAGAACCCTCTTCAGTTCGAACCTAGCATTGTTCAAATCCAATTACTGGAGTTTGAAGATGCTGTAGTCAACATTCTTTTTACACCCATCCAATAAGCCTCATTTAATATATCACAGGTTTGGATGAAGTGCATTTCTTGTGATTTTGTCATGGTGGAAGGCCAATTTAAAATATTTCCTCTATAATATGCTCCATGTACGACTCCTAAAGACTGTCAGTAGAGGAGGGAGGCTGTGTTAATGCTGAGCTGTACTGTTTGGGAAGCACATCATTTGCCAACGTTTTCCTGAACTGAATGATATCTCTGCTGGTCAAATATCAGAAGCTAGATGACGATTGCTGTCCATTATAACTCGCTCAATAGAACCAAATCAGCTTACATTAAATGCTATAATCATAAAGCCAGAATATCATATGAAGTATTAGGCATTTTGGAGTTTGCTCCAGCTGATAAACTACGCAGTGAATGTATTGCCCATCTGAGCTTCAATTTTGAGATTTCGTCCTTGTTCTTGAACTATTCCCTGGCCTTGTCCCTCCCTATCTCTGTAACCATCTCCTGTTCTTTTTTAGAACAGTCTTGTAAGGCACCTTGTGTCATTTTATTATATGACAGGCACTTTGTAAATGCTGGCTGTCCTTTGTTTGATTTGATTCAATTTAATACCAGGCTTTTGATAGATGGCATCTATACCCTTCTTCGTAATCATGTTTTCCTTAAAGATGCTGAGTGTTTGAAGCTTAATGGTATGAAATGTAATGGCTTGGAACGCAAAATTACGTGCACCTCCTTAAATCTGGTCTATTGCATTTGCTGCTCCCAATGTGGTCTACTCTACATCAGAGTGACCAAACGCAGACTGGATGACCGCTTTGCAGAACACCTTCGGTCTGTCCGCAAGCAGGACCCTGTCCTTCCTGTCCCTTGCCATTTCAACACACCACCCTGCTCTCCCTTCCACATGTCCGTCCTTGGCCTTTTGCAATGTTCTAGTGAAGCCCAACGCAAACTGGAGGAACAGCATCTCATCTTCCGATTAGGAACTTTACAGCCTTCTGGACCGAACAATGAGTTCAACAACTTGAGAGCATGAACTCGCCCCTCTACCTTCACCCCATTTCCATTTATTTTATTTCATTTCTTCTTTTCATCTCGTCCATCCACCTTTATCACTTTTCATTCTTACTTCTATTTTTCCACTTCTGAAAACTCACTTTCCATCCTGTCTCCAAACCGCCCATTCCTGTAGGGCCAACTGCCAGATTTCTCAGAAAGTCCCTTAACAATCTGTACTTCTGTTCTGCCATTCATACATTCCGATCACTTAATGAACACTTTTATCACCTCTCTCAGCCTTCATCATCACCGTTTACACTTCCTTTGTCCAATTACTGCCCCCCCCCGTAATATAAATCTTGTCTGATTTTCTTTGCTTTCAACTCTGACGACTCGAAAAGTTGTCTCTGTTCTCTCTCCACAGATACTGTCAGACCTGCTGAGATTCCCCAGCATTTTCTGTTTTTGTTTCAGATTCTAGCATCTGCAGTACTTTGGTTTTATCTGTTTACAGTGATATTGGCTGAGGGAGGGACAGAGGTTGCCCAGGGCATCAATTCTTCATTTGACAGGGAACTTTTACATCAATCTGAGGAGGTAGATAGGGTCTCGAGTTAAGATCCCACTCAATGATGCAGCCTGCACTCAGTGTTAGAGTGAAGCCTAGATTAGATGCTCAACTCCACAGGCTGAAATTTACAGAGGTGGAACTGGGGCTATTTCTTGCACCCCTCCCTCCCCTTTACAAAACCAACCAATTTTAAAAGGCATTAAGAGACGGTCAGTGGTAAAACAAGCACAGACTGGGATATCCAGCATTCAGTGGGAGCAAGTCCCACCCTCGAGAGCTGACAGACGATCTGGTTGGCCAGAAGCCAGTAGTGGGCACTGCCAGGATTGCAGGCAGCCCCAGAAAGAAGAGTAATGAATCCCAGACTAAGTCCCAAGTCCCTGGTCTTTAGGGAGGGGAAGGGCTCGGACACCCAGGAAGGATGGGGGGAGAAGACAAGGGGGCTAGGGGGGATGAGCTTCAGAGGCCAGCTGGGAGGCACAAAGAAATGGGGGTATTGCCCCCGATGTGCAGAGGGGAACCCTGCAGGACATCCCCACCTTCTTCCCTGCCTTTTAGCCAGTTATCAATTGGCTTGTTAACAAGTTCAATTGGCTATTAGTGTTTTTTTAATTGGCAAGTGCACTGCTAATTTTGGCTCCTGCCCACTTCTTGTTTTCTGGAGTCTGAGTCACGCTTGGATAGGAAGGCGGTGGGCTAACCATTCCTCATATTTAATGTGACCCCCTCTTATGAGGTTTGAACCCACCATCTTCTGAATTAGAGATGCTATTGACTGCAAAACCAACTCTTGGGCACATTCAGCACACTTCAGGATGGTACACGTCCAGAGTCACCTTTCAAAGCTGGGCCTCAGAGACTAGACAATAGTGCTCATCGACTGTAGGCAGATACACTCTAATTCACTGGTCAGCTGTCTGTTTCTCCTCTTCCACACCCTCCCCTGCTCTTTCTAACTCATGCTCCATCTTCAACTGGACCACTCTCTTCAAATTCACATCCCTAGTTAATATACCCATGAATTTTGACAGTGCTCCCCTCCCCCGCTTCCCCACTTCATCCCACCACACCTCATTGAAACGGGATGCTCTGCCGCTGCTGTCACAGCTACTGCCTCTGACTCAGCGACCACTCTCACAATAAACTTTTAAGCTGCAGCAAGCCTTTAGGACCGGTCTCAGGACACAGGGCCCTCCCTGTTAATGAGTGAGGGTCTGACAGGAAACAGTAACCTTGCCGGGTGATGCCAATGAGCTGAACCCAGACATACAGCTGTGCTTGAGCAACCTACAGTCAACGAGGTTCTAACGCCGGGAGTCTTCAAACTGCAATTCTACCTGGGTCATTGGATCTGTAAAACCTTTTAATTAAATTGATCTTCATATTGTTGAATTCTGTTTGCTGCTAAATCGTCTGTGGCTATACGGCACTAACAAGCAAATCTAACAAACAAACGAATCGGGCATTGTCTGTGTGCATGATGTAAACAAGTTCATTTTGGGAGGAAAACTAATTTCACTTTTGCAACTACCTCAGATGTCTGAGGGGGAAAGATATATCAATTAAACAGCAGAAGCTGGGAAATCTTATGCATTCCTCTCATTAAATGGTCCTTGAGAATGACAATGTTTTTTCTGTGAATAATCTATGGTCGGCATCGTTAGACTTGGTTGTCCTTTCCCCTCCCTCCTGCCAGATATAAAACAGAGAAACTGATTGATTGAAAGATCCTTTATCCTGGTGCCTTTTATTACAAAGAGTTCAACAAGGTTTTGTTCATCGACTTCTGCCCATGACTGTTGGGTTCCTCACATTTTTAATTGGAATTAAGGGAAGACAGTGAAGTGAATACATTTGCTGTACAATCCTGAAAGTAGCCCTCACTGTGCAATAGAAAGCAGATGATTTCCCCCAGTCCCCTGGCCAACGTTTACCCTCACAGCCAGCACCACTAACAACAGATGATCTGGCCATTGTTGTTTGTGGGGCTTTGTGTATGTAAATTAGTATTTGACTGTCCTTGACCATCCCGGAAATTGCAGTTTATAACAATAATAGAGATGTTGTCCAATCTCAATAATCAAGATTTCTTAGTTAGTCTGCATCTGACCCAGAAATGCAACAAGGAAAACCCAGAATGTGGGAGTGTTGGGAACTGTTGTACCATACCACTTCTGAGACCATCTTGTATGTTGGTTACGACTGGCTAAGGAATGACTGCAGAGACATACAAATGTCTGAACAATAACTGGCTTATTGGGTGAACATAACTACATACAAGATGTGGGTTGGGATACTGCTCTGCGGAGGCAGACTGCCATTAGCAGGCTGTGGGATTTTCCAGTCCCGCCGCTCTCAATGGTGTTTCCTATTGTTCGCAGTCTCCGTCGTCGAGGAACCCATGGCAGGGGATCGCTGTCGGCAGGACCGGAAGATCCCACTAGCGGGAACAGCCGGAAAATCCTGCCCGAGGTGTTACCAAGTTTAATCATGAGCTGTCTCTTTCTCAACTGTCAGTCATGTGCCTCTCTCACACCATCATATGGGTGGTCCTCTTTCTCCAGTCGCACACATTAACCCTTTCAACCCTGAACTACCCTAATACTACAGGATCCATCACCTTTTTCCTCCCAAGCATGCAACACTTTAATGTCATGCCCCTAGTTGGCCATATATTGTATACCAGAAATCTTCTTTGCTGAAAGAAATCTATCTGATTTTCATTGTGATCACTAACTACTTTACCGTCTTTCAAAGAAGTTTGATCCATAGATCAAGATAGGAACAAGAGTGTTGACAAGCCGGTACTATGACTAAATTAGTTCATCGCTGCTCGGTATATTAAATCCATTTATACCTCTCGGTTTCATATCCCTTGAAACCCTTACCTATTCGATTGACCCCAGTAAGTGTAGCTCTTTCAGGGAGGGGAGTGCCAGATATTCACCAAAAATCTGAGGCTGGCACGATATCTCAATGAATTGAGTACTACTCTGAACTCTTTTAGATATTCAGATGTATGTTGCTGAGGTGAATTTTGAAATGTGAATGAGGCTGATGCTAACTCAGCCTGTGAGTCCTCAATTCTTTTATTCAGCTCTTGCCTTGCGCTGATCATAATGATGATCTCCCCTAGTCTGATTTGCAGTTATTTTAAGAGCCCCGTTGCTATGGCAAGTTCTGAAATGCACATTCACTGAATAAAAAAGTTAAGTGTGGGTCATCACTTTTCAGGTAAATTCTATCAATATTAATCTGTTTTCTTTCCCAAAATCAGCATTTCTGCATACAGTGATTTGCAGAACACACAAATGTTCATTGTTGTATTATAGATTGTGAATGTTTACGTGTCAAATTCAAAACATCCTTGTTATTTAGCTACAGATGCACTTCAGTGGCTGATAAACTAGACTCCCGCTGTATTGCACCAAGTGTATTAGACAGTGTGAACTGTTCCCTCTAGGATCATATGGAGTATGAATGAGAGGTCCTACATCATTAGGGGCTTGACAGATGTTTATTGTGGATGTGTCTGTTGCCATGAGACAGCAACATCCCTGGATTAAAAATGGAACCAGTATTTAATCTGCAAGTATCATTGGATGCAAAGTTGCTGCGATAATCTTTTTAAATGTTAACCACTCCATGCACTTGTATTATGCAGCCCGTCTCACACATTAATAAACATGCAGAATAGGCATTTTAATTGGCAAATTAATTTCAAAGTATATTTCATCAAGGTAAACATAGAAAATAGGAGTCGGCCATTCAGCCATGAGCCTACTCTGCTATTCATTATGATCATGACTGATCATCAGTAGCCTGATTCACCCCCCCTCCCCCTCCCCTACCTCCTTGGTTCCCTTTACCCAAGAGCTATATCTAACTTCTTCAAAACAAATGTTTAGACTTAAAAACTAAAAAATGCTGGAAAATCTCAAAGGTCTGACAACATCTGTGGAGAGAGAATAGAGCTAACATTTCGAGTATGGATGACCCTTCATCAATGTTTTGGCCTCAACTGCTTTCTGTGATAGCTAATTCCACAGGGTTGCCTCTCTCTGGGGTAAATAAATTTCTTCTCATCTCAGTCCTAAACGATTTACTCTTCATGCTCAGAAGTGACTCCTGGTTCATCACGTTCATCAAAGGACTTCATAGTTTCCTCTCTAGGCAGGGAGAAGCATTCATGTCCCCTATGCAAAATAATGACCCACCACCAACCACCCATGGACCTGTATGCCCCTATTGTCACTATTGTTAACTAACCCACTATACATTGTACAGAACTAATGGGCATGGAAGTGCCACAGCTTGGCATGGGCTCATGAGGGGCCATGGGGGTGGGTAGAGTGGCATAGATTAGCATTGGAGATATGAGGGGAGGTGGGTGGAGGGAGGGACTTATAGCTTGATATAGTGTGCATGAGAAGGACTTTTTGAACTTACCTTTCAGAAAATTCCTTTGTGCAGACACGGAGTGGTGGTAGCATAGTGGTCTTGTCGCTGGACTAATAATCCAGAGACCCAGGGTAATGCTTTGGGGACCAGGATTCAAATCGCACCATGGCAAATGGTGAAATTTAAATTCAAAATCTGGAATTAAAACCCCAATGAAACTATAGTCGATTGTTGTAAAAACCGATCTGGTTCACTAATGCTCTTCAGGGAGGGAAATCTGCCGCCCTTACCTGGTCTGGCCTACATGTGACTCCAGATCTACAGCTATGTGGGTGACTCTTAAATGCTCTCTGAAATGGCCTAGCAAACTACATAGTTCAGGGACAATTAGGGATGGGCAATAAATGCTGGCCCAACCAGCAACGCCCACATCCCATGGATGAATAAAAGACTATGCTTCACGACACCTCTAAGGGGATGTGAACCACAACAATTAAAAAGCTGGCCCAACTCGATGAACATTTCGAAGGACTGGGACATGCCTATCTCTCTGATGAAGCTGGCCAGGTCAGGACTATAGGATGCAGGCACACGAGCTAATTCAGCCCACACCCCGTTAAAAGGCCCTGGTGAAAATTGGAAATCCCGGTATTGGGGTTAGGAACGCCAGAATCGGAACCTGGTCGCCATTTTTAAGGAGCTCCCGAGTCATTCCGAATTGGTGAAAATCCAGGGAAAACTCACAAGCTTCAGAGATGAAAGTTCTACCACTGAGCCAAGACTGACAGTATGTTGGAGCGACTGGCTTACAAGAACCATCAGAGAGACAATGGGCTATAAATAGCCCTCGGCACCATGTAATGAATGCCATTGCAGTAACGTGATGGTCATTGTACTTTTTGTGAATGGCACACCAATTGAAGCAGCTTAGAACAGCAAAATTATATAATAGCAAAGTAATTACATTGCTGTTAAACAGCAAGCTGTTAGTATGGAGATATACTTAGGGGAAAATGTGAATTCGAGAAGAGACTACTAAACAAAACATCAATGGGACTAGCATTTGTAATTTTTCAATGCTATTAATTAAACCAAAATCATCTTTATCCTGAATGATTTGTTTGCAACAAAAATGAGCATAATAGCATATGGGAGGGAAAAACTAGCCTACGAAAATGCCCAGTCATAGCCATGAAGATATCAAATGCCAACATTGAAAGAAAGCAGGAATGAAAAGCAGGATTCCCAAACTGTTGTACAGGCCAGCATCAAATTAGACTTCAACTGAAGGCTAGTGTGGGTTAGTCAGTCACTTTTTTGTTTCCTCAACAAGGGAGAAGAGGTAGCATTTCGTGGCAGTGGTGAGCAGGGATAGACCAGTGACCTCTCAAAGCAGCCTGCAATTCTGTTAAGCCTCAGGTGTAAATGTGACTTCTTGGCTCTAACACATCAGACTGAATTGGCTGAAGATCTTCACGCTGGGTGAGGGGGGGACTGTATGAAGTCATCAATAAGTGCCCTGAATTTTCCAGGAAGGGCTTAGAAAAATAAGGGGAGGAAAGCTAAGATCTATGTCGACCCCAATGAAATACTTAAGTATTTTAGAGTGAGACTAGTTTCATACTCCCCTTTGGAAAAAGTAGAGTCAGACCTGGAATGCCTGGAAAAGCTGGGCATAATAAGGCTCATATGGTTCGCAGAGTGGGTTGCACCTGTTGTTCCTGTCCTTAAGCCGGATAAGTCGGTCTGATTTTGTGGAGACTATAAGCTCACTATCTATAGTGTTTCTAAACTTGACAGATACCCCATGCCCGGATTGAAGACCTGTACGCCAGGTTAACTGGGGGCCACGTATTTTTAAAGTTGGACATTCATATCTCCAATTTGAATTGGACAAGCCTCCCCGAAAGTACATGATAATTAATATGCGCAAAGCCCTGCCCTTTAGTGTCTCATCTGCATGTGCCATTTTTCAACGAGAGCATACTCCAAGGGTTACCTCAGGTAGCGGTGTACCTGGACAATGTCTTGGTCACAGGAACTTTGGAACACGAACACTTAGCAAACCTGGAAGAGGTCTTACAGCAATTCTCAGAGGTCAAGGTATGATTGAAAAGGGTAAATGTGTCTTCCATGCAAGTGCCATGACTTATTTGGGCTATCAGGTAGATGGTAAAGTCCTTCATCCAATGGAGGACAAGGTGGTACATTGCTAGAGCAGCCCTTGCAGCTTCTCCACTGTGCAAAGTCAGGTGCCTGCCAGTGTAATACCCCTTTAGGAGATACCAGGCTGCTTTCAATTCTCATTGGGAACAAGCAAAAGCCCCTCCCCATGATCCCAAACCAGGCTAGCAAATTATTTAATTCATGATTTGCACCGGCTTCCAGCTTTATTTGCAGTCATGTGTTTGCACACATACTCTGAGTGTGACATTCGTTCTGCACATGAAAACATGCTTGAGGCTATTTCCTCCTCATGACGAGGTAGACCTCACATTTCATGTTAAACTTTCGGTTACTTATGACACAGTGAGCAGTGAGGGCTGGAGGGCTGTTTGAGGGAGGATTGTCAAGCAAGACCTTATCCTCCGCCAATGACTACAACATGTGCACTTTCCAACAGGGATCATTGTGATGATAGTAGTTGCTATAGATATGTTTATTTTATGTTCAAGGGGACTGTTTTTAAAAGTTAGGTTTTTTTCGACAGGAAGTCAGCATGTCTGAAGGGAATTCAGCTTAGATGCTGGGAAAGCAGGATAATTACCCAATTAAACTACGTGGTGTTTACTAAGATAGAACTAATGGATTTTTGTTTACAAAAAAGGTTCACTGGTATTTTGAATAACGGAATGGAATGTGAGTTTTGGATTAGGTTGATTAACAGAGTCATGTGATAATATGGTTAATGGGAGGAGCTGGGTTTGTAGCAGAGAAACAGTTTTCAGTCTCTGGCTAGGGTTGCTTAAAGATTGAAGTCTGCAAGCTTCTCTGAAAACCAAAGCCTCTCTGAAAGCTTCAAGGCTGTTAACATAATTTATAGCAAGTATGTCTGGGTTTGCTAACTGTATTTAAAGTGCCATTTAAGTCTAAGAGGAATGTTGCTTACTTGGAACTGAAATCATGATAGGTTAGAAATTAGAGTTGTTTCCTTTCATTTTTTAACATATTGTTCAACTGTTAAAAGTTAAGCTGTTTCATTTTGTAAAGAGTTATATTTAAACTGTTATGAATAAAGTTTGTTTTGATAAAAGATCCCTAATTTGTTAGTAAAATTACTCCAGAAGCGAAGCATCCTTTCCTCATATGTATGCTGAAATTAAAAAATTGTTGGGTCCAGCCTGACTTCCTAATATACCTTGGGGTTCGGGTTCAATACACTAACATCATTAAACAGCGGATTGGTACAAGAACCTGGACTGATTTTATTTTTCATCTTTCAAGGTTTAAAAAATAGAAGTAAAGTTATTAGTTTCCTTAAAGTATAAATGACAGAAGATATGTAATAAGTAATAAATTAACTTAGCAGTCAAAGGACATCCAGGAGCATCACACTTGGTGATTTAGGATCTTAATACATGGCAGTTATGATGCAGGATAGAATGGTAACAAAACAAATTGATATGAGGACCTCTAAATCTCCTCTCCTCAGACCCCCTCCAACCTCAAATCCAACAGATGTGAGGAGCTCATGAATTGCTGCTTCCCCCTTATCGACAGAGGCATCACTCCCCACCCCACCCCCACGGCCCTAACCCTGAATTAATATCCCTCTCTACTTTCTCTCATTTCCTCTCATGCCCTCCCTGAATTCATTGCCCGAAGACCCACTTGCTGTTCTCTTGCAGCCTTGCTCAGTGTTTCTCAGAGTATTTTGCCATGGACCGAGCTTTGGAACTCATGCCACGTTCACTCATTCGCCAGTATTTCCCCACATATAACACACATGGGCTTTGCATCCTGATTTGCGTTGGCAATATTAACAAAACCGTACCTTGAGAAATCATCTTTATGCTGATTTGTTCCCGATTTTAGTTTCTTCTTTGTAGGCTGTTCACTGGAGACCCTGGCGCTCTGTACAGGGCAAGCAGTAACACTGCTGTGTCCTGTCGTGGACTCTCCGGAGCAGCATTCTCCAGCAGGTTCCAATGTGAGATCCTGGTTAGTAGGTACACTGCCCATTAGTGTCTGGCCGTCTCTTGTAACAAAACAATCCCTGTCGACTGTCCTCTTGTCTTGATTGCAAATGGAAGAAGCTCGCCTCGAAGTGAATTTCTGCCAGAAGCACACGCATACGGGAAGCTTGGTGGTGGCTTTTGCTACCAAATAAACCTGTTGGACTTTAACCTGGTGTTGTTAAACTTCTAACTGCGAAATGTAGATGCAGGGAGTGTTGACCTGCTCACTGTTGCCTCTTATAGTCGGAGGTTCCAAGGGACTATAAATTAAGGCAGAGGTATTTGGCTGCATTTATAGTGTGTGCAGTTCTTGGCTCCTAACTAAGGTGATCTTTGGGGAACATCACGACCCTTTTAATACCTGCCTGCGATCCACCTGCGGGTCGCAACCCCCACTTTGAAAAAGCCTGATCTAGCTCATTCGGAATGCCTTTACCTTGTTCCACTCCTATCCACTCAATTGTTGCTGGAAATTATCCAGTAATGGTTTCTTGTCCGATCTCACAGGAGTCCTACTTCAGGAATTCCCCATGGATCCAGCTTTGGTGACTCCAATCCTCCTCTTCCTCAAATCCATGCTATCGTTAGCGACGTCACTCTGAAGCACAGGGTCGGCTTTCTGATGTCCACTGACAACACAAAGCTTTGGTGGGGCCAGACTGCTTGTTCAACTTGGATGAGCCACAATTTCCTCCACCTGTCAATGGGAAAACCAACGTCTTCATTTTTAGCCCCAGAGAAATTTAGAATTCTAGCCAGTAATTTCATCCCCTTTCCAATCTATTCCCTCCAACTCAACAGGACTGTTCTTAACTGTTCACTTACAAGCTGAGATTCTGACTCTCTGAACTCCAACACAAAATCTGTCTCCTCCTGCCTCTGCAACATTTTCCACTTCTACGTTAGCCCCATACATCAGCCGTGATTCTCCTATCCCGCTGCACTAATTTTTTAGTAAGAAGTCTCACAACACCAGGTTAAAGTCCAACAGGTTTATTTGGTAGCAAATACCATAAGCTTTCAGAGCGCTGCTCCTTCGTCAGATGGAGTGGAAATCTGCTCTCAAACAGCGCACAGAGACACAAAATCAAGTTACAGAATACTGATTAGAATGCGAATCCCAACAGCCAGCCAGGTCTTAAATGTACAGACAATGTGGGTGGAGGGAGCATTAAGCACAGGTTAAAGAGATGTGTATTGTCTCCAGACAGGACAGCCTGCAAGCCCAGGAGGCAAGCTGTGGGGGTTACTGATAATGTGACATAAATCCAACATCCCGGTTTAGGCTGTCCTCATGTGTGCGGAATTTGGCTATCAGTTTCTGCTCAGCGACTCTGCGCTGTCGTGTGTCGTGAAGGCCGCCTTGGAGAACGCTTACCTGAAGATCCGAGGCTGAATGCCCGTGACTGCTGAAGTGCTCCCCCATGGGAAGAGAACAGTCTTGCCTGGTGATTGTCGAGCGGTGTTCATTCATCCGTTGTCGTAGCGTCTGCATGGTTTCCCCAATGTACCATGCCTCGGGACATCCTTTCCTGCAGCGTATCAGGTAGACAACGTTGGTCGAGTTGCAAGAGTATGTACCGTGTACCTGGTAGATGGTGTTCTCACGTGAGATGATGGCATCCGTGTCGATGATCCGGCACGTCTTGCAGAGGTTGCTGTGGCAGGGTTGTGTGGTGTCGCGGTCACTGTTCTCCTGAAGGCTGGGTAGTTTGCTGCGGACAATGGTCTGTTTGAGGTTGTGCGGTTGTTTGAAGGCAAGAAGTGGGGTGTGGGGATGGCCTTGGCGAGATGTTCGTCTTCATCAGTGACATGTTGAAGGTCCGGAGGAGATGTCATAGCTTCTCCGCTCCGGGGAAGTACTGGACGACGAAGGGTACTCAGTCCACCGTGTCCCGTGTTTGTCTTCTGAGGAGGTCGGTGCGGTTTTTCGCTGTGGCGCGTCGGAACTGTTGATCGATGAGTCGAGCACCATATCCTGTTCTTATGAGGGCATCTTTCAGCGTCTGGAGGTGTCTGTTGCGATCCTCCTCATCCGAGCAGATCCTGTGTATTCGGAGGGCTTGTCCGTAGGGGATGGCATCTCCACATCATGACTAATTTTTTAGCACAGCGGGCTGGGAGATTGTCGCGTTGGCCAATTCGTTGGATTCACATGTGCATTCGTACCCCACTACCGTCTCCCAGCGCTGGATTTCTGGCGGCGTCAACTCCGCACCGGAAATCAGCGGGGAGGCACAAAGACCATTTAAATGGCCATTTGAATGTGATTTAAATACAATTAGCAGGCCCGGGACTGAAGTCTCCAGGCTCGCAAGCATCTTCCCCCCCCCCCCGCCACACCGGAGCGGTTCACTCCGGCGGGGTTTAGGGTAGCTCCCCACCAACCAGGAGCTAGCCTGATCCCGCTGGAGTGAAGGGGGAGCAATCGGGGCTCCCCAGCGGGTCGGGGGTTCCCTTATGGGCACTTTGCCCCTGGGGCAGTGCCAGCCTGTCCCCCTGGCACTGCCCAAGGGGTAAAGTGCCCATGCCCACAGGCATCTAGGGGAATCTAGGCACTGCCCATCGGGCATAGGGCAGTGCCAGCGGGTGGGGCATATAGGGTGGGCTTGTTAGTGGTCAGGGCCTAGGAGGCAATCAGTGGAGGTGGGGGAAGGAGGGAGGCCAACGATCGGGGGTGCTTGAGGGTTGTAGTCAGCCTGCTGGGAGGGTCGGAACTACGGGGGGGGGGGGGGGGCGTAACTGGGAGGGCTGGAGATCGGTGCGGGTTGGGAGGGGGGGATGTCAAGGCTGGGCCTGGGAATGGTCGGGGGGGCCAGCAGTCAGACCATTGGGGGAGAGTCGCAAAGCCGGCAATGTGGGATCGCAGGGCTGGCCAGCAATCGGGAGGCTTGCACATAGGCACTGATAGGTCGGCGCATGCACAGTAGCCCGCTCAGTGTGCTGATTTCAGCCTCCCGGGTGGGAATAGTTCCTTAGTTTTTAATGATATTCACGCTGGCGGCCTCTGTAGTGCACAGAGTGTGTGAGATTCTACTCTGAGCTCCCACTGAAAAAAACAACGTGAATGACTCCAGTGTTCACGCAAATTCAACACTTAGAATTGTTTTGGGAGAATTCCAGCCATCATCTCCAGATATGACTATTCCAAGTCTCTTCTCTGGCGTCAGTGAAGTTCAATTCATCCAAATTTCGACTTTCTGTATCCTGCTCTTGCTACAGATTTCCTTTCATTAATCACTCCTGTCCTTGAATGACGGGACATTAACTCCTGCTCCCACAGCAGCTCCAAACTAAAATTTTTATTTTGCGTTTCTGTATCTTTGTAATCTCCTTAAATCCTACAACTTGCTCACTCTCTGTTCCTCTTGTACAACCCACATTATCACACAATTTGCTGCTGTGCCTTACGTCATCTGGAATTTGCGCCCTAAATCTCTTCATCCGTCTCTCTTCCTTTAATATACTCCTTAAAACCCATCTCTTTTGGTCATCTCTTGCTTGTCCCGAAACCATGAATTCCTGCTCGAGATCAACGGACCTTTCTATTGTCCGCCCCTCGCCCGCTCCAATTCCCGTGGCAGGCGGGCCGGTAAAATTCCAGCCAATATCTTTCTCTGCTTTTTGATTACAGCACTGTGTAATCACCTTGGAACCACTTTCTCCATTAAAGCTGTGCACACGTGCTGTTTTTATTTGCTGGTCCCTTACTTATGTCCAAGCATTCCTGCCTTCACATAAAATCCTACAGTGCAGAAGGAGGCCATTAGGTCCATCGGGTCTGCATCGACCAGAATCCCACCCATGGCCTATCCCCATAATCCCATGCATTTACCTTAGCTAGTCCCCTGACACTAAGGGGCAATTTAGCATGGCCAATCCACCTAACCCACACATCTTTGGACTGTGGGAGGATACCGGACCACCCGGAGGAAACCCACGCAGACACGGGGAGAATGTGCAAACTCCACACAGATAGTGACTCAAGCCGGGTATTGAACCCAGGTCCCTGGCGCTGTGAGGCAGCAATGCTAACCACTGTGCCACCGTGCCGCCCATGCCGCCCACATGGAGTACCATTGTCCTGAACAAGGAAAATAAGCTCTGTGCTACATAAAAGGTCCAAACTGTTTTAATCTGATACATTTTCAGGATGTGTCACAATGAGACATAAGGGTTTGTGCTTTTGAATTAACACCTTGTATTCAGAAATCAGATTTACTGCAAACACGCACAGCAGGTTGATTAACATATGTGATAAACTGGGGTCTGTGGTGGGACCCTTCATCAGAACACGAGTCTTGATGCAAATTGGATTTTGATGCCTGCTTTTCCTTTTTATCTTTAATAAGCATGTATTCGGCCCTGACTGCACAATGCCCACTTGTTCGGAACAAAGCTTTTTTTTTGTTTCAGAAACTACCCAGTTACGAGACATGCTAATTGTCTGAATTCAGTTGTATTGAAATCAGTCACGCACCAAATCTTCCTTGAAATTTGACTGTAGACTGCAATGTAATATTATAAAGCAGAGCAATGTCTGATAGTTGTGCGCGAATGTCATATACTCCTACTAGAATGGCAACTGGGGAATTTAAATACAGTTAACCAAATAATAACCATCTAGTCTCAGTAATGATGTCCATGCAGCTACTGGATTGTTCTAAAAATCCATCAGGTTCACTGTGCTTGAGGGAAGGACCTGCCGTCCTTACCCAGTCTGGCCTACATGACTCCAGACCCACTGAAATGGCTTAGCAAGCCATTCGGTTGTCATGAAGGTTCTCATCAACACCACCTCAATGCCAATAAGCGATGGGGCAATAAATGTTGGCTTTGCAACATTCAAAGCCCTCCTTCTCCTCCTTCAGGTAAGATTGGCAACCATGGACTTCCATTGGATTGGGCCATCATTACGATTGGCAACATTGCTTTCCCATTGCCTTCCTTAGCATGGCTGACCAGGAAACTCTCCCACTCTCACCACCTGCTGTCAGGTGTATTAGAAGGATTTACAGACTCATAATTGATATGGTTGGCAACATTACCAACTTATCTTCCACAGTCAACAACCTGTCCTGGTCCCCCCATGCTGACACTATAGTTAAGGAAGCCCATCAACGCCTCTACTTTCTCAGAAGACTAAGGAAATTTGGCACGTCAGCTACAACTCTCATCAACTTTTACAGATGCAGCATAGAAAGCATTCTTTCCAGTTGTATCACAGCTTGGTATGGCTCCTGCGTTGCCCAAGACACAAGAAACTACAAAAGATTGTGAATGTAGCCCAATCCATCATGCAAACCAGCCTCCCATCAATTGACTCTGTCTACACTTCCTGTTCCTCGGCAAAGCAGCCAGCATAAATAAGGACCCCATGCACCCCGGACATTCTCTCTTCCACCTTCTTCCATCGGGAAAAAGATACAAAAGTCTGAGGTCACGTACCAACTGACTCAAGAACAGCTTCTTCCCTGCTGCCATCAGATATTTGAATGGGCCTACCTTGCATTAAGTTGATCTTTCTCTACACCCTAGCTATGACCGTAACACTACATTCTTTACTCTCTCGTTTCCTTCTCTATGAACGATATGCTTTGTCTGCATAGCGCGCAAGAAGCAACATTTTTCACTGTATGATAATATATGTGACAATGATAACTCAAATCAAATAAAAGCCATCAAGCCCTGAAGCGGGATTTGAAACCAGAGCTTCTGGCTTAGGGGTAGTGGCGCTACCTACTGCGCCAAAAGAGCTCCTACCTGCAGCCCACGAATGAATAAAAATAGACTGATGTTAGCTGTGATTTCATGGGTTAGTAAATCCAAGTCGTGCATTACATGGAGATACAAGTTTGTCACTTGAAGCACTGGTAAGTCAAAAGGAGATTGAGGTGTCAGCTGATTCATTCTTTCCACCTGTGACTATGTAGAAATAATACTTTCTTCCCCTAAGGCACAACCTCTATTTTATAATTTAGAACTCTTATTATTCCAGTGACTCCATAAAATCAATTCCATACTCCAAAAATCAATTACAAAAGTAATCTTAAATTTGGAGGCAATGGGAGGCCTGTACAGCTACATGCATCATAAACTGCTACTAAAATAGAAAAGCACTTTAATTAACAGCATCCCAGTGAGTCAGTTAATGGATACAGCTCCCGCTGAAAGTCGGAACTGTTGTTTTAACCATGATGAAATATATATATTACATTATAACATGTGCATTCTCTATCCACCTGGCTGGTTATTTTAACAGCTAAAAGGCTAATGGAGAATTGTTGCAGTTTCAAAAGTCAAACAATCAGCAGATTGAGAGAAATTACCATTTACACCTGTGCTTTTAAGAGCTTGCATTATGGGATGCTGGAACTCGAACTTCTTGCAGTTGATTTGTGACTTTCTTTTGACCTTGACCAGGAGGAGACATCCTCCTGCCTTCCAGCTTTCATTGTTATATTGAAGAGCACTAATGATGGGCACACGGTATTTCACTACCATTGCCAAATTGACATTGAGATCATTGCAAGGTGCTCTGTATCCTGCAAATTGAGGCAAACTCCAGAATACCTCCATAAATAAGCACCAAAGCTGCTGATATAAATTGTACCTTGCTGTCTTCAGATTTGGCTTGTGCTCCCTCAAGCGTTTCCATCCAGCTTTTCAGTATTTCAACACACATAAGCTGGAGATTGACTTTCCTCTCATTAATGGGGCATGGTTCTCAGAAAGAATGAGGGGACAGGTTTGTGCTTGTACTTTTGATTCTAATGTTGGGTACGGTACTCTGAATCAGGCTCTCGCATGCACACACAGATCTGAGGAACGAGTCATAGAGCTGCATTAACATTTACCATAGAGCAATTCACAATCTTTGTTGCTAAGAGCAAAGATAATGGGGCTGTGAGGAAAATAATACTAAGATAAGCATGTGGAAATGTGAACAGGACAATGAAACAGTCCAGTAAGAACAAAAATAAGCTGTTGTAATTATTATTAGCTCTCAGGAAAGCATCAATTTCATGTGTTTCATTGCTTTTGTATTCCCAGGTGTCTCATGAATTTGCCATTAACTTCAATCCTACAAACCCCTTTTGTACAGGTTAGTAGTGTATTCTGGTGAAAGTTCCTATAACTCTTTCCATCTGTCTCCACTCGCTACGATTCTCCAAGTCAGGCATCCTTGTATTTTGTGTCCTTTTCAGCTAGTTGTGGTTGGATTTTTCCAGCTCCCGGTTATGAACAGTAATCAGTACGATGACACAGCCTACTTAATTCCTCTCAATTGCGCTGGTTACTGCTAATGTTATTCTCTGAGTGCATTGCTCTTGTGAAATGATGCTCGGGATCATGTGACTTTGCTATACAACGAGAATGCCTATGAATTGCTATAACTTATATCAGAAAATAATGGTTTAATAATCCTGGCAAACTGCTCCCACTTTAGAAAGTTGTTCATATTATTGCTGCTCAAATATTTAGTGCTTAGCTTTAAACCATGAAGCATTGATCCAAAACAAAGCCTCTATAACAAAATGGAAAAGGAAACATTTCTGTTTTCATCGATAAAATGTTTCAATTTCTGTTTCCCTTCCCCTTCTATTTCCATTTCCATCTTTCAATTGCCAGTGAGATGTGTTGGTGGCGATTCTCCCCCAAAAATTGTGTGTCGAATTCACGTAAAAACTGGAATAAATCCCACTGGTTTTTTAGGTGGGAGTTTCAAAATGAATCTCCTGCACTCTGTGTACTGCAGAGTGCCTCAGCGTGAATCACACGGAAAATCAAGGGGCGGGGCCTATTCCCACTGGAGAGGCCAGCAGCATAGCGCTGAGCGGGGCCACTGCGCATGCATTGATCTGTCAGCGCCAAGATTAGCGCATACACAGTAGCCCCGCACTGCCTGCCTACCGATCGCTGGCCAGCTCGATTGCTGGCCAGCCCCATTACCTCTGGATGTGTGTGGGCCAGCCTTGACTCTCCTTAGTCTCCTCCCCCCAGATTTGTCCCAATCTCCTTCCCCCCCCCCCCCCCCCCCCCCCCCCCCGCCCCTGGTAAGTCAAACCCCCACCCCGCTGGCCTCCCTCCTTCTGTCACGCAGCCAGTCTTCAAAATGGCATTGGGATCCCCCACCCCCACCAATCTCCCCCCCAGAGGTCCCGCCCCCTATAGGCCCTGCCTCCTTGGCACTGCCCGATGCCCTGTGAGCATTGCCAAGGTGCCCCCTGGACATTGCCACTTTGACTCTCCCTTGCCCCCGACCTCCTGGGGGGCCTCGATGGCCCCCCCTTCACTCCAGCAGGGTCGGGCCACCAGCTCCCTGCAAGTGAAGAGCTGTTGTTAACCCCACTGGAGTGAAACACTCCTGGCGGGGGCGGGTGGTGGAGGGGGGGGGTGGGGTTGATTTCTGGCGCCAAGCTGATGGCACCAGAAATCCAGCGCATGGAGACTCGCAGAGGCTTTGGCGCCCAGCGGAAAGCCCGCTAAATTGCCTCTGCTGAGCTGCTAAAGCAGGGCAGTGGGTTGAGAGAATTACCCCCGTTTTGTTTCCTGTAACTCTGAACTTGGAGAAAACAGCAACAATTGAATTTTGTACTCATTCAGAATATTTTAAACTATGTTCATCAGAGATGCACTTAATAAGAGGAGTATTTTTATTGTAATTGAGAGTTGGCACGATGACTCAGGAATTTGTTGCTCCATTGAACTGTCATGGATTTGAAAATTTCTTTAGGTTCTGTAGAACCATCTGCTTTGTCAGGAGCTGTGATCAACAAGAATCCTGTGGCATTTCCTTCTATGGGTGGGCTATGATTCTGTGAGAAATGCTTAATCTTTCCACATGAATTAGGAGCAGGAGTAGTTCACTTAAAGTTTATTTATTAGTGTCACAAGTAGGTTTATATTAACACTGCAATGAAGTTACTGTGAAAACCCCCTTGTCGCCACACTCCAGCGCCTGTTCGGGTACACTGAGGGAGAATTTAGTATAGCTAATGCACCTAACCAGCACGTCTTTCAGGCTGTGGGAGGAAACTGGAGCACCTGGAGGAAACCCATGCAGACATGGGGAGAACATAGAAACTCCGCACAGACAGTGGCCCAAGCCGGGGATCAAACCTGGGTCCCTGGCACTGTGAGGCAGCAGTGCTCACCACTTGGCCCCTCGAGCGTGCTCTGACATTCAATAAGATCATGGCTGATCTGATTATAACCTCAACCACACATTCCTGCCAACCCCCCCGATAAGCTTTTCACCCCCTTGTTAATCAGGAATCTATCTAGCTCTGCCTTAAAAATATTCAAAGATTGTACTTCCGCTGCCTTTTGCCTTTCATTAGTCACCTTTTTCAAGACCTTAGGATGAGGTCCATCCGGACGGGGCGATTTGTCAGCCTGCAGCTACATCAATTTGCTCAGTACCACCTCCCTGGTGATTGTAATTTTCCTGAGTTCCTCCTTCCTTTCCATTTCCTAATTTACAACTATCTCTGGGATGTTACGTGTGTCCTCTATAGTGAAGACAGATTCTTCCACCATAGCCCTATTTTCCATTATCAATTCCCCAGACACACTTTCTGTAGGAGCAACACTCATTTTGTTAACTCTTTTCATATTTAATTATCTATAGAAACTCTTGTTGTCCACCTTTATATTCGCTGGTCAATGTCAAAAGAGTATTAGCCTGCTTTCTCTCGTACTCTAGCTTTTCCTCCCTTACCAATCTTTTCGTCATTCTTTGATGTTCTTTATATTCTTTCCAATCTTCTGACAGGCCACATGTCTTTGTGCAAATATATGCTTTTTCTTTAAGTTAAACACTGTCTTTAACTTTTTTAGTGAAACACGGATGATGGGCCATCCCCGGGATTTTTTTCTTTCTCATTGGAATGTGTCTATTCTATGTTTTCTGAAATATCCCTTTAAATATTTTCCATGTTCACACAGTGGGAAATTTCATGACTTGTTTATAGTTCATCCTCTAACGATTTGATGAATTATTGCAGCTTTAGTTGGACATTAAACCCTTATGCTTAACAGTGATTTGGAAAAATGTTTTGTACATTGTCATCTACACCCCATAGACCCTGAAATCAGAGTATGTGAAGACATCTCGCTTCCACCGAAATATTGTATCCTGTCCAAACTTAGGTTAGAGTGCTTCCAATATTTATTGAAAAGCTATATTAAAAGAAAATATACTTCAGTCTGAGACAATGATTTGAACTGATTATGTAAATTGCATTGGAGTCATCATATGACATCCTTTATTGTTAATAGGATTTAAGCCAATTGGTGAAGCCGACACAGCTTTTCTTTATTGAGTGAGTTTATAGACTTGTTGAGTCTCACAGCCCTCCTCTGATGGAGTGTCATCCAGACTCGAAACATTGGCTCTATTCTCTACCCACAGATGCTGTCAGACATGCTGAGATTTTCCAGCATTTTCTGTTTTTGTTTCCTACATAAAGGACATTTTGAAGTACTTGGGTTTTTAGGATAAACTGACAGCTAAACGGTCACTTTTCACTCTTGTCAGTGTTTGATTTGCAGATTTTTCTTCATTTAATTTTAAATCCTCAAACCCTTCTGGCAGGATTTTAACTTGCATTTTCTGGATTTTCACATTACTGCTCCAGTAAGACCAGCACAGTGTCCCTCAAATGCTACCTTTAACTGGGCTGTCCTAAAATAGGATCAATTTATAAAAGAATTTGTATAAAAACTACATGTCTGTGAGTTAATGTGGACATGTCTGGTACAAGCCCTTTTCTGACTGGATTAGACTCTAATCTCATGTTTCCTCTTGCTGTAGGTGTAGAAGGCATCGTGCAAGCGTATACAGCCTGTCTACCCCACATTCGATTTTATGGACCCACCAACTTTTCGCCAATAATAAATCACGTGGCGCGGTTTGCCAGCCAAGCCATCCAGCAGGAAGTAGCAGCGGTGAGTGCAAGGAAATAGGGACAGTCTGTCATATGCTTGAGCATAAGTGTTCTGTGACTGTGTAAAGTTAACGCAAACCCATGATTGCTCCATATGTAGCAAGAAAGTATCTAGGTAGTCTCAATAGCTGGAGTTTAGGGTATGGTAGGCTCCATTATAAACCTGACACTGGAGGCATGATCATGCCACATTCCCACTGCAGCGAAGTCGGAGAATTCGGCGGCCAGCCAAATCCCCATTCACTGCAGCGGGATGGGAAAATCTCGCTGGCATGAATGCTGGTAAGATTCTGGCCTGGATGTCTGGCATGATGTGGAGATGCCGGCGTTGGACTGGGGTAAACACAGTAAGAAGTCTAACAACACCAGGTTAAAGTCCAACAGGTTTATTTGGTAGCAAAAGCCACTAGCTTTCGGAGCGCTCCTCCTGACGAAGGAGCAGCGAGCGCTCCGAAAGCTAGTGGCTTTTGCTACCAAATAAACCTGTTGGACTTTAACCTGGTGTTGTGAGACTTCTTACTGGATGTCTGGGACAGCTTTGCTGCTGCAATCGGGAGGGGATGCAAAGGATTATTTTCAGTCTCAACGGGTGTGGGCTGAAAATGACCAGGAAGAAAAGGAATTTCCTTCTGTCAGAGATCTAATAATTGAAGCAGTAATTTATCGGTTGACAGTTAGCAGTTGCTTCTTTTCGTGTATTTGTTCAGAGAAAGGAAATTGTGAAGAGAGGGCAGACATGGAGCCCCATGTTTAACATTGGAGTTCCTGTTCCACAGGAACTGTTATTTTCCCAGGAATAGCTGCCTCCAGTACACAGAAGCTCGCAATTTCTACCCAGTGTTGACTGCATGACCTAGTCTGGAACATTAGCAGCTTAGCTCCAGCGCACACGATCCAGATAGGAATTCAAACTGTAGACCATGTGGAAAATTGCTTCATGCCCAGAAACCTTTGCATTTCACAATAATTAGGGGGTGTTCAAGAGACACGAGCAGTTAGTCAAATGGATAATGATGCAAATACCTTTTAACTATTTTTGAAATTCTGGGTTGGCCAGAGGGGATGAACATCGTTTTTTCCAGTCCTTTGCATTCCAATGTTCCTGATGAATTTTAGGAGTGCTTCAAACCCTTTCAAACATCTGCGGTGTTTTAAATTTGCAGCTTTAAAACAATAAAGATTATAGAACATAGACATAGAACATAGAACAGTACAGCACAGAACAGGCCCTTCGGCCCACGATGTTGTGCCGACCTTCATCTGAAACCAAGATCAAGCTATCCCACTCCCTACCATCCTGGTGTGCTCCATGTGCCTATCCAATAACCGCTTAAATGCTCCTAAAGTGTCTGACTCCACTATCACTGCAGGCAGTCCATTCCACACCCCAACCACTCTCTGCGTGAAGAACCTACCTCTGATATCCTTCCTATATCTCCCACCATGAACCCTATAGTTATGCCCCCTTGTAATAGCTCCATCCACCCGAGGAAATAGTCTTTGAACGTTCACTCGATCTATCCCCTTCATCATTTTATAAACCTCTATTAAGTCTCCCCTCAATCTCCTCCGCTCCAGAGAGAACAGCCCCAGCTCCCTCAACCTTTCCTCATAAGACCGACACTCCAAACCAGGCAGCATCCTGGTAAATCTCCTCTGCACTCTTTCCAGCGCTTCCACATCCTTCTTATAGTGAGGTGACCAGAACTGCACGCAATATTCCAAATGCGGTCTCACCAAGGTCCTGTACAGTTGCAGCATAACCCCACGGCTCTTAAACTCCAACCCCCTGTTAATAAAAGCTAACACACTATATACCTTCTTCACAGCTCTATCCACTTGAGTGGCAACCTTTAGAGATCTGTGGATATGGACCCCAAGATCTCTCTGTTCCTCCACAGTCTTCAGAACCCTACCTTTGACCCTGTAATCCACATTTAAATTTGTCCTACCAAAATGAATCACCTCACATTTATCAGGGTTAAACTCCATTTGCCATTTTTCAGCCCAGCTTTGCATCCTATCTATGTCTCTTTGCAGCCTACAACACCCCTCCACCTCATCCACTACTCCACCAATCTTGGTGTCATCAGCAAATTTACTGATCCACCCTTCAGCCCCCTCCTCTAAGTCATTAATAAAAATCACAAAGAGCAGAGGACCAAGCACCGATCCCTGCGGCACTCCGCTAGCAACCTGCCTCCAGTCCGAAAATTTTCCATCCACCACCACCCTCTGTCTTCGATCAGATAGCCAGTTACCTATCCAATCGGCCAACTTTCCCTCTATCCCACACCTCCTTACTTTCATCATAAGCCGACCATGGGGGACCTTATCAAACACCTTACTAAAATCCATGTATATGACATCAACCGCCCTACCTTCATCAACACACCTAGTTACCTCCTCAAAAAATTCTATCAAATTTGTGAGGCACGATTTGCCCTTCACAGATTCATCAATGGTTTTTCAATTGAGAGATCTCCCACCCTCACCACGCCGGCTCCATCTTACCAAGTCCCTGCCCAATAAAGATTTGCAAAAGATGGGTTAGTGTGGGGTTGAGAGGAGGTGGAAATGTGATCAAGCTGATCAGATCTGGCCTGTATATGACTCCAGTCCCACACTGACATACTTCATAGTGACGTGGCCAGTTTTATCGAACAGTTACAGTGCTTCACAAAGGGAGACAAACTTTCTCAGGGCAACTAGGGGTGGACAATAAACGCTAACCTTGCCAGTGATGGAGAATTATTTTTTTATTCTAAGTACACAAACCTCAAGAAGAAATGTGTGAGCTAATTGCAGAGATGTATATTTCGTATTGCTATTTTGTTCTGTGCAGAAGATATTTGTGTCTCTAACTTAGCTGGAATTTTGAATTCTTTCTGTTTTAAGTATGTCTTACCTTCTTGAAATATCTAGAACAAACGCAGCTCCCTTTTCTCAGATTTGCTAATGCATTCTGAAGTGACACTGTACTGCTGAATTCACCTTTAGCAGTGACTGTACTTTCGGCAGTGACTGTACTTTCGGCAGTGACTGTACTTGTGTGATTGATGCTCCATTAGTGCGACTGGAAGCTGAGAGATAATATAGTGACGCAATTTCTATTTCTTATCAGATAAGGATATAGCTGCCCTAGAAATTAAATGTGTGCCAACTTCACTCACACTAATAGGCAGCAGTAGTTCTACACAGTGCTAACCCATTCTGAATCTGCTTGCCCTATAGTACCTTCAACAGGTCCTTTAGCGCAACATACCACACTGATATCAATCACTCCCATTCAAAAACTGGGCAGGTGATTTTATGCCCATGTCTGATGCGAGTGTAAACAGCGATGCGGGCACAAAGTCCCCTGAGAGTCGGGAAACAAGATTCTCGTCAAGATCTCATTTCCCGATATTCCCGGCACCTTGCTGACGACGTAATGAGGTTTCTGTCCACAAAAGGCGGGAACTTCATTTAAATACATTTGACTACATTTTGATATTATTAACGGGCCATCCTGCCACGTGATTTTCCCCCTCACTAAATATTCAAACCTCACCAACGTGACATCACATCAGCGTGTTTTATAACAGATGTTTAAAGACGGGATTCAGTCAAAGGGATCGTACTGGGACTCCAAGGTAAGTATAGCCTCCTGTGGGCAGAGGGATATGCCAGGCAATGACCTGGCACTGCCCTGACATAGGCTGGCACTGCTCCCAGAACAGGTTGTCACTGCCCCCTGGCAGAGGTTGGCACTGCCAACCGGTGCTGGGGCAGTGCCAGGGCAGGCCCTCTGGGGAGCCCCATTGGGAAAGTTCCCTTATGTGTGATGGGGGTTGGGGAGGGCTGATGCTGAGAAAGTCAGGGGGGACTTGGCTGTAAAGGGGGACTGGGCTTTGCAGGTTAGTGTGCCTGCGATGCTGCCACAGTGGAGGGCTGAAAAAGCCCCCAATACCACCATACTAGGGGAGAGGGGGCAGAGGTGGTTCACCCCGATGCTTGTGGGTGGGGTGGGGTGGGCGGGGGCACCTTGATGCTTGTGGTGGGGGGGGCGCTCCATGTCAATGGGGGTTGGCAGGGAGTTTAGTCTCAGCACTGATTGGGTCACCCTTTAAAGATGGCGCTCCGATCTCTGCCAGCTCTATCAGGCCCGCACCACCAGAGTGATAATGTAAATCTACACCCCCAGATTCTTTTTGCTCAGCATGGCTGAAACTCTGGTCTGAAAAATTGGCTGTGCGTCTGGCGAGATAGTTTTCAGTCAGCGCCTGACACTGAGAAATTGTGAGAAAACTCCGCCCAGGATTTTATTTAACCTTGGTAAACTCTGACATTCCTATCATCACCCTGTTGGTGTTTGGCATGCGTGTGTAAGTGTCTGTATTATATGGAAAACTGATCTTCCAATCAGTGATAAAGCAAAGGTGTTCACTGCTGACCTCACGGAATCTAACGATCTCTGCGGCACTGCTTTCCCCTTTCCCCAGTGACAGCTTAAATCTGCCACCAAATCGAGGGGATCACCAGTCGTGCAGCAACGGTGATGTCAGCAAGGAAAATAAGCAACCAATCACATTAATGTATTCACACAGACAGCAATCCCAAAATTTAAAAACATTTTGTCATTCACTTTTTGATTTAGGTTTTCGGAGAGAAAATTTAATGATCATGATTGGGCTAAGATAGAAGCTAGAATATCTATATAAACAACTTTTAAAATGATTTCTTTAAAATTACATTTTTTTCTTGTGATGGAGAAATTTCCACAAATATGACATTAGCTTTGCAGACCTGGGAGGATGTTCAGCAGTAATTATGCGGTTAGCACTCCATTCAACAAGATGTAACTGTTTCAACGGTTTTTCTGGTGAGACAATGGAACTTCTCATCGATTCAATTCATTTCCATTGATTACAGTCTGGGAGGTGGGATAGGATTGGTCTTTAACAGCACCCCATCCAGAGAAGTCTGAAATTACTGACAGCAATTTCTGTATTTACGCATTATTCTGTGTACGCGCAGACTCCTGAAATTACTGCCCGTTTCAGTGGAGTAATTGGAGCATAAGGGTCTAGCGTATAAAGAGTTAACGTGGGACTAAGTACAGTACCGCCCACGCAGTCATGTAAAAGTACACATGACCTGCACCTACAGGTCCTTGTGGTGTTGAACATCACCATGCATCGAAGCAAGCATGGAGATAGCTCCGAGCTTGGACCATTACCGTACTTGGAGTATTGTGTGCAGTTTTGGTCTCCTTATCTAAGAAAGGATATACCAACCATAGGGGGAGTGCAGCAAAGGTTCATCAGACTGATTCCTGTGATGGCAGGATTAAACATAGAAACACAGAAGTTAGAAGCAGGTGTAGGCTGTTCAGCCCTTCAAGACTGCTCCGCCACTCATTTTGATCATGGCTGATCATCAAATTCAACATCCCGATCGCTCCTTCCCCCATATCCCTAGATCCCTTTAGCCCCTCAAGCTATATCTAATTTCTTCTTGAAATCAAACATTTTGGCCTCAGCTGCATTCTGTGGTAGTGAATTCCACACAGTCACCACCCTCTGGATGAAGAAATTTCTCCTCAACTCAGTTCTGAAAGGTTTACCCCTTACCCTCAAACTATGACCCCTAATTCTGGACTCCCCCACCACTGGGAACATTCTTCCTGAATCTAACCCTGTTAGAATTTTATGAGTTTCTATGAGATCCCCTCTCACTCTTCTAAACTCCAATGAATATAATCCTAACCGACTTAGTCTCTCCTCATATGGCAGACATGCTATCCCAGGAATCAGCCTGGAAAACCTTTGCTGTACTCCCTCTGTAGCAAGGACACCCTTCCTCACATAAGGATACCAAAACTGCAGACAATACTCCAGATGTGACCTCACCAATTGCAGCAAAACATCCCTAACCCTATACTCAAATCCTCTCGCTATGAAGGCCAACATATCATTTGTCTTCTTTACTGCCTGCTGTACCTGCGCGCTTACTTTCAGCGACTGATGCATGAGGACTTCAAGGTCTTGTTGAGTATCCAACTCTCTCAATT
The DNA here is from genome assembly GCF_964213995.1 of Mustelus asterias. Lineage (NCBI taxonomy): Eukaryota > Metazoa > Chordata > Chondrichthyes > Carcharhiniformes > Triakidae > Mustelus > Mustelus asterias. Next base: position 51,946,050 of record NC_135804.1, on the reverse strand, counting down.
TACACCCATTCAAGTAATAATCTGTCTTCCTATTATTGCTGCCAAAGTGGATAACCTCACATTTATCCACATTATACTGTATCTGCAGATACCCACACATTTAGCCTGTCCAAATTATGCTGAAGTAAGTCTGCATCCTCCTCACATCTCACCCTCCCACCCAAATTTGGAGATAATACATTCAGTTCCCGCTTCCAAATCATTAATATATAATGTGAACAGTTGGAGTCCTAGTACAGATCCCTGTGGAACCCTCTACCGCCCGACCCCCTGGGGGGCCCCGATTGCCCCCCTTCACTCCAGGGTCTCCCACTAGTTCCCCGCAAATGGGGAGCTACTCTAAACTACGCCAGAGTGAAATATTCCTGGTGGGATGGGAGATGCTATCGGGCCCAGAGAATTCTGTGCCGGGCACGATAATCACATTTAAAATACGTTAAAAATAGATTTAAATGATTTACCTTGTCTTCCCGCCAGTTTCCAGCGCAGTCCCGACTGCACCTGCTCTCCGGCTGTGAGAGACATGCATGCGTCGGAACACATGCGTGAATCCCGCAAAACGGCCAAAAAACTTGCGCATCAGGATGGGAGAATCAGACCCATAGTTTCTAGCAGTTAATAAATAATTACTGTTGCTCTGCCTAAGACTTAAATACCTTAATAAGACCTACTGAACTATACCCAACACTTTACAGCAGGAATGATGACAAATACTGACAATTTCATCATCCTCCCCACAAAATCTGTGCCAATATTTAATTTATATAGAGTGACCTGAAATCTAAACTTCCCAGTAGAGGTGTGACGAATGCAGGAATCTGTATGTTTTTTCCAATTTGATTTTGTGCTGTGCATGAAGACTGTGAAAGCAATATCCTTTACATTAATAGCTAACACTGATTTCATGTGGAAATCTATATTGGGTAGCTATGGAACTCCACAATTGAAATAACCAGGAAGGAGATTAAAACAAACCCGGAGTAAACACAGAAGATGGGAAAAATGATCAGCAGTTTGATCAGTATCGTAAAGAGAAGGAAAACCAAAGAGCCGTAATCGAAATGAAATCCAGCTGATCCTGAATATATCTAATAAAGGTTACCAGTGTTTGACAGACATGCCAGAATTCAGTGCATTCAACCTGTCACTTGTTACTGTCTTAAACAGCCATGCTGAAGTGAAGGGTATGTTATGTGGCCTTTGTGTTAATGAAAGGCTGCTAAACTTTAGTCATAGAAATTAGGAGCAAAGGCAGGCCATTCGGCCACTTAGTCCAGCAAAGAGTCAGTGTAAAGAGTTAAAGGCCACAAAGCAGTATCAGAAGGTAACTTTAAGTGAAATGTTCCTCTTTTCCTGAACAAAATGAACAAAAGCAACAGTATGTGAGACTGACCGATTCCATCATGTGATTAATCTGTACTCATGTGGACAAGAATTGTCATGTCACATCTGGTTGGTTCACAGTTCAATGGAGCTGCCTACAGGAACTCCGATTATCTGGCACACAGCAAACTGCCTTATTGCTAACTCACTCATATCATACTTCAGAATTCCATTAATGAATGCAATTTTCTGGCAGTTATAAACATATGGACAAAACAAGTGTTTGACAACCTCCGGGGGCTAAGTTGGATTTCCCTGGAAATGGGTGTGGGAATCGTGATGTGCGATTAACCCAGGCCCGTTGATTATAATGTAGGCAGCATGCCAACCTTGTACTGCCTACTCATTAGAATGATTGCTGCAAGCAGCCATTGTCAACCATGCAGTTAATTAGCTATGCACCATAGCAGGGGGCAACAACAGTAAGAGCTGCCCTGCACTGCTTAATGCTGGTCTGCACCTCTCAAAGAGTAGCTGTATTGATGCTGGCACAGGCAGCCATGCAGGAAGCGAATCAACATGGGAGTGCCGGCCCTCAGGTTTGCGGACACTACACTGGATGCCTTAGTGGAGGAGGTGGGGGAGGTAGCAGAAATGTCCTGTATCCATAGGAGTCCAGGAGACCCTCTGGGTATGCAGTCAAAAGGCAGCAGGAACAGTCAACCAAGGAGGTCAATGCCAGAAATCAAGCCTCAAATCCGGGTGCAGTGTGGCAAGAAATTTAATAGCCTCACACAAGTTGTCAATGTCGGTAAGTGCATCATCAAATAACATATCCTACATCCAGCAATAACAGCAGCCAGCAGCACTAACCTCACCATACCCCTGCCTCACTCACCCACCAACAACCTTTATCAGTCAGAACTCATTCCTGACATCCACAGCACACTTAACACTGCTATAGCTCTCACACTCGCATCTCACAACTTACAGACACAAGACTTTGATGGGCAGCTTGCAGGAGAACACTATGTACAGCAAAAAGCTTGTTGCCCGCCATCCGTCTCAATCTGACTCCAGCTTTGCACAGGGCTTTGGAGCTGGGAGTCCATCACCTCCGGCACAGACGTGATGACTTCCTCTCGTGCACTTGTGAACCTAAACATAATGCAGCATCTGTAATAAAGGCAAAATGCTGCAGATGCTGGAATCTGAAACAAAAAAACAGAAAATGCTGGAGAAACTCAGCAGATCTGACAGTATCTGGGGAGAGAGAATAGAGCCAACATTTCGAGTCTGACGAAGGGTCATCCAGACTCAAAACACTGGCTCCGTTCTCTCTCCACGGATGCTGTTGGACCTGCTGAGTTTCTCCAGCATTTCCTATGTCCCAGCTTCCTTTACAATGCAAGCAACAGCCTGGGTGCTGCAGCAGAAGCTCAGTCTTTGGAGAGTTTACATAGTATTGGTTTTTCTTTTTGTGCTGTGACCCTCTGAATGGTGCTGGTCAATCGCAGAGGGAAGGTAAGGTGTGGAACCATTGCCAGTGGAGTTGCAGTTATGGTGTCAAACTCGAGTGAAACATCCAGGCAAAAAGGAGCTTTCTACGTTGCCTTCTCATTTCCTCTTCCTTTTTCTCTGCTGCATCCTCCTCTCTCTGCTCCTCAGCCAAGCACCATTTATCTGGTGCTGAGCGCTTGTCCCATCATGATGCCCAGGTTGTGCAGCATGTAGCAGACCACCATGAATCATGGCACTCACTCAGCCAGCCTCCACAGAGCTTCCCCAGAGTGGTCCAAGCAGTGCAAAGTGTTGTTTCTGCACACCAGTGGTCTGCTCTATCACATTCTGTGTGGCAGCACAACTCTCATTGTAAATATGCTGCCCACCTGTGTGTGGGTTGCATGAGGAAATTGCCAGCAGATAGTCCTTGTCACCCTTTGGGTAATGATGGTGGCTTAACTGCAGTTGACAGTGTGGACTGCCACAGAACGAAGCTGTCATGACTGTTGTCAGGTGACCAGGCACTGACCTGCATGATTCACTGCCTCTGATCACACGTCAGCCAGTTCCAGTACATCTCAGAATTGTGATGCCCACAAAGCATTGCTCATGCAGTCAAAGGAACCCTGCACCATGGGGAAACCAGCAATCCTGTAATGTGGCCTCAGTACAAAGTATCTTTTTACTAAGTTTAACACTATGCTTTGTTGTTCTACCATCCATCTATAGCATGAATTGGTTTTGTGACTGCACCTTTTCTATGTCAAGTTCTATCTTGTATATCCCACGCAACACCCTACATTTGCTACTTTTCAAGGGTAAGGAACTCTTTTCTCCCTATTTGTCAATGTACCAATTGCTGACGATCAGGGATATGGCTCTTTGCATTGTCTCCAGTATATTGTGCATGTGTGTGTGAGTGTGTGCATTATTTGTGTGCATGTTGTCTGTGTGTGTGTTGTATATGTGCATGTATATAAGACCATAAGACAAAGGAGCAGAATTAGGCCACTCGGCCCATCAAGTCTGCTCCGCTATTCAATCATGGCTGATATTTTTCTCATCCCCATTCTCCTGCCTTTTCCCCATATCCCCTGATCCCCTTATTAATCAAGAACTTATCTATCTCTGTCTTAAAGACACTCAATGACCTGGCCTCCACAGCCTTCTGCGGCAAAGAGTTCCACAGATTCACCACTCTCTGGCTGAAGAAATTCCTTCTCATCTCTGTTTTAAAGGATCGTCCCTTAAGCCTGAGGTTGTGCCCTCTGGTTCTAGCTTTTCCTACTAGTGGAAACATCCTCTCCACATCCACTCAATCCAGGCCTCGCAGTATCCTGTAAGTTTCAATAAGATCCCCCCTCATCCTTCCAAACTCCGACGAGTACAGACCCAAAGTCTTCAGCCGTTCCTCATACAACAAGCTCTTCATTTCCAGGGATCATTCTTATGAACCTCCTTTGGACCTTTTCCAAGGCGCATGTGTGTGTGCATGTGTGCACATGTGTATGCATCCATGTACATGCATGCACGAGTGTGTACATGCATATGTGCATGTTGTGTGCCCATGTGCGTGTTGTGTGCGCGCGCGCATATGTTTGCGGGTGCAATTGTGTGCATGTGTATATGTGTGTATGTGTGCTACTCCACCACCACTCACTGACCGGACACAGAATTGATTCTCCAACACCAGGAAGCAGAATAAATATCACATATTTACACCTGAAGTTGTTTACATCTCTGAGAAGATCAACAGCTTTTTTCCCCGTTAACTCCTTTGAGTCAAACTTCATAATAGGAGTTGGAAAGGATTCTTAACATCAGCATCTCAGATCTTACTGCACTTAGGCAACAGATGAATACAGTATTCATAATGTCATATGTTGCCACAAAGAGCAATGTAAGCCAGACCTAAAAAGGGAAGATTAAAAGAGGCAACCAAAAGTCAGGTCTGTCAAAAAGGCTGGGCCTTTAGGCGAAGTGCCCGGGAGGTAGCAGTAATAAGCTGCTCCCCCTGCAAAATATCTTTCTATTGCTGACTTTTTGTATCATCTGTGAAATTTCATTGAATGCACAATGAGAAGATAAGATGAGCCTAAATATAGTTTACACATATTCTTCAGGCTGTTTCTTCATCATTATTTGCAAGATGCTCTTTTGATGTACAACTCAGTGAGAGAATTCATCCACATTTAATGAATCTTTTCTTGAATCAAACCAACCAAGCCAAAGGTCAAAAGCTATTATTATGTGAAATGTTCTTGTCCAGCTTTGGAACCATCATATTTCCCGTGCTGTCTTTGTTCTTGCGAGCAGCATTCTTTATCGGAACTCAACTAAAAGCATTTGATTTAAATATCTGAACTTTTTTAATGAGCAATTAAAAGCAGACAAGTATTGCAACTTCATATTGGAGAATGAATGAATTATTTTTGTGATGCTTCACTTAAGCGTCATTAATGAGTAGACTGGATTTGCTACAGTTACAGAAAAAGAGGATGGCCCTTTTATAGTAAACAATCAGCTCTATTAATGAGGCTCTGACAAAGAGTCATCCCAACTTGAAATGTTAGCTCTGTTCTCTCTCCATAGATACTATCAGATCTGCTGAGATTTTCCAGCATTTTCTGTTTTTGTTTCAGGTTCCAGCATCTGCAATAATTTGCTTTTATCTGTTAATGAGGATGTCCAGTTTGTAGTTCAGACTGCTTTAACATTGTAGGGGTGCATTGTACAACTAAAGCACGTGATGACGATTAGTGTGAAAGCTCTTCAATATCACCAACTCCTGCCATCTCCCACTTCCACCCCCAACATTTCCACTCCCCACTAATTCCCACCTCCATCCCTACTCCCCCTTCCATCTACCCTCACCCACCCACCCCCTCATTCCCTCTTCACTCCGACCCACCTCCTCATTCCTTTCACCCCCACCTTTCCCCTCACTCACCCCTCATTCTCGCCCTCCCCCTCACTCGCCCCTCATTCCCAACCTCCCCCTCACTCCCACTTCCCTTTTACTCACCCCTCACTCCTTGTCCTCCCCTCACTCTGCTCCCCTACTCTACATTCCACCCTCAATCCAACCTCACCCCACCTTCTCACTCCCAGCCTTCCCTCATTCCCACCCTCCGTTGAATTCCATGCTCCCCCTCACTGCACCCTCCCCCTCACTCCCATCATATCCCTCATTCCATTCTCCCCCTCACTTCCACTCTCCCCTCCCTCCTCCTTGACCTTCTCCCTTGACCCCCACTCTTCTCTGTGCTGACAATGGAATCCCTTCAGAATCATGTGTCTGTGCAGTGCTCGGGTGAGTTGGAAAATTATGATCCATTCTCAGAATTATACATCTGTATGTGAGATACTTGTTACTGCCAAAAATTCTCCCTAGTCACAGAAAAGAATTGTGTAGAGCCAAGTTTTGGTAAAACTGCTCTGTTGGCTGTACAGAGATGGGGACGAAGCAGTTAGTTACTGTTGATTGGGATTTCGGGAGTCCAGGATTGGAAACACAAGCTATTGAGTGGGCTGCAGTAGGCTGAAGGCAGTAGAATTCCCCAATTTTCAGTGGGAAATAGCAGCTAAACGATGGACTTAGGGTGGCACAGTAGTTAGCACTGCTGCCTCACAGCACCAGGGACCCAGGTCCAATTCCCAGCTTGGGCGACTGTCTGTGTGGAGTCTACACGTTCTCTCTGTGTCTGCGTGGGTTTCCTCCGGGTGCTCCGGTTTCCTCCCATAGTTCAAAAGACGTGTTGGTTAGGATATTGTGCTTTGCTAAGAATATCCAATAGAAATAAAATAAAGTGTCTGCATTTATATTAATCACATTTCATGGCCTCAGAACCTCCCGAACTGCTTCACAGCCAATATATTACATATAAAGTATTTCTATGGAAGCAAGAACAGCAGCCAATTAACACATAAATGGAGGTAAGTGCAGTTAGATCTGAGATGCTGATGTTAAGAATCCTTTCCAACTCCTATTATGACGTTTGACTCAAAGGAGTTAACAGGGATAAAAGCTGTTGATCTTCTCAGAGATGTAAACAACTTCAGGTGTAAATATGTGATATTTATTCTGCTTCCTGGTGTTGGAGAATCAATTCTGAAGTAGGCTTTATCGACAGACTATCCTCTTTGACTTGTTTTGATCTTATGTGACAACCATTTGAATGTTAACCTGCAGATCAATGACCATGATCTAACACCGACAGATTGTGCTGATAGAGATATTCATCAATACAGGATTAATGGGTGATCATTGTGGATTGCGCAAATGGCTAAAGTGCATATAACAGGCCAAATTCAGTGAGGACCCTCTGCATTCATCCATGTTATTTTGTATAATTCCTACTCTGTTGTTGTTTCACTTCCCTTGCTAGCTTGCTTGCTAGCCTACCATCAAAGACTTATGTTTGGGGGTTCAATTTTCGTACCAGCTGAGGTTATTCGTGAAGGCCCGCCTTCTCAATCTTAATCCTGGCCTGAGATGTGGTGATCCTCAGGTTAAATCACCACCATTCAGCTCTCCCCCTCAAAGAGGAGAATAGCCTGTGGTCATCTGGAACTATGGCGACTTTAATTTTTACCTATAGCTTTAGGAGCACCACTCTGCATCACACGTGGCTGACCAGGAGTCTCTCCCACCCTTCCCACCTGCCTTTGGCATGTTGGAAGCATTTTGCTTACAGTTACAGTTAGCACTGCTGCCTCACAGCACCAGGAACCTGGGTTCAATTCCAGCCTTGAGTGACTGTCTGTGTGGAGTTGGCACTGTCTCCCCATGTTTGCGTGGGTTCCCTCCGGGAGCTCTGGTGTCCTACCACAGTCCAAAGATGTGTGGGTTAGGCTGATTGGCCATGACAAATTGTTCCTTAGTGTCAGGGGTTTTAGCAGGGTAAATATTTGGTTTATGGAGATAGGGCCTGGGTGTCTTCACATTCCAGTCTCCGCATTCAAATGATCATCTTCCGCCATTTCCGCCAACTCCAGCATGACGCCACTACTCCAAACATCTTCCCCCCACCCCCTCGTCAGCATTCTGCAGGGACCATTCTCTCCAGGACACCCTTGTCCATTCCTCCATCACACCCAACACCTCACCCCCTGTCCACTGCACCTTCCCATGTAATTGTAGAAGCTGCAACACTTGCCCCTTTACCTCCTCTCTGCTCACTGTCCCAGGTCCTAAACACCACTTTCAGGTGAAGCAGTGCTTCACATTCACCTCCTTCAATCTGGTCTATTGCATTGGCTGCTCCCAATGCAATCTACTCTACATTGGAGAGTCCAAATGTAGACTGGGTGATCGCTTTGCTGAACACCTTCGGTTCGTCCGCAAGCAGGACCCAGACCTCCCTGTCCCTTGCCATTTCAGCACACCACCCTGCTCTCCTGTCCACATGTCCATCCTTGGCCTTCTACAATGTTCTAGTGAACCCCAACGCAAAGAACAAACAAAGAACAGTACAGCACAGGAACAGGTCCTTTGGCCCGGCTAGCCTGCGCCGATCACATTTATCTATCTAAACCAACGGCTTATATCTCTCTATTCCCCATTTGTTCATATGCCTATCAAGATAAGATTTAATGTGGCTAATGTAACTGCCTCAACCACCTCACCTGGCAGTGCATTCCAGGCCCCCACCACCCTCTGTGTAAAAAACTTCACCCACACATCTCCACTAAACCTTTCTCCCCTTATCTTCAACTCGTGTCCCCTTGTAACTGTCATTTCTGCCCTGGGAAAAAGCTTCCAACTGTTCACCCTCTCTATACCTCTCATAATTTTATAAACTTCTATTAGGTCGCCCCTCAGCCTCCATCTTTAAAGAGAGAACAATCCCAGTTTATTCAATCTCTCCTCATAGCTAATACCCTCCATACCAGGCAACATCCTTTTCTGCACTCTCTTCAAAGCCTCCACATCCTTCTGGTAGAATGGTGACCAGAATTGGACACAGTATTCTAAATTTTGATTTTTGATTTGATTTGATTGTCACATGTATTAACATACAGTGAAAAGTATTGTTTCTTACGCGCTATACGGATAAAGCATATCATTCATAGAGAAGGAAAGGAGAGAGTGCAGAATGTAGTGTTACAGTCATTGCTAGGGTGTAAAGAAAGATCAACTTAATGCAAGGTAAATCCATTCAAAAGTCTGACAGCAGCAGGGAAGAAAAGCTGTTCTTGAGTCGGTTGGTACGTGACCTCAGACTTTTGTATCTTTTTCCCGACGGAAGAAGGTGGAAGAGAGAATGTCCGGGGTGCGTGGGGTCCTTAATTATGCTGGCTGCTTTGCCGAGGCAGCGGGAAGTGTAGACAGAGTCAATGGATGGGAGGCTGGTTTGTGTGATGGATTGGGCAGAGCAGGAGCCATGGATTGGGCAGAGCGGTCTTGGGCAGAGCAGGAGCCATACCAAGCTGTGATACAACCAGAAAGAATGCTTTCTATGGTGCATCTGTAAACGTTGATGAGAGTTGTAGCTGACATGCCAAATTTCCTTAGTCTTCTGAGGAAGTAGAGGCGTTGGTGGGCTTTCGTAACAATAGTTTTGGCATGGGGGGACCAGGACAAGTTGTTGGTGATCTGGACACCTAAAAACTTGAAGCTCTCGACCCTTTCTACTTCGTCCCCGTTGATGTAGACAGGGGCATGTTAAGTTGATGACAATCTCCTTCGTTTTGTTGACATTGAGGGAGAGTTTATTGTTGCCGCACCAGTCCACCAGATTCTCTATCTCATTCATGTACTCTGTCTCATCATTGTTTGAGATCCAACCCACTATGGTGGTGTTGTCAGCAAACTTGAAAATTGAATTTGAGGGGAATTTGGCCACACAGTCATAGGTGTATGAGAAGTATAGTAGGGAGCTGAGAATACAGCCTTGTGGGGCACCGGTGTTGAGGATGATCGTGGAGGAGGTGTTGTTGCCTATCCTTACTGATTGCGGTCTCTGAGTTAGGAAGTTCAGGATCCAGTCGCAGAGGGAGGTGCTGAGGCCCAGGCCACAGAGTTTGGGGATGAGTTTCATGGGAATTATGGTGTTGAAGGCTAAGATGTAGTCAGTAAATAGGAGTCTGACATAGGTGTCCTTGTTATCTAGGTGTTCCAGTGTTGAGTGCAGGGCCTGGGAGATGGTCTGCTGTGGGCCTGTTGCAGCAGTAGGCAAACTGTAGTGGATCTAGGTAGTCCAGGAGGCTGAAATTGATTCGTGCCATGACTAGCCTTTCGAAGCACTTCATAATGATGGAAGTCAGAGCCACCGGCCGATAGTCATTAAATGTGGCCAAATCAACATTTTATACAACTGTAACATAATTTGCCAACTATAAGAAGGATGTGGAAGCGCTGGAAAGAGTGCAGAGGAGATTTACCAGGATGCTGCCTGGTTTGGAGGGTAGGTCTTATGAGGAAAGGTTGAGGGAGCTAGGGCTGTTCTCTCTGGAGCGGAGGAGGCTGAGGGGAGACTTAATAGAGATTTATAAAATGATGAAGGGGATAGATCGAGTGAACGTTCAAAGACTATTTCCTCGGGTGGATGGAGCTATTACAAGGGGGCATAACTATAGGGTTCATGGTGGGAGATATAGGAAGGATATCAGAGGTAGGTTCTTTACGCAGAGAGTGGTCGGGGTGTGGAATGGACTGCCTGCAGTGATAGTGGAGTCAGACACTTTAGGAACATTTAAGCGGTTATTGGATAGGCACATGGAGCACACCAGGATGATAGGGAGTGGGATAGCTTGATCTTGGTTTCAGATAAAGCTCGGCACAACATCGTGGGCCGAAGGGCCTGTTCTGTGCTATACTGTTCTATGTTCTATGATACTCGATGCCCCGTCTGATGATGGCATGCTTTTTTCACCACCCTTTCCACCTGTGCTGTCACTTTTAAGGGTCTGTGGACCTATACTCCCAGATCTCTCTGTGTGTCTATGCTCCAGATTGTTCTGCCATTTATTTTATAGCTCCCACCTGAATTGGATCTACCAAAATGCATCACCTCGCATTTGTCCAGATTAAATTCCATCTGCCATTTCTCCGCTCAATTTTCCAACCTATCTATATCCTGCTGTTTTCTCTGACAATCTTCATCCACAACTCCGCCAATCTTAGTATCATCCATAAACTTGCTAATCAAACCAGCTACATTTTCTTCCAAGTCATTTATATATATTACAAACAGCAGAGGTCCCAGCACTGATCCTTGCGGAACACTGCTATTTACAGACCTCCATTCAGAAGAACACCCTTCCACTGCCACCCTCTGTCTTCTGTGGCCAAGCCAGTTCTGAATCATTTAGCTAATACACCACTGATCCCGTGAGATTTAATTTTTTGCACCAGCCTGCCATGAGGGACTTTGTCAAATGCCTTACTAAGCCCATATAGACAACATCCACAGCCCTTCCTTCGTCAATCATTTTTGTCACCTCCTCAAAAAACTCAATTAGTGAGGCATGACCTCCCACGTACAAAACCATGCTGTCTGTCGCTAACAAGACCATTCAGTTCCAAATGTGTATAGATCCTATTCCTAAGAATCTTCCCCAACAGTTTCACTATCACTGATGTCAAGCTCACTGGCCTATAATCACCTGGGTTATCCTTCCTACCCTTCTTAAATAACGGGACAACATTGGTATCCTCCAATCCTTTGGTACCTCACTAGTAGTCAACGAAGAAACAAAGATTTCTGTTAGAGGCCCAGCAATTTCATCTCTTGTCTCCCTCAGTAACCTGAGATAGATGCCATCTGGCTCTTGGGATTTGTCTACCTTAATGCTTTTCACCTAACACTTCCTCCCTCATAATGATGACTTGTTCTAAAGGGTTTACACACCCCTCCAAGACACCATCAATAGACGTGTCCCTCTCCTTTGTGAATACCGATGCAAAGTACTCATTAAGGAGGAACTGGAGGAACAGCACCTCTGATTGGGCACTTTACAGCCTTCTGCCTTGAATATTAAGATCAACAACTTCATAGGATGAACTCTCTCCTCCACCTTCACCCCTTTTCCATTCATTTTATTTCATTTTGTTTCATCCTATTCATCCATTTTATCATCCTTCTTTCTCACCTTCATATTTCCACTTTTCATCCCAGCTCTCCTTCTTGCCCATCACCACCACCACCACCCCCCCCACCCCTGCCCCTGGCCATTTACAGGGCAACTGCCACATTCCTGAGGCAGTCCTTTAATAATCCACACCCCTGTTCTGCCATTCACACATTCTGATCACTTAATGGACACTTTTTTAGCACCTTCTCAGCCTGCTATATCCTCATTTACATTCCCTTTGTCTCATTCCACCCACACCACCTCCCCCCCCCCCCCACCATCTTTATAGTATAAAACTCTGTTGATTTCTTTGCTCTCAGCTCTGACAAAGGGTCATCTCGACTCGAAATGTTGCTCTATTCTCTCCCCACAGAAGCTGTCAGACCTGCTGAGATTTCCAGGATTTTCTGTTTTTGTTTCAGATTCCAGCATCTGCAGTATTTTGCTTTTACCTGGGTGGGATTGTTGTCGGTGCAGGCTCAATGGGCCAAATGGCCTGCTTCTGCAATGTAGGGATTCTGATTCTATGATTCTGTTTGGCCACATTATGAACGCACCTTCCTTTACTATCCAAACCCCGAGTGGGGCTCAAACCTGAAACTTCTGGCTCAGAGGCAGCAATGCTACCCACTGCACCACAAGTTCTCGATAGTTTCTACCTTGAAAGGGTTTTATATTAATGATGTATCTACAAACAATGCTTGTACATTATATGCAAGCTTTTTAAACAGCGCTTGTCAAAGGGCATGATTTATCAGTATGCCTTTAATGGGTTTGTCTAATATCATAGAACAGCAAAATTTAATAACTGCTGTCTTTTAAAAATATGGTTAGATGGTAATGACAGACCTAAAATGAGACTTTTTCAAAAGTTTTGATAGATTTGCCTAATAATGAAATCTAGATGTTTCCATGCAGTCTGAGAGCTTTCTTTTATGAATGTTGTGCAGCCGGCAGCAGTCATGTTATATCACCATCATTTGCTGCACTCCTATGCAAAATAACAATGTATTGTTTAATAGTAGATGGAGAAACCAGGAACTGTCAGTTATAGGAAACAACAATAACATATTTATGTAGCACCTTTCACATCATAAAATGTCCTGAGGAAGAGGTGGAAGGGGATAGGAAGGAATTACAGAACCTGGGACCGAGGGAACTGAAGACCAATGATGGAGTACTTATGATTTGGGATGCACAAGAGGCCAGAATTAGAGGAGCATAGATATCGCGGAGGGTGGTGGGCTTGGAGGTGATTACAGAGATAGAGTGGAGAAGACCTTCGAGGGGTTTGAAAACAAGAATGAGAAACTTAAATTCAAGGTGTTGCTTGCCCAGAAAGCTAGAAGCTACCAGAGTGACTGAACATTTGTGAAGAATAGATCATACCTGACTAGTTGTGCTAAATGTTTTGAGGTGATAACTAACAAGGTGGATGGGGGAATGTTTATGGATGACACCTATATGGATTTATTTCCAGAGGGCGAATGATAATATTCCACACAACAGTTTATTAGAAAACATGGGAGAAGTTATAATCTGAGGTAGTCTTGTGACACGCTTACTAATTAATTGAGAGGCAGGAGATAGAGAGTTGGTATAGAAATTGGAGAATGTGACAATTGATAAATAAGAGCAAAATACTGCAAATGCTGGAAATCTCTTAGCTCTGAAGAAGAGTCATACAGATCGAAACGTTAGGCGTGATTTTCCCGGTCCCTTGCACTGCTCAAGTAGTGCAGCAAGGCCGGGAAATACCGGAAGGAGGGCTTGGTGATTGGATTGAGGTGTTTCAGAATATATGAGTAGTTACAGAGAAGCGATTTCCTCTGATGGGACATTTGTGCAACATTCCAATTAGAGCTAATTCATTCAGGAGTGAAATCAGGAAGCACTTTTTCACTTGGAATTGTCATACCCATCATAATTTATATTCCCCTTACCCAAATCCTACCCGGGTTATCATTTTACAAAAAGTGAAAGGTCATTTTAAAAGAAATTAAATGATCAGAGAGGACCGACCACACTTCAGCCCCTGACGTACATTGAGTTTATTGATCTCAGTCAGAGTTAAGGGAGAGAGGGATACAAATGACTTCATTCACTATGCATTGCAGGGGAGGGTCGATAGGGGGAGGTTCCCTTCCCTCGTGACAGGGCAATGACAGTACAATGATGTGAATGATAGCTTTGATGACCCTTTGTCCTGGATGGTGTTAAGCTTCTTGTGTGTTTTTAGTGCAGCATCCATCCAGGCAAGTGGGGAGTATTCCATCACAATCCTGATTTGTGCCTTGTAGGTGGCGGACAGGCTTTGGGGAGTCAGGAGGTGAATTACTTGCCACAGGATTCCTAGCCTCTGAACTTCTCTTGTAGTATTTATATGGCTAGTTCAGTACAGTTTCCAGTCAATTGTAACCTCCAGGATGTTGATAGTGGGGGATTCAGTGATGGTAATGCCATTGAATGTCAAGGGACAATGGTTAAATTCTCTTATTAGTGATGGTCATTGCCTGGCACTTGCATGGCATGAATGTTACTTGCCACTTTTGTCAAAAAACTGAGTTCAGAGGAAAAACCTGATGTTTTCAGCCTAGGCAGGGGATAGGTGAGAGGAGATGTTACAAGAGTATATAAGGTACTGACCGGCAATGGGAAATCTTCATCTGTAGGATTATTTTGAGTTAAACCCTTATTGCAAGGCAAGGAGACGTAGGTAGAAGCTTGATAATAGGCAAGTTCAAGACTGATGTTAGGAAAAATGTCCCCAAACACAGAGTGATTAAAAGCTGGAATGATTTTCAGGGCAGTAGCAGAACCAAAAGCTCTGGAGTCATTCAGAAGGCAGTTCAATATAATGATGGGTGGGATTTTCTGGCTGCCCTTGCCCCAAGACCGGAAAATCTCACCCGAGGACAATGGACCTTTGCTTGGTCCGTGACCCGCCCGCTACAATTCCTGTGGTGGGTGGGATGGGAAAATTCTGCCTTGTAGGTTTCTATGCAAGGTAGAGCTGAATGGCCTTTTTAATATCAGTGGGCTGTACTTTGTTGCCAAGAAAATTCAGCAAAAAATGGAACACTAACATTAGGGAAAAAATCCCTCCGGCTCTTTACTGCCTCCCCTACCATTTATCTTTCTGTTAGTGTCAGCAATAAGAGACTCTTTTCCTCCCTTTCTACTGTGCATGCATTACGTGATCATTCCTGTTGCTGACGCTGTTAGTCATCCTGCTACTAAGGCCTCTCTGTACTTGTCTAGTTAAAGTATTTTTTATTCTTTCACGGAATGTGTGTGTCTTGCTGGCTAGGTTAGCATTTATTGTCCATCCCTAATTGCCCTTGAGAAGGTGTGCAATAGTGACCTATTGAAATTCACAAAATCACCGAATTGTTACAGTGCAGAAGAAGGTCATTCACCCCACTGTGTCTAAACCGTAATCTTGAGAGCGTTTCCAAGACAATGGCCTTTGTGGAGACGTTACACGATTGAACCAGTCCTCTCCAGCATAAAAGGATTATTTTTTCCTGTCAGTGTGGAGTTAAGAACAGAGTTGCAAGGTGCCCCATGGGCAGTGAAAATTCTTTGCGTTTATTAATTATTTCCTCTTGCTATGCTGCAGAAAAATACTCCAGATAAAAAATTGTACAAGGTCACAATTCCCTTTCCACTTTTCCCTTGTGAGGAAGTGTGTGGCCTTTGAGACTTTTATTAACATTTCAAGAAACACAGGAGTGACCTCACTTCTTATTCATGCTGCCTTTCCCCCACTCCACCAACTCCCGCCACCGGATCACCACCCACCCCACAACCAATCCAGAGTAGAAGTTTTGAGTTATTTGCTGGCCTCTAGAAGGAGGTGCTTTAATGCGCAAGACTCTCAACATTAAAAAAAATGTTGTCTGCTGCCAACGTCAAATTTGTCCACAGTTCTCTCAATCTCACACAGTCTCAATGCTGAGAATCTGGCTGCTTAAAATGTGCCAGTTTACCAAGTGTAGTCATTGCAAATCATCAGGTTCCCACATTCACTCTGTATTGAGTTAGCTGATCCCACCTGGACTGATTGCAAATTCCACCCCTAGGCCCCCAACACTGCCTCCCACCCCACCTTCCTCAGTCCAGGGAGGGGAAAATTAAACTGAAACTCCTGACCCCAGTCACTGTCCCGTGGTCTATCTACACCTGGGAATGTACCTGGGAATGTTGGATAGGATAATAGGTGCATTCAGCTGTGTTACTCACTGCAAACTCACACATGAAGAATGGCCTTACTAGGGTGAGATACTAGAAGGCAGCAGCTGTCAGTGAGAAGGAGACAGCAATAAGGAAGGGGGAAAGAATGTCCCAATATATGCACAACACAAATAAGGGAGTGATATTCTCCTGTGGTTTACATCTACTGGAGCCCTTGGTATATTTCTTGTACTTTTTCAATGTCAATTTATTTTGTCTGTTAACACCCTTGCGAAGCACCTTGAAACATTTTACTACTAAAGATGCTATATGAATGCAAGTTGTTATTGTGTGCAGTGTTTACTTCTGGGCTGACACTTCCATGACTCTGCCAGTGATTAGCACGATGCAAATCTGCCTCTCTAATTCTGATGTGTATTATCGGGTTTACCAAATGGATGGTTAGCACTTTCCCTCAGGAAGAATTTGCAGCACAGAAATAGTAATTTAGTCTAACTGACCTGCGCCAGATGTTTACCCTCCACATGAGCCTCCTCCTGCCCTTCTTCATCTGAACTTATTAGCATATCCTTCCATTCTTTTCCACCTTTTCTGTTTATCCAGCTTCCCTTTAAGTATGTCTATACTCCATTGCACTTAATGGCAGTAAGTTCCACATTCTGAGCACTCTCCGGGTAAATAAGTTGCTCCCTAATTCCTTATTTGAAAACCAAATCCACTTAAATCTTCCTCCTCCCTGAATAACAGCTGTGTTAGCATGAGGCACATTTCACAACCTGGTGCTTAAGGTGTGAGGCAACAATGCATATCCTAGGGAAAAACATAAAATGTAAAAGTGGAATCTCTTAAGATTAACTTCAGTGGTGAGTGATGAATGCTTAAGAGTTGAGTTTAGTATTCAGTTACAGCTGCTGCTGGGCACTATCATTATCCATCGACACCACTGTCACTATTACAGTGCAGTAAGAAGTCTCACAACACCAGGTTAAAGTCCAACAGGTTTATTTGGTAGCAAATACCATAAGCTTTCGGAGCACTGCTCCTTCGTCAGATGGAGTGGTCTCTGTTCTCAAACAGGGCACAGACACAGAAATCAAATTACAGAATACTGATTCAGTCTATTCTAATCAGTATTCTGTAATTTGATGTCTGTGCCCTGTTTGAGAACAGAGACCACTCCATCTGACGAAGGAGCAGTGCTCCGAAAGCTTATGGTATTTGCTACCAAATAAACCTGTTGGACTTTAACCTGGTGTTGTGAGACTTCTTACTGTGCTTACCCCAGTCCAACGCCGGCATCTCCACATCATGACTATTACAGTGCTCCAGTGAGAGAACTCCAGTGAGAGCACTGTGTTTAGAGAGTGTTAAGTACAAAGACCTATTTGCCAGTTAATGATTGGACACGTGCACTGACCACACGGAATCCCTGCAGGACAATGTGATTAATCTGATTGTGATTAATGACTGCGGAAAGGTTGTTTGATTTCCTCCCTGGACCTGCCAATTACTCCGCTTACACAAGGTATCAGATTCAATCCCAATCTTACTGATCTAAATGAAGTAATTGCCTGTGTTTACTTAGCATCACCTCCCTGGGGAGTAAATGCAGTCAATGGGCAAATTGTTTGGCTCTGGGTATCAGAACGTGAGTGGGAAACGGAATCTGCATATTTCTGAGTCAGAGTCAGGCTGACCTAAAAGACAGATGGACCTTTGATGAATGAGCTGTTCTAAGTAATTAGAATGGAATTAAGGAGTGCTTCTGCTGTTGAAGCTCTAGAAAGCATAGACAGACTTGCATTTCTATATCGAGCCTTTCCATGGCTTCAAAGACATTCCAAAATGCTTTACAGCCGATGAAATGTAGGAAACACAGCAGCCAATTTGCACGTGTAAGCTCCCACAAGCTGCCGCTCCCACTGCACAGGTTTCAAAATGGGGAGGTGCATCAGCGGAGAGAGAACAGAGCTCACTGAAACATTAGCTCTGTTCTCTCTCCACAGAGGCTATCAGACCTGCTGAGATTTTCCAGCATTTTCTGTTTTTGTTTCAGATTTCAGCATCCGCAGTATTTTGCTTTTAACTTAATGTTATCATGATGTTGGTTGAGGGATTAACATTATAAGAAGTTTAACAACACCAGATTAAAGTCCAACAGGTTTATTTGGTAGCAAAAGCCACACAAGCTTTCGAGGCTCTAAGCCCCTTCTTCAGGTGAGTGGGAATTCTGTTCACAAACAGAATTTATAAAGACACAGACTCAATTTACATGAATAATGGTTGGAATGCGAATACTTACAACTAATCAGTCTTTAAGAAACAAAACAATGGGAGTGGAGAGAGCATCAAGACAGGCTAAAAAGATGTGTATTGTCTCCAGACAAGACAGCCAGTGAACATTGTACATTGTACAATGTACATGGTACATTGGGGAAACTATGCAGACGCTGCGACAACGGATGAATGAACACCGCTCGACAATCACCAGGCAAGACTGTTCTCTTCCTGTTGGGGAGCACTTCAGCGGTCACGGGCATTCGGCCTCTGATATTCGGGTAAGCGTTCTCCAAGGCGGCCTTCGCGACACACGACAGCGCAGAGTCGCTGAGCAGAAACTGATAGCCAAGTTCCGCACACACAAGGACGGCCTCAACCGGGATATTGGGTTCATGTCACAATATTTGTAACTCCCACAGTTGCGTGGACCTGCAGAGTTTCACTGGCTGTCTTGTCTGGAGACAATACACATCTTTTTAGCCTGTCTTGATGCTCTCTCCACTCCCATTGTTTTGTTTCTTAAAGACTGGATTAGTTGTAAGTATTCGCATTCCAACCATTATTCATGTAAATTGAGTCTGTGTCTTTATAAATTCTGTTTGTGAACAGAATTCCCACTCACCTGAAGAAGGGGCTTAGAGCCTCGAAAGCTTGTGTGGCTTTTGCTACCAAATAAACCTGTTGGACTTTAACCTGGTGTTGTTAAACTTCTTACTGTGTTTACCCCAGTCCAACGCCGGCATCTCCACATCAGGATTAACATTAGCCAGGACACCGGGGATAACTCCCTGGCTTTTCTTCAAAATAGAACCATCCAATTGTTTATCTAGACAATAGCAGCCAGTGCAGTGCCAGCATTAAGGGCTGAACTTTACGGGACACCCACATGCAGAAAGGGAGGTGGGTGAGGGCGGCATGCCATCGACGGTGTACCCACCACCCGTACACCCGCCCCGCCTTTTCCACAATTTCTAGGCGCCAGGAAAGTATTGGGTGGGTCGCCTGTCCCAATTGAAGCCCTTAAGTAGGCAATTGATGCTTTCAACGCTCCTTCATATGGAACAAGTCAATTAGTCAAGTGAGTGATTTGCAGAAGTTATTGAGAAGTTCTTGGCCAAAGGATCATGTCATTCACTTGACGGTATAGTTCTGGCAAGGGACTGTTTATTTGGAAGTATTCCCATCTTAGTTTAGTTGAAAATTTGAGGATTTTTATATTTGTCTATTTTTATACATGTGAAGGGTTGGAGGGTAGATAAACCATGAGTAGATGGATGAGGGGGAAATAGCCGATCCAGTTATTGCAGTTCCTTGAGAAGCCATCAATGCTGCAGTGCAAGTAAAGTATCAGACAAATAAAAGAATACATATTTCAGAATCTTCCATTGCTATTGTTATGACTACAGGTTCCATGTTAACACTGATACGACTACTTCTTTTAAACAAGTTGTCATCTAATGATAGGCCCAGGATTGTTCTAAAAATAAAGAAGCCGCATAAAATACTGAGGGAAATGCAGTCCCTATCTTAAAATACTGAATTATTAAGCAGCTATGTCATGGTTGTATTTGATCTCTCCATTCAGCCATCCCTCATTTTACCTTCATTAAAATACGGAATTTCATGCATTTCCAACTGAGAGAACAGGGTTTGTAGTTCATGCATCTGATGTGAATTGCAATCAGCCTTCACCATGTCCACTATGTAAAACAAACACAACCCCCAAATCAATTCATATAATTAAATCGTTTTTCCTATTTTCTGAAGCCTGTTTTTTTTGTTAAATAATCATTACATATTCTGTTCATATTTTACTGTCTCTACAAACAGCAACATTCATTCCTTTCTGACTAAAAATATCATCAATGTTTCCCAGGGCTAGGGAATAACCCTAGTAGTGCGTAATAAAAACAGAAAATGCTGGATAAACTCAGCAAATCGAGCAGAAACTGGAGAGAGAAACACAGGGCGTGATTCTCCAGTCTCCCAGCCGCCTGTTTCCCGGCAGTGGAAGGCGGCCTGCTGTTCGCTGGCAGTGGGATTCTCTGGTCCCGCCGTTGTCAAGGGGATTCCCCATTGATATCACCCCTGCCGCACGGAACCCATGGGTGGGGGTGCGCTGCTAGCGGGACTGGAGAATCCCGCCAGCATGAATGGCCAGAGAATTTCGGCCACAGTTAACACTTCAAATGCACATGACCCATCTACAGAACTATAGACATTGGTACCTTCTGTAGAAGAGTCATTCAGACTCGGAATGTTAACTCTGGGCAACATCTTACAGAGTGTTTCCCGACAGTGCCAGCATGTTTTCGAACTGTTTCTTATGCCTCATTAGTAATAATTTATGTGACCTTGATTAAGTTGCATAATGACAGACATCAGCATGATACTTTGCATGGGGGGCACATCAGTGTTATCTGTGTGTTGTTGCAGTCTTACTGGGAATGTCAGCTCAATGTTTGGGACATAGGCTTGTGAAGGGTTAACAGTTGGCCTCTACTAAACAGCAGTGCTTTTTGGCTGCACACTATTTAATGGCATAACCACAAGTAAGGGGAGGCTGGGCTGGCTATTCAAACAAGTGTCTGTCTCTTGTGGCAGATGAGACACAGCTGAATCATGCGAGGCCAGCAATTAACATATCCAGCTCATTCCTAGAGGTCACCCTGTTTCTGCCAGGTCACAAGAGGTGAAGAGCTGAGCAACCTGGAGATGTATCGTTACACGCAAGCACCCTTGACAATTGGTTTTGGCCTTGTGGGCAGTATCTCCTCTTTGTCCTCACACCGCTGCCTGAGTGTGGGTTCCAATCAAACCGCAGTCATCCTTCCCCGAGTGCAAGGCTCTTCAGGCTGCATGAGGGGAGACACAGCCCATTCCTGATTCCCCCACTCTGCCCTGAAAATTCACCCTCTCATGGGACCCCACCTGGGCAACTCACAGTCCCTCCCCTACTCCATGCTGAGCCTTTTGTTTTCAAACCCTCCCACCCTCTGGCCAACTCCCACTGGGGAAAGACTCTCCCTCAGCTGCAATATGGACAGGAACCCAGGAAGGAGGAAACAGGAAGCGCTGCCTGCACACCAGCCTCACAGCTCCTTTAGAGCAAGGAGTGCCCTGAAATGAAGGGAAGGCAAGGCCTGCAAGTAACCCCTGTGAAACCTGCCCCTCAATATGGCGATTGTGGGACCCCCACCCTTGCCCTGAATGTCACTTACCTGTGTCGCCCACGTCCTCTCCAGTGCCCCCTGAGCAGTGAACACCCCGGAGAGTGCTGGCTGCTTGAGTGCTCACTTATGAACCCCGCCCGCCCCCCCCCCTCAGAGGTGAAGGCGCCAAATTCACGCTTATGTAGAGCTCTTGTAAATGGCATTGGCGTGACTGCACACCAAATATCCGCTATGGGGGAAGTCCCAGAGAGAGTGCTAGCTAATGACATGCTAATGTATTAAAATGAGCTTTCTGCAGTCCCGCATCGTGTTTCACGCTACTCCACTGATGAGGGGCCGGGAAGATTGGAACTCGGAAACTCACCAGCACGAATTGCACTTTCTGGATTTTGGCGCTTGCTGGCACTCCCGCAGATGGAGAGTGCGAGCTCAAAATCACCCCTTATAAGAGCAACATCACAGAAATGGTTTAAGGAGAAGGTCCACCACCACTTTCCCAGGGCAAATTTACCTGGATGATGAATCTAACCTAGTCCATATCATAAATACTTCTGGAAGAAATTAAAAAGGAAGGCTTCCCTTTTAAGAAGGCAGCTTAGCACCACCTTGCAAAGGGCTATTAGAGATGGGCAATAAATGCTGGCTTAGTCAGCAACGCCTACATCCCGTGAATGAATTTTTTAAAATTCACCTCGTCACATCTCAAAAATGTTTAATAATATTTTGTGTTGCCGCTGAGGGTAGATGGATGGATGGATGATTCCTGTCAAACACTAGCAACAAGGTGACTTAAGCAACCAACTTAGAACTTAGCACAACAAGTTCTGATGAAAGCTCATCGACTGAAATGCTGGCTCTGTCTTTCTCTCCACAGAAGTTGCCTGACCTGCTGAGTATTTTCAGAATTTTCTAGTTTTATTAGATATCAGAATATTTTTTGCACAAAACAAGAATATTGGGGATGGTTAAGCACAGGTCCTTGCTGCTGTTGAGTCTTAGCTGGTGAACTTCTCCGGTATATGGTTTAGTAAATACAGCATCATCAAATTCAGAGGAAAAACAAATGAAAGGTTTAGGTGTGTTATTTTGAGGCTCCTTTGTATAAATACATTTTCCATATTCACATATTCCTGCCTTTGATGGCTCATCTTAGTCATTTACTTCTAAACCTATTATTTTCAGGAAGAGCAGAACACCTTTAGACTAGAAAATCACTTATGGGACTCAGCACTTTCCATTTGGTAGTTCTGTGTAAACAGAAAACAGCAAGACTCAGTGACTGTATTCAAATGTTAATTGAGTTTGGCTCCTTGCCATTGCAGTCATCAACTACAGTTACGTCTAAGAACAGCTTCACTAGCTGCCTGGCTCAGTTTTTCTACAAATAGAATGATCTACGAGTTTTTTAAACTTTTCTTTAAAATATCTACTCAGTAGATAGTTTGGGCTTTTAATGTGCCACATGAACACAAGGGAGATAGCGATGTGAAATGCTCATTCAGCCTGTTGGATCAACCATTCAGGAACATCCTATAGTTTCTTCACCAAACCATCTAATTCAGGCTGGTCCAATCACTCCAGGGGGAATGTCAGTGGGGGTGGGAGGTGTGGTGGGGCACATTTCAAGTTTTTTCTCACTCGGGGCAGATGATTAAATTTCAGGAAGATAAGGTTTCAAACAACATTTAAAATGAATTTTTAAAATATAGATGTCAAAGCAGTAAATTTCAAAGCATAATAATTAATAAAAATGCCGGTGAAAATGTGCCAAACAGCAGAGTTTTTCAACATTACTTAAATTCTACCTCTGCTAATAAATATTGCAAACGGTAGAGGATTATGAATGCTTTGATCTTAAGTTGGAAATGCCATGCATATTGTCAGGTCCCAAAAAAGAGCTGTATGTTACTTAGAACGGTAAAGTATTTGTGGGATACTCTTATGCATCTCCAATTTTCTTCACTCCACCATTGGTAGTGTACTTTCGAATCTGTAAGCCCTTAGTTTTGGAATTTTCTCCCTATGTCGATCCACTTCTTTGCCAGCAATACAGGAAGAACTACATTTCTAAACTACTTCATTAGATGTAAAGTAATTTGGAATGGCCTGAGGTACTGAAAGGCACTGATATGAATGCAAGCCTTTTTTTCTTTCTACCAACACACCTTTAAAGTACTCCTCAAAACCCAGTTCTTCAAACCAGCTTTTATTCAAATATCTCTTTATGTGGCTTGGTATCAATATTTTACTGTGAAGTGCTGTGGGATATTGTATGCTGTTGGAAAGAGCCAAAAAATGCCAGTTGCTGTTGATTCTCTTCATAGATTGCTACCTCCACTTTCTTATGCGTCTTAGTTAATTGGTTCTCGCTGGGGTACAGATCCATGGACGCTTACCTCCCTCCAGTATCCCATCAAGTGACCAATCCTAATGTTCAAAGGCCACAGTTTTGTTTATCATCTCCCTAGACCAGGAGGCTGGGAATTGAACCTGGGACTATATGACTATTACTTCCTTTCCCAGTAGGTCATCGCGGAGAAATCTGAATGATTTACAATGTTGGTGAATTTCCAATTTTATTCTTAATTCCCCTGCCCACCCCACAGCTGAAAAAGGCCAGCAGGTAAACCAATGCCAGTCCTCAAGTTCAAATAATTCATTGAAGTGAGAGGACATTTACAAACAAGACTGGATTCAGTTGTCTGTACCTGCACACACATAATAAAAGGTATAAGTGTATCTCACCACTGAGATGAACAAATCAATATTTATTTGTGCAGAAAGAAACAGATATGTGGTACAATAATAATCCTTACCCTGCTGAAAAGAATGAGGGTTCTGCACTGTTCAAATATTATTTTGAAAGGTTCTTTTAACTTTGTCAAATGTACAATTTATGTGGAAACATGTCAAGCGATTGATTTGTTAGAATCATAGAAACTAGAAGCAGGAGTAGGCCATTCAGCCCTTCGAGTCTGCTCCGCCATTCATTTTGATTATGGCTGATCATTGAATTCAATATCCTCATCCCTCCTTCCTCCCATATCCCTTGATCCCTTTAGCCCCAAGAACTATATCCAATTTCTTGAAATCAGACATTTTAGCCTCAATTACTTTCTGTGGTAGTGAATTCCACACATTCACCACTCTCTGGGTGAAAACATTTCCCCTCACATCAGTTCTAAAAGGTTTACCCCTTATCTTCAAACTATGACCCCTAGTTCTGGACTCCCCCACCATTGGGAACATTCTTTCTGAATCTATCCTGTCTAACCCTGTTAGAATTTTATAAGTTTCTATGAGGTCCCCTCTCACTCTTCTAAACTCCAGTGAATATAATCTGAACTGACTTAGTCTCTCCTCATATGACAGACCTGCTATCCCAGGAATCAGCTGGGTAAACCTTTGCTCTACTCCCTCTATAGCAGGGGCATCCTTCCTCAGAAAAGGACACCAAAAACCTGCACACGATATTCCAGATGTGGCCTCACCAATGCCCTACACAATTGTAGCAAAACATCCCCTGCTCCTGTGTTCAAATCCTCTCACTAAGAAGGCCAACATTTAATTTGCCTTCTTTACTGCCTGCTTCCTGTAGGTATTACACTTAATTCTCATTTAGCAATATTTCTCACTATTACATAATTACATTTTTCTCTTTCATAGATATAATGAAGTACTGTTAATGTGGGTATCAGAAAGCACCATCTCCCTACTCATTGGACAGTAGTGAATGGTTTTCCCTGATTTTGCAATAGCTTTTGAAATCAGGCACTGCTGCTCCAATATTTTCACCAGCATCATACTTGTATATTTGGCACACCAGTAAGCTTCTTCTTTATTTTAAGCCAATACAAAATGCCAAGCAAGTTTGATTTAAATGATTAGTTAATGCAAAACTGCACGATCCACTACCACCCTTGATTCCTGTTTGACAATATCAGGCCCACCTCTATGGATCCATCTAATTCACAAAGAACTTAGCTGCAAGTACAATTTTATATTGTGCCATTGTGCTCTCATTGCCAAGGAGGAGTCTTATTTTCTACCTTTATTCACAGCAATACTTTATCCTTCTGATCATAACGGATGGTGTCATCAGCGACATGGACGAGACCAGACACGCCATTGTGCAAGCAGCCAAACTCCCCATGTCAATTATCATCGTAGGGGTTGGCAATGCTGACTTTGCAGCCATGGAGTTCCTGGATGGAGACAATCGAGTTCTGCGATCATACACTGGGGAAGAAGCCACGCGAGACATCGTACAATTTGTGCCATTCCGAGAATTTCGAAATGTAAGTCTTAACTGTCTAGTCGTTTGGTGTCCTGTCTGAGAGAAACCGTATCTTATTGCCTTTGGAGAGGAAAGGTATCACCAATAGCCGATGAGTCTCCCCCTCACCTCAGCTGAGCTATGGGGAGGTTCCAAGCAGAGATCGGGCATTTCCCCATGGAGGGAGGCAGTGGTATTTTCATTGGATGAGTAATCCAGAGACCCAGAGTGGGATGGTGAAATTTGAATGCAGTAAAAATCTGGAATTAAAAGTCTAATGATGACCATGAAATCTCTGTCGACCTGGTTCAGTAGAGAAGGAAAAGTTAAGTGGGACATCTTCCCTCAGCCATTGGTCAACAGTGGTATTCTCACTGACCTACAAACAAGATACCCAGTGTCCTTTCACACACAGGATGGTTGTGTGCAAACTGTTGGTGGGAGAGGATGTGAAAGATGGTGAATAATCTTGAAAGAAGTTATTCATCGATTAAAAAGAAAACTAAAGTGTCTCTAAATTTCACTTAAAAAAACAGACCACATGCAATAGCTTGGAGTTTGTCCCCTTAGTCTTGAACATTTCAATTGACCCAGCATCTACCTCTTGGAGAGAACTTTTTTCACCAACTTGGTCCCATGATCTCATAACTGGCAAGTTCTAATTCTGGAAGAAAATACAGAAGCAAGGAGGAGAGAATGTTTTAAATAGTATCAGCCATTAGAACACCAATCTGTGCTGCATTATGATTTGGCTGAAACATATCATTTCACACACACCTCAACTTCAGTTTAAAGTGAACAGTACTGAGGCGGTGCCAAGTGGAAGCTAGATTGGCTGATGAGTGATACATCCCTATGAGCAAAGTGGTATTGACACATCAGTGTGCCAACACAAACCCATGACCAAAAGGCAGCTATAAAGTTGCCTCTTACCAGGGTTGGTTGGGGACAGGAGGGATCTGGCGGGACAGTCATACCTTTTGAGTTACCCTCCCTGTGTAGAAAAGCCACCAACTGCCATCGCACCACTCCATGTCACAAGATTTTGATGTGACAATGTGCTAGATCACAGCCTACCCAAGAACTGAATCTTAGTTAAATGTTCATTAACATTATCCTGATATTCACTTTACTTAACATGCTTTATGAAACGTGTAAGGTGGCAAACTGCAGGCTATTCACATTGGAGCATTGTAATGCTTGGTGCATGCAACTCAGAAATATATCCCCCATGATAGAGGAGAAATGAGCAGGACCCACTGAATAAAAATGTTTCATAATTTCACTCCTGAAAGATCTGTCTCAAGCCTTTAGACTATCCCCTGGTCCTAGACTTCCCAACCAGCAGTAATAATTTTAAACCATAGAATTCCAACACTGCAGAAAGAGGCCATTCAGCCATGAGAGTCTGCACCGACTCTCCAAAAGAGCATCCCACCCAGGATCTCCCCTCCACTCCTCCGGTTTCCTCCCACAGTCCAAAAGACCTGATGGTTAGGTGCACTGGCCATGTTAAGTTCTCCCTCTATACCCAAACAGCTGCTGGAGTGTGGCGACTAGGGGATTTTCACAGTAACTTCATTGCAGTGTTAATGTAAGCCTACTTGTGACAATAATAAATAAAATAAACCCTATTTCCATGCATTCACCATGGCTAATCCATCTAACCAGCACATATTTTGACTGTGGGAGGAAACCAGAGCACCCAGAGGAAACTCACGCAGACATGGGGAGAACGTGCAAACACTACACAGACAGTTACCCAAGGCCGGAATTGAACCCGTGTCCCTGGCGCTGTGCAACAGCAGTGCTAACCACCATGATGCCGCCTCTCTCCATCTGCCCTGTCCAGTCACCCTAACATCTTGCAAACTTCAGTTAAATCACCCCTTAACCTTCTAAATTCCAGGGAATGTCCCCTAGTTTGTGCAATTGCTCCTCAAAATGTAACCCTTGGTCACCAGGTATCATCCTGGTAAATCTACGCTGCCCTCCAAAATTAATATACTCTTCCTCGGGTGCGGTGTCCCACAATTGCTCATTGGCCTCCAGATGATGCCTAGGTGGGGCTTTGTATAGCTGAAGTTTTATCTTCTATCCCTTTGTCTTCTATCCTCTAGATATAAAGGATTCCCTTGGCCTTTTAAATTATTTTCTGTATCTGTCCAAGACATTTTAATAAACTGTTTCCCTGGATTTCCAAGTCTCTTTGGATCTTCACTATTTCTAACCTTTCACCAGCTTGGGTCCAATAAACTGTTTCCCTGGATGTCCAAGTCTCTTTGGACCTTCACTATTTCTAACTTTTCACCGGCTTGGGCCATTGTTTGTGTGGCGTTTGCACATTCTCCCCGTGTCTGCGTGAGTTTCCTCCGGGTGCTCCAATTTCTTCCCACAGTCCAAAGATGTGCGGGTTAGGTGGATTGGCCATGCTAAATTGCCTCTTAGTGTCAGGGGGACTAGCTAGTGTAAATGCATGGAGTTATGAGGATAGGGCCTGGGTGGGATTGTGGTTGGTGCAGACTCGATGGGCCGAATAGCCTCCTTCTGCGCTGTAGGGATTCTATGATTCTATGATTTAGAAGGTACCATCCATTTAGGTCCAAAATGGATGACTTCTCATTTGCCTAATTTGTTCTATTTGCCACAGTTTTGCCCATTCACTTAACCTATCAAAATCCCTTTGTAATGTTGCGCCTCCATTTACATTGCTTACAATGTTGCTTACAATGTGTGTCAACCGAAAATTTGGATATGTGGCCTTATCCTATCATCTCAGTTGATAATAAAGTACCCAGAACAGATCCATGTGGGTCACACACTAGTCACATCCTGTCAAATAGAGTACCTGCCCATTCTACCGCTGAGCTACCCTCTGTCTTCTGTTGCTCAGCCTCCCACTCAGCCTCCCAATCATATTAATCATTTCCCATCAATTCCATAAGCATCAACTCTAGTGAACAGTCTCTTATCAAATGCCTTCTAGAAGTTCATATAATTAACATCCCTAGACACTGCCCTGTCCACTATTTTAGTCACCTCTTCAGAAAAGTCAGTCAATTCATCTGGCATGGAGTTTCTTTGGGATATCTAACACTCTGATCTCTTCCTCTAGTATAAATACTGGCAATGTATGCGTCAGCATGTTCCTCATTTCCTTATTTTCATTGACAAAATCACCGTAATTAGATTTTAAGAGGCCCACATTGTTCCTGAGACCACACTTTCTTTCCTAATGCAATTGTAAACCTTTTTTGTGTGGATTTAATATTGTAGAATAAGGGTGTTTGGCAGAGCAAGGCTTAATATGGGACTGGGGAATATCGAGAGTCACGTGATAGTAGACTGTGTGTGTTAGTAATCTAACAGAAGCCATGGAGACAGTACCCGTGCAAGGCTAGACTTTGAAGATGTATTTAGTTATGAGTAGTTAATAAACACTTACTGTTAAATTATACAAGACTCAACCTCATTGTGAGATCAACCGAACTACACACAATCTATGATTCTAATATCTTACAACAGATATCATCCCTTGCAAGTTTCTTTCAATACTTCTTCTTTGTAGTTCTATATTCACCGTTTGCTGTTCTTTGTATCTTATCCATTCACCAGTATCTGTGCACCTTGTGCATCTTCGTTTGCATTTTCTTTTAGTGTTATGTTGTTGTTGCCCACAGCTTACAGTCAGGTAATCTTCACCTTGGGACCTACAACTCCGGTCTGGGTAAAGTTATGGGCTTAAAAACCTTCACTGGTTGCTTCCCACTGCGCAAGCCTCTGCTCACTCAGTAAGACAGCTCATACTCCACAATGCCCATGAAGAGATCTATTGATGATTTCCCGTGGCTTTTGTGGTTGTCATAACATCCCTCCCCACTTAGGGCCATGTTTCTCCCAGCACCTCCACTGCGAGGTTATCCTTTTTGGTGCTCAGGTGGAGGTCAGGTGGTGTAAACCGAACAGGGGACCTTCTTTTTGGGAGGGAGCATCGCAGAGTTGCCGAAGCAGCCCAGAGGCCTACTTCTTCAGCCTTCATCTCCAAATCGTATTTTCACTATCCGGAAGGGCCAACGCGGAGTCAGCTTCAAGCTGAGCATTAGTACTGGCAGCGGCAATCTCCGTGGCTGGTGATGGGGGAGGCTCAGGTAAGGACTCCCTGACCCTAAGATGGTCTAACTATGTCTTTAGGGTTTTACCCTGAACTTTGACCTTGTAAGATACTGATCCTGCTTTCTCCATAATGATTCCATGGACCATCTGGGATCTTCCCCAACGTCCAGACCACCCGTTGCAAAAGTTCTTTCTGTCCTTGCAGAATCATAGTTTCTGTTTTGGTTTTCCTGTTTGGGCATCACCTTCCCTGCCAAATTTGGGAATAATCTGGTACGAAGCCATCGTCCCTTCCTCATCACCAATGTAGTAATTCAGCCAAACGCTAGTTTCCATCACCAACACCCTTTATTGTGAATCAAAGGCAAAGGCAGATCCCACAGCTTACATTCAGGTAGTCTTCACCTCAGGACCTATAACTCTGGTCAGGGTAAAGTTACAGGTTTGAAAACCCCCACTAGCTGCTTCCCAAGTTCGTACTCCACAAAGCCCAGGGGTAAATCTATTGGCAATCTCCCGTGGCCTCAGTGGTCATCATAACAACCTGTAGCTTATTGTTTCATGGAAGTGGTAAATGGCACTGACAGCTGGTATCTCAGTATGGGTGAAACAAATGTTATGTTGCTGTTACTTTAGAACGACTGGGTGGGTGAAGTTGCTGAGGTCTGTGGATTCTGGATTTAGCTGCCAAACTATCAGAAGCTGGATGCACCCCGTGATTGGGCCATACCACACCAGTAAGCATGTACTGAAATAGCAGCATTCTAAATGGGGTGCCCTTCTCTCAAACCATTACCCAAAGAGGAGTGTGAATGCAAAACTCTTTACAAAATATCCCGTTCATGATAGAATAAATCTGTATTAAATAAAAGCTGAATGTTTATATTAATGTTACTGGCCAGGATAATTTGTGACTAAAATGATACAAAGAACAATACAGCACAGCCCTCCAAGCCCGCGCCGCTCCCTGGTCCAAACTAGACCATTCTTTTGTATCCCTCCATTCCCACTCCGTTCATGTGGCTATCTAGATAAGTCTTAAACGTTCCCAGTGTGTCCGCCTCCACCACCTTGCCCGGCAGCGCATTCCAGGCCCCCACCACCCTCTGTGTAACTGATATCCGTGTTAAACCCCCCCCCCCCCACCTTGAACCTATGACCCCTCGTGAACATCACCACCGACCTGGGAAAAAGCTTCCCAGCGTTCACCCTATCTTTGCCTTTCATAATTTTATACACCTCTATTAGGTCACCCCTCATCCTCCGTCTTTCCAGTGAGAACAACCCCACTTTACCCAATCTCTCCTCATAACTAAGCCCTTCCATACCAGGCAACATCCTGGTAAACCTCCTCTGCACTCTCTCTAAAGCCTCCACGTCCTTCCGGTAGTGTGGCGACCAGAACTGGGCGCAGTATTCCAAATGCAGCCGAACCAACGTTCTATACAACTGCAACATCAGACCCCAACTTTTATACTCTATGCCCCATCCTATGAAGGCAAGCATGCCATATGCTTTATTCACTACCTTCTCCACCTGTGACGTCACCTTCAAGGATCTGTGGACTTGCACACCCAGGTCCCTCTGCGTATCTACACCCTTTATGGTTCTGCCATTTATCGTATAGCTCCCCCCTACGTTCGTTCTACCAAAATGCATCACTTCGCATTTATCAGGATTGAACTCCATCTGCCATTTCTTTGCCCAAATTTCCAGCCTATCTATATCCTTCTGTAACTTCAGACAATGCTCCTCACTATCTGCAAGTCCAGCCATTTTCGTGTCGTCCGCAAACTTACTGATCACCCCAGTTACACCTTCTTCCAGATCGTTTATAATGAGGAGGATAATTTCCTGTAATATCTGATGCTGTGTTATCCAAATCCCTATTCTCAGCATTGTAAATGTCAGTTTAATTGTTGGATGTGTTTAGGGCCCCAGCCAATAAAAATGATGGGAGGTTGAGCTAATGGAACAATCCCATTGCTGTAAATATGAAACTGCATTCCTAAAAATAAATTAGTTGTAATACAGCAATTCCGAGTTCCGAGCTATGGCTGCTTTATTACCCCTCAAATAGAAGAGTTCTTGCTTGCAATAATTCAAAAGTTACATTCATAAAGATGCTCAAGTATCTGAAGTATTTTTATCAGTATAATATTAACACTATTAAACTAAGCACACTAAGCTATTAAAAATAAAAATATAAAATATTAGAAACACATATTCTGCGCACCCTACACTTTCTTTGTTCTCTTCTCTGGGTCACTACATCATTCTCACTCTTCTTGAATGTTTTTTGGTCATTGATATTCTAACCTTTCAATTCTATTCTTAAGAATTTAGAATGCTTTATAAACCCATTTATTCTTCTAACCCTAACCCTAGCACTGTCTATTTTGAACCTTGTAATGTAAACCATTAACCTGCAATTGGCTTTTTAAAAATTCATTCACGGGATGTTAGCATCGCTGGCCGGGCCAGCATTTGGAGCCCATCATTGAGGGCATTTAAGAGCCAACCACATTGCTGTGGGTCTGGGGTCACATATAGGCCAGACCAGGTAAGGACGACAGATTTCTTTCCCTAAAGGACATCAGTGAACCAGATGGGTTTTTACAACAATCAATAATGGTTTCATGGTCATCAGTAGATTCTTACTTCCAGATTTTTATTAAATTCAAATTTTACCATCTGCTGTGGTGGGATTTGAATCCAGGTCCCCAGAGCATTCCCTGGGTCTCCAGCTTATTAGTCCAACGACAATATCACTGTGGCGCTGTCTCCCATGGATGAGTTACAAGGATTGTTTTAATTTTAGCCAATCGAGGTTTCAACCTGTAAGGACAGTCATGTTTTCCCAGATAGGATTATCAACAGCAAGCTATACCTCAATAATTCCCCGTTCCTCAAGTCTTCAAGAGCAGGGCTGCTCTGTTCCCTTTCTTTGGAACAGAAACCAAACTCTTAAAAGCATCCCGCTTGGTCTTCAATACGAAACAGTTCTCCCTGCTTTTCCACAGCAGTAGCATAGTTACTTTTGCATTTCAGCTGCAGCTGTCCTTTTTCCATGAGATACTATGAAAGGTGTTAAAATTGCCACCCAATGCCTAAATGAGTTTCTATTTGAGTTTCTCTCCTTATGGCAACCAGATCGCATAGGCATTTCTCCAAACCGAGGTATTTATCAGGAATTCACTCTTCCCCCTTTTCAAAGCAATCTGTTTTTCCTTAAGTTAAAGGGGACATTTTTCACCATTATCATCTTGTAAAACTCAGCTTTCATGAAAATATGTGTCACAGTTTGTGGTGGCGAGAACAGGTATATTAATTTCTACCAGTTTACTGTAACGCAGTTTCTCCTGAGTAAACTCCTTTGTTCTAACATTGTATTGTAGCCTTCCCCATCTACAAAACCACAACCTCCCTCCATGCCTATTTCTAACCAGTAAACACTGAGAACATAACTTCTCACTCTGAATGTTTACACATTTGCATTTTGAGATCACCATTTTAGAACTGATGCTTAAATAAAAACACACAGGGAGGCGGTTTGTGCTCCCATTTTCAGCAAGCGAGATCAACGACGGGAGCAGGAGATACCGCAAGAGGCCCAAAACTCAGTTTATACCAGTTAGATTTCCCACTGCAATTGTCCACCCTCACCAATGACATAACAGGAATCCGACCTTCAATGTTGGGAAGTCCATTACAATAAAGTCATATCTGATGATCAGACTCTGATAAACCGCCCAATGTTGCATAATCCATTCACGTTGGCATGAGGGCATTATTTTTAATTTAATGGGCTTCTACCCCATTCTTCTGCCCGCTGCACCACTCTGGCGAAAACAGGAAAATTCCACCCAATGCATTTGATATTGTTTCTTCCTAAATCTATGACTTTGCCACTAATTCCATTGACATGTCAACGTTAAAGACTGCATGCTCCTCATCCACAAGGAACTGGAAGTTCCCATGTTTGAGCCCTGATCTCTGCTCCAATAGCTACTCTCACTCAGGGTGACAAAGCCCTGTGGTTAGACAAGGAGGATAATTAAGCCAAGACTTACACTTCTGTTCACCATCTATTCAGTCCTACTGTAAAATGTGCATATATGGGCGTCAGTTTAAGAATAAATTTCTACCCCGCATAATTGCATATCTGCTGACAGCATATCAGAAAAAAGGTGGAAACACTTAGCAGGTTAGGCAGCCTCTGTGCAGAGAAACAGAGTTAACTGGTAGGTGCTGCCCCTACCCATTGCTGTAGTGTTCTGGGGCTGGGAGCCCCAATCCCAAACTCCAGAGGCAGCCCAGGCATTCTTCAGTTGAATTCCGACTTCTGCCCGTTACATTGTTCCATACCCGTGTTTTGCACGGGCTTGTTTTCCTGCTGGCATCGTGGAGGATCGGGCGAGTGGGAGTGGAAGATTCTGGTCAAGCTTTCATTTGCATCACAATAGCGGGATGAGAATCAGTCTCGCGCCAGCCTCCGGCAGGTTTCCCAATCCGCCAAGGTGTGCCCCAGCGGAAGACACTGCGGGAAATTCTCGCTGGTGTATAACGGTCTTTGTACCTCCTGCCAAATTATCCGCCCACTCCCACCATCGAACCTGTCGGTGGGGCATGGAAGAATTCTGCCCATAAATTGTATCAATGCCAGAGTGGAAAACTCAGCAACCCTTTTGTGCATAGCAAGATCCATAAACAGCAAAGTGATAAAGGACAGAAAATCCGCTTCAGTCGCGTTATTTGAGAGATAAATACTGGCCAGAACTCCAGGCAAACTCCACCACTCTTCTTTGAAATAATGTCGTGGGGCCTGAGAGAACAGATGGGGCTTGGTGTAACATCTCGTCTGAAAGAAAGCACCTGGAGGAGCTGTGAAGAACGAAGAGAGAGAAAGAATTTGTGTTTGTGTAGAGCTTGTCACATCCTCGACACACCCCAACGTACTTCCCAGCTGATGATTTGATGTTGTAAGGAGTGAGTAGAAAGGTGGGAGGTTGTGAGGGAAGTTATATCTGAGAAGCTGTTTACAGCAATGGTTTTGCACGGCTGCTCTACACGGCCAACTGTGAAAATGTTGCTGCTGCTGCTCTTTGAACACAGGAAATGATAACTGCTTTGTACGAACAGTGAAGTTGGCACTGTCAAACCAGCATCTGTTCATGGGTCCAGATCCTCTGTGAATTTAGCACTTCTGTCAACTTTATTTTTACTTATAGTCCCCAGAGTTGGCAATGAGGGTGGAGGGGGTTGGTGTTGTCTGCTGCAATGTTTACTCTTACCTTGGTGTTAAGATCAGTGGTCAGGAACTTCAACTCCCCATAGACGTCGGAGCTCTTACCCGTGTGCAGACTGGGCTTGGACTGCACATATGCCTTCTGGCAAAAATCAAGCGTCAGATCAAGCCCCAGATGGGGTGCAGTGCTTCATCCTGTCAGCTTGGATCTTGTTTGTCTCCCTTGTGGGGACCATAAATTGGATTTAATTGGAATTTTAATTTGATTTTTGGAACAAGCAAAGACTAAGTTAGTGTCTGCCCGGTCCACTCTCAGCATTGGCTTTGTAACTTTAAGAATGGAGAAAACAAAATCTTTGTTAAAATACGCAGTTTGACATTGTTGACTTCTTTGGGCCCAGTGCGTCTTTACAGAATGGTGCAAAGAAACTCAGGTCTAGAATCAGGAGCAGAGCACTATCAAGCAGAAGAGTCCCAGACAGGGGACAGGGAGAGATCCCTAAAGTAGAGTCCCAGACAGGGGACAGGGAGAGATCCCTAAAGTAGAGTCCCAGACAGGAGACAGAGACAGGAAAATATCCCAGTTCAGTTAAACACAGAGGAACAGAACAGCAGGTTCCAAACAGGGACAGAATTTCAGCAAGGAAGACAGCGGAAGGATGGCGACTCGGTGCTGCAAGCCATTGGGGTACAGGTACCCCTTTGGAGCAGGAGTGTTCTGCTCAGCGTAGCCAAAGAGATGAAGTTGTGCTTGTGAGTAGATGCTAGATGTGCAGACTTGGGAATCCAGGGGAATGGAATCTTGGGAGATGAGATTGAATCTCTGTGAGATGGACTGTTTATGCCGTCTCCGTTGGAGAGACCTTTCATGAGAATTTCCAGGTGAATTGGAAGATGGTTATTGGAATCCCTTGAGAGGGACAGAATTTCACTGAGATTGGTTGACTTGCAGCTGGGCTGCTGAGAAATCCATGGACTCTGTTTTGGGTCGCATTTGGCATTTATTGTGCGATGTGGTATGTTTAACTGCAGTTTGCATGTTAATTCCCAGATACCTCATATTAATCCTGAATATTAGAGTAAAAGATAGATGTTATGAATTATTTTATCTTTCTGATCTTATATAGTAATGTTTATTTTTGTTTGTTTGAAACCTGGGGAATCATTTGGCTTTATTCACTGAGCAAGTGTCTTCAATCTCAAACTTTGTCTACTTTAAAGAAAGCGTTATTGGTCCCCCAGCCATCAGTCACTCACTGATTTTCAGTGTTTCCCAAGTGAAGGCCAACTTTCTCTAGTTCACTATGAGCAGTGTTCTCCAGAGGTAGAAGAGCAGTG
Organism: Mustelus asterias; assembly: GCF_964213995.1. Lineage (NCBI taxonomy): Eukaryota > Metazoa > Chordata > Chondrichthyes > Carcharhiniformes > Triakidae > Mustelus > Mustelus asterias. Next base: position 51,909,521 of record NC_135804.1, on the reverse strand, counting down.
ACTCAGACTCAGAAACAGAAAATGCTGGAGAAACTCAGCAGGTCTAACAGCATCTGTGGAGAGAAAATAGAGCCAACATTGACAAAGGGTCACCCTGACCTGAAATGTTGGCTCTATTCTCTCTCCACAGATGCTGTCAGACCTGCTGAGTTTCTCCAGCATTTTCTGCTTTTGTTTCAGATTCCAGCATCCGCAGGGTTTTGCCTTGGCCTTCGTGACTCAGACTGTAACGCTCTCAGCAGCCTTTCCCCTGCTGGCCCCCTCACTTCTTCTCAGCTTCCATTTGCCTTTGCAACCACAAAGGGGCAGTTTAACGCCTGGGATGTTGGCCCACATCCTTCCACACACACATTCAGCCAACCTGTTTCAGAATGAGAGGGGAACAGCTGCCCCCAGTCAGAACAGATTGCACCAACTTCTGACACCAACAAAATCTGTATTCGAGCTCCTAGCTCCTTCACAGATTCTTGGCTAGTTTTCATCTACTTTCCATCCCTCTGACCTGACATCATAGATAACTGGTTTTCTCAAAGTGAAGACAGGTCACTTCTATGGAAAGAATCTTTATGGGTACCGCGTACAGCACTGGAAAGATGTAACTTTGACCCTCTCACTTTGCACCAAGTACTTGATCCTCAGCCCTGGAATTGCAAATAAATTTACATTTTTGCGCTGTAGATAGCTTCACAGAATGTCTGAGAGGAAATGACTAACTGGTGATGAGTTGCAAACAGCTTACTGCTGTGAATCCGTGATACTCAGAACTGGGTGAAAACTGTCTGTATTAAATAAAGGGAAGAATAGGAAATGGAGAGGGCTTTCAGTATAAATTGCCAGCATAATGCCACCGCCCCCTCCTCCCCCCTCCAAGTCCCAAACACAAGCACAATGGCAAATGACTGTCTGAATATCTCCTGCCTGACAAAAGATGCCATGTTCTGCTTCTCCTCACATAACACAACCGCCTAACGCATGAAAACAGAAAATGCTGGAAATACTCAGCAGGTTAGGCAGCATCTGTGGAGAGAGGAAAAAAACTTAAGATTTCAGGTCTGTGCCCTTGCATTGCAACATTCTATATTCACTTTTCCTATAATTTTCAAGCCATTAAGGCTCGTGCTTCTCATTACCTAACCACTACTTGCTGATCTACTTCTCTTTTGTCCCTGATTATGGTGTACACAATGACTCTTAGGCCCGGATTGTCACAATAATGGAGAGCCTCTCTGACACGGCAAAAATCCCAAAAATGGCTGGAAATGCAAAATCCTGCCCCCCAAACACAACCTTTCCTATTTTGGCGGGGGTGGGACTGGAGTCAGGCCAGGGTTTGTGCATGCGCAGTTTACAGAGACAGCTGACCATTTAAATCACTTACACTGAAGTGGGATTTTGATAGGTCAAGATTGTGAAACCCAAAATGTGCAGATTAGACCTGATAAGAGGAGGTTTGAAGCTGGTGGATTCATTTGATAGCTTGGGGGTACTCCTTTGGAGAGGTATGGTCCCTCTTTGGATATGGTCCCGGGACACCTTTGCGAGATGTAAGACACCCTTTGGGAATGTTAAAAGTAAACATGATTGTGTGTAAACTCATTGAAACTGTCAAAGAATGCAAGATGAGTTGGCATGGGGGTAAGGGCAAAGGGTGTTGGGTGGGGTACAAGTTAGCATGAAGTTGACATGGGAGATGGGGACATAGGAGATATACGGGGCCATGGCGCTTGGAAGGGTGGCATATGGTGGCATAGGTTGGCATGGATAGGATATGGGGATTGTGGGAGGAGGGTGAGGACTGAAGTGCTGTTTTTTGTTTTTAATCTTTTTAAAGTAACTTATACAAAGTGCTGGAGTGCAAAGGCAAGTCTTCCCTCCAGCCTAACTCCAAACTAGACAGTTGCCTCACTCATTCTGGGGGGGCCTGACCTCAAATCTAACCTGCCCCGGAATGGAAGCTGTGAGTGAAGGTCGGGTTCACAAAACCATGTCTCCCCCCCAATCTCTGCGCACCCAAACGGAGCAAAGATCTAGCCCTTAATCTTTCATCTTGTTTCTCAATTTAGAAAAAATATAAAATGGCATTTGGGATATATGGGATAGCAACTGCAAGGTGCTTAAATGAAGAGAATTCAGACACCCAATAGTTACTCCCCTAGAACCAAAACTAGGCTGCAAGTTTCTGCCAGATCCCAAACCGAACAAAGGATTAGACTCTTTAGAAAATATACTGAGGAAAATGAATTCAGCTTTTGTGTGGGCTAAAACGAAACCGGTATTGAGACATAAATATATTTGAGCCATTGTCTTCTCCTCGCCGGTGACACATTCTGAGGGTTCCAGAGTTTTGCAGCAGCAAAAGAAATTCGAATTGGGCCATTTTTATTCTAGTATAAAAACTGCAATATCCAATGAAAGAACTCTGCTGCAGTGAACAGAAAACATTCACTACGTGGTTTACGTTGACAATCGTTTTATTTTTTAAGAGGAGCCTGCTAAACACAATGGTCTGTTTGACCAAAAACAAACTGCAATTGGCTTGCCTGTCAGAGAAATGCTCAACGTTGCTTCCTGTGTCCTTCCTTCTTGCTTCTTGGGAGCAGCTTCCTGGTGTATTTGAAGAGTCCCAAGAGTAGACGTTCATAATGGGAAATGTATGGACCATAGCCCCGAACTTTCAATTTCTATCCACATTGTTGAGGGTAAGATTGTGAAAGAACTATTTGAACAACAATGGCTAATTTGATGGCGTAATGTGAACAAGTCCCAAAATGCTTCACTGAGGCACAAAGAAAGAAATTGACACCAAGCTAAAGTAGATATCAGGAGGAATAGTCAAACAATTAGCCTAAGAGATGGGTATGAAGGAGGGTTTTAAAGGAGGTGCGGTGGGGAAGAGGTGATGGAGGAGGTGGAGAGATGAGGGCTTCGAAGGGAGGGGTTTAGAAAGCATAGATTGGTGTCTGCACAGCCAGGAAATGGTGGGCTGAAGGGCGACTAAAGAGGGATTGAACCACAAGAACTATAGGTCTGAGGCATTGGGGAACCGGGATTCAATGTGGGTCAGTAAGGATCGGGTGTTGAGACGCAGGTTTTGACCAACACAAGGATGTGATCAGAGAATGTCTTGAGCAATAATAATAAGGCAAGGAGATAACAATGAATAGGGACAGGTGAGTTTACATATAGAGAGAACCACATTTAGAGCATAGAACAGTACAGCACAGTACAGACCCTTCGGCTCTCGATGTTGTGCCGAGCTTTGTCTGAAACGAAGATCAAGCTATCCCACTCCCCATCATTCCGTCTCCTTGGTAAACACTGAAGAAAAGTATTCATTCATCGCCTCTCCTATCTCTTCTGACTCCATGCAAAAGTTCCCACTACTATCCTTGACCGGCCCTAACCTCACCCTGGTCATTCTTTTATTTCTCACATAAGAGTAAAAAGGCTTGGTGTTTTCCTTGATCCGACCCTCCAAGGACTTCTCATGTCCCCTCCTAGCTCTCCTAAGCCCTTTTTTTAAGCTCATTCCTTGCTACCTTGTAACCCTCAAGCGACCCAACTGAACCTTGTTTTCTCATCCTTACATACGCTTCCTTTTTCCTCTTGACAAGACATTCAACCTCTTTTGTGAACCATGATTCCCTCACTCGGCCATTTTCTCCCTGCCTGACAGGGACATGCTGGTGAATTCAGAGGAGAAAGCGAAAGGGGAACTGAGATGAAAGTTTAAATCATCCAGCACGAGGAATTGCTGAGCATAGGAGGCTGAGAGAGGAGAGGAATGAGGATATCTCAAAGAGAATCTCAGAGTGAAGCTTCGCAGGCAGTTGGAAAATGAAGATTTTAAAGCAGAGACGACTGGTTGTGAAGATGATGAGATGCTTCGAGGACGAGGTAGAAGGGAGTACACTGTGTGACATGGTGATAAGGGCTACAGCAGTATGGGCAGGATGGTGGAATCTATAGCCAGGTGAGAGGCCTCAGTAAGGGACTGGGTAGCACCACCCAAATTTCAGGAGAAGTCAGGATCTCAATACTTCATTTTAGGGACAGGGACAAAAAGAAAACTTGATTTCATGTTACGGTGTTGAAGGAATGGAGTTTATGGCCAGCACCAAAGACATCAGCTGTGGTCTTCCCAATATTTATTCATTTCTGCTCATCCAGTACAAGATGTTGGACAAGCTGTGTGAAAAATCCGAGGCAATTGAGACGTCGAGACGGGTGGTGGTGTTGTAGGGGGAAGATGGTGGAGCTGTGCAACCTGAACACAGGGCTTTTGGATGAGGTCACTCAGGGGTAACAGGCGAGTGAGAATTAGGAGGGACCTAGGATGCATCTTTGAAAGTAACAGTGCAGGAGAGGGAGAAACCATTGCAGATGATTTTCTGGCTATAGTAAGAATGGAGTGGGGCAAGGACAGTTCTACCTGTCGTGACGGTGGAGAGGTTTTGCAGAACCGTGCTGTGCTCAACCATGTCACTGGCTGCAGATAGATTGAGAAAGGTGAGGAGGGATAGTGCACCATGGAATAGTCACATAGGATGTCATTTGTGACTTTAATCAAACCTAATGTTTATTTTGTTGGAGCATCCAGTAAACTTACCACCACAAAGCCTCTGCTGCAGTCAACAACCAGCCTCTTTTTACAGACTCACTCCATTATCTCGTGTGCTAAATTGTGCCCTATATATTTAAAATCTCACTCCCATTTCAAATGCTGCCATCTGCCAACTTTGAAACTTGATGCGGAGAGGTGGCAGTAATTAAAAGCATTAAGATACAGTGACACAGGAGGTTTTCTTCCTCTTGTTCAATCTAACCAATCTTATACCAGAAATTCCTCAAACAAATCACTTCACATTGCCAAAGCTGGCTATGAGAATCAGACTATGGTTTGGAAGGTAATGGACTCTTCCACACCAACAGATTGAGCAGTGAGAAACATCTATCCATACAGAAAATAAATGAATACCATTCTCCAAATGAGCAACTCTTTACAGGCAGTCCCCGGGTTACGAACGCCCGTACTTACGAAAGCCCGTACTTACGTACTGACCTCCGTAAAGCCTATTATTTTTAAAAATCGAGTTACATGCAATGGTTCGTACTAACGAATGGGCAGACTACATTGCGCGACGCTCAAAACACTGCGCGTTAGGCTACAGTCGGTCAACGATCGGGACAATTATAAAGGACAAGGGGACATCCAAGCACTTTAGATGACCTTCACCTCAATGTAAAGGTCGTCTTTTTATCACCCAACACCACATCATTACTTCAGCCAATGGATCAGGGGGTCATAGCCTTCTTTAAGGCTTATTATTTACACCGGACCTTCTCACAAACAGTCAGGGCTACCCAAGATGATGCAATGACCTTAAAGAAGTTCTGGAGGAATTACAACATCTACGATGGCATCAAAAACATTGCAGATTCTTGGGAGGAAGTGAAGACAACCAACATGAAAGGAGTGTGAAACAAATTGTGCCCCCAATTCGCACAATTTAAGGGGTTTACAGCTGAGGACATCGCCGAAGCCAGGCAAGCTGTGGTTGATATTGGTAATAATCAACTGCAGTTAGACATCAACGAAGACGATGTCTTAGACTTGCTTGAATCCCATGCCGAAGAACTGACCAATGAGGACCTTATGGAGCTGGAGCAGCAGATGATAGCATTTGAGGAAGAAGGCCGGGACCTAGAAACCCCAGAACCCAAGAAGTTTTTGACGAAGGAGTTAGCTGAATCCTTTCGTCTCATTGAAGCAGGGATGGCAAAGTTAGAGGAGCAAGATCCTAATGCAGAGAGGTTCACCAAAGTTTACCGGATAAGTACCGACGGCCTCAGCTGGTACAAGGCCATTTATAATGAGAAAAAGAAAAGCTCTGTTCAAGCCTCCCTTGATGGTTACTTTAAGAAATTACTTTAATGTTTTTTATACCTACACACACACACACACACACACATATATATATATAATAAATATTTTAAAAATCCAAGTTTTGTGTCATTTCCATTTATTATTATTACTGCATTATTATATTTAAGATGTTTTAGGTAAAATATATACTATATACTAAGACAAACATTTGACTAATTGACGCTAGATGTGAACCGTACATAACTGTTCCGACTTACATACAAATTCGACTTACAGACAGACTTAAAAGCGGAACTCGTTCGTAACCCGGGGACTGCCTGTAATCTCATTACACAGTGTTGCTAGGTTGCTGCTGGGATTTGAGCCTGTGGTCACAGGTACGCAAAGGGGGAAATGCTGCAGCCATTACATTGCAGGCTGCTTCCTTTTCAATATCACCCCAAAAGATCAGTCCTTGACAGCTGTGACCTCCTTAAATATCAAGCACATCACAAGTCATCTATTTCACCCCCTGGCTTTGGGAAAAACTGCAGCATAGAAATATAAACAGCGTACATTCTTTAGTATAATAATGATCACTTCCTACAGCTACATTAGATAGAATCGCGGCTGTATAAACAAGATACCCACATGACCCCTCAAGAGAGGATTAACTTGACTATTAGCTGAAGCAATATTAAGCTGCTAACCCACCGCCACCAAGGCAAATATTGTGCTCTCTTGACTGCCTACATTTGCAGCGCTGGAAAGTGGATTAAAGTTTAGAATGCAGACAATTAACCTTTTGATTGCCAGCTGGTTCAGCAAAATTCCCAGCTCCTTGAATCAACAACTTTCTTTTGTCTTCAGCTTATTTACTCCTGTGTGTGGAATAAATATTATTACAGTAATGAAGAAACTCTAGGATCAGCCATATGATGTGACCCTGTATGTACATTGATGGGCCCAGTATGTATCAGAGCCTGGTCCACAACACAGCAGGAGTCAGATTGAGAAAGAGAGAGAGACAGACACTATCTGTGGTTGGGCTGGGGCTGGAGACCAGAGAGCGTCCAGTGGGAAGGAAGGCTGCTGGGCACTGAGAGATCAGAAAGAGCCATTTACAAGTAGATTCATGCAGCAGTGCCATGCAATTAGACTCAAAAGCAATCAGGAACCTTGTCCTATCAAATGAAGTTATTCTTGGATCACAGAGATTCCTTCAGTGTAGCATTTTTCATCAAAATGGAACATCAGCAATGATAGTCTGATTTTTGGGCAAAAAAAAACTTACCTGGTTGATGGGCAGAGACAAAGCGGGACACTAAAATCCACTGATTTCATTACAAATAATGTCACCATCACTGAACCCTTAAGTAATATAAATCCTGAATAAACAATTACACTCAAAAAAACATAGGTCCTGAACAAAAAATTGAAAGACTTCGCCTGCATTCACCAGCCGGTTATTTTTATTCCTCTGCTCAGTCTGTTACCCACTTTGTTTTATTGCAAATTGATTTTTTAACCTCTCTTAAACCAGTTTTTTTTACGGGTTTTTATTTTATTTTCTACTCTTTAGATTCTTCTCTCCCCAACTTCCCCATTCCCTCACCAATCCATTTTACTGAGAAAAGCAGTTTTCTTTTTAAAATGGAGGCAGTCTAAACCTAGATGAGGAGATTGTATTATTATTGTTCCCAAGCACAAAGGGACGTAAATATAGTAGATTATCCAGCGCCCCCAAGCTTCATCCACCAATTTCGAATATGACTGATCTGTACCTCAGACCAAATTACTTGTCTTTGCTCCACATTCACCTTGATCACCCACAGCCAACTGAAGAGCGACGTCCAGATATTCACTATTGTGTACATGGAAAAAAAGTGTTTGTAAGTGACCTGGTTCTAATTTTACAACTATGCCCTCTCATTCTAAATTTCACTGTTAGATGACAAGAATTTCTCAGAATTCGTCTACCTTCTCCAATGCCTTTATTGCTTTTTAGCGACCTTGATTAGATCAACCATCAACTTTCCAAACTTAAAGAAATGCAAATCATGTTTTTGCAACCTATTCGTATGATTTAACCCTTATACAACAACCGCAGACACACTACCACCTGCGAGTTCTCCTTTAAGTGATGCACCATCCTGACTTTGACACGCAATCATCATTCATTCATCGTCACTTGGACATAAATCCTGGAACTCCCTCACTACCAGCACTGTGGATGTACCTCACCATATAGACTGCAGCGATTCAAGAAGGCAACTTGCCACCATCTTCTCCAGGGAAATTTTGGATGAGCAATAAATACCAGCTTCAGACATAATCTCTGAAACAAATTTTTTTTTCTCAATAAAATACTATGGGAAACTGAACATTCTGCAAACGAATAAAATGTTTCAAGTTCATCATCAACATTAATTGCATTCTCCGGGTGAGATTCTGAATAAGTGCAACTGAAGTATCATTGCCTCCTCCAACTCTCAGCATGAATTCTATTGGCCTCTTTAATTACTCTCTGTACCTTTATACTAGTTTTTAGTGATCCAGTTACATAGACACACAAATCCTCTTGCTTCTCCCTTGTACCTATTCTATCACCATTTAAAAATATTTAAGATTTGCCAGCTTCGCACTTCCCCAAATTAAACTCAATCTGCCATAGTTTTGACCATGCACTTTGTCTACGTCCCTTTGTAAGTTCCTGCTTCCATCTACACAACGTACTGTACTTCCTAACTGACTGTCAAATACAAACTTGAATTCCCCCAGTATTACCTTTATCCTTACTCTGTCCCCACCCTCCTAACCAATGACATTAAAAGATTACCTCGAATTCCATGCACTTTAATTTTTGCAGATATGGTCTTTTGCAGAATTTTATATCTTATGGAAGTTCATACATCAATAGCCCCAATTTACTCAGCTCCCCATCATAGGGCAACTCTCTCACCCCAGGAACTGACCTAATGAACCTTTTATCCACCGCCTCCAAGACAAGTATATTCCTCCTTAAATATGGAGACCAAAACTTCCACACAGTATTCCAGATGTGTCTCACCGTCAACCACCCCTCTTATCCATTGCAAGTATATTAATACCAACTCCATCAGCCCTTATCTTGCATATTAACCTTTTGTGCGGCACTTTATCGAAAGCGTTTGGAAATTCAGGTACATCTACTAATGCTCCTTTATCTACCCTGCTAGTTACATCTGCAAAAAACAACTCTTAATAAATTTGTCAAACGTGATTCACCTTTTGTAAAACCGTGTTGACTTTGTCTGATCATACTCTGATTTATTAAGTGCATTGTTAAAACTTCCTTAATAAGATTCCAGCATTTTCCTGACAACTGATGTCACTGGCGTGCAGTTTCCACTTTCTTTGAATAGCAGAGTTATATTTGCTAACTTCCAATCTGCTGAGACCATTCTAGAATTTAGAGAATTTTGGAAAATCATAACCATTGCATCCACTATCTCTGCGGCAATGTCTTTCAGAACCCATGAATGTAGGCGTCAGACCCTGGGAATTTAGCAGTCACTTCGGTTTCTTCAATATTTTTTATGAGCACAAAATATACTGCTAAGTTATACGTATCTATACATTAACTTTACTAGCTATGACTGTAGCACTACATTCTGCACTCTCTCCTTTCCTTTTCTATGAACTGCAGAATAGCAAAGGCAAGTTCTGCTTTCGGTAGACTGCGTTCCACTGTATGGGAACATCGAGGAATCAGCCCAGAAACAAAACTGAAGGTCTACAGCGCCGTGGTACTCACTACTCTCCTGTATGCCTGTGAAACGTGGACTGTGCATCGAAGGCATGCAAGACAGCTCAATCATTTCCACAAGACTTGTCTTCGCAGAATATTACACATCAGACGGCAAGACAAAGTACCAGACACTGAAGTTTTCTCTAGAGCAAGTCTACCATCAGTCCACACACTGCTGATGAGAGCACAGACCCGGTGGGCAGGTCATGTCATCCGTATACCGGACGAACGTATACCCAAGCAGCTCTTTTTTGGGGAACTCTCTGCTGGCAGACGCTCGCATGGAAGGCAGAAGAAACGTTACAAAGACACACTCAAGGCCTCCCTGAAGTCGCTTGACATAGACACGACCACCTGGAAAACGCTGGCACAAAACCGCCCTACCTGGCACTGCCTCATCCACAAGGGCTGTCAAGCTTATGAAGCAAGAATACTGAAGCACAACTTAAGCGCGAGCTGCTCAAGTCCAGAGCCACCAGTGCAACAACTACAGTGTCTACACAAGTTTGCCCAATATGTGCCAGGACATTCCGTGCCCGAATTGGCCTGATCAGTCATCTTCGGACACACCGCATCCAGCCTCATAATGACTAATGGTGTCGAGGTCCTCATCGACAGCGATGGACGAACAACATGAGCTGTATACTTTGTCTGTATAGTGCACAAGAAACAATACTTTTCACTGTATACCAACACATGTGACAATAATAAATCAAATCAAACATGTGGTACTATTAAAACATTTTATTTTTGCTGTTTTTCAGGCTCCTAAAGAAACTTTGGCCAAATCTGTCCTGGCAGAACTACCCCAACAAGTTGTTCAATATTTCAAGCAAAGAAACCTTCCGCCTGTCAACTCTGATCCAGCCTAACACCAAACCATCGAAATTAGAGCCTGCATGATACCAAATTCCCTACCATGCCCTCTGAAAACGTTTACAGAATAAATCTTTGCATGTTTTGCAGCACATTTGTAATGTTTTGTTTTCATTGTTTCAAAAAGTTATATTTCCAATGACTCAAGTCTTAATTTGTTTGTAAGGAGAATCTGGTGCTTTGTAAAAGTCTGATAATTAACACTAAGAATGGTCGACTTTTTTTCCATGTCGCCACACTGTTAAAGTATTGAATGTATCTTTGTATTATTGGATGTTATGTATCTGATTTTTTTTAAACTATTAAAACAAGACAGTTTGAAAATAACAATTATTGACTTGCAGGAAGGCCAGAGCTGAAAGTAGAGTGTTCTCTCATTTTGTGTCAATGTTGTCTGTATAATTAAAATAAACTGTACTTTTGTCAAACTTGTGTTTGGATATTTTACACTATTTACCTGTAATTCGTACTTACAGTGCAATGTTTCAGTAAATTAAGTTGAATTTACATCAAAAGTCTCTCCTTTGCCCTTTTTTGGCAGTACAAACTTTTAAATATTGTTGAAGGGTCCTAATGGCTATTTTTAAGTAGACTGCATCTTAAGGAGATTGACATTAGCGAATAGCGCAGGGTAAAAAAAGGAAATAATTAATCTACCAGCAAAAGCTGCAAATATAGAAGGTTCACAAGATATATACCAAGGATTGATGTAAAGCAGCCCATTCAACTCAAATATTCAAAATAGAAGAACTATGATTCTTATCCTTATAATATCTCACTGACCTGTGAACGATGTTAAGGTTAGGAAATTGGCCAGTGGGGAATTGTCCTGTCGACATGGCTCTAAACATTTGCATCCATTATGCCAGTTCCTTCTCTCTCCATATGGCAGCATGTGTCAGAAATGTGTGGCACATTTGATTTCTTTGCCAGGAATGAATGTGCTGTTGCTGAACTGTGTTTAATTCTTGGCTGCTGTACTAATGAACAGTCCAGTCAGTCAGGGAACGGAGTTTGAATGTCTATCTCTCTACAAATCCAGGCTGAGCCAAATTATTGAACAGGTGTCTTTCTGCTTTACTGATGTATTTTAAATAATCAAATTTGATATTTCCATGTCTTAAATTTCTTTTTCTTCAACCTGTTTAATTGCCATCAATGTAAGTACACTGGCTTAAGAAAATATTATTTGATCAAGTATTTGGACAATAGTAAGCTCTCTGTACTAAAGTAATGCAAATTATATAATTCTTTAATTACAAAATTTAATAATTATATATCATGCTGTTCAGCGGCATTATATCACCTCACAAATTATACTCTGCAAGTAGATGTCTATCCAGATGCTGTGAAAGGTAAGAAGGACATGGAAGCAATACAGACATCACAAAACTGAAAGTTAAAATGAACATGGGTTTTATTTACATGGTCTGCAAATCTGCATTTGTAAGTTTACAATTGATTCACTGTAAAAGCAATCACTATATCAGGTGGTCACATTCTCCAATTAAAAGTGGAATGAAATACTCCCTCTAGCTACAACCAAGTCTGAAGGCGTTTACATCATTTAGATTGCCTAATGAAAATCGTGTCTATAGTCATTCAGCAAGAAAATCTTGTGCAATACTGCCTATAATCAGTTTCCCAGATGATGTACAGGAACACCCTAAGCTGACACACCCTTCTTTCCTTAAACCCTTGCTTACTGTGACAAGTCCACAGATCAAGAAATTGCCATGAGAATACTCCTCTGCTCTTTATAAACACATCTGCAATCGTGATGGAAACATTGGCAGAGGGAATTGTGCCTGTACGGTATAAGGAACTGCAGACCAGAGTCAGTGAGTTTTTGCCCCACAATTTTGTCATTTTAGTAACACACTGATGCAGACAAACATGAATTAGGAGCAGCAGTTGGTGATCAGCCCCTCAAGCTTCCTCCTCCATTTGATAAGATAATTGCTGATCTAAATGTGGCCTCAATTTTCCTGTCTACCCACGATACGCTTCGACTCCCTTATCAGCCAAAATCTAAGTTGGGCATCAAAATATTCAATGACCCAGGCAAGCATTTACTGCTCTCTTGGGAAGAGAAATTCCCAGACTCACGACCCCAGAGAGAAATCAAACATTCTTCTAATTTCACTCCAAAATGAGAAACTCCATATTTTTAAAATGTGTTCCTTGGTTCTAAGGTGGAATTTTCCCAAAAAATTTCGAAGTGTCATAAAAGTGTGAAACGTTTCGTTGTGCAAGTTCGGTGCTGCAATCTTCCCTCACACACTCAGTTCTTTTGACAATTGAGAGATTTGCACTGATTGAGGGGTGGGGGAGCCTAAGTACACCGGTGAAAATGGCATCAGAACACTGGGGCACCATTACAGAAGGCACCCTTGGTCTATTATGTACCGGGAGATCAACTCCCACCTTCCATTGGTAATCGGACCGTCCCCGCCCCCACACCCACGTGTTGCAGCAGCGGGCATCAGGACCCTCCCAATGAGTCACCTGGCAGAACCACAACACCCACCCCCTTCTGTCACGGCCCCCTCTGTGGCCCACCCCTACATGGCCCCCCATGCATAGCCCCCTCCCACATCCCTGTCTTTTCATAGCCCCCTTTTCCTAGCCCCTCACCCCCAACTCTTCATAGCCACCTGCACATCGCTGGCATAGCTCCTCCTTACCTAGCCACACCCACATCTTTTCATTACTCCTTGCACCGCCCATGCATAGCACTCCCCAGCATGAGCTCCCTCACCATCAAGCCTACCTCCCGTCACTCCCCAGCCCCACTAAGGCCCCACCTCCTTGGCACTGCCCAACTGGTCACTGCCAGGGTGCCCAGTGGACACTGCCAGACTGCCACTGCCCACTGTCCAGCCATACCCGCAATGGGGGAAGTGTCCAGGAGGACGACAGCAGCCGTCCCGGATGCACTAATAGGATTGAAATGCAGTCAATCCTATGCAAATGTCAATCCTTCAACTAAATCATTCCCAGAAGGAGAAACAACCTTTCGGTATCCACCCTGTCAAGTTCACTCAGGTTCTAATACGTTTTAATAAGATCACACCTCATTCTTTCAAACTCCAGCGGATACAACAACGCCTCCTTCCTGGAAATGTATCAGTTGAACTTTCTCTGCAATGCTTCAAATGAAATTATAGCCTCTTAAATGAGACCAAAACTGTACAAAATACTCAAGATGTGGTCTCACCAATGCAACTGTAGCAAAACTTCCCTTTTATATTTCATTTGCTTAACAATAACAACATTCTATTTGCTTTCCTAATCATTTGCTGTACCTGCATAGTAATGTTTTTCAGATTCATGTCCAAGGACAACTAGATCCCTCTCCTGTAGAGTTCTGCAATCTCTCTCCATTTAAAATAATGTACTGCTTTTCAATTCTTCCTGCCAACGTGAAGGATTGACATTTGCATAGGATTGACTGCATTTCAATCCTATTAGTGCATCCGGGACGGCTGCTGTCGTCCTCCTGGACACTTCCCCCATTATCCCACGATTAATTTAGTTTAGTTTATTTCATTAGTGTCACAAGTAGGCTTACATTGACACTGCAATGTTACTGTGAAAATCCCCTAGTTGCCACATTCCGGCACCTATTCGGATAGATGGAGGAAGAATTTAGCATGGCAAATGCACCTAATCAGCACATCTTCCAGACTGGAGGAGGAAACCGGAGCACCCGGAGGAAACCCACGCAGACACGGGGAGAAATTGCCGACTCCACACAGACAGTGACCCAAGCCGGGAATCGAATCCAGGTCCCCAGCACTGTGAGGCAGCAGTGCTAACCACTATGCCACCATCTGCCAATTTGTTGCCCATTCATATTGCTTAATTGGAACTGACTAGTGATGAGTTAGCAGTTGTTTCTTTTCATGTTTAAAGATTGTTCAACAGTTAAAGAGTTAAACTGTTTCATTTTGTTCGACTTACACAAACTGTGTTATGAATAAAGTTTGTTTTGATAAAACGATCCCTAATTTGTCAGTGGAATCATCCCTGAGGCAAAGCATCCTTTCCGTTATTGAGGTCTAGTCTGGCTTCATAATAAACCTCGAGATCTGGCACCCTACCAGTTATGAAATATCTTCTACGTGACTTCCACTTCATCTCTACTGACCTAACCCTCAACTTAATTTCCCAGTTTGCTTTAACCAACTCTGCCCTCATACCCTTAATATTGACTTTATTTAAGACCAAAACACTAGTCTTAGATCCACTCTCCCCTCCCTTAAACAGAGTGTGGAACTCAATCATGTTTTGATTACCACTAACTTGGGGCTCCTTTACTATGAGGTCATTAATTAATCCTGCCTCTCAGCACATGAACAAGTCCACAATGGCCTGCTCTCTGGTTGGCTCTGAACTGTGCTGTTCTAATAAATGTCCCAAAAAGCACTGCACAAACTCATCTTCCAAACTACCTTTACCAATCTGATTCATCCAATCTATGTGTAGATTAACATTACTCATGATTAACACTGCACCTTTCTCACAAGCCCCTATTATTTCCCACATACCCCACTCTACAGCGTAGTTACAGTTAGGGGGCCTATAAACTATTCTTTTGTTACTTCTTAGTTCTACCCAAACTGATTGTACATCTTTATTCTTAGAACTGTCACCTCTGGTTATTGAACTAATGTAAGAAGTCTAACAACACCAGGTTAAAGTCCAACAGGTTTATTTGGTAGCAAATGCCACTAGCTTTCGGAGTGCTGCCCCTTCGTTAGGTGGAGTGGGAGATGTGCTCACAAATAGGGCATACAGAGACACAAACTCAATTTACAGAATAATGATTGGAATGCGATTCCTTACAGCTAATCAAGTCTCAAAGGTACAATGTGAGTGGAGAGCATTAAGCACAGGTTAAAGAGATGTGTATTGTCTCCAGACAGGACAGCTAGTGAGATTTTGCAAGTTCAGACAAGTTGTGGGGGTTACAGATAGTGTGACATGAACCCAAGATCCCGGTTGAGGCCGTCCTCATGTGTGCGGAACTTGGCTATCAGTTTCTACTCCGCGACCCTGCGGTGTCGTCTGTCGTGAAGGCCGCCTTGGAGAATGCTTACCCAAAGATCAGAGGCTGAATGCCCATGACCGCTGAAGTGCTCCCCAACAGGAAGAGAACAGTCTTGCCTGGTGATTGTCGAGCGGTGTTCATTCATCCGTTGTCATAGCGTCTGCATGGTTTCCCGAATGTACCATGACTCAGGACATCCTTTCCTGCAGCATATCAGGTAGACAACGTTGGCAAAATTGCAAGTGTATGTACTGTGTACCTGGTGGATGGTGTTCTCACGTGTGATGATGGCATCCGTGTCGATGATCCGGCACATCTTGCAGAGGTTGCTGTGGCAGGGTTGTGTGGTGTCGTGGTCACTGTTCTCCTGAAGGCTGGGTAGTTTGCTGCGGACAATTGTCTGTTTGAGGTTGTGCAGCTGTACTACAACCACATAACACGAGGACGGCCTCAACCGGGTTTTGGGTTCATGTCACACTATCTGTAACCCCCACAACTTGCCTGGACTTGCAAAATCTCACTAGCTGTCCTGTCTGGAGACAATACACATCTCTTTAACCTGTGCCTAATGCTCTCTCCACTCACATCGTCTGTCTGTACCTTTAAGACTTGATTAGCTGTATTAGCATTGATTAGCTCGATTAGCATTCCAATCATTATTCTGTAAATTGAGTTTGTGTCTCTGTATGCCCTGTTTGTGAGCACATCTCCCACTCCACCTGACGAAGGGGCAGCACTCCGAAAGCTAGTGGCATTTGCTACCAAATAAACCTGTTGGACTTTAACCTGGTGTTGTTAGACTTCTTACTGTGTTTACCCCAGTCCAACGCTGGCATCTCCACATATTGAACTAATGTCATGTTTAATTGACAGAGCTACCCCACCACTTCCTCTGAACTTCCTGTATTCCAAAATGTCAAGTACCTTTGAATGTTCAGGTCTGAGCCTTGGTCACCTTGCAGCTACATCTCCATAATGACGATCAGATCATATATATTTATTTCTGAGCTGACAATTCATTGATTTTCTTATGAATGCTACGCACATTCACTGTCCTGTCTGGAGACAATACACATTTCTTTAACCAGTGCTTAACTCTCTCTCCACTCACATTGTCTGTACCTTTAAGACTTGATTACCTGTAAAGACTCGCATTCCAACCATTATTTTGTAAATTGAGTTTGTGTCTTTATGTGCCCTGTTGTGAACAGAATTCCCACTCACCTGACGAAGGGGCAGCGCCCTGAAAGCTAGTGGCTTTTGCTACCAAATAAACCTGTTGGACTTTAACCTGGTGTTGTGAGACTTCTTACAGCACATTCAAATACAGGGCCTTTAGTTCTGTATTTGCAACCTTTGGTCTTACCTGTTGGTGCACTCTTTTGCATGCTCTACTCCTTTCTGCCGTGCTCTTTATTGCTACCTTGCTCTCTTGCATTGTCCTCTCCTTTCATTTATCACCTCTTCCCTCAGCAGAAGAAATGGCAAAAAACAGTGTTTGTACTAACTTGATCCAAACAAATGATATGTCACATCACAGTACAAATCAGGCAGAAAAGAACAAATTGTTATCGTCACTGATTTAAAAATAGGATTATGAATCCCATAGTTTTTATTTTATTCATTATGGAATTTAAATTTAAAATGTTAATTAAAACAAAAGTGCCACTTTTAGGTAAGGTTTTATTATTTAGGTACTTTCTCTCTCTATAGTTCTCAATTTACATATTCAACTGAATGCTCTTAGATTAAATTAGCATGTACTGTGGCTAAACGTGGGTGATTTGTGCTGAGGGTAATATCAACATTTGATATATTTTTCAAAAAAAGGCATTAAAATCACACATCAAATATATTTAGCCCTTTACAATACTGAAAGCAGATTTCAGCACAAGTACACAAAGTTCCAAAGTCATCAATGAGAATGGTCTCAATGTATCCTCCAAAGCTCCAAATTGTCACAAAATTATTTAGCCCTTATAATACTGAAAGCAGATTTCAGCACAAGGACATAAAGTTCCAAAGTCAACAATGAGAATAGTCTCAATGTATCCTCCAAAATTGTCACAAAATACAAAGAGCTCCAGAAAATGACGGATTCATTTTTTAAGTACTATCTGTAGTACAGTTAAGCCAAGCATTCATGTCACAGTGGTAGAGAAAATAAATCCATATAACAAAAAATGTCGTTCTTTCTGGAATGAAGCATGATATGAAAATAACCTTGGGCCACCAGCACTAATCACCTGTACTGCTATTTTGGTTTTTTTTGTGTGGGTCACTGAGTTCTCAGACTATCTGTACAGGACAGCAATGTAATTTTCACATAATTTAACCTATCAGGGAGGTCTAAAGCCAGGATCATAAATTCAGCAGAAAAACTTTAGAGCAATGGTGCACGGGTAAATCCACAATACAATTGGGGTATTAGCTTCGCTCAGGAAAAGCACTCCAACTCTGAGGAAGTCATGGATTGAAGACTTCAGCTGATAATCCAGGTTGATTCTTCAGCGCAGCACTGAGGGAAGGCTATCTTGTCATAGGAGTTGTATTTCAGGTGAGGCGCTAATCAAGGCCCCATCTGCCTGTTCCAATGAAAGTTAAAAATAGAACTTTGACGGGAATCTGTGCTGATGAAAGGTCCTCGACCTGAAATGTTAATTCTGTTTCTGTTTTTATTTCAGATTTGCCGCATCTACAATATTTGGATTTTGTGGAAAAAAAACAAATCTCATGCACACCTTTTGAAGTGGAGGATTGGATTCCTCCTGGTGACCTGGTCAATATTTATCCTTCAAACACTATTCAAAAGAGATTCACTTTTCATTTATTTCATTGTTCTTTGTGAGAATTTGCTGAACACAAACGGACTGCTGCATCTTCCTGCAAAACAGAGACTATTTCATGAATAATCCAGTAGCTGTGAAGCACTGTGGGACATCCTAAAGGCGCCTTAAAAAGGAAGTTCTTCTTTATTGCATGACCATTTTTTGCTTATTTTTCTTTTTGATGCTCATTGTAAAGGGCTTTCTGACTAACCATAGTTGACTAGTTAAAGCAAACATGCAAAAAGAGGTTCGCAGTATTAAAGTTGAGCAGCGAGTTAGTTATAAGCAGGTTCATATTAACATTTGACCATGTAAAATGCTTCTAGTGGCGATGACAAAGCCACATCAAGTGAAGACAAGATGTTTTCCCACAGAATGGAAGATTGTCCAAAAATCAAAAGGCCTGCCTGAGAGGTTCACGCAGGCCAAGGGATAGAAGTCGGGGGGCATCTTACATGGCCACTCCCAATCACGGTTTTCATGATGTCTCCTGTTGAGAGGACCCAAGGGATTTAGCTCCTGTGGTATCAGGAAAGAGGCTGTACATTTAGTTAACTAAAAATAAAGTGAGCACACAGTTAGTGAAGCAGCAAAAAGAATCTACACAAGATGGAAGGCACACAAAGGAGAAGCACCATGGAGTAACAGAGAATTTATTCACTTCTTAAATAGCTCAGAGCCATCATCAATGATACAGAAGTATCCCAACTTATCCATAGCTGTATACTAACAGCCAATGTATAGTTAGCAGTTCTACTGTCGTAACTTACAAGTAGCTGTTCTGTTTAAGCATGCGAGCGTAAAAATAATTATTTACACTTAAAATGTTGACAATATTCAACAACATATTTCACCCTTGGATTCGCGATCCAAGGCACTCACCTCCATATGGTTAAATGTGCAATGGCCTGCTACAATATCTAATCAGATTTTGAATCAGGGCTGCAGAATTTTGTATTCACATATGACTGCCAGAAGTAAAGCAGCCAAAAACAAACTTTTTTCTTTACTAGTTTATACAGGATTGCATTACAAACCACCTCTATACAAATAAAACGCTGTCCTCGAATATTTCAGCTTCATGGGCTTTCAGGAAAAGGGTGGGAACGAAAGACTGAAGAGATGATTCGACCTCCGGTACTGATGATAATGTCACTGTCAGAGCTGGATTCTGCATCGGAGTCACTGCTCCCTGAGTAGGCTCCAAGGCCAGGGAGTATTCCAACACATACAGATGCTGAAGGATGCTGGATTGCTGTGCCACTTAAGAAATCAGACTGTGCTTGATCGCAGGAGTCATCATCTGAAGAAGAATCAAATTAAATGAAAGAATACAGTACAGCCTACCTAATATTTAACATTTTCTAATATCCACAGAGAGCAGGTTATACATCAATTCATCAACAATGCAAATAAACTTTCAATACTGCTGGGTTTAACATGGCATTAGAATCAGATACCATATTGGAAAATATCCATTTTCTATGAGCTGTCGGATTTTGAGGTTGTTTTTAAATTCATTTGTAAAATTCAGGTATGTTGCAAAAGCAATAAACATAGACTAAGGCATTATCATCCCAACATTAAGCCCTGTGGTACAAAAGCTCATGAAAAGCTCAATTCACACAAGGAGGGCTACTTATATAAGGTATAATGATCCTTCGCCATTTCTTTCCCACAGCACTAGCTTATTCCTAATCTTTGAGTCAGCCTTGGCAGACGTACAGTAAAATAACTTCATTAACATTCAACCACCCACGTTGAAGGTCTCTGTTTTGACATGCATTAACCCAATCTGTGAACTGCTCTTCCATTCCTTTTCTAGCCTATCTCCCGCATATCTGTAGGCCAGGGGAGAGAGGGAAAGAGGGCAACAAAACATCCCTGCTATCTCTAGGCTGCTTCTGTCTTTTGCTTCTAAAATCTCGTTTTCAGGCCTTCAATAGTTGCCAATCTATAGCCATTGAATATGAGGTGTATCAAGGTCACTTTCCATCAAATAATTCTACCTCTTCATGAGAATGCCTCTGGCCTCCATTTGGAAATTTCCTACAGTTACAGCCTTCATGGAACAGATCCCAAATAATTCCAGTGGGTTTGAACCAGTGGAATTGGGAAAGTTCCAGAGAAGTGAAAGGTTTACACTTCTCCCAGAATACACCTTATTTTGAGGTTTATTTACTATCACTGATAATAAGCCAGTCTTGTGGACAGGGAGGTAAGGTTAACTTGGCATTATCAAAAGGTTTACAAGACACAGGACCAATGGGTCTTCCTGATTAACTTCTAATTCTGATGAAACTTCCGCGACCGAATACTGATTTGTTATATGTTCGACTTCTGCTTTCTCTGTCTTCACTGCAAAAGTTGCATTACCCAACAACCAATCCAGAGCCTGTAATCGCCAACCAGTGTCACAGCATACGAACACTGATGCACCATCACATTTACGGAAAGTAGTGCTTGCAGGTTTTTAAACTCCGCAGCTCACAAAATCCAGCTCCCATTACTAGCAATTTCATATTTTTGGATACACTACTATATGCAAAACGCAAAGTAATCAGAATGTTACTTCTCTGTGAAAATAGCCAGATTATTTGGACTAAGTGGAAGCTCCCTCACCTGGGAGTCTAAACATAATGAATTCATGCTCCACTTGGTGACTGGAGCGTTATCTACACCAACACTTCAGTATAGCATTGAGGGAATGAGTGCTGCACTGTCACAGATGCTGCCATTTTGAAGTGGGGATAAACTGAGCCACTATCCAGATAAATGCAAAAGATCCCATTGGTACTGTTCAAAGAAACGGAGGTGGGGTGGGGTGTTGAAGGAGGGGTTTCCTCGATGTTTCCTGGGCAACATGTATCCCCACCCACCCCCATCAACATCATAGAAGCAGCTTAATTGGCCCTTCGCTTGCGACCTGACGAAGTGCAAACTGGTTGAAATGCTACCCTAGATGACGACAGTGGCTACATTTCATAAGTAACATTATTGAATATTTCCAGTATATTCCGTTTTGATTTTCCACTGTCTGCAGTACCCTATATTTTGCCTTTGTGTTCAAGAGTAATTAATCGACTGTGAATCATTTTGGGAGATGAGAGCAATGCAAAGGGAATTACAAATTCTTTCATTCTGAAGTGCTGCTGCAATAAGCTAGGATAATAGCGCTCAGAATGGATTAGGCCACCTAAAAGAATATATTGGTTACATTACTATTTCATAATTCTATGAGAAAGTCGGCTACTTATTGGGATTGTGGTTTTAAAAAGCAAGAGATTACCAATAAAATGAAGCAGCATTGGTTGTAAGGAGAGAAGTGACTTGGAGCATTCCTGTGCTTTCCTGGTGAGCAATTGCAGCACATCATTTGAGATTGGACAGGAAGCTACAAACCATTGCCATATTTTAGAATTTGTGGCTGATGGGTTGAGTAGGCACCTGGCTTTTAGCTGCAATTGATTTTTGAAGCCAGATTCAGGATTCATTTCCAAAGGTTCAGTAGCATCTTTTGAAAACAGAAACTTGAAGACACAAATAAAAGGCTGGTATCATCAGAACAAAAGGGGGTTTGGTATTTTAATGTACTTGCAGGAAGGAGCTGGAACTGCCATCAAATCTGCTATTCACAGTTGTTTAAGAAGAATTATGAACAGTGAGGGGGACAGTGTAGAATTTCAAAGGGACATAGACTGGTTGTTGGAATGGGCAGACAGGTGGCAGATGAAGTTCAATGCAGAGAAGCATGAGCTGATTCATTTGGTAGGAAGAAAATGGAGAACATAAATAAAATAAAGGGTACAACTCTAAAGCAGGTGGAGGGACCTGCCTGTATGTGTGCATAATCTCATTGAAGATGGCATGACAGGTGGAGAAAGCAGTACATTAAGTATACAGTAATTGGGACAGAGTAGAAGAGCAGGGAGGTTATATTGAATTTAGGTAAGTCACTAGTTTGGCCTCAGCTGAATAGTCCAGTTTGGGCACTGCACTTTAGGAAGGATGTGAAGGCATTTGTGAGGGTGCAGAAGAGGTTCACAAGAATGATTCCGGGGATAAGGAACTCAGTTCTAGAAGATAGATTAGAGAAGTTAAGACTATTTTCCCTACTGAAAAGAAGGCTGAAAGGAGATTCAAAATCATGGCAAATCTGTGCAGAGTCGATAGGGAGAAACTGTTTCTATTTGTGAAAGGATCGAGAATGGGAGGGCACAGATTTAAAGTAATTAATAAAAGGAGAAAAAAAGTGATACGAGAGGAAACTTGTTTCATGCAGTGAATGGTTTGGGTTTAAAATGCATTGCCCGAGTGTGTGGAGGAGGCAGGTTCAATTGAAGCACTCAGAAAATTATCTGAAAAAGAAGAATATGCAGGATTACGGGGGAGGAAGGCAGGGGATTAGTACTAGGAGAATTGCTCATTCGAAGAGCCAGTGCAGACATAGTAGACCAAATGGCCTC
The DNA here is from genome assembly GCF_964213995.1 of Mustelus asterias. Classification (NCBI taxonomy): domain Eukaryota; kingdom Metazoa; phylum Chordata; class Chondrichthyes; order Carcharhiniformes; family Triakidae; genus Mustelus; species Mustelus asterias. Next base: position 51,886,639 of record NC_135804.1, on the reverse strand, counting down.
CCTCTGCCCAGTAACAATTCTGTGAAGATGATCAGGAGGCTGTTAATACATCCTGGTGACATTCACATGCATAAAATTAAAAATAGTTCCTTTTTCACTCAGCATAGCTAAGGAATGCAGGTGCTAATACTGAGAGAATTTCCTGGTGGTTGACAGGTTGATTGACAGGTCAATTGACAAATTTATGGCTATGACAAGCTGGATCAGGGTCAGGGGTCAAGTTGTCCAACAAGAGAGAAAGAAACACATGATTTGCAAGGGACAGTCAGGTCGGTAGGGACTTGGAAAGTCTGATCTTAAACATAGCTCTGAACTTAAACATAGTGCCAACTGGATTCAACAAGAACACCAATCTGCTAAGTGTACTTAGCTCATGAATAGGAGTCACATTAACAACAAACATCAAAGCAGGCTTCCGTTACAAACTCCAATATGTCTGTAGCACTCAGAGCTGATAGGGAGTGTGACATTGCAAGTGTAGAATGCTTTATTTTCTACGTTAGGAGGATGCATCATGGAGTAAGTTAAAATTTACTCCAATCATTACTCCGTATGCTCACATATTAAACAAACTAACTTGCTTCATTAGTACTCATCAGTCTTCCATCTAAAGAACAGAAGAAAATAGATTGGCATTGGCATGGATTGACATGTGTGGAATTAAAGTATCCAGTTCAATAAAGGAATTTTAATTGTTACAACTCACTGATAGGTTTGCTAATCTACTCATTTCATTTGACTTGCAATTAGCGTGGACAAACTCCTGATATATTTGCTCACACCTGAGGGGAGACACCAATGATGCTGACACCAAACGTGAATATATGTTATATATGAGAGAGCGGGACAGGGAGAGCGACAGAGTGCAGATTTGAAATTTGTAATACCCACCTTCATAGTTGGGCTGTGTGGTACAGGGATACCAGTAGAAACAGAGAAAAGGATCATTAGCATTGAGTGCAATGGAAACCAGAGAGATATTGCTAAATATCACCCAATGATTCAATGGGAAAATATGTACTTAGTATTGTGTTGAGGTACAGAGATTTGAGGTTCCCTAGTTAGTTAGCTGGTCTCACCTGTGCTAGTCAAACAGTAGCCACAACATACCATGAAGTGAGTAGGCAGAAGGACGTGGAAGAAAGAAAACAACGGCCAAGGCTCCTGTCGTAATCATTATCTAGTGAGTACTGCTAGAATGTTGGGTAAACTGATATAATTAAGAGCAGGATCAGATTCGAGTGTGATGCCCGCACTTGGAATGAGATTTGGCCAAAGGTTGTTGAACTAACCCCAGATAGAGAAGAAAGTAGAAAACCTGTTGCTTTTTTGGTGGGAGTGGAGATGTCAGAATAACTGGCTAAACCAGACAAGGTGGAGATCATTTGTAACTGGCGTGCTATGCAATTACAACAAACAGCACCACAACTACAGATGATTATAATCAAAAATTCCTTCATAGCTCATTTTTGATGAATCCTAGTCAGAGGATCACACTACATATCAGGCTGATGCAAAGCATGCACAGCAAAGACAGTTAAGAAATTATCACTTACCATCATGACCACTTCCGTCGACGTTATCTGCCTTCTGTTTTTTGGCTATTTCAGAGCTTGCTGAGCTAGAATAGTGTGACAATGAAATGAAATTGTAAAAAATGAAAGAACATTTTAAATACATGCTTCTCCTTTCCAAGGTCAATAATGTTTTAAAATTCTCGATTAATTTACAAACTACAAGAACAATCACTGTAGTCAGCTATTGCTGTTAAAACAGACAAAGCTATGCCAAAAGGACATAAAGGTGCCCTATGCCAGTTCCTTATATTTAAAAAAAACAATCACTTTATACACTTCTTTATGTTGTGCACAGCTTTGAATAAGTCTACAAATAAGAGCCCTGCAAGGCAAGAATATGCGAACATATCGTGCTCTCTTCCTGTGCAATGCTGGATGTTTCTTACGATGTGGCGATGCCGGCGTTGGACTGGGGTAAGTACAGTAAGAAGTCTCACAAAACCAGGTTAAAGTCCAACAGATCTATTTGGTAGCACAAGCCACAAGCTTTCAGAGCGCTGCTCCTTCATCAGGTGAGTGGGAGTCGTGTTCACAAACAGGGCATATAAAGACACAAACTCAATTTACAAAATAAATTGAACCCAGGATCCCGGTTGAGGCCATCCTCATGTGTGCAGAACTTGGCTATCAGTTTCTGCTCAGCGATTCTGCGTTGTCGTGTATCGTGAAGGCCGCCTTCACTTACCCGAAGATCAGAGGCTGAATGCCCATGACTGCTGTAGGGAACACTTCAGCCGCCAATGCAGAATCGCTGAGCAGAAACTGATAGCCAAGTTCCGCACACATGAGGGTGGCCTCAACCGGGATCCTGGGTTCATGTCACATCCTGGGTTCATGTAATCCCCACGACTTGCCTGGGCTTGCAAAATCTCACTAACTGTCCTGGGTGGAGACAATACACATCTCTTTAACCTGTGCTTAACCCTCTCTCCACTCTCATTGTCTGTACCTTGAAGACTTGATTACCTGTAAAGACTCGCATTCCAACCATTATTTTGTAAATTGAGTTTGTGTCTTTATATGCCCTATTTGTGAACACGACTCCCACTCACCTGATGAAGGAGCAGTGCTCCGAAAGCTTGTGGCTTGTGCTACCAAATAAATCTGTTGGACTTTAACTGGATGTTTCTTAAGCCATTCAGTAACAGTTCAACGTGGAGATCCTTAATCTTCCCTCAGAAAATTAAATGGAAATAACTATGATGGAGATAACTTCATTGATAGAGGCAGTTATTTAAACTTCTTTTTAGGGAATAATTATATATTTAATAAAGGAAGTAAATCCGACGCACACACACAATAGTCTATTGCGAGCACATAAAATAGTAGGAATCACTCTAAGGAATAGGTTGAATCAATATGGGTTTCAAAAGAGAATATCCTGCCAAATAAGATTCTTTCACTCTCTATAGTTTATTTGGATTTTCAAAAGATTTTGACAAGGTCGCACACCAAAGACATCCAATGAAACTAAAATCCAGCATGTGATGGGGATAGTTGGATTTTTAAAAACCATGAAACAGCACACACTTAAAGTATGGTGTCATACAGGGAGAAAGTATAGAATAGAGCAATGCAAGGTTATTACTTCTTACCTACAGAAATGGCGATAATGCAGAAATTAATTGTAAATATTATATTTGTAAACTGCACTAAAATGGGGCGATCAAAAGACATAGAGGATGCAGTTAATAATTTAGAGTTTAGATTTCTTGAGTAGGGAAACAAATGGCAAATTAAATTTAGTTTGAAAAAATGCAATATATTACATAGTGGACCAAAAACTAACCAAATTATAGATGTAAAGTGAAGGAACAGGGTTAGCACAGGGAGATAGAAAGGCACCTGAGAGTAACTGTGCTTTCAATTTTGACAAGATGAGGAGCAGCAATAAAGAAAAGAAATTAGATATTAGGATACAAAGCCAGAACAGTGGCAATGCAGAGGTTTGATACCACATACACTGTCTACAATTTTGGTCATGGCACTTTGCAAAGGACATTTTTAATTAGCTATGGTGTAAAACAGAGCAAGAATGATCCCAAATGTACAGAGGTAACAGCTATAAAATAAAAGTTCTGAAGTCTGGAACTACAATAATTAAAGAAAGACCTCTGGAGGTACAAATGCATATGATATATACACAAGGTGAATCTGGGATATGATTTCTAAGTATGCCAAGGCAGTATACGACTAACCTTAATTTGTAAAAAGTATATGTAAAACAGACCATTTAAAAGTGTTTCATTTTCATGTGCAATAAACATTTGAAATGATCTTGCAGATAAGTAGAGACATTAAAGAAACAGCGTGATGCTGGTATGGATGAAATACAAGGGGGATAGGACAATTGGTCTTTTCTTATGAATTGATGAGCTTTTGTTTAGGCTTTTCAGACCTTAACCAGCTTCCTTTGAATTGATTTAATTGCCAATGGTCAGCGAATTGAACGGTGACATCAGTCCAATAATTTCAACCAGCAGCTGCACATCACCAGAGTTATATCCCATTGGTCACTTCATTTGAGAAATGAGTATTATCTAAATGATAATAATGTCACATTTGTTTATAGCAACTTATTTCAATTGAATAATGGAGGTTTCCTTCAAGCAACAAAGTATTATTCATTTTAGAGAGCATTTCTCCCTGGTCTCAATCAAGTCATGACAATCGGTGACATTTCTGTTGTTGGTTAGGGATTGAAAAGAGGCAGCTAAAATCTGAAAACTCTACTTGAACTGCAGTAACCTGAAACTAGCTTGAACTGGTTAAGCTTAGTTACAAAGGAAATGTTGTAAGGCATAAGTCCTTAGTTAGCCTGAGAGCAATGAGGTTATCTCCAGGACCTTGGGCTAGGGCCAATGACGGTAAGGTACGAAATAAGTGAGGAAATTTGAACCTACAACAAAGAGGCAGCATATCTTGGAAGGGATAACAACAGGATAAGAATGAAAACTTCAGGACCAGCTGCAGCAAAACTCCAGAGACTAATCACGCAAGAGAGGAAGACCCTACGTCTGAAGACGTGGAGCCGGCATCCAGAGGGAAGATGGACGCCTGGTGGACATCTCGGTAATATCTCTCATAGAACAGTACAGCACAGTACAGGCCCTTCGGCCCTCTATGTTGTGCCGAGCTTTGTCTGAAACCAAAATCAAGCTATCCCACTCCCTATCATTCTGGTGTGCTCCATGTGCCTATCCAATAACCACTTGAAAGTTCCTAAAGTGTCCGACTCCACTATCACAGCAGGCAGTCCATTCCACACCCCAACCACTCTCTGAGTAAAGAACCTACCTCGGACATCCCTCCTATATCTCCCACCATGAACCTTATAGTTATGCCCCCTAGTAACAGCTACATCCACCCAAAGAAATAGTCTCTGAACGTCCACTCTATCTATCCCCCTCATCATCTTATAAACCTCTGTTAAGTCGCCTCTCAACCTCCTCCGCTGTAAAGAGAAAAGTCCTAGCTCCCTCAACCTTTCCTCATAAGACCTACCCTCCAAACTAGGCAGCATCCTGGTAAATCTCCTTTGCACTCTCTCCAATGCTTCCACATCCTTCTTATAGTGAGGTGACCAGAACTGCACACAATATTTCAAATGTGGTCTCACGTGAGAACACCATCCACCAGGTACACGGTACATACTCTTGCAACTCGGCCAACGTTGTCTACCTGATCCGCTGCAAGAAAGGATGTCCCGAGGCATGGTACATTGGGGAAACTATGCAGACGCTGCGACAACGGATGAATGAACACCGCTCGACAATCACCAGGCAAGACTGTTCTCTTCCTGTTGGGGAGCACTTCAGCGGTCACGGGCATTCGGCCTCTGATATTCGGGTAAGTGTTCTCCAAGGCGGCCTTCGCGACACACGACGGCGCAGAGTCGCTGAGCAGAAACTGATAGCCAAGTTCCGCACACACAAGGACAGCCTCAACCGGGATATTGGGTTCATGTACCACTATTTGTAACCCCCACAGAGTTTCACTGGCTGTCTTGTCTGGAGACAATACACATCTTTTTAGCCTGTCTTGATGCTCTCTCCACTCATGTTGTTTTGTTTCTTAAAGACTTGATTAGTTGTAAGTATTCGCATTCCAACCATTATTCATGTAAATTGAGTTTGTGTCTTTATAAGCTCTGTTTGTGAACAGAATTCCCACTCACCTGAAGAAGGGGCTTGCAGCTCCGAAAGCTTGTGTGGCTTTTGCTACCAAATAAACCTGTTGGACTTTAACCTGGTGTTGTTAAACTTCTTACTGTGACTATCCCCGTGGACAGTGAGGACCCAAAGATCAAAGCCAAAGGCTCTGCAATCTCATCCCTTGCCTCCCAAAGAATCCTAGGATATATCTCATCTGTCCCAGGGGACTTATCGACCCTCAGGTTTTTCAAAATTGCTAATACATCTTCCCTCAGAACATCTACCTCCTCCAGCCTATCAGCCTGTATCACACTCTCATCCTCAAAAACATGGCCCCTCTCCTCGGTGAACACTGAAGAAAAGCATTCATCGCCTCTCCTATCTCTTCTGACTCCATGCACAAGTTCCCACTACTGTCCTTGACCGGCCCTAATCTCACCCTGGTCATTCTTTTATTTCTCACATAAGAGTAAAAAGCCTTGGGGTTTTCCTTGATCCGACCCGCCAAGGACTTCTCATGCCCCCTCCTAGCTCTCCTAAGCCCTCATATTTGGTGATTACTCAGGAATTGCCATGGGAACCAATGGGAGTGTATTTTAGACTGCATAGTTTTGATACAAACTGCATGATTTATGTTGTACACTGCCTAACAACGATATATAATAAATTGAATTACTAATAGAAACAGGATTGCCTCCTTTTCTCTTTGTACCAAGCTGATATCTGAGGCCGGTAAGATACGGACAACACTGTAATCAAGTGTGTGACCGGGAGATAAGATTGAGTCTGTCACAGCCAAACTGACAACACATGAATGGTGGAGGCAAAACACAGTCAAACTTTTCAAAAGCAATAACACTTCCAAAAACACTTTCACTGGATAATTCCTTGAACATCCATTACAAAATAGAATGATTATTATGGAAGCAATTAACCACCTTGCCCTGGACAACACTGCAGGAAAATAATCAATGTCGCAGTTCTGATCAGGGTATCATAAGGGGGGATGTCACTGGGGACTGTAGGGATAAAAGAGATCAAAGTGGCTGCAGAACTGTGTAAATTTCTTGCAATGATTCTCTAAGTTATTCCAATCCCAAAGTAATTCCTTCTCTCTCCCCCACTTGTATGCAATGGATGATCATTTCTATTTGCATGGGGAGATTAAACAAATGAGGAAAAAAATGACAAAATTCTTAACACTTATTAAACCTGCGGAGGAAGAATCAGTTAACCCTTTATCATTAGCAGACTTGCAGCATCTAGAGCAAACTGGCTTCAGATAAATTAAAACAATGGACAACTGAGTAAAGGCACAACAACAGGCAGACCAGAATGTTGTGGAAGATGTTTTCAGATGAGACAAAGTAAGGTGATTTCAGACAGGATAGCTGTTGTGCATTAAGCTGGAGCGAGGGTGGGTGGCAGTGTCCAACAGACACTGCTTAGCCTTATGCAAGAAGAATGGCCATGTTGAAATGCTGGATGCAGGCAGTGTCTATAGAATCAAACCTAGTGTTCATGGGCAGAGGAAAGGGATGGGAAGGAAATATCTTTATGGGAATCAAGTTGAAACTAAACCATACATAGAATCCCTACAGTGCAGAAGGAATCCATTTGGTCCATCGAGCCTGCACTGACAACAATCCAAACCAGGCCCTATTCCCATAATCACACATATTTATCCTGCTAATCACCCTGATACTAAGGGGCAATTCAGCATGGCCACTCAACATAACCGACACATCTTTGGACTGTGGGAGGAAACCAGAGCACCCGGAGGAAACCCACGCAGACACGGGGAGAATGTGCAAACTCCACACAGTGACCCGAGGCCGGAATTGAACCCGGGTCCCTGGGGCTGTGAGGCAACAGTGCTAACCACTGTGCCACCATGCCGCCCATACATACCAAGATGATTGATAACAATAAGCTTTTAAACGGATGCTTTGCTTTCAAGATGCTAAAACATACAAGGCTATGGGCCAAGTGCTGGAAAATGAAATTAGAATAGTTATGGGGTTGTTTTTGATGTAGACTTGTATCACTCTGGTTTGGTCACTCACATCCACCTTTGTCAGAAGCACAGTTAATATTAGAGAATGTGCATTTTTTTTTGTTTGTTTGCAGAGCAGCAAGTCGATGAAAAATAACTTGGCTAATAACAGTGCTGGTGACATGGCACTCTATCATTGCTTCAGTGATTGAGACAGCAATACTGCCTAGAGCCATCAGCTTGTAAAACCACACAGCTAGGCAATAGCACATAAAGGGTAGTTGAAAGGTTCCCGTGCTCACTGACAATCTAACTAAAATTAAAATTGCTCAAAATGTATTTATAATACAATCCTTTTGCACCTTTTTACCCTCAATTCACAATAGAACAGTTTTACTATGGAAGAAAATCAAATGATCTGAGCTAAAACACTTAATAATTGAACCAAATCAGTGACTATGTAGCAAACTATCACCAATTCTGAGATAAAGGCAAAATACTATGGGAAGATGAAGGGTCTGAGATAGGGTCATCCTGACTCGAAACATTAGTTCTATTCTCTCTCCACAGATGCTTTCAGACCTGCTGAAATTTTGGGGCATTTTCTGTTTTTGTGTCACCAATTCTGCCTTGTTGGACTTAGCAGTGCCATTTTAATTGTACAAAGAGCCTCCATGCCTCTGGGTTCTGGGTTTCATGAAAAATAACTCAAGTTCATAATTATTTTGAACTTATTCACTGTGTGTCAGTCTTTTTATTTCTCAGCAGAACAATGGCTATATATAGCTTTAAACACAGGCAAAAAAAAACACAACTGTGATTCTGATTGATTTCTGAATCACCAGCAATAGGAAATGCACACAACCAAAAATTATTTGACATTTTGCTTGCAGTTTTGCCATTGCATGATACATTTCATCCACCTCGAGGCAACCTCTGAAGCACCATAGCCTGTTCTGCAAGAAAGATCAGGCCTCTTTACCTTCACATTTGACACCCCTTTTTCATTTACCTCTTTCACAAACTGTATTATTCAGAAGGTTTAACTGCAGGTAGAGCACTTTCATCACCTCTGCTTTCATGCCAATGAAACAACTTGTCTTTCTCTTTTGTCTATGAAGACCTGTTTATAGGTCATCTCCTTCTCTCAAGTTTGTAGTATGGCACAAAGTGTCAAATCAATTGGACCCTTTTACTTTATGGATCTCTAACAATTGACAGGTAGTATTCAATTGGTTAAGCTTTAGACGGATTTTGTTTGTACAAAAGATTGTGTGTGTAACAATTATGCAGTCTAGCAACAAAAAAAGTCACATCTGCATACAACTTCATCCCCTCCTCCAGGCTACCTGTCATATATTTGGTTGATAAGGTGACTGCACTTCCATCTGTCTCGGACACTTTGCAGCTTCAGTGTTGAGGTTATAGCCCTCTGAAGAATCTGGCCTTTTCACATCTTCCCTCTCCTGCTCAAAATTTAACAAATGGAGTTTTTTTCTCTGCTCATCTCATCATCAGAGCAGAGCTGCAAAGAATCATCCAGACACGAAATGTTGGCTCTGTTCTCTGTCCACAGATGCTGTCAGACCTGCTGCGATTTTCCAGCATTTTCTGTTTTTGTATGGTAGTACAGCTGGTTTTGATATTGGATCAGCCACCTAGATGTTGAGAATTCAAATCCAACCATGCCAAGTGACTTATAAACTGGCACCAAGGAGTAAAAAAGTGATCATGAAATCACTGGATTGGCAGAAAAACCAAACTGATTCATGAATATTCTTCAGCTAACACATTAACCCAGACTCACTTTAAATGGTGGTTGTATCTTAATATCCTCAGGAGGTGTCTAGCACACTCATCAGTTGCGAAAGTAATAACTACAAATCTCATCACTGCCACCCCAGGGGAATTAGGGATGCTCACCCCCTGAGAAAACATTTAAAATATGTAATGGATCTTAAGTGTTCTGTTTATTTACTTAGAACACAGCACAATGCAGTTTCTGAGCGGCACATACAACTATTTCTGTTTTCATTTGTTGTTTAACACAGAAACTAGAAGCAGCTGTAGGCCTTTCGGCCTGTTGAGCCTGCTCCACCATTCATTTTGATCATGGCTGATCTTCGAATTCAATATCCTGACCTGCCCTTCCCCCATATTCCTTGGTCCCTTTAGCCCCAAGAGCTATATCTAATTTCTTCTTGAAATCAGACAATGTTTTGGCCTCAACTACTTTCTGGGGTAGTGAATTCCACACATTCACCATCCTCTGGGTGAAGAAATTTCTCCTCACCTTAGTTCTAAAAGGTTGACACCTTATCCTCAAACTATGATGAGCCTTTTTCCTCGGATGGTGATGGCTAACACGAGGGGACATAGTTTTAAGTTGAGGGGTGAGAGATATAGGACAGATGTTAGAGGTAGGTTCTTTACTCAGAGAGTAGTAAGGGCGTGGAATGCCCTGCCTGCAGCAGTAGTGGACGCGTCAACATTAAGAACATTCAAATTGTTACTGGATAAACATATGGATGATATTGGAATAGTGTAGATTAGCGGGGCTTTAGATTGGTTTCACTGGTCGGCGCAACATCGAGGGCTGAAGGGCCTGTACTGCGCTGTAATGTTCTATGTTCTATGAGTTCAGGATTCCCTATTATCGGGAACATTCTTTCTGAATCTACACTGTTTAACCCTTTAGAATTTTAAAAGTTTCTATGAGATCCACTCTCACTCTTCTAAACTCCAGCAAACATAATCCTAACTGACTTAGTCTCTCCTCATATGACAGACCCGTCATCCCAGGAATCAGTCTGGTAAACCTTCGCTGTACACCCTCTATAACAAGGGCATCCCTTCCTCAGAGAAGGACACCAAAACTGCACATAATACTCCAGGTGTGGCCTCATCAATACCCTATAAAATTACAGCAAAACATCCCTATCCCTATACTCCAATCCTCTTGCTGTGGAGGCTTCTTTGCTGCCTGTGCATTTACTTTCAGCAGCCGATGCACGAGGACACCAAAGACTCGCTGAGTACCCACCTCTCTCAATTTACATCCATTCAAGTAATAATTTGTGTTCCTATTATTGCTACCAAAGTGGATAACCTCACATTTATCCACATTATACTGCATCTGCTATGCAGATGCCCACACACTCAGCCTGTCCAAATCATGCTGAAGCATCTCTGCATCCTCCTCACAGCTCACCCTCCCAACATTGTATCATCTACAAATTTGGAGATAATACATTCAGTTCCCTCTTCCACATCATTTAATATATAATGTGAACAGTGGAGTTCTAGCACAGATGCCTGCGGAACCCCAATAGTCACTGACTGCCAATCAGAAAAAGACCCATTTATGCCAACATTTTGCTTTCTATTTGCTAACCAACTTTCTATCCATCTCAAGGCATTACCTGCAATCCCATGTGCTTTAACTTTACTTAGTAGTCTGTTATGTGAGACTTTGTATAAAGCCTCCTGAAAGCCGACATAAACTACATCCACTGGTTCTCCTCGGTCAACTGTACTAGTTACATAGTTACATCCTCAAAGAATTCCAACAGATTTGTCAAGCATGATTTCCCTTTTGTAAATCCATGTTGATGTTGTCTGATTATACCACTGTCTTCCAAATACTGAGTTATGAAATCCTTGATAATGGACTCGAGTAACTTACCCAGTACCAATGTTAGGCTCACTGGTCTATAGATCCCTGTTTTTTCTCTACCTCACTTTTTGAATAGCAGACTTACATTTGCTAGCCTCCAATCTGTAGGAACCAGTCGAGAGTCCAAAGAATTTTGGAAAATAACCACCAATTGGATCTATTTCCAGGGCCACTTCTTAAGTATTCTGGGATGAAGATTATCAGGACCTGGAGATTTATCCACCTTCAATTTCCCCAAAACTTTTTCTCTACTAATGCTGATTTCCTTCAGCTCTTCACTAAAACTGCAGACATTCAATGGCATTTCACATTAATTTCAGTTCTAAAAGTAAACTTAATATAATGGAGTTCAAGACTTACAAAAAAAAAATCACCCGAATGGAATATAGAATTTGGTGCTTTCCTGAAAGGTTCTAAATTACCATGAACAGCTGATGAAAGGAAAAGTAGATTGCTACAAAAGCATCTTTAGCTTCTGGTGAGTCACCGCAAAGTAGATCCAAATATCTATCAATCAAATATCTATCAATCATTAACAGTTTCTTAACCACAAAGAATACAAATTAATTTGGTAAAAACACCATATGGTGACGTGCTAAGTTAGACAGGTCAGGTAGCACCTTGGTCTGTGCACAGCTGTATTCTATATGACTGGCTTTGGCTTTTTGCAGTGCAAAAAAAATAAAACCAAGCAAACATCCCACTTCTAATCTCTGATAACAATGACCTCTGCTGGAAGATACTATGTATAAACGGGATGAGGCCCAGTTGTGGCAGTCAAAGTGATTTATCAAATCAATTTCAAAGCAACACATGAAGAATGGTCTCTTAGACTCTTGGGTCACTGTATGCGTGGTGTGCGCGCATTCTCCCCATGTCTGCATGGTTTTCCTCCGGGTGCTCCGGTTTCCTCCCACAGTCCAAAGATATGCGGGTTAGATTGATTGGCCATTCTGAATTGACCCTTAGTATCAAGGGGACTAGCTAGGGTAAACCCATGGACTTGAGTGGGATTGTGGTCGGTGCAGACTCAATGGGCCAAATGGCCTCCTTCTGCATTGTAGGGATTCTATGACTCTAAGAATTAGAGAAACTACTGCAGTAGTGAAACCATACCCCAAAATAAGTCTGTTCCTTCCAGGGGAGAAAATAATTGGGAGATAAGCAGCTCAGTGCAGTTGGTGCTGCAGCAATCTCTATGCACTGAATGAATGCTGTGAGCCTTGCAAAACTTACAGCATCACTAAATAGTGGAAAGTCAGAAGCAGGCACACAGACCATTGCGCCAATGCCACTCACTACTGGGACAATCCCAATGAATCTCTCAGCCCGTCTCTCTTCTCAATTTATCTATTGATTATACAATTATATTCCTCCCTCCAGAAATGAGTTTATATCTCTCCGCCCTAAATTGCATCTGTCAGTTTTCTGTACTGTTCGGATATCTTTGACAGAAATTTTGCGCCAAACATTTGTCTGTTTTTGTGTCACTGGCAAATTTGAATATTTTGATTGCTGTGCTATAACATTCTCTGAATTAAGCAACACCTACTAGTCTAGGATTCTTCACTGGAGAAGTTGATTTTACCAACTGCTTGGAACTGTAATTCTCCTTCTCAGTGGCTTAAATAGTTCCTCCAACAGATACCCTGTTACTCATTTTTTCCATTACACCTGATATTAGGTGACTCTAGTACTGTTTTACTCTGACTGAATCTTTCCTTTAATAGCAACATCCTTCACAGTATTAAAATGATCAGCTAACTCCATAAAACGCACTTTTCTGAACAACATATCCTTTATCCAAAACCCCCTAGGCTGACTACATTTCAGATAATTTTGGTTTTTTGGATACCACGTTACAAAGGTCTAAGCCTAGTCTAACTATAGTCTAATTTAAATAAAATGGCTAGAGAAGTAAGATGTTCCACTGAATAGTAGGTCAGGTGTAGTCGGCTTGGGTTGTATCAGCTCAGGTCACAGACTTTCTAGCGAAAGATCGATGAGCTTCAATAGAACTACAGTTTTTGCGTGTTAAGTTTTCAGATTTACAAATAAAGGATACTCAACCTGCATTTGTACAAGTTTTACTTTCTCACTTAATTATCCTAGTTTTATCTCCCAGTGGAAATATTGGAAAGGCCGTGTTTAATAACTAGTTTGTTCAGTTATGTGTCATGATCAAGAAATCGAAGTATATCAATTAACCCAATATATCTGCTCAAAAGTAGTCACTGTAGGACATCAATATTACACCATGTGGGCCTTTGTCTGTCACTGTGTCCTTACTTGACAAATGAAATATACCACGTGGCCCTAGTCCTGTGCAAAGTGCTGAGAAGTCAGTCACAGCTGAGCAGATCAGAGTATGGAACAATTATACTCCCCAGCCATGAAAACTATTGTTATTACTCGAGTTAGAAGGCCCAACAGTGTGAAGTTTTTTTTAAAGTTTATTTATTAGTGTCACAAGTAGGCTTACATTAACACTACAATTAAGTTACTGTGAAAAACCCCTAGTTACCACACTCCAGCACCTGTTTAGGTACACTGAGGGAGAATTTACTGTGGGAGGAAATCAGAGCACCCAGAGGAAACCCACGCAGTCACGGGGAGAACGTACAGACTCTGCACAGACAGTGAGCCAAGCCGGGAATTGAACCCGGGTTCCTGGCGCTGTGAAGCAGCAGCGCTAACCACTGTGCCACGGTAAGTGAAGTGAAGTGAAGTGAAACAGTTTAAGGTCTCAAGCTATAGTTCTGTGTCTTAAATTGTTTTAGTCTTTTAACTTCAGCCTTAAAGAGAATAGTTACGTAACTTTTAAAGTTACGTAACAGGCCTATGCATTAATTTGGATTTGTAACTTTGGAATCAGGTTCTATATTCGGTTTTTGTAGTTACATAGTTCGCGTGACTTTTATTTCTTATGAACATGTATTAATTGAATCAGTCATTCGGTAACGTGCATCTTGCTATCTCAACTTTAACACACTGATCATCTCTAAGCACTGATTTAGTAAATATTGCCGTGGTTTTATAGTTGCTATATTAGTTTAAGATTGCGTTGCACCTCTTGGACTCTTTAGTTTTTTAAGTAACTTGCTCCAGGCATCAGCAGTCACCAGAAAGTCACTAATAGGTGTTTGAACTCTCTATTGGCATTTTGTGATACGGGGGCCAAAGTATTAATCATTAGGGAGTGATAACATATATCCTCTTATCACAAATAAGCAGACACACACATTACCTACTGGTGGCTTGTTATCTTAACGGAAAGCAATAAACTGAATAAAAGCTGTAATGAGAAGAATACTTCCACAAGTGATTGATATCTTAGGGAACCAGTCAGGAGTTAATAGGAAGTGACATTAATAAAGTGATCATCACCCTTAAGAGACCAATCATGCACAACTTAATCAATTAGGGACTGAACTTGCATTGACTGGACCAGAACTCACGGATGCTACCGAGTATGCACAGAAGTACTGGTTAGCAAAGGCTAATAAAGCACATGGCATGAAGAAGCAAGATGACAGACAGGCTTCAGCCAACAGACCAAGAAAGTGCCACAGTCAATTGGAAGTCGAGAGCTGGTGTTCCAAAGGCAACTAACTGCTTTTACTGCCTTTACTCTGTATTGCATTATTGTACTTATTGCAATTAACTTAATAAATTCTGTGAAACTTGTGACAATGTACTTTTACCAAAGTGGTCTGTCGCTAGTCAGAACTGCAGGCTTCTTTTAGATCAGCCCTCCCAACTCAGTCTAACAATTATAATTGTCTTACAATTAGAATGAGCCCCAGATCTTTATGGAAAAGAAACAATGGCATTAAAATACTAAAATCACAAACTTCTAAAATAAATATATTTAATGCTAATAATTGTTTCCGTGGATAAATTACAAAATATCAATAGAAACTGGACAAATGGCATGCAAGATTCCTTCACCAGCAAAATGAAAACACTAATTTTATCAAATGTAATTTGATGCAGAATATTCAACGGAATTGGAAATATAAACGAACAAATTATGGAAAATCGCACCTGTAAACCATACCTAATAATTTTCTGTATTGATTAACAGTATAATATAGTAGTGAAAATTGCTAGGATACAATTTTGAACATATTAAACATAAAGCCCCATAATAAATGTACGGTTATCGCCCATTTTCAGCATGGGACAATAACGTTATCTTCTGAAATAATCCTACACCAGTACCAGTTTAATTTAAATTGGAGAAATAGGAAGGATTGGGGAATTCATGCCATCTCAATTATTTGTAGATCACATATTGGTAGGAGAATTCCACAATTCACTCAGTAGAGCAAACCCTTACAGTCCTCTGTGAGACCGCTTGAAAAAAAACATTCTCTGAAAGGCAATGATATCATTTCATTCCTTCAGGTATTTTTCAATAGTTGGGTTGAGGGCTGATTTTCCAGGTCAGTATGGAGTCTCACTTGCCAACTGCAGGCATCCTGAAATCATGGGCAACACACTTGGAACTCTCCAAAACATTTGGCCTGGCAAATTGCTCTCTCCACCAGCCCCTCAAACTGGGTATTGTAACCCAAAGTAACCTGGAGTTTTGTATATGCTCAAATATGGTGGAATGTATTCCCAAGTCTCAATTGAAAATAGGGAAAAACAGAGGAAACTGAATCAGCTTGACATCCCCCTATGGGCTGCCTATCACTTGCAACCTCCACTTGTACAAATGTTCCATTATCCGCGAGAAGCTACACCCTTCAATTACAATTCAACAAATTGTCACCGGCAATTATGTTAATTGTTGTACAAGAGAAACCAGAATATGGAGCCAAACTGATATGAATCAACACACTAAAGCAGCTACACAAAAAAAAAATAATGGCTGAAGAAAATGACACACTGTACCCAGGACATAATAGCCTGCAGTCAATGAAATATCCACCCCCACTACTCTCCGTTGCTGCAGGTGGGAGGAAGATGCTGCAGCACCAGATCCCAATGCACTGGAACCAAAGCATCACGTTTCAAAGAGGATAATCAGCATAATGGATAATTGCAGCAGCTGTGTTCAATTGAGAGCTCCACCATTGAAACTAGTTATGACTATTCATTTCACACGTGAAAAAAACGGTTGCTGCATCTTCAACAGTGACAGTAATAATTAGATAGAATGTCAGCTTCAAAACTTCCTTTTTAAAAATAAGTTATGTTCTTATTTTTCTTCCCTTCCTCTCTGCACCACCCACTATCTCTGTCTGAACAAGGGGTCTATATCAAACAGGGGATAGGAGGGAGGGATCAGACAGGAACAGGTGGCCTGGCCTAGACCAGGCCTTTGCCCCAGACCAGGCCTTTGCCCCAGACCAGGCCTTTGCCCCAGACCAGGCCTTTGCCCCAATCCTCAGGCATGGTCACAACTCTTCTTTCCATTCTCTCCAAAAATCATTTCTGTTCAGAATCCTTGTAAGTAGACGTGTTTATTTATTGGAATTATATTATCAAATCTGAATTTATTGGATATTTATGTAACATTACAATACTTAATAGCTTATAGTCATATGTCATTTATAATACCTATTGATTGATCTGAAATTGTAATCTTGGAATAATCCACATATTGAAGGAAGAAGCATAGGAGAATCATTAGAAATTTCAACTTAACTTCTATCAAAAGAACATTGGTTCATTAATGCAGTCAAAAACAGGGTTACAAATGTGAGACTTGAAAAAAGTTTTAAAATGTTTCCTCTAACTTAAGGTAAAACAGAGTGCCCTTAAGAGGGAGATGGCAATCGTGCTGAACTCAGCTTGAAACAGGCCCATTTGATTAAGTTGCCATGGGAATGGAAGCCCAGGTTGAAACTCTTAAAAACTCAAGTGTCATTTTTCACAGTAAAACAGAAAATACTGGAAAAACTCAGCAAGCCTGGCACAGCATCTGTGCAGAGAGAAAATAGAGTTAATATTTCGAGTCCTTGTGACTCTTCTTCAGAGTTAAAGAGGAAGAAACATGTTGGATTATGCACTGTTAAGAGGGGGTGGAGCATCTGGAACAGAATAGAGGGTCAGTGATTGGCAGGAGCTAGGAGAGATTGCAACAAAAATGTGAAGGTCATGAGACAGAAAGCATTAATAACAAGAGAAGTGCTAATAGTAGCATAAAGGTAAAATATCAGAAAATGTTAATGGAAGAATAAAGGTCCGTGTTCAGTGAAACCAAAACTTTAGAACCCAGCACCTCATCTTCTGAATAGGCACATTACAGCCCTCAGGACTAAACTTTGCGTTCAACAACATTAGACTGTGACCTTTCTCTTCCACTTGAAGCTTTTTATGCCCCAAACATTTTGGGTCCCAATGCAAAAAGCACCTTCCCCACTGGGCCATCGGTCATTTGTTAAGTTTTCTGTTTTTTTTTCCATATTCCAGCATCCGCAGCATTTTGCTTTTATTGTGTCAGTTTTACGCAGAAGGGCAGCTGGTCTTGCTGGACACAAGTGGTTTTGGAGCTGTACTCTTCCAGACAAGTGGAGAATATTCCATCACACTCCTGACTTGTGCCTTATAGATGATGGACAGACTTTGGGAAATTAGGAGGCGAGTTACTCGCCACACAATTCCCAGCCTCTGACCTGCCCTTGTAGCCACAGTATTTATATGGCTGGCCCTTTTCAGTTTGTGGTCAAAGATAATTCCCAGGATGTTGTTAGTGTGGGGCTCAGTGATGGTAATGCCATTGACCATCAAATACAGATGGTTAGATTTTCTCTTGTCGGAGATTATCATCGCCTATCACTTGTTTGCTGCATATTTACTTGCCTCTTATCAACCCAAGCCTGAAGGTTGTCTAGGTCTTGCTTCACAAACTGCTTCAGTATGTGAACTGTTGCAATGGTGCTGAACATTGTGTAATCATCAGCAAACGTCCCTACTTCTGACCTTATGGTAAAAGGAAGGTCACTGATTAAGCATCTAAGGATGTTTGGGCAGGCTCCTGTAGCAATGTTCTGGGGCTGAAATGTTTACCTTCCAACAACTAAAATCATCTTCCTTATGCAGAAGTCTCCAAGCGAGTTGCTGGACTATTGCTGGATTGTTGGCTAGGGTTCTTGAACTTCATCATAACACAATGAGTGACAAGTCACAACTCAACTTTAATACTCCCTGTAGTCGAAGAGCCTGGCAATTGACATCATTGCGGCTCACGCATGAATAATATTCTGTACTGAAAGATGGAAATAACGAGGAATTAATAAACAGTAAAGATGGAAGAAATTTGTTGAAACAAATAAACCTTACCATGAAGCTTGGTCAGTTCCACAATTATTCGGGATCATTGTGAATATTAGGCCATACTGCAAAATCTTACTTCAAATTGCTTGCATTATTATACTTTCAGAACTAGGTTCTGTCCCTCATTAATGTTGCTTCCTAAAAGGACACTACTAACCTTTTGCGTTTTACAGCTCCAGCTAACAGCTTTGCTTGAGAGAACTTGCTCTTGTTTTCCACTGGCTTAGCAGCCACTTTCTTCTCGGCATCTTTTTTAGATTCTGTATTTGCTGCAAGTTTTGTGCGGGCACTGTTAGTTCCCCGTTAAGGATCAACAAGGACTTTGGAGCCAATTCTGCATTACATTTCAGGGAATTTCCCAAGGCTTATGCTCAAGAAGTTTCAGAAGGTGAGCAACGAGAAACTACTGGCTTTACAGCCTGCAGATGACATATCACAGAAATGTATAGGAATGGTAAATCAAATGAAACATAAAGTAGGACACGACAGCATAAGTTCAAACTAGTAAAAGACAAATTCAGGAACGGTCTTCACACAGAAGTGATTAATACATACAGCAGTAGCAATATATTCTGGCTGCTGAAAATCTAAAATGTAAACAGAAAATGATGATCAAACAGTATTTGTGGAGAGATAATGGGCAGAATTTAATGCCTCACCCGCCGAGACAACTTTGGGGGTGGAGGTCTGCGCGATCCCAACCCATCCTCTCTCCAATCAAGTCCAGGGCTTGTGAACAGCCTTACCACCTGGAAGCCAATCGAGTCCCCTCAGTGGCCACTTACAAGGCCTTATCCTGTCACTGCTGGTATTCAGGCAGTGGTGGGCGGGGCACTCAACATCCAAGGGGGCTGCCCAGCAAACCGTTTTGGGCTTATCATTATCTTAAGAGAGGGGGGCTCATTCACGGGCACTCTGTGCCCAATCAAGGGACCCAGCATCGGGAAGTAGGTCTCCCCGTAAGAAACCACCCCTGTCCATGCCTCCAAGCTCCTTCCCCTCCTTTGTATCTACAGGAATGATGGCAGCAGTCTGTGCTATCAGTGCAGCACACAGACATTGGGTGGGTGTCGCTTGTGCTGCAATGGAAGGCTAGCCATTGGCTTTCAGATGCAGCATTATGGCTCAGTCCACCACTGCGCTTATTGTCTACTGATTCAATTCCCAAAGTGTGGACTCCACGTTAGGTGAAAAGCTCTGTGCCAAGTTGGTGCTGCGATCCAGAAGGCCTGCAAACGCTGTACAAGCATTTTGCCAGTGTTCCTATCTATTGGCTGCTCCATCAAAGACTTTAATTCCTCTGCAGGTAGATCTCGTGTGATGTCTGCCCCCTGGTGACAAGCACCTGTGCTAGCCTGGTTTGCTCACCCATACCTGGTGCCTCACCACATGCAGATTTGACCTCTCTGCTGTCCTGTTAAGATATACACAATATCAGTATCTGAGTTGGTAGCTGCGAGATCAAGTGGTGGTGCATCATCATCATTGTCTTCTTTGTGCTCCTCAACTGTGTCGACAGGTTTCAGTTCTTGCATGTCTGAAAGGTAAAAGGCGCATGGGTACAGTTGTGGTGAGGTAAGGAAAGGACTTTGGGGGAGGAAGCAAAGTAAAAGGAGCTTGCTTACACCATCTGCAGCTTTTGAGTCAGATGTAATTGTAGGAGGAAGTGGAAGTGCGATGTGAGGAGGTGGACCATGTAGGAGAATACCATGATTTCAGTAAACAACCCCATACAACCCCAAGTTGTATGGCTGCAGAGAGGCAGAGCACAGAGAACAAAGAGGTGCACACAAGAAGTGGTCCCTTTAAGATGTCCCTTTAAAGCTAAGTAGAAATCACAAAGGGACCACACAATGCAACAAACAGGCCATGCACAGTAAAGGAAAATTGGAGGGAGAAATGAAATGTGGCTGAAACCCAAAATGGCCAGCATTTTCTCCTTCATCAGGATCAGGACATGCAGGACTGCCTGTACCCCTCTTATTAGCTGCTGCCTTGGAATTGTGTGCCATAGTCTCAGACAGGAGAGAGAAAAGTGTGCCAGTGCATTTTGTGGCATCTGTTTGGCTGACATGGTTATCATGAATGAATAGCTGGCAGTGTGTGCAAGCTGTGAGATATAGGTGTGAGGAATGTAACAGTGCTGTGTGTGAGAGAGGCTGTAGTGTAGTATATAAACATCAGTACAAGTCCCAAGAGAGACTAATGGCAGGTGAGTATTTGGCAGTGGTGAATTGAGCAATGTCTGAAGCTAATGGTACAGCTGATAGGCTACGGAATTTGAAAATGCATTCCCTGACCTTGACAACTCATTTGAAGTCATTGAACTTCTTGTGCCACTGTAGCCATGTCCTCAGTACTAGGCTCCTGGCACTGAACTTCACAGCTTCCTGCTCACACTGTCTTTTAACCACATGTCTGGACCACTGCAGATGTAGGGCATCTTTCGTTCCTTCCACCTTTTCCACCAAGACCTCCAGTGCAGAATCAGAAATGCCTTGGAGCCCATTTTCTCCTATGTAGTGTCATTCTTTACGGCTTCCCAGGCCAGATTCACTTTCTGCAAAACTCACAGTACTTGCTCCTGCCCAAAAGTATCTCTTCCTTTAATAGGTGCAGCCAAGCTTTATGAAGTGTTAGGCAAGTTTGAATTTGGACTCCTTGCTGATGCAGCTCATGAAAAGCATAGTTAGTGCTGACTGCATGCGGAAATCATTCTAACAATCAGGCAGCACGAAGTTGGCACATCGTCTGAATTTCAATTAATGAGTTAATCCCTGTGCCCATTTTCAGGGGCTATTCAATTTAGCTCCAAGTATCTTTCACTAGTTACCAATATGGTGCAAGCGTCAGACACTTTGAACAAATATCCCAGTGAACCAACAGTTTTCAACATTGTCACGTTCAGTCTTTCACAGGAAAAATCATACTTGATGTAATTCACTACAAAGGGTAAGAAAGTCAGCTGTGCTCAACCTTGTCGAGAACACCCAGAAAGAAATCACTTTCAGATCATTTTCATGAAGTTCATCTTTTTTGCTAAAATGAAGAGGGCCATCGGACAATGAAAAATCTGAAGCATTGAAACCTAGTTAAAATGTACAGCACAGAAACACGCCATGCAGAATAACTGCTCCATGTCGATGTTTATGCTTCACATGAACCTCCTCCCACCCCTCCTCATTTAATCCCATCCATATATTATTCTACTGCTTTCTCCCTTGTGTTCAATCAGCTTCCACTTTCATCTTTCTACGCTATTTGCATCAACTACTTCTTGTGATAATGAGCTCCACATTCTTGACACTCTCTGGAAAAAGATGTTTCTTCAGAGTCTCCTATTGATTTTATTGGTGACTATCTTCTTTCATGGTCACCGATTTTGGTCTTGCTTACAATTGAAAATTCCTTTCCCCTTCTTCTGATTTCTAATTGCATTTCACTGACTGATTCCACCTGCATTCTGCCCCAAATCTCCTGACTTTGTGCCTTTCCATCCTGTGACTCTATTGCCAAGATTATTAAGAACAAAACTGGAGGATGGGAAATTATCTGAGGCACAGTTCATGTCAGAGCATATGACAAGGCCACTGCTCTGACCATTGCTAAATGACTTAAACATAATTCAGTATAACGGGACCAGTTCAGAGCTATAAAATTGAGTAATGTTTTATTTTACATGTTTTCACACCTATTTTCTAAATACTAATGTGTCACACACGTGGACATAGCATAGGCAAAGTCTATATGGGCTGCATGTTAACAACAGGCTTTGAGGGCATAAGTCAAGAAATTCAAAGAGCTCACAAAAGACATGCAGTACATGTTTGAAGGTTTAGATGGTTACCAGGCTTTTGCATCAGGTTATTTTACAAATCCATAGCTTAACTTGTGCTGGATGATTAAAATGAAACACAAAAACGGTGTTTGGAACACAGCACAAACCTCACAATAAGAACCAAAGTAAATCTTCATCTAAGTCAAGAACAGAAAAGACTAAGATTGGGTTCCCTTGGTCCTCTGTTCTGAGTCTGTGCAAGTAATACTTGTGTCCATCTTCCTATATAATGAAGAAATTCCATACAATAAATGTGCAGCTAGAATAAAACAACATAAGATTGGGAATGCAATAAGATCAAATCACCAAGATATCATGGACTATGGTAAGGTTATGAAAAGGTTTAATAATATTTTTATCTAAAATAGCAGGTCCTCAGTAGACAGGCTTAACTCCCAGTCACAGGCAGAGTGTCTGTTTCACTGTGAAAATAAAATAATTCCTCTTTATTTCCTCAGGGAAGTTTATTAAAAACCATTTTTCATCACTCCTCATAAGCTGTTTAAGCCAGAAGTAACGAACTGGCCACTTCCCATGCAAGTGAATCTACCATTTTACAAAGTCTTCCCTGTAAAATATTTTCTGCTTTGAAGTCTAAGAGATCGTTCAACCAATCTGATCATAAAACTCGGGAACAATGGTCCTTCAACCACCCAAAAGTTCACCCAAGCAGAAAGGAATACATTTCCTTCCTGAAATGATAGCCTATGAGCAATAGGGCACTCCCTCTAGTCAAAAGAGAGCACACTCCATCAACTTGCATCAACAGCCATGACTAACTCCCTCCCATGCATCTTGGATCTTCAGCTGTCTGGATCACTGCTTATCCAAGAATTCTTACCAGAGAACACGGTGAACACTAAGAAACAAGAGGGAAAAAAACCAGAAATAAAATGAGAAAATGGTACGAAAGTGAGGAAAAAATGAAAATTAAGAAAGAGGGAAGGATATATGAGAGGAAAACGTGAATTACAGAATGAAGAGCAGAGGAAATTAAAGGAGTAAAGCAGAGATAGGGAACAGAATGTGTGAGAGAGCATAAGAGAACAGGCAAGAGGGAGAGAGAAAGCAAGTGCAAGAAGTCCAATACAAAGAAAATATTTCAGAGAGAATGGAGAAATGATTGAGAGAGAGTTCAGAGAGGAAAGAGCCACGCATACCAGATAATTTCTGCAGAAAGCCCCGAGTGCTTTAATGACTTCCAAGACAAGCGAGAGAAAAAAAGAGATCAAGCTAGGTCAAATAAAGGATATGTAAATGTACATAGTGAGAAAGTGTACGAGGGTCAGAATGAGAGAATGACACAAGATGGAGGCAGGAAACCTTAATGAAAAGGGAAAGTGGATAGATACAGATGGCGGTGAAAGAATGTGTGAAAGGAGGAGTGAATGTAAGCAAAAGAGAATGAGTTGCAGAAAGGTGTATTGAATTTCTATCCATGAACTAGACCAGAGAAGTGCATTTAGTAACCAGTTAGTTTTCTATATTCCCTGGTTTCTTGACAACTTGCCAAATTCACTTTAACCATCACAATAAGTGGACTCAATTCGCCAGTAAAGTTAAAAACAGAAGTGTCAGTGACGAAGCAAACCTTGGACCTCTAACAATTCTCCTTCGTCATAGAAAGGGAGGTAAGAGTGAAGAAACCAGAGGGAAAAGTTGAAGGCAAAAATCATATATAATTAAACTCAATCTGCAACAGAAAGGGCTTTAAGCTTTAGGATGATATCAGACGCTAACTTTCTACGTCCTTGCAATCAGGATTCAATTGATGCTCAACAAAAGGATATTCTGTATTCTTTCAGCTCTTTAGCATCTTCATCCCTGCGTTGCTTCTCTAAGAGCACCTGTTGCCTGGAAACTTCATCAAGATAGTTCGTTTCATCCTCATCGAGGCCTCTTACCATATTTTCTGAATGAAAAGATAAAACCAGAGCACTTGTGTAAAGTGTGTTCATTTAACATACTCAAGAAAATACATTCTGATCATCAACTTAGAAGTAACTACATTCTTCAAAAATCAATACAATAAATATGAATGAGAACAAAACAATACAAGACTGGGAATGCAACAAGATAGTATCGCCAAGATATCTTGGGCCATGATAAGATTTTGAAAAGGTTTAGTTAAAAAAAAAAACAGCAGATCCTCAATAGAGAGGTTTAACTGTCAGCCACAGACAGCGCAAGTGTACGATATACCAATTTCACAGTATTGGGGTCCATTTTTTTAATTTAAAAAATGTATACTTTACTGTAAAAAAAATTCCTGTTAAATTTTCTCAGGGAAGTTTGCTAAAAGCTATTCAAACTATATTTAATCACTCCACGAAAGCCCATTTAAGCCAGAAGCAACCAACTGTCCACTTTCCGTGTAAGTGAACCTATCCATATTATTAAGTCTTCCCTATGCCATGTCATATGCTTTGAAGCGTCAGAGATCCTTCAACAAGATAACAGAATCAGAGAATAATGGCCCTTCAACCACCCAGCAGTTCACCACAATCAGAAAGGAACACACTTCCTTCCTGATACGATAGCTTGTGCTATCTTACTTAAAATCAACAACCAGTCTCAAGACAGTTACTGCAAAGGTAGTTATAATCATTGAATCCCTACAGTGCAGGAAGCCACCATTTGGCCCATCAGGCCTGCACCGACAACAATCCCACCCAGGCCCTATCCCCATGCATTTACCCTGCTAGTCCCCTTGACACTAAAGGACAACTTAGCATGACCAATCAACCTAACCTGCACATCTTTGGACTGAGAGAGGAAATCAGAGTGCCTGGAGGAAACTCACAGATACAGGGAGAATGTGCAAACTCCACACAGACAGTGACCAAAGGCTAGAATTGAACCCAGGTCCTTAGCACTATGAGGCAGCAGTGCTGACCACTGTGCCACCATGCAGCCCAAATTATTACTCACAAATTATTTCAAGGCGAAGCAATAAACAGAACTGTTTCTAGGTCGTATAGGTAAGTTTGGTCAGCTCTTTTACATACAATGAGATAAATGCAACAGATTATCAATTCTTTCTACACGCCCAATATTACGCTCAAAATATACTCATATATGCACAAAATATGTTTCTTACATGTAATACATATATGCACACACATATTCATTATAAATAAAATGCCAAAGTTACTAAGTATTTCCACAACCCCTTCCCTGTCTCAGCAGAAGCACAAACATCTAAAACTCTCTGCTTCCCCCACATCCCACGAAAAATGTTATAAATTTAACCCAACACTGTTGTTGAACACTCACAATGCAGCCATGAAAAGATGTCCAAATGTGACAATGAAAGATCCCTGGTTATATTCTACTTCTTACAACAGACATTTTGATAAATCCTGCAGGCAAAAGTATTTTCTGTTCTATATGACAGGTAATTTTTCATGTAGTGTGGTAACATTCCTCGAATTGCTTCTCCAATTGTTGGTGTACATAGGCTGACAAGCTCTACAATGCTGGTATCACAGCCTGTAACAAGGAACTGAAGTGATAAAAAGTCAGTTCAATTTTTCAATTTACATGGAGCCACAGAGTAATAATCACATGGGTTCCAAGACACAGCAGAAGCAATTATATGGGAAGCTGAAAGGAAACTGTTGAGGTCAGGCTTCATCCCAACAAAAGATATCAGCAAATTAAATAAGTGGGAAGAGAGTACCAAAATAACAAGAAGTAGAACATAAATACACTTCATCATTCATCCCCTTACAAAAATCCCCTCACCGCCTTTGGAATATAATCAGGATATTCTGCTTGCGAAGAACACTTTTTAACTCTTTAATTACTTTGTTTTTCACCTGTGACGTACACAAGGGGTTTCATTGTCTCCTATTTTACAATTTCTAAAAACTTCTGGGTATTTTTTTTATTGTGACTCTTGTAATTTATGTGTCATTGTACGAAGTACTTAGTCAGGTTTGTCATGTACAGTGCCTGAAAAGAAGAAAGCTAGGTATTTCGACAGCGCTTTTAGTAAAATGTCCCAAGATGTGTCAAGGAATCTTATAAAATAAAGGTTTGGCACCAAGCCTCATAAGGAGATATTAGGATTATAGGACCAAAATCTTGATTAAAGAGTAGGTTTTTAGAAATATCTAAAGGAAGAAAGAGGAAACAATTAAAATAATGGATGTTCTAGAGGATAGAATTGAAAGAATGTAGAAATTTCAGACGGTTGTGGGGGCGGAGGAGAGAAGCGACAAGGAAGAATGAGATCAAGAAGAGATTTTAAAACAATAATGATCATCTTAAAAACTGAGGTGTTGCTTAACCAGGAATCAATGCAGGTCAGCGAGAACAGGGGTGAAGTGTGAATGGAACTTACTGTGAGTTATGACGCAAGGAGCAGAGTTTTAGAAGATTTAAAGGTACAAAAGTCTGAGGTCATGTACCAACCAACTCAAGAACAGCTTCTTCCCTGCTGCCATCAGACTTTTGAATGGACCTACCTGGCATTAAGTTGATTTTTCTCTATACCCTAGCTATGGCTGTATCACTACATTCTGCGCTCTCTCGTTTCCTTCTCTATGAACAGTATGCTTTGTCTGTATGGTGTGCAAGAAACAATACTTTTCACTGTATACTAAAGTATGTGACAATAATAAATTAAACCAAATCAAAAGTTGGAGGGCGAAGCTGAGGCCAGGCAGAGACAGGCAATATTATGGAATTGAAGAAAGACAGTCACAGTGATGGCGCAGGTATATGGTTGGAAGCTCACTTCAGGGTCAAAAATGACACCAAGATTACAAACAATCTGGTTCAGACAGTTGTTAGGGAGAGGGATGAATTCGGTGGCCATAGAACAGAGTTTGAGGTGGGGGGAGAAGATCAACCGTCTCAAAGCCTACAAACAGATCAAAGAGGACAAGGAGGGATAGTTTGCTATCACCACAGTCATGTTAGATGTCATTTGTGACTTTGATAAGAGCAATTTTGATACTGTGGCAGGGAAGAAACCTGATCGAAAGAATTCAGACATGGAATTCCAGGCAAGGTGGGAACAGATTCAGCAAGTGTTCAAGGATTGTGGTGAGAAAAGGGAAATTGGAGATGGAAAGATAGATTGCAGGAAGGAGGAATCAAGTGTTTTTTTGAGGAGGGTGATGATGATGCAGATTTGAACAGATGGGGGCCGAACCTGATCACCAAACTTCCCTTCCTGGTTCCATATTGTTGATGGTTCTCTCGCATCCTCCCTTGCTAACTACCTCACATCAAACTTCCCTCTAAAACAAAGTTGCATTTATACAGCGCTTTTCATGACCAATTTCCAAATTCAAAATGTCTGAATATTTACCAAGAGGGCTCTTCAAGATCACTGGCCAAAAAGACACTATCTGCCGCAATGTGGTTTAAATTATGGTTTTGGTTAACAGTGCCACCTGGTGGTTGAGCTCTTGACACGTTTGACTGCCAAAAAACACTGCAAAAGTAGATCAAATTTGAGTCACTTTTGCACCATCCTTCATTTCCAGCAGATCCAATTTTTGCCAGTAGGGAAAAGGGAGCAGGGTGCAAGTCACAAAGTGGGGGAACCTGAACTCAGCAGGGCCATTGGAATTCAATGTTGAATGTGGAGTTCAAACAAACCTAATTTTGGCTGTTACCAGGGCCTGACCTGCATTGAGAGAGTCACAAATTATTGAAGCAGCTGTAAATGCTCTCTAAGGTCTGTATAACTGTAATGATCAGAAGATTTTTGAATGTCCCATTCTAAATTTTTTTTAAAACAAGCTGTAATGCTTAGTGGAGGTTGAAAACAAATCTGTCTGGTGGATTGCTTTGATTTTGTACTTTAGAAAAAACATTAGCATCTGGTTGTGCAGTTTCAATATAACTCTGTTAACATTTCCTCAAAGTCTATTCTAATATAATGAATGTTTGGCTGAGTTTTAAAACCTACAATTATCTCAGCAGGGGGTTCAGCATTCACAGTTTCATTGACAGTTTAGAGAGACAGGTAAAAGATTGGCCATCTTTGATATGGAATCCAAATAGACTTTTTAAAATAAACAATTAATCACGAGGAAATTTGGAAGTTTTGAATATGTTTTATAAATGGCAGGAGCATTCCTCCTCCACTCCACTCCCACCACTCTCCTCCTCCTCCTTTCCCCCCCCACCCCCCAAATTCTGAAGTGGCTTGACAAGATATACATTGCAAAATTGCTTCCCCTCTAGATAAGGCATCGGTCATTTAGCATGAAGATTAGAAGTAATGTATTCGCTGAGAGGGTTATGAATCTTTGGAACTCTCTACCCCAGATGGTTCTGGATGTTTCATAGCCAAGTATATTCAAGACTTAGATTGATAGATTTTTGATCTATCAGGGATTCAAGGAATATGAGGAGCAAGGGGGAAAAGTGGAGTTCAGGCAGCCATGGCTATGTTGAATGGCAGAGAAGGTTCCTGTTTCCAGTTATGTTGAGAGTTGAGTTGCAGCAATTGGCATATTGCACATTTTTTAAGTACAAGTCCCAGTGAGCGAATATACAGAAAATGAAAGTGTTATCTTACTGAATTTAAACTGCTCTTCGAATTCAGCTTGTTTCTTATCTTTCTGCTCTTGAAGCCTTTCAAATAATGATCGAGGATCATAAACCTGCTCAGGGCATTCTGTAAGAGAAA
Organism: Mustelus asterias; assembly: GCF_964213995.1. Lineage (NCBI taxonomy): Eukaryota > Metazoa > Chordata > Chondrichthyes > Carcharhiniformes > Triakidae > Mustelus > Mustelus asterias. The sequence goes on along the minus strand of NC_135804.1, from coordinate 51,857,453 downwards.
AAAGGAAACATTAATGACCACAGTAAGTGCTGACAGCTTGAGACCCTTTTCTGATGTATCTATTTGTCTGGTAATTGTATAAGCACTGAAAAAGTAATTTCAACTTTTTGTTATATGGATTTGGTTTTTGCAAATTCCCAATAAACATTTTATAAAGCAGTAACACATCATTCTGGATTCACAGAACTCTTAGATTTTAGGCTGTATTTTACATTCAGTGACCAAGAAATAACGCCCCTCTCTGTGGCATGGACTTCCCTTTTCTTAATATCAGTTTATTTCAAAGGTGATCTCCAGGAATGCAGCAGCAATGATGTAATCAACCAGGGTAAGCAGCTAATCACATTGCAATAATGACACAGACAGCAAACCAGATAGTAAAATGAACTGGTTATCTTTCTCTTTCAATTAAATTTAAAAAGAGAGTGATCCAAATGATTGGGATTAATGTACAAGATGAAATATCATCTCCTACCGTAATGGAAAAGTTTGGCACTGAACCATTTTAAAATTACTCTTTGGTACAATCAGGTGCTTAGCAGCATTTAAGAATTTGGTACACCATTAAATATTCCTGCGACACACCTCATTCGACATGGTGTTCCAAGGGTTTTTACAGAAAAACTAAGCGGAAGAGTGGAAGTTCTCATCCATTCATAGATTTTCAATTGATTGCAGTCTGCGAGTGTCTTAATAGCGCACCCTTGGAGAAGTGTAGAATCACTGACAGCACTTTCTGGATTTCTACACTTTTTTGCTAAAGAATTGCCTCCAGAAGTAGCTTTCAATTTCAGAGGAGTAATGTTGGCAAACACTGACAGTTTCGCTGTCACCACCATCGCAAATCCAGGCCATTACATAAAACAAAGTAAAAGATGCTGTTCACTATCATCAAACAATGAGCTCAAATCCCTAGACAGGATTTTTTTTTTGCAAGAAACATACTTTATTCATAAAATATCTAAATGAAACCTTTCAAACTGTCACAACAGGAAAGTGCAATGACATTCACATTTTCTACAAAGATCAAAATGCACTCTGTGGTGCCAATGCAGTAATGAGAACATTACAAACATTTCAATATTTTCACTACGAAGAGTACAATGATGTTCAAATTATTAACATAGATAATCATGCACTGAGGTCCTTCAACACAATTACATTTAACATATAGAATCAAGAACAAGCTTACAGTCCAAGCGGTCCTCCACAGTGAACAGCCCCTCTGTTTAATTTACCCGAAAGGCCTTACACAGTGGCCTTCCCCCATTGTGCTTTGGCAGCATCTGCCCCAAGTTTAACTACGTTCCTCAGCATATAATCCTGGACTTTGGAATGTGCCAATCTGCAAAAGTAGGCCGGGGGCAACTCTTTGCATTGGAAATAATTGTATTCCTTTCTCAGAATTATAAAGTCACTGTAAGCTCTTAATCCACCTCCTTGCTTCACCAAAAATCAATTCAAATTGAATCCAAATCATGGTCCCCACAAAAGAAACACACTAGATCCGAACAGACATTACACCTGATCTCACACTTGACCCTACGCTTGATCTTAGCCAAATGGCCAAGAAGCACTATGACATGTGTTTTGTAAAAAACATACTTTATGCATAAAATATCTGAAAGAACATAACAAACCTTTCAAAACGGCCAACACAGAAAGTGCAATCATATTCAAGTTTTCTTGAGGGGTTCCCATGCCATTATTTGAATTCTAACAAAAATGTCAGTGTGTCCTGGACAACATTCCTCACTTCAGCAAATTACGCAGTTATGCACTCATTTCCAGCAAGAGACTTCTGTGCACAAATTGACTGCCACTTTTTCCATACATCACACTGACTGCACTGTGTGTTGAAAATGTGATATCTCACTGTATAAATTAAAATTCTTTTTGAAGATAATTTTGAAAGAACAAGAATGCATTAATCAAAGAGTCTTTAAGTGGAATGTCAGAAAGCAGCACAGATAGATATTAGTCTAAGAAATGCAAATTTTATAGAGAAAAGATTGCATTATAATCATGCCCACTTGATTTCATCCTGCCAATACAGTATGTAATAGTTATTATTCTATCAGTTCTCCTTTGACTTCGTATCATTCTATTCACAGAATGTTCATTTTCACTGCTAGTGCTACATTTCTTGCTTAAAATAGTTATGTTTAAGCAGTGAGCAAAAGGCCATTTTTCTTCAAAGTTCACTGCAGATTACCATTATACATCGTCAGTGATCTGTCTTCAAAGAGTACAGTTGGTTCACATTTGAACACCAAACGTTATTGCTGATGCAAAACCATCTTTAAACAGCTACGGCCAAGCTTGATTCATACTACAGACTGAAACTCAAGTGTCTGCTGATTTTCAAGGTTCCCTCATCAAAAAAGGAATCTTCAATTCACCCAAGGCTGTTTACACGTCAGAAAGACTTTGTTATCTTGAAAAGAATGCAATCTCCACTTTAGCAGCAAAATAATACACTGTACATTAACACATAAAGCTCTCTTCCCTATAAAGACAATTGTTCTGGGGGATGTTCCTACTATAAATACAGGGAGGGCATGAAGGAAGCCAGTGGGTATAGTGCAAGTCACCCATCACAATCACAAAATTGATATTTTGATTTCCAGTCTGACGCAGACAGAACTTGTTTCAAAATTTGGTATCCTCACCCAAAATTGGGAAGATAATGGCATGGTGGTAATGTTGCCAGATATCAGATTCTCTGGAGATATTGGTTCAAATCCTACCATAGCAGTTGATAGATTTTGATAAATCTGCAATACAAAGTTAGTCTCCGTAATGATAACCATTAAACCATCACTGATTGTCATGAAGAGCCAACTGGTTCACTAATGTCCTTACCTGCCCTGGTGACTCCAAATCTATAGCAAAGGACATTAGTGAACCAGATGGGTTTTTACAACAATCGACAATGGTTTCGTGGTCATTATTAGACTTTTAATTCCAGATTTTTATTGAATTTAAATTTCACCATCTGCCATGGCGGGATTCAAACCTGGGTCCCCAGAGCAGTACACTGGATTTCTGGATTACTAGTCCAGTGACAATACCATTTAGTCACCATCTCCCCTTGTGCCCTGGGGAATGAGCCAAGGAATGACTGTCACCTATTTTGTTTAGTTGAAAAAGGCACAATGTACACATTTGTTCAGTCTGCAAAGGACGAGCCCCGTGTAATTATTTAGAACAAAGAACAAAGAAAATTACAGCGCAGGAACAGGCCCTTTGGCCCCCCCAAACCTGCACCAACCATGCTACCCGACTTAACTAAAACCCCCTATCCTTTCGGGGACCATATCCCTCTATTCCCATCCTATGCATATACTTGTCAAAACAGCCCTTAGAAGTCACTATCGTATCTGTTTCCACTACCTCCCCCGGCAACGAGTTCCAGGCACCCACCACCCTCTGTAAACCTAGCCCCTCGCACCTTAAACCTGTGCCCCCTAGTAATTGACTTTTCCACCCTGGGAAAAAGCTTCTGACTATCCACTCTGTCCATGCCTCTCATAATCTTGTAGACTTCTATCAGGTCGCCCCTCAACCATGTAGCTTCTAGCACGTGTATGTGAGCAGAGTTGGTTGTCAGTGTATTTCTAAGCATAATCGGGATTGTTTAGCAAGTGTTGGCCAACAGCAGAATCACATCCAATGTTGGACACACTGTTTTGAGGTTTGCAAGCATTGGTGAGTTGGGTACAATCACTACTTTGCCTGTTAGGAACAGCCAAAGGGACATGATGTTTGATATGATCCACCTGTCGGTCTTTGGGACAGACAGCCTACATACCAAGTATTACACCAGCACCAGTACATTCTCCATGGTAACGCCCCGAGCAATCAGAGTCCACTTGCCATTCAATCAGCACTCTGCTCAGGCAGTATAAATTGATGTTCCCTTTACAATTTGGTATTCTTGTGAATGTGACTTTTTTCAGCAACACTCAAATTCCTTATTGCCAAACAATCATTCTTGGATAACACCATATGAGAGAACTTGGTAAGTGGTCAGACCACAAACTGAACAGGGGTAGCCTCCAGTTGTAAGATTGAGAGTGATTGTTATTCTCTTTCACTTGCCTGGTTTTGCCAATTGGATCCCTTTTATTGCTACCACACGATGTTACTGAGTGGGCCTCCCTCAATGAGAGGTCCAGGGTTGACAGACATTTCCTCAGTTCCAAGCAGAGGTTGCATATCACTGATTCAGTGGTATTACATTCCACAAGAGTTAAGTCGACAGGTTTGTTTTGGGGTGTTTCATTACTGACCAGGAATGTCTCTTCCTGCCATCAACAATAGCAACTGCGCTAAATTATATATCATGGGAGGATTCTAGTCACTGGACAATAGGCCTGACTCTGGTAAAGGCAATTGTGAATAAGTACCCCAAGATCCATCTGTTCCTCTGAGCTTCCTGCCATTCATTAAATATACTCTTGTCGTTATTTCTTCCAAAGTGCATCACCTCGCACTTACCAAAGTTGAATACCACTGCCACTGTTCTGCCATCTGACCTACACATCTATACCTTCCTGTAACCTACAGCATTCTTCTTCACTATTAACCACCCTACTAATTTTGGTGTCATCTGCAAACTTACATAACATTCCCCCCCACATTATCATCTATTTCAATTATCTATTTAATAAACAATAAGGCCCCCAGCACTGAACCTTGTGGTTTGCGACTGGCCTCCAGTCACTCAGCCTTCTACCACCACCTTTGTGCCCTATTACTAAGCCAGTTTCGGAACCATCTCACAAGGTTTCCCTGAATTCCATGTGCTTTTCAATCAGTCTCCCATGTGGGACCTTGTCAAAGGCTAAAATCCATATTAACGACATCAACTGCATTTCCCCTATCCACACACTAAGTCACTATTTTGAAAATTTATATCAAATTTCTTAGGTATGATCTCCCTCTGACAAAGCTATGCTGACTATCCCTAATCAACTCATGCCTTTCCAAGTGGAGGTTAATTCTCTCCTTCAGAATTTTCTCCAATAGTTTTCCTACCGCTGATGTGAGATTCACCGGTCTGTAATTCCCTGGTTCATCTCTACCACCCTTCTTGAAAAGTGGAACCACATTAGCTGTCCATCAGTCCTCTGGCACTTCCCCTGGGGCCAGATTGGAATTAAAAGTTTGTGTCAGAGCCCTGCAATTTCCTGCCTGGGCTCCCACAACAGCCTGGAATGCAATCCATCCAGGCCTGGAGATATGTCAATTTTTAAGCCCATCAAAACCTCCAATACCTTCTCACTTCCAATGTCAAACTGCTCAGTGTCCTCACAGTCCTTTTCCTGAATTTTGTACCTACATCCTCCTTCCCCTGAGTGAAGATTGATTAGAAGTATTCATTTAGCATCTCACCTAAAGACCTTATACCCTGGAATGTTGAGTTGCCAGTCCTACCCTCCCCTCAACCATGTTTCTGTGATGGCAACAATATCACACTTCCATGTGCCAATCTATGCCCTTAATTTATCAGTCTTACCTATCACACTACTAGCATTAAAGTAAAGACCATTCAGTCTTGCCTTACACTCTTAATACTCAACATAGCTGAACTCACTCTGACTTGCATCCTTTACTATAGCATGACGTGCCTCTATTTTACTAATGTTCTGTGATCCCTCACCCTACCAAACTAGTTTAAACTCCTCTCAACAGCACCAGCAAACCTACCTGCAAGGATGTTGGCCCCAATGTGGCTCAAGTGCAGACCATCCTGTTTGTACATGTCCCACTTTCCTCAGAAACAGTCCCAGCAACCCTGGAATCTAAAACATTCATCTGCCCTATTTTCTGATTTCTATACTTGCTAGCATGTGGCACTGGGAGTAATTCAGAGATTACAACCTTAGAGGTCCTGCTTTTTAACCTACTGCCTAGCTCCCTGAATTCTTGACACAAGACATCGTTTTCAGTTTACCTATATCATTGGTATCAACATGTACCACGTCCTCTAACTCATCACCCTCCCCTTTCAGGATGCCCTGCAGCTGTTCAGTGACATCCCTGACCCTGATACCAGGGAGGCAACACACCACCCTGGAGTTGATTCTTCAGCCACGGAAACGCCTGTCGGCTCCCCTGACTAATGAATCTCCAATCATTATTGCTCTTCCTTCCTTCCCTTCTCCACCTCCCCCCACCATTTGTAGTGCCAGAGGCTTGGCTCTGATTGCACCTCTGAGGTACCAGCGCCCTCATCAGCTTCCAAAATGGAATACCAATTTGTGAGTGGGACCCCAGGGGACTCCTGGATTAGCCCAAGGAATTAAATGGAACCAATGCAGTGTATGTTTGGAGGAGGATTCTGAATTGTGCTTCCTATATTTTCCTCCACATTTGGCTTTTGAGTGCTAGCTCCCCAACTCCTCCCTATTATCTTCTGGTTATCTTTATTCCTTTGTCTCAGATCACGTTCAAGTTGTGTGCCACCTTGTCCCACACTCGAATAGCTCAGCACGACTGTGTGTATTGAATACAATGTTTGTAGCAACACACAAGAACACAAATGACGTTTTGGCTTTATATTATGAATCAATTTGTTTACTGCTTATGTGCAAATTCAGTTAGATCACATTGAAAAGGCGCAGATATATATTACTCAATAAGTATCATGTGACAAGTTGCACAATGACTGGATAAAATCTGAGTACAAATTGAAAAAAAACATTTTTGAGTCAGCCTTTGTTATTTTCTCAGGATCAACAATGGTGAGCACTCCGGTTAGTGGCCCCCACGTCCAAAATTTTATTGAATAATTGAGAGGGCAAGCAAGAGGGTAAATACTTGTTGAACTATTTCCCCTCTGCACCATGTGACTGATACAACCAATGTCTGCAATGAAAAATCTATACAGCAGTCATATTTCCATCCTTGTAGACATGCCACTATGCTAAATGGAACAGGCTTTTTCTGGTAACCAAATTCACTTGGAAAACAATGTGACAAAAATAAAATAGCTCTCCTGCACCCAAGGACTTTTTAATTTCAACCAGCTATATTCAATGTTTCAGTCAACATCACATTAGAGAATTAATAGCCAATTGACCCGTGGCATTCCACAGACTTTTATTCACAACATAACCAAGCATTTGGTGCTTATCATTTGATACAGAACTTGTCCCCTTACATTCTAAGTGGCTGTCTCGAAGGAGGTTATTAAAAAATAGCTTAAAGTTGTATTGAAATTAATGATTCATGATCTATCAGCTTAGATAAGTTAACTATTGTAAAATGTGGAATCATTTCTATCTGGAGATGCCAAGCGAAGTGCAGTCCAAAAAGATCGTCAACGGTAGAACAGGCAATGGAAAACTGTGCAAATGTTGAATGTGGCTGCAGTGGGAAGATGGTCCCGGTCATCGTGGCCGACATGTCACAAGAATCTGACCACCAAACCAGTCAAAATGTGTGGGCAATGGTGGCACCCCAAGGTCCCCACATTAAACAAAGTCACACATAAACTTCTACCAAGGCCCATCTGCTAATTAGTGCAGTGACAGAGAACTGGCAAAGGGGACAAGGCTGTGAACGTTGGGGGGCGGGGGGGGGGGGATATCCCTTCAGGATACCTTAAGGGGTGGGGGAGAAACCAACTCAGAAAATCTTCAAACAGCTGAAATTCAAAAGTGGGATCAAATAAAGTCCGCTGTAGCAGACTCCTGTGTCCAGACCACAGGGTTCAAGCATCATCATCACCAGGACTGGGTTTGACATAAACAATGCTGGAATACATGTCCTCCTAAAACAACAAGTCTTTTGCGCCTAAGCAGAACAACCCAAAATAACTCCCTTCCGACTTCAGAAATGCGAGAACTGTAACCATGTTCAGGAAGGGAGATAAATCATAATGTGGAAACTATCAAGGTATTTTCAATACTTGTCCAAAGCAGGGAAAATCACGACACGCATTCACCTGAGCCGCCTGCTTCCTGGGGCTGTAGAAGTCCTCTCAGGTACATAGTGTGGCTTTCGACCTTCCAGAGGGACTTCTGACATGTCTTTGTTGCCACACAAATCTAAGCATTTGATTCAGTAAGGCTCTGTGAATTGTACTCCAGCAATTTGTAATTCCAAGAAACTTGATCACATATCCTGACTTAAGTGGGAGATCTGAACTGATCCATTCGTTTATTTTATTGCTACCCATGTCACTCGCAAATTGGTTGCCACATTACCCTTGCTATGACAGTGACAATACTTCACAGGCTGTGAAATGCCTTGGGCCATTCTGCGGCCCAAGGCATTTCACAATATCATTTCAATGAAAACTTAATTGTAGATGGTTGTGCAGAATCTACATTTGCAAACTCGTTGCATGGCTAAATTGTGGTACAATATTTTAACCTTTAATTCTTAGCACATTTCCAATGTTTGTTGTTTATATAAGGCATCCAGGTATTTCACCACCAAAAGAAAGAGGAAGTCCAAAGATGTGCAGGTTAGGTTAATTAGCCATGCTAAATTGCCCCTTAGTGTCAGGGAGATTAGCAGGGTGAATATGTGGGGTTTCTGGGATAGGGCCTGAGTAGGGCTGTTGTCGGTGCAGGATCGATGGGCCAATGGCCTCCTTCTGCACTGTAGGGATTCTATGATTCTAAGTTGGAGCAGAAACATAGCTGAGACACAAACTTGGAATAGGCCAGAAAATTGGTCATCTCTTCAACATGTTGGTTGAGCAGTGGCGCACAGAGGGCTGAAAATAAAACAATTCTTTAGGCCTTTTTAAGACTATCAAATGAAGCTAAATAAATAGAATAAGTGCAAAGTCATCACTGTATAAGAGGGAATTAATTTTACCTGATTCTCAATGAAATACTTAACAGAAATAACACAATTTCCATAAAGTTCTGATGGAAGGTCTGCTATTAAACAGACTGCAAGTTCCAGAATTGTACCTAACTGTGCCTCTATTTGTTCTCTGGTCAGTAACTGCTTGTTTACATTTAGAAGCTGTACAGTGCACGAACAATCTTGTTAAATGTTAAAAAGATGGGAAAAGATAGTTATTATAGTGTTGTGGGAGGACACAGCAATTTTCACAGACGTTATATTCAAATGCTCAACTCAATTTACTGGAAGCTGTGCTATAAATAAATTCTCAGCACAAGAAACTTTGCATCAACATCCTCCTTATCCGAAGGAATCTCAAGTTGAAACCCTATTAACGCTCGTGTACAGTATTTTGCTGAACAGTTACGTGGTACCCAATGAGCTAGGTTTGCTTGGTTAGTATAAGGCTGCAGACTTGCAACACATTACATTACAAAATAGAAGCTCACTGAATTTGGGATGAAAAAAAGTCACATTTAGAATTTATACATCACTTTTTGCATAGCTGCCTTTCTTGTTTTCAGGGGCTACGAATTCTGTAGCGAATAACTCACCTCCTGACTCTCCAGAACCTGATGTGGAGATGCCAGCGTTGGACTGGGGTAAGCACAGTAAGAAGTCTGCTGGTGGCGATGCCGAGTTTCTCAAGTTTCCTGTTCTTGGTGGTGACTTCTTACTCTCCAGAATCTGTCAGGCACAAATCAGGAGTGGGATGCAATCTTCTCCACTCACCTAAATGAATGTAACTCCAACAACACTCGAGTAACTCCTCCTGACCATCCAAGACAAAAGCAGCCTGCTGATCACCCTCCATCCACAACCTTAAACATTCACTACTTCCACCACCAGTACAGTGACAGTAGCATGCACCATCTGCAAGATTCACTGCAGCAACTCACCAATGACCATGCAATGGTATCTTCCAAACCAGTGACCACCAACACAGAAGAAAATGAGCAGCAGACGCATGGGAAAACTACCACCTGCAAGCTCCCATCTCAGTGTCACAGAAAGAACTCTCTTACTGCTCGTCATCAATGTGTTTTGTATGGAAAGAACTGTGTCTTTTCTTACTCTTGGAGTGTGGATTCCAATTAAATAATTCAACAGCAAGCTTTCATGAGTTTAAAAATAAAGAAGGTTATTTATTTTCACACACTTCTACAATTATACTAAAATAACACAATGTCACACACTTGATCTCACAGGCACACACAAAGATTGACATTTCGATAAAGATAATGCACAGATTAATTTATTTACAATCTCCAGTTCCCCATGTGGCAGACTGTAGTTTCTTGAATGGATTCAATGATTTAAAGTTAAAGTGATAGGCTCGTAAATCAAAAGGTTCACAGCAAGTTGTGCACTTTCTCGTATTCAAATATCTAGGCAATTGGTTCTCAGGAGAACTTTGAAACTGGAATAGGTAAAGTACTTTGATTGCTTGATAACTTGCAGCTAGTTTCAGAGTCTGGTTCTCAGACTGGCTGATGGTTCTGCTGGTCCTAGGGTAGCAAGAGTGCAATGCCAGAAACTACTTTCAAACACATGACTGCTGGGTTAACGCTTCTGAGGCCCAGTCTAATTAGATGGTGGAGGCCATTGTGATACGTGTGAGAAGTTGATAATGGCTATTGAGTTTCAATCTTCCCTTTTATCCAGTCTGAAACATGGAGACAGGCATTCTGGAAACTCCATAGTCTTAATGTGTTGGTTTCTCCTTACACAATGAAATGTGTTGAATTCTACAAATGGCTCACCTATGTCCGTATTTAACTACATATTCACTGCAGATATGATATTGTCTGAAGCCCAAATGACATCTTAACAGTCTGTTTGTGCCGAGTTTTTAAAAGTATTGACTGAAAAAATCATACCATGACATGCCTTTACTGGACACAACCATCCAGACTTGGAACCAGACAGCCATTCCTTCAATGTCACGGAGTTACACTAAATTCACCCTGACAGCACTGTGAATGTACCTACAGTACATGGACTGCAAAAGGGGGCATACCATCACCTTCTCAAGTGCAATTATGGATAGCCAATAAATTTGAGCCTTGCCAGCGATGCTCTCATTCCAAGAATCAATAAAGAAAGCTTCAATTACTCTCGATATTCAGTCCATGATGTTTTACATCTACTAATTTAGACAGTGGCGATCTGTGATAAAGCATATTCTTTCCCGCACTCAGTGACTGCATCACAGTATTTGTAGACTATATATAGACAATCAGATTCATAGCTAGTCTGTCTCAGGTTGTCACAGCAATATCACTTGTACATTGTACCAGCAATGACTGTTTTCAACATAATTGCATGTAGAATTCTTCTGCTAAGTCTGGGGAACTGGGTTTTGAATTCAATGCAGTGGCCTGTGCAATGGGATGGGACTTTTAGAATTCTTTGTGGCAAACACCTGCTCCTCGCAAAACACAAAATATTATATGTGTGCACTGCTTGTAAACATATCATTTAATGTTTGGGGCTTTTATACAATGCAGAAGTATCAAGCTCACAAATTCACAGCGAATAAGATAAATTTTTATTAAATGATGTTCCAGGATTTTTACTGGTGTTTTGGGGATGAATTCCGTATTCATTGCTCAGTGAAAACTGTAGCTGGCATTTAAAATATTTATATCACGTACGTAAAGGTGTTAGTTTCCTCGCTAAGATGACAAAGCAAGATGGGATGCAAGATGCAGCAGTTGTATTTACATTCTGGGTTTGAAATCATTGGCTTGTAACTGGATAAGAGCTCTGGAAACATTAAAATGTATTCTTTTGTGATTTGTTCTTGCAAGCATATTGTCTCTATATATGCATGTCTTCTTGACTCTTTGCCTTTCTATGTCTTTGCATCTCTGTTTCTCTCGTTCATTTAAATACCCACATTTTCTAACCTATTAGGATAGGTCGAACAGGTTCTGCCTCTGCTCTCTTGAAAAGGACAGGCTGATAGGTGAGCTAATAGAAATCTTTTGGTAGACATGGCAAAGGTGTTTGCTTTTTTGGGAAAGAATAAAACTAAAGGCCATCAATACAAGATAGTCACCAAGAAATCAAATAGGAAGTTCATAAGAAACATCTTTATCCAGAGTGACCTGACAATGTGGAATTCAATTCCATTCGGATGTATTGGAGAGAAAGCTAGTTAGGCATGTGAGGGAGAAGGAAACAGAGAGTTATGCTGATGGTTAGATAAGAAAGGATGGGAGTACACTCAGGGCAGCATCAACATCAGCATTGACTGGTTGGGTCAAATGGTCCATTTCTATGCTCTGCACTCTACGTAACACATCAGCAAACCATAGGGAATAATTAGAAACTTTGTTTGCTTTCAAAATTCAACTTAAAAACTCAAACTAGGATGAGAAAATAAATTGTAATGGCATACCTAAAAAAGGTATAGGTAAAAATGAGGTGTCAACCTGATAAACTAACAACACACATGACAAACAGCAAAAGCAGCACATCACAGACAGAGCTGAGCCATGCCGCTTTGACCAGATCAAAGCTTTGCAGGCCTTCCAGGTCCAGTCGTGAATGATCGTGGACAATTAAACAACCGTCAGTCATCAGCCAATTTGATTCACTCCACTTGATATCAACAAAATGTTGAAGGCACTGAATAGTGCAAAGGTAATGGGTTCTGACACCATTCTAGCAGCAGTGCTGAAGACTTGTGCTCTAAAGCTAACCACACCCCTAGCCAAGCTGTTCCAGGCCAGTTACAACACTGCCGCCGACCCGGCAAAATGGAATATTGCCCAGGTGTAGCCTGTCCACAAAAAGCAGGACAAATCCAATCCAGCCATCCCATTCCAGCCCATCAATCTATTCTCAGTCATCAGCAAAGCAAAAGAAGGCATCATCAACAGTGCTTTCAAATAGTACTTACACAGCAATAGTCGCCAGCTCACTGATACTCAATTTAGGTTCCGCCAGGGCTTTTGGCTCCTGGCCCCATTACAGCCTTGGTCCAAACAATTACAAAACAGCTGCACTCAAAAGGTGAAAAAAGATGTAAATACTTTAGAAGCAGTTCAGAGAAGGTTTACTAGACTAATACCAGGAATAGGCAAGTTGTCTAATGAGGAAAGGTTAAAAAGGCTAGACTTGTATCTGCTGGAGTTTAGAAGAGTAAGAGATGATTTGATTGAGACATGCAAGATCCTGAAGGGTCTTGATAGGGTTGACGTGGAAAGGATGTTTCCTCTTGTGGGTGAATCTAATACTGGGGCCACTTTTTCAAAGTAACAGGTTGCTGCTCATTTAGAACAGAGATGAGAAGTTTTTTCTCAGAGCGTTCAGTTTTTGGAACTCTCTTCCTCAAAAGGCAATGCATGTGGAGTCTTTGAACATTTTTAAGGCAAAGGTAGGTAGTTTCTTGATAAACAAGCAAGTGAAAGATTATCGAGGATATGGAGTTGAGGTTACAATCAAATCAGCCATAATCTCACTTAATAGCAGAGCAAGCTCGAAGAGTCGAGATGGCCTACTCCTGCTCCTAATTTATAGGGTTTGTAAGGAATATTGGGATGACTTGTGGGAGCGTCTAATGGTTTCAAGAGAAGGTATCAGTGCTGTGGAGTTCAAGCTTAGAAAATGGAAAACTTTCCAAACAGTACTGTACAATTTCAAAGAAAAAGAATTTTACAGAGTTCAAAAATGTAAGTCCAATCAACATCCAGAGTCACTAAAATTGATAAATGTCTGTGCAACTAAAATACAGTAAGAAGTCTCACAACACCAGGTTAAAGTCCAACAGGTTTATTTGGTAGCAAAAGCCACTAGCTTTCGGAGTGCTTGCTGCTCCTTCGTCAGGTGAGTGGGAGTTCTGTTGACAAATAGGACATATAAAGACACAAACTCACTATCTGTAACCCCCATGATTTGCCTGGGCTTGCAAATTCTCACTAACTGTCCTGTCTGGAGACAATACACATCACTTTAACCTGTGCTTAATGCTCTCTCCACTCACATTGTCTGTACCTTTGAGACTTGATTACCTGTAAAGACTCGCATTCCAACCATTATTTTGTAAATTGAGTTTGTGTCTTTATATGCCCTGTTTGTGAACAGAACTCCCACTCACCTGACGAAGGAGCAGCAAGCGCTCCGAAAGCTAGTGGCTTTTGCTACCAAATAAACCTGTTGGACTTTAACCTGGTGTTGTGAGACTTCTTACTGTGTTTACCCCAGTCCAACGCCGGCATCTCCACATCACAACTGAAATACAAACATATATACAAAGTACAAAGGAGAGACAAAGTAAAAAAGAGAAATACATGAAAGCAAAGTTCATCAGCTTCTATTATAACAAATTTGCGTTTGCAATTGTTTCACTACTTAGCATCATGCATACTGCGCTATCCTTGCAAGTTGTATTTGCTACAAATGTATTATTTGAAATCTCAGGCCAGCTCAGTGGCATAATTGCTACAGCGCCTGAGATATTAGCTTCAGTAACTTTAAGACAATCACAGGATGCTGAAGCAGGACTTGTCAAGAAATATGATCAGTAACATGAGTTGCATGCACCAAAATGACGCAAGTTTGCCAGGAGCCATTATTCACACAGTAGAGGGCTCCTGCAGGACAACTACATGTGATAGAGGAGATGGTAAAAGACAGGATCCAATTAAGCAGGGTTGCAACAAACAAACTTGCCCATCTGCAGTCAATTACTGCAATGACCGTAAAAGAACAATTCTATTCTTCAACAAATGACAGCCACTCACTACTTCCATTGCCCTTCAGGAAATGTATCTGCATTGCTTTTCTATTTGATGACCACATTAAAAATCCAAACAATTTCAACTTCTTCCATTTCAAGTAGTTACCAGCTTTCTCACATTATCAGCGATGTGATTTTATGGAGAATCAAAATAATGGAAGTGCACGCATGATTGCACTTTTGTTCTTTGCCAAATATAAAAAGATGATGGGGAGAATTTTCCCGTTCCACTCGCCATGGGAGTTGTAGCAGGAGAGGGGTGGACCATGGCAGGGTTCGTTGACCTCGGGCGGGATTTTTCAGTTTCAGGGCGAGCGTGGCCGGAAAATCCCACCCACAATGTGTTTTTCACCCCATACCCCACCACCCATATCATATAACTTCACACACAAGTTTAAATAATAAACCATAAGGGATTTTTTGAATTTATAGTTTCCACGAACGTAATTATGTAGACTTCATCAATAAGACAGGATCTACATGAAAGAAAAATACTAATGACTTGCTTTTTGGTGCCCAAGCCAAAAATTAATTATAAAGTCACTAAAAGAGCAACCATGATTGAGTCTGCTCAATAAAGCAATATTTTAAGACAATAGAGAAAACATTTAATATCACAGCAATATCTAGCCAAATTAAAATCATAGTTACTATTAGCTAACTGAATTTAAACTCACTTTTAAATCAGAGATGATGAACTTCTTTCTCAAACTGTGCTCTCCAGAAGTATACATACCAAGGCCTTATCTGCTCTTACAGGTGGTCTTAAAAGGTCCCGTGACACTGTTCAAAGAGTTCCCCTATGTCCTGAACACCATTTATCTCCTAATCCGCGTGAAAACAGATTATCTGGCCAATATCTCTTGCTGTTCGTGGGAGCTTGCTTTGCACAAGTCATCTGCCATGTTACACCAACATCTCAAAAGTCTTTATTAGTTATGAAATGCTTTGGGGTGTTGTGAAAGGAGCTAAATAAATGCTATGTACAAGTAAATAGAGTTTCAGAGAATTTCAGAAGTCTTTGTTTGGTCACCAATGGTCAGGAATGATCAATGAAACTTGGAAATGCAGCAGAATCTTGATGTAATGAACTTCAATGTACTCAAGATCTAACTTTATTTATTCTATCTAGATACATCAAATTTATTTGCTGTATTTTCCAACCTGTAAAGAGTGATGCAAGAAAGACTGACTCCATGAACTCAAAGGGGAGGAAAGAAAGATAATGCAGACTGGGGAGAAGGCTGGGAGAAATTTACTTTTAATAGAGGGTGCACGGGCAAAAATAGCATTGATTGCCCAACCTTAATTGCCCTCGACTCCCTTTAGTGGCTGGTAGGCCACAGCAGGCATTTCAGAGTCAACTACACTGAGGATTTGGAGTCACATATAGGCCAGACCTAGTAAGGATGTCAGATTACCTCCCCTGAATATAATGTAGGAAAATGTGAAGTTATGCACTGAAGTTATGTCAAGAGAATAAAGGAACTGAAGATTACTGAAATTAAGAAAGACTGCAAAAAGCTGCAGCTCAAAGGAATTGGAGGTCCTAGAGTGTACATCACAAAAACATAGGATGCAAGTTCAGCATGTAATAGGAAAAGTAAATGAAATGCCAGCCTTTATTTCATAGGGGAGTCTTGCTCAAACTACACAAAAGCAACAGTTAGACAACCACCTGGAATACCGTGAACAGTTTTAATTCCCTTATCTAAGGAAAGATATACTGGCATTAGAAGCAACCCAGGCAAGGTTCACTAGGTTGATCCTGGGTATGTAGGGATTTTCTTACGAGGAGAAGTTGAGCAGGTTGGGACTATATGCATTGGAGTTTGGAAGAATGAGAGGTGACTTTATTGAGACATATAGGATTCTCAGGGGGCTTGACAAGGTAGATGCTGAGAGGATGTTTCTCCTTGTGGGAGAGTCTAGGACCAGAGGGCATAATCTCAGACATGCCCTCATAATAAGCGATCACCTATTTAAGACAGAGATGGAAGAGGAATTTCTTCTCTCGGGGGTAGCGAATCTGTGGAATTCTTTACCACAGTGGGCTGTGGGAGCTGGATAGTTAGGCATGTTCAAGGCCAAGATAAACAGATTTCTAATCAGTAAAGGAATCAAAGGCTATGGGGATATGGCGGCAAAGTGGAGTGAGGATTATCATTTCAGATCGTTCATAATCACACTGAATAGCGGAACAGGCTCGATGGGCTAAATGGCCTGCTTCTGTTCACATATTTTTGGTCCAAAGGACACTGGAGAACCGGATAGGTCTTTGCGACAATCCAGTAGTTATACAGTCACCATTGCTGAAAGAAGTTTTTATTTCCCTCCAATATCAGATTTATTTAAATCAACCAAATTCAAATTTCCTATCTGCTATGATGCAAATTTACGTCTGGATGATTAGTCAAAGCCTCTGCGTTACTAGTTCAGTAAAGTAACCACTATGCTACCATTTTCATCTATTCATCACTCTATCTTGTCAGCATTTACATTAATAATGAAAAAGAGTGCCTGCAGTATTAGTCAAACTTTGCAATTCATCTTTTAATTAGACACATTAACATTAGAAAGCAAGTCACTAATAATCTATAATTATATTTGTTTGAAAAGGCTTTGAAAAATTGAAGTCACAATAACATTAACGCTCTATGTTAACAACATCAAGAAACATTCAATAACAGATCACTTATCACAGTCACATTCTACAAGTTATGGAACTTAAGTTTGTCCTATCCCTCTCAGGCATAGTGGACAGATTTGTGACAGCTACATAAACTCTTCACTTGTGCAATGCACAGTGCCCAGTGACAGGTTAAATCTTAACGTGACGAACAGGTAGCATCACAGCCACTCCACTAACATTAAATGGGTTAAAAATGAAACATTGCAAGTTTGAATGCTGCACAACTACAGCTCGTGATATACTTAAATGGTGAAAGAAATCCCTGTAAAGTAGATCTGACTTCAGGGTGCCAAGGAATCTGGACTGCCCAACTAAGTCCAGAGTTATACATTTTACTACACAATTGCTATAGATCTATGTCAAAGTGATGGTATAACGGCCCAGTGAGATTATTGGAAACTGTAGTTCAGTATGAATTAATATCAATTTGCAATATAAATTCAAACTGCAAATCAGTTTAAAACTTACTTTGCACTGTGCAGCCTTACTGTACAAACAAATTAATGAAGAGACCTGCACACTGTTGCAGATATAATGAAAAGGAAGAGTTTGCATTTATCTTTAGATATTCCAAAGCAGTTCACGGCTAGTGAAGTTTATCCAAGTGTAGTCACTATTGAGATTTTATTACTTGTATTCTTTCATGGGATGTGGATGTTGCTGGCAAGGCCAGAGTCTGTTGCCCATCCCATAATCTCCACACAGCCTAATGGTTTTCACGGTCATATCAAAGGGCAATTAAGATTCAACCACATTGATCTGAAGTCACATGCAAGCCAGACCAACTAAAGTTGGCAAATTTCCTTCCCTAAAGCACATTAGTGAACCAAATAGGTTTTTACGACAATTAACAATGGTTTCATGGTTACCATTACTGAGACCAGCCTTTTTATTCCAGATTCGACTGATAGAATTCAAATTCCTATCAGCTGCCGTGGTGGGATTTGAACCCATGATCTCAGAGTATTAGCCTGGGCACCTGGATTACTAGCCCAGTGATATTACCAGTACGCTACCATTGCATGATACATAAAATAATCTCAGGTCGCCAGAAAAACTCCCCTCTTCTTTGAATAGTGCCTTCAGAATGGTTACATCCAACTAAGGCAGGTGGGAACCTCTAAAAGATGGCAACAACGCTGCATTCCTTCAGCACTATAATGATGCACCAGCCTAGATTGTGTGCTCCAATCTCTGGAATGACATCAAATACAACTACAGGACCAAATGCGATGCAGTGTGAAATCGAACATCCAGTCATCTGAATAATAGTGCAATTTTTTTCTGATGTTCTGCAGTAGAGAGACAAAATATGTTGAAAACTGCACCCTAAGCACAGTCCAACAAAGGATTACACAACACTCTTAATCACTACCTATCAGTTTTGCACTAGAACATTAGCAATTAGCTGTCAGTTGTGCAATGGTATAACATCACAAAAAAAATTTACCATTTAGTTTTTACTATTCAGCATTCAATGAGACCTTCCACACATTCTTGTGATTTTACTGTTTTTCCACAAAGATCACAAAATTGAAAATTCATGGCAGTGTTTTGTCAAATGCTGTTTGATAATCATTCCTGTGGAGAGCCTAGCGTCATTTCACTACATTAAAGGAGCCAAATAAATATAAGTTGTTGTTGTCTGACCTCCTCCTCCTTTACCCACAGCACCACCCCCATTCCACCTCCCCCCCACCATTATATCTCCAATTTGTAAAAAAAGTTTACAATTCCACACAACACTTTGGTTAAGATTTTTAGTAGGCAAGTATTTACAAAATACGATCTAAATTCAATCAAGTCTCCATTACACAGAGCTTCGGTTTGAAGGACAAAGCATAACCCAGTTATCGGCCTTATGATGTTAGCACTCTTGTCTTGGAGTCAAAAGATAAGGGTTTCATGGCCTTGAGCACAAAATTTGATTTGCACTTCATTCAAAAGGAATACTGCATTATGAGAGACTCTGACTTATGGACAAACTATTAACCCAGCTCTCTCAGTTAGATGTGTGTGATTGAGAGGACTCCCCTGGCTCTTTTCTGTTGTGCTGGCCAACATTTATCTTTCCACCAGCAACCAATTAACCACCTTAATACTGTACATGGGACCTTCTAATTGATTAAACACCAAAGAAATCTCCCTCGGGGCTAGGTCTTCAAAATCCAAAATTAGCAGAAGAACCAAGTTTCACTTTGAGCTTGAGCAATATCACATCTGGATGGTGTGCCAAGTCAAATAAGTGTCATCAGAAACCTCAACACTTTTGGATGTAACAATCAGGATTTAAGAAATGTGCTTGAAAGGAGATATTGTATCCCAATTGATATTGTCTCAGGTACTATATTGACGCAGCATCCTGCTGTGTCATTTATCGTAGAAATCATAGAATCCCTACAGTGCAGGAGGCCATTTGGCCCATCAAGTTTGCACCAACTCTCTGACTGAGTATCTTACCCAGACCCACCCCTGCCCTATCCCATAACACAGTAGGAAGTTTAACAACACCAGGTTAAAGTCCAACAGGTTTATTTGGTAGCAAAAGCCACACAAGCTTTCGGAGCTCTAAGCCCCTTCTTCAGATGAGTGGGAATTCTGTTCACAAACAGAGCATATAAAGACACAGACTCAATTTACATGAATAATGGTTGGAATGCGAATACTTACAACTAACCAAGTCTTTAAGAAACAAAACAATGTGAGTGGAGAGAGCATCAAGACAGGCTAAAAAGATGTGTATTGTCTCCAGACAAGACAGCCAGTGAAACTCTGCAGGTCCACGCAACTGTGGGGGTTACAAATAGTGTGACATGAACCCAATATCCCGGTTGAGGCTCGTGTGCGCGGAACTTGGCTATCAGTTTCTGCTCAGCGACTCTGTGCTGTCGTGTGTCGCGAAGGCCGCCTTGGAGAACGCTTACCCGAATATCAGAGGCCGAATGCCCGTGACTGCTGAAGTGCTCCCCAACAGGAAGAGAACAGTCTTGCCTGGTGATTGTCGAGCGGTGTTCATTCATCTGTTGTCGCAGCGTCTGCATAGTTTCCCCAATGTACCATGCCTCGGGACATCCTTTCTTGCAGTGTATCAGGTAGACAACATTGGCCGAATTGCAAGAGTATGTACCGTGTACCTGGTGGATGGTGTTCTCACGTGAGATGATGGCATCTGTGTCGATGATCCGGCACGTCTTGCAGAGGTTGCTGTGGCAGGGTTGTGTGATGTCATGGTCACTGTTCTCCTGAAGGCTGGGTAGTTTGCTGCGGACAATGGTCTGTTTGAGGTTGTGCGGTTGTTTGAAGGCAAGAAGTGGGGGTGTGGGGATGGCCTTGGCGAGATGTTCGTCTTCATCAATGACATGTTGAAGGCTCCGGAGGAGATGCCGTAGCTTCTCCGCTCCGGGGAAGTACTGGACAACGAAGGGTACTCTGTCCACTGTGTCCCGTGTTTGTCTTCTGAGGAGGTCGGTGCAGTTTTTCGCTGTGGCGCGTTGGAACTGTTGATCAATGAGTCGAGCGCCATATCCTGTTCTTATGAGGGCATCTTTCAGCGTCTGGAGGTGTCTGTTGCGATCCTCCTCATCCGAGCAGATCCTGTGTATACGGAGGGCTTGTCCGTAGGGGATGGCTTCTTTAACGTGTTTAGGGTGGAAGCTGGAGAAGTGGAGCATCGTGAGGTTATCCGTGGGCTTGCGGTATAGTGAGGTGCTGAGGTCCCGAGGCATGGTACATTGGGGAAACTATGCAGACGCTGCAACAACGGATGAATGAACACCGCTCGACAATCACCAGGCAAGACTGTTCTCTTCCTGTTGGGGAGCACTTCAGCGGTCACGGGCATTCGGCCTCTGATATTCGGGTAAGCGTTCTCCAAGGCGGCCTTCGCGACACACGACAGTGCAGAGTCGCTGAGCAGAAACTGATAGCCAAGTTCCGCACACACGAGCCTCAACCGGGATATTGGGTTCATGTCACACTATTTGTAACCCCCACAGTTGCGTGGACCTGCAGAGTTTCACTGGCTGTCTTGTCTGGAGACAATACACATCTTTTTAGCCTGTCTTGATGCTCTCTCCACTCACATTGTTTTGTTTCTTAAAGACTTGGTTAGTTTAAGTATTCGCATTCCAACCATTATTCATGTAAATTGAGTCTGTGTCTTTATATGCTCTGTTTGTGAACAGAATTCCCACTCATCTGAAGAAGGGGCTTAGAGCTCCGAAAGCTTGTGTGGCTTTTGCTACCAAATAAACCTGTTGGACTTTAACCTGGTGTTGTTAAACTTCTTACTGTGTTTACCCCAGTCCAACGCCAGCATCTCCACATCATGACTATCCCATAACCGCATGTATTTACCCCACTAATCTTCCTAACCTGCACATCTTTGGACTGTAGAAGGAAACTGGAGCAAACCCACGCAGACACAGGGAGAATGTGCAAACTCCACAGTCACCCAAGGCCAGAATTGAACCCAGGTCCCTGGCACTGTGAAGCAGCAGTGCTAACCACTGTGCCACTGTGATGTACTATGATTTAACCAGTGTATTAGATAGATGTAAATAAACCCAGGCAATGTGCTTTGGTCTGTTGGTATCTACTGTTTATTTTCTGTCTTTCATTGGTGCAAATACCTGGAGTAACCCACATGGCCATAGAACTACAAAGCTAATTCTGTGCATGCTATCCCATGTATGGCAAATACATGAGCACAGGTTGTTGCTCCCAAGAAGCTCAGTCTACTCACAAAAAAGTTGCCTTTTTAATGTCATGAACACAATATAGAAGTGTTTGGGGAAAGTTGATGAAATACATTTTGCATTATTATCACAACGAAAATTGTATTCATATAGCACCTTTAGTGCCCTAAATTAATATGGAAACTTCATGTCCGACTTCCTTCCTCATAATGTGTGTGTGGATAAGCTGTTTGCTAGCCTGTCTGCCCTTGGGCCTGTTGAGGACCCTAACAACCCAATAAAAATGCAATTAAAGGCCTAATTCCACTTTCACCACCATAACAAGGTTGGGCACTGGAAGGCTGGCAAGAGTGGTCAGCCCTGATGAAAAAACAGAACAGCATAATATCACCACAGAGCTTGTGTTCTAAAGTTGATCTATTTGCTAATGGGGGAGGGAGGAGGCAAGCAATACCATCCCCTGCCCCTGCCTTCAAATCCTGCAAAATTCATCCCCGAGTCACATAAGATGTTAGGGCAGGTAGTCAAAAGCTTGGTAGGTCTTAAGGAGTGTCTCAAAGAAAGGACAGCGAGGTTAAGAGGCAGAAAGGTTTAACAAGGGAATTCCAGAGGTTAAGAACGAGGCAACTGAAGCCACCAGTGGTGGACCAATTAAAATTGAAGAAGCTCAAGAGGTCAGAATTGGAGTAGTATAGATATCCTGGAGGATTGTAAAACTTTCTCACCAGGCAGTGCTGATGCGCTTAGGATGCACTGCCTTCTCCTCATTGGTCAGGTGTTTTGCTTTGTTGCTTGGATTTTTTTTACTTTTTTTGAAATGCTTTACGAAGGACTCAAAATATATAATGGCTGTAATTATGGTGTCATGGGCAACCATTAGTACCTTCTAAAGCCCATTATAAAGACTTTGACTCAAATTTAGGTCCATCAGATTACACAAGGCACTGTTTAAAATTAGCCAGCTCTGTGCCTAGTCTGGAATTCAATGGACTTGCCTGCTGTTTGTAAAGAAGAAAAAGTAAACTGTGAAGAACAGTTAGTAACATTTCCCCCAATGTATGTTTGCCCATCTGCATCGATAATAAAATAACCCTTTCAGTTGATTATTTGGAATATTCTTATTTTTAAAATAAGAGATGAGTTGAACACAATGTATAGTGAAATCTGTCCAAGTACCCATCTGGGGCACCACATCAGTTCAGGCAGAAGTGATATCAAAACTTATTTCCCCAGCTAACACCAAGGAGTTCCATTGCCAATTTTGCGATATGGGAAGCAACGGATTCACAGAGCGAGTGGCACTGCCTCAGTGAGTGGTGGAGACAGCTTCCTTCGAAGCATTCAAGGGAATTAGACTTTTACCTGAAAAGGAAGATGCAGGGTTACAAGCAGGAAGTGGGAGACTGGTACTATGGGAATTGCTCATTCGGAGAACCGGTGCAGACACAGTGGGCTGAATGGCCTCCTCCTGTGATTAACAGAAGTTAAATGGATAGTGTGCTGGACGATGTTATGTAGAAGGACTCGGGCAGACTTAGTGATGAACAGGTCATGGGGGTCAACAGATCAACTGAGTGTCACACATGACAAGGAGACTGCAAACAGTTCAGTTAAACAAAATAAAAGCAAATTACTATGGATGCTGGAATCTGAAACAAAAACAGAAAACACCGGGAAATCGCAGCAGGTCTGACAGCGTCTGTGGAGAGAGTTAACGTTTCAAGTCTGGATGACTCATCAGTTAAACAAGAGACAATTGCTTGCAATGGCAATGGATTCAGCAGCAAGTGAACAGCCACTGCACTCAGTGGTCAGGTAACACAACTGCCTCCAGCATTTCCAAGCAGACATGGAGACAGATGGAGTGGTGAAAATAACAGCTTCAATACATGAGGAAGAATAGAGTTAGCCAGTTGCAATGGCCCAAATTGGATTTTTCACGTCGCATGGTTCAAAACATTGGGCTTCTGGTTTGCAACCAAATAACTGAAATATGCACTATAGGTCAAAGAAAGATCACGACACTCCTCTCCATCCCCAGATACTTCGAAGAAATATTGTAAACTGTGCTGCAAGACATTGGTAACCTAAATCTAACGACTAAAGTGGAATATCATTCCATTTCAGTTTGAACCGCTTTGAGCCCAACACTAGATCTGCTGCATTGTCAGAAAAATGACACAGACCACAATCAGTAAGGATAGGTAACAACAACTCCTCCACAATCATCCTCAACACCGGTGCCCCACAAGGCTACGCTCTCAGCTCCCTGCTATACTCCTTATACACTTATGACTGTGCGGCCAAATTCCTCTCCAATTCGATTTTCAAGTTTGCTGACACCACCACCATAGTGGGTCGGATCTCAAACAATGACGAGACAGGGTACACAGGAATAAGATGGAGAATCTGGTGAATTGGTGCAGCAACAATAATCTCTCCCTCAATGTCAGTAAAACGAAGGAGATTGTCATCGACTTCAGGAAGTGTAAAGGAGAACATGCCCCTGTCTACATCAATGGGGACGAAGTAGAAAGGGTCGAGAGCTTGAAGTTTTTAGGTGTCCAGATCATCAACAGCCTGTCCTGGTCCCCCTGATGCTGACACTATAGTTAAGAAAGCCCACGAACACCTCCACTTTCTCAGAAGACGAAGGAAATTTGGCATGTCAGCTACGACTCTCACCAACCTTTACAGATGCACCATAGAAAGCGTTCTTTCTGGTTGTATCACAGCTTGGTATGGCTCCTGCTCTGCCCAAGACCTCAAGGAACTACAAAAGGTCGTGAATGTAGCCCAATCCATCACGCAAACCAGCCTCCCATCCATTGACTCTGTCTACACTTCCCGCTGTTTTGGCAAAGCAGCCAAGCATAACTAAGGACCCCACACATCCAGGACATTCTCTCTTCCACCTTCTTCCTTCGGGGAAAAAAAAGTCTGAGGTCACGTACCAACTGACTCAAGAACAGCTTCTTCCCTGCTGCTGTCAGACTTTTGAATGGACTTACCTTGCATTAAGTTGATCTTTTTCTACACCCTAGCTATGACTGTAACACTACATTCTGCACTCTCTCGTTTCCTTTTCTTTGAACGGATTTGTTTCGTCTGTATAGCACGCAAGAAACATTACTTTTCACTGTATGTTAATACATGTGACAATAATAAATCAAATCAAATATGCAACAAGTCTTAAAGCTAATCTTGCAGCTGGATGGCAAAAGCCAACAATTGAATAGGGAGCAGGCTGCAGTCTATGAGAGTCTAAATTCAGTGTAGTTACTGAATTCCTTCACCCACAAGAGTAAGAAAGTATGCTCGGCAAAGTTTTTGAAAAGGGTTTGCAGAACAGACAACATAACAGACCGAGTAGGCAATTTTTGAGTAATACAAGGAGAACATGATTTCTCTCCTTGGCCCTGGTCATCTGATGGTTTCAGATGACCAGGACCAGGGAAAGAGATCATGGTCCCTTGTGCTTCTTCTGTGACTGTGTCTGCAGGTGTGTCTGTGCTTCAGAGGCTGGAGAACGAAGACTGAATGCATCACAATTGGATCAGCTTCATCATCAGCAAGTCTGAAGACTCTGCTGATTGCTGCTTCTCACTTCAATATATTTTCAACATTTACGGCACAACTTTATCACGATATTTCAAAACCTCAAAAAACTCCAAAAATGCACCAAGATAGATTGGGATTGTAGGTAGTAGACAAAAGGACAAGATTGAAGTGAATGGAAAGACTCTTGAGAACCATGTGCAGTGTGAAGCAGGTTAGTAATTCACTATGAGCACATTATTCACTCTTGTCCTGACAAACGTACACCACAAAGTCTGCTCACGGTAAACTATTAGCAACAACAACCTTCCCCTCCAACACTCCTCCCAACTCTTTTCCCTACAACCTTCCCTCCAATCTTCCCCCCCAACACCTCCCTTCACCGGGTGGCTCAGTGGTTAGCACTACTGCCTCTCAGCACCAAGGACCAAGGTTCAATTCCAGCCTTGGGTCACTGTCCGTGTGGAGTTTGCATCTTCTCCCTGTGTCTGCATGGGTTTCCTCCGTGTGCTCCGGTTTCCTCCCACAGTCCAGAGATGTGTAGGGTAGGTGGCTTAGCTATGCTAAATTGCCCCTTTGTGTCAGGGGGACGACGGAATGAATAGTGGGGTTATGGGAGTGGGACCTGTGTGGGATTGTTGTCGGCGCAGGATAGATAGGCCTATTGGCCTCCTTCTGCACTCTGATTCTGATAATACAGAATAGTAATATTAATACAGAACATTCCTCTCCCCCAGCCGTTCCCCTTCAACTTTCCCTGCCATCTTCCCCACAACTCGCCCTCCAACCTTCCCAACTACCCCACCCCAACCTTCCCCACAACTCCCCCCTTCCAACCTTCCAACGACCTTCCTCACAATTTCCCCCCCAATCTTCCCCACAATTCCCCCCTCCAACCTTCCTCACAACTCCCCCCCCCCAACTTTCCCCACAATACCCCCCACAACTCCATCCCCACCCTTCCCCACAACTCCAGCACCCCCAACCTTCCCCACAACTCCAGCGCCCCCAACCTCCACCGCCCAACCGTCCCCACAACTCCACCGCCCCCCACAACTCCCCCACCCTTCCCCACAACTCCATCGCCCCCCAGAACCTTCCCAATTCCCCCACCGCTCCTCCCCAAACCTTTCCCACAACTCCCGCCCTCGACCTTCCCCACAACTCCCCCGCCCCCCCCAACCTTCCCCACAACTCCCCCGCCCCCCCCAACCTTCCCCACAACTCCCCCGCCCCCCCAACCTTCCCCACAACTCCCCCGCCCCCCGAACCTTCCCCACAACTCCCCCGTCCCCCCAAACCTTCCCCACAACTCCCCCGTCCCCCCAAACCTTCCCCAACAACTCCCCCGCCCCCGACCTTGCCCCACAACTCCCCCGCCCCCGACCTTGCCCCACAACTCCCCCGCCCCCGACCTTGCCCCACAACTCCCCCGCCCCCGACCTTGCCCCACAACTCCCCCGCCCCCGACCTTGCCCCACAACTCCCCCGCCCCCGACCTTGCCCCACAACTCCCCCGCCCCCGACCTTGCCCCACAACTCCCCCGCCCCCGACCTTGCCCCACAACTCCCCCGTCCCCGACCTTGCCCCACAACTCCCCCGTCCCCGACCTTGCCCCACAACTCCCCCGCTCCCGACCTTCCCCCACAACTCCCCCGCCCCCGACCTTCCCCCACAACTCCCCCGCCCCCGACCTTCCCCCACAACTCCCCCGCCCCCGCCCCCAACTTTCCCCCACAACTCCCCCGCCCCCGACCTACCCCAAAACTCCCCCTCCAACATTGCCCACAGAGCATCCAATTGATTCCAAAGTTACAGGGATTTGAATGACCATTTTGCAAGCAGGAACACTCTCAATTGCTGCTGCTTCTCATGGCTCATGGATTTCTGGCAAGCTTTTAAAAAAATAAAATCAGAATCGGAAGCTGCTTAAAAGTCGGAAGCAACACCAACTACTAAAATTGATCTGAAGCTGACAGGCTGGCTTATAACTATCAGAACTCTCAGCCTGACATCCATTGTTTTTAAGCCGGTCTTTCAGATCTGCAGCTCTGACTGCTCAGAGTGGACAACATGAAATGGTTTGAAACACGAAGCCTGGGACCAGACCCCCACCTAGACCTCAGTGTTTGGCACTGACTGCACCTCTCTCTCCAGGTCCCGTAATGCCACTAGAGCTCAAGAGTCATCATTTTGAATAATTACCAAGCATTTTAATGTCATTTCAAATTTATACTACTTTTCAGCATGGTTCTCTGAGATAATAGAGGTGGCAAATATAGTGATCTCCTTTAAGGATTGAACAGCTCAAGTTTTGCCATTCTTTCCTCATACCTCCGTCCTTTCCCTGTAGGATTCAATCAATCTCTTCTCTGAGCCACCATTGGGCTCGAATGCCTTAGTGTTTCAGTGGGCAAAATTGTAGACAGTATAAGACCGCTGCTTTGTTTTAGGAGCAGACCCAACTGTGGGTTGGGATTCTTGATCTATCACAAGATCACTTGTGAGCTAAAGCAGAGAGTTCCTTCCCTGAATAGAACAATGGTATTTCTATTCAAATTTTTCTACAAGACAGTCCACAAGAGCAGTTCAGAACACTACTGTACCTTCTGGATCTTCAGGTTTCCGAACCTTTTCCCATTCCTCTTGTCTTTGTTTCCGTCTTTCATCTAATTCAGCTTCAGTTACAAACCGTCTCTTGATGAGGCTATCTTCGGTCCCGCTGTCCATACTTCAATGAAGTGAGACTGTAATACAATTGAAGAACTTGACTGTTTTATCTACTGTTGTGCAATTTTGCCACAAACATGTACTTGTATTTAAAGCAAAACAGAATAGTATATCATTCAAAGACCAATATATAGTTGTGTTAACTCTGCAGACTTAATTCTGACACAGGGCTCAAGACCTTTGGCTCACATGTTGTAAAGTATTCAGATTGCGTTTTCAGTGATGAACTATTTTCCCAATGAACTAGGCTATTTCCTCCACTTTATGTGCAACATTATGTACATCCTGTCAAGCTTGTATGGTGGACAAATAGTTTCAGTCCTACTTGCAACATTGTCGACAAGGCCAATCTTTTGGCGCGTGGTAAAGTAGGAATCCCAATATGTATGTTGATCAGTGAACTGATAGACAGTAGTAGAGAACCTATTAACGGATTTCTCAACTAGCATGTTGAGGAAAAGGAACTTGTTAAACTGTTCCACCTCAATGCAGGATGAAGCCATTAGGTGTGTAAGGAAATTCTTACATGCAGCTGCAGATTCAAATATAGCAAACTTAACATTTAGCTATCAGGAACATGCAAGGGGTAGTTGAGGGGACTTTCCATTGAAAACACATTTCATATGGGAACCAATGAAATCAGGGATAGTGAAAGCTGGGCCAAGAGGAGATCCCATGGTAGCACCATCTATTCGGGCATGAAATTAACTGCATGCATTGCTGAGTTTGTAAGTTCAATATCTCGTAGAGCACAGACCATTTGTTCACTGTGCAAGCTTAATGTCGAAATAGGACACATCATAGCTATCCTCTGAGCCAATGGCTACCCCAATCAGATAATTGCTCATTGTGCATTGCGCGTACTCACAAGTGTGCCTAAGGCCACCATTTGCGAACCTGAAAAGTGCCCAGTCTACGTCAAATTACTTTGGTGGAGTAAGGTATCTCCAAAATTTGAGCAACAAGTGAAACTAGCCATTTCACATTCACAGAATCACAGAAACAGAGTGCAGAAGAGGCCCTTCAGCCCATCAAGTCTGCACTGACTGAGAAACACCTGACCTACCTAACTAATTCCATTTATCAGCACTTGGCTCATAATGCTGAATGTTATGTGGAAAGTGCTCATCCAGGTATTTTATTCTGAGGCAATCCACCTCTATCACCTTCCCAGGCAGCAGGTTCCAGACTGTCACCACCCTCTGGATTTAAAGGTTTTTCCTCACATTCCCTCCTAAACCTCCTGCCCCTCACCTTGAACCTATGTCCCCTCATGACTGACCCTTCAATCAAGGGAAACAGTTGCTCCCTATTTACACTGTCCATGCCCCTCAACCTTGTACACCTCGATCAGGTCACGACTCAGTCTTCTCTGCTCCAACAAAAACAACACAAGTCTATCCAACCTCGCTTCATAACTTAAGTGTTCCATCCCAGGCAACATCCTGGTGAATCTCCTTTGCACCACCTCCAATGCAATCACATCCGTGCTACAATGTGACAATCAGAACTGCACACCATACTCTAGATGTGGCCTCACCAAAGTTCCATACAACTCCACATGACCTCCCTACTTTTGTAATCTCTGCCTCGATTTGAAGACGCAAAGTTTGATCAGGGATAGTCAGAATGGTTTTGTCAGAGGGAGGTCATGCCTAATAAATTTGAATTTTTTGAGCATGTAACCAAATGTCTGGATGAGGGTAGTGCAGTTGATGTAGTTTACATGGATTTCAGAAAAGCCTTTGACAAAGTTCCACATGGGAGACTTATTAAGAAGGCTAATGCACATGGGATACAGGATGATCTGATAAGGTGGATTCATAATTGGCTTAGCAGTAGGAGACAGAGGGTGATGACAAATGACTGCTTTAGTGACTGGAGGCCAGTAACCAGTGGCGTATCACAAGGATCTGTGCTGGGCCCTCTATTGTTATTTATATAAATGATGAACATTGATGACTATGTGTGGGGTAGGATAAGTAAGTTCGCCGATGATACAAAGATTGGCCGGGTGGTTAACAGTGAGGTTGAGTGTCTTGGGTTACAGGAAGATACAGATGAGATGGTCAAATGGACGAATAAGTGGCAGATGGAATTTAACCCTGAAAAGTGAGAGGTGATGCTCTTTGGAAGGAGTAATTGACAAGACGTATACTGTGAAAGATCTGACACTGGGAAGTTGCGAAGAACAAAGGGACCTTGGCGTGTTTGTCCACAGATCTCTGAAAGCGGAAAGGCAGGTAAATAGAGTGGTGAAAAAGGCATATGCCACACTCACCTTTATCAATTGGGGTATAGATTACAAAAGCAGAGAGGTCATGATGGAATTGTATAGAACTTTGGTGAGGCCACAGCTGGAGTACTATGTGCAGTTCCAATCGCCACATTATAGGAAGGACATGAAAGCACTGGAGGGGTGCAGAGGCGATTCACCAGGATGTTGCCTGGGATGGAACATTTAAGTTATAAAGAGAGATTGGATAGGTTTGGGTTGTTTTCTCTTTAGCAGAGAAAACGGAGGGGGCGACCTGACTGAGGTGTTCAAGATTATTAGGGGCATGGACAGGGTGGATAGGGAGCAGCTGTTTCCCTTAGTTGAAGGGCCAGTTATGAGGGGACACAAGTTAAAAGTGAGGGGTGGGAGGTTTAGGGGGCATTTGAGGAAAACCTTTTTACTCAGAGGATGGTAACGGTCTGGAATGCCTGGGAGAGTGGTGGAGGCGGGATGCCTCATATCCTTTAAAAAGTACCTGGATGAGTACTTGGCAGGCCATAACATTCAAGGCTATGGGGCAAGTGCTGGCAAGTGGGATTAGGTGGGCAGGTCAAGGCCTTTCATGCATCGGTACAGACTCGATGGGTCAAAGGGCACTATAGGATTCTGTGATTGATAATGACCAGTGTCCCTCTGCCTTTTTCACCAGCCCACTAACATGCCCTTCCACCTTCACAGATCTATGGACAAACGTGCCAGCTTCCTGGTGTCATGCCATTGATTGAATACTTCCTTGTCAAATTACTCTTTCCAAATTTTCCACCTCACAATTTTCAAGATTAAATTCTATCCACCACTTAACTGCCCATTTGACCATCCCGTCTATTTCTTCCTGTAGCCCATACACTCAGACTCGCTGTTAACCACCACCCCCCCTCCCCCCATTGTCATTTATGTCGTTTACGCAAATGACAAATAGGGGACCAGCACAGATCCCTGTGCTATGCCACTGGACATTGGCTTCCAGTCATTAAAGCAGCATCCTGTCATCACCCTCTGTCTACTATACCTGAGCCAAATTTGAATCCACTTTATCAAATTACCCCGTATTCCATGTGCATTTACCTTCTTTACAAGTCTCCCATGTGGGACCTTGTCAAAGGCTTTGCTGAAACCCATATAAACTACATCAACTGCACATGAGGACGGCCTCAACCAGGACCTTGGGTTCATGTCACACTATCTGTAACCCCCATGACTTGCCTGGGCTTGCAAAATCTCACTAACTGTCCTGGCTGGAGACAATACACATCTCTTTAACCTGTGCTTAACCCACTCTCCACTCACATCGTCTGTACCTTTAAGACTTGATGACCTGTAAAGATCCGCATTCCAACTATTATTTTGTAAATTCAGTTTGTGTCTTTATATGCCCCGTTTGTGAACACAACTCCCACTCACCTGATGAAGGAGCAGCGCTCTGAAAGCTTGTGGGTTGTGCTACCAAATAAACCTGTTGGACTTTAACCTGGTGTTGTGAGATTTCTTACTGTGTTTACCCCAGTCCAACGCCAGCATCTCCACATCATACCTACCCGTGGCCAGAAAGGAATTAAAAATTTGGGTCAAAGCTCTGCAATCTCCTCCCTTGCCTTTGACAGCAGCCTGGGATCTGGAAATGTTTCCACTTTTAAGCCTGCTAACACCCTCCTAATACCTTATCACTCCCTACGTCAATTTGCTCAAGAACCTCGCCGTCTTTCTCCAAGTTCCATATCTTCACCCTTATTCTCTTGGGTCAAGATGGACATGAAGTATTGCCACTCTGCAGTGGCACTACAAGTGGTTTTTTCCATTAACAGGATGCTGATATCAGTCCAAAAAAATGCAGAACATAATGTCTAATGTTACATGTGATTCTGCAATTGGATAGCACTTGCTGAACTATCCCGAGTATGAAAAAATTACATAACATCTGACTTAAGATTCAGTTGGACTCACAATATGGCTCACTTATACTTGCTAGAAACTACAAACTACATATATTCATAAAGGGAACGCTGTCTTATATAGGCAAAAAGAACACGTCCAGGCATTGCACATTTTATTAAACCAAAGCCTGGGGGTCAATTGTTTCCTGGTGCATTCTCCATGACAATGTCTCAAACAATTAACACCTTTTTCTCATACAGTAAAAATGGTTGCTGCCTTTGAAATTTTGCATGTGTGTGTGTCCTGATGAGTGTAGCATGAAAAGTTTCAGTAGCATATCTCTTTTGCAATTTTTAAAACTATACATGAAATAAGCTTGGCCGACCAGTTGAATGGCATATTAGAAAGAAATTAAATATTAATTTAGATGCATCAGCAACCACTCAGCCAATAAACTCTTGACAACTTATTTTCATAAATGCTGATTTCCTAGCAGGGTATAGGATTTTAACCACTGCCAACATGCATTCCATCAAAACAACACTAACAGGATGACTGATTGATCAACTGGAGGCTCACAATTAACCCCTACAGCTAAACCAGGAGAGTTCCCCATTTTTGAACAACATTTGGCTGAAGCAATATCAAACACAGCTGACCCCACATGCTTTTTACAAGAATGTTAATAGGAGTAGAGCGTATGGCCTCATCAGCCTGCTCCATCATTCAATACATGCCATGTTTGATCTTCCACTGCAGCTCAAAGATCAAATATCTATTCATCCCAGCCTTTAATATACTCAACAATCGAGATGCACAACCCTTTTGGGTAGTGAATTTCAAAGGTTCACATCCCTTTTAGTGAAGAAATTACTCCTCATCTCGTTGCTAAATGATCAAATCTTTATCCTGCAGATGTTTCCCATATCTATACCTTAACTCGCACCAAATCCTGTTCACCCATCACCCATGCTACTTTGGCCCCAGTCCCACAACACCTCAACTTTTAAATTCTCATCTTAATTTGGAAGTCTCTTCATTGATTTGCTCTTCTCTATTTCTGCAACTTTCTCCAGCCCGATAACCCTCTTGAGGCCTCAGAATTCATCCAATTCTGGACTCTTACACATTCCATAATATCCTCACTCCAGAACTGGCAGCTGTGCATTCAACTGCCAGAGTCCTACTCACTGAAATTCAATACTTAAACCTCTCTGCCTCTCCAGTTCTCTCTCCTCCTTTAAAATGCTCCTTAAAAGACTACCTGATCTGTCCTTATCTCTCATGTGATTCATGTCAAACTCGTTGATAATGCCCCGGGATTTTGACTACATGTAAAGTGCTATACAAATGCAAGTTAGTGTTTTCCGTTAACAGGACACAGAGGGAGAGTTTACCAACTGTTTTTTGCAATCACAGCTTGGAATCTTTTACATCCACGGTGTGAGGGCAGATGGGACCTCAGTTTAATGTCTCACCTGAAGGACTGTACCACACAGTGCAGCACCAAAATGTCAAGTTACTTCAATGCCAGGACAGAAACTAGACACTAACACTTCTCTTAATAACAGGTTTATTCACAGAATGCAGCATTACATATGACTGCTTCCGACTACCTGTAGTGTTCTTTTATAATCTTTTGAGTACCACATTAAACAAATCAAATTAACAAATTGAATTGAAGTAATTGCCCTTGAAAGGGCACTGTGACAAAACACAACGTTTTTTTATAAAAAGGATATCTAACTACTTATATTCAAATGCTGACTCCAGGGCTGATGGTGCATTCCAGCCCCCACTGGTCACAGAATGCCTTTAATTATAATTTAAATTCCCCCAGCTGCTGTGATGGGATTTGAACCCAAGGCACAGGCCGCTGCAGTACTAGTTCATCGATATTATCATTATGCCACCATCTACCCTAGGTTAGTCTTGCTTTGTAGATCTTTAGTCTAATGCTCTCCCAACTGAGCTTTTTCGATTTATGGCAAAAATGAAAGGTCACCATAGACCCAGACAACTTTTGAGAGAGAGCAAACTGGTGATGATTTAACCTAAGGGTCACTACACCTCAGGAAGGTTGCAAAGGCAGGGTCTTCATGAATAACCTCAGCGTGTAGGGGAATTTTGGGGGGGGTGGGATCAGGATACTGAATTCGATGATCAGCCATTATGAAAATGAATGGCAGAACAGGCTCAAAGGGCCAAATGGCCTACTCCTGCTTCTATTTTCTATATGTTTTAAATCTCCTGCTTTTGATTTTTGTTATATGGCAGTTTTTTTAAAACACACAAGGTTGTTTGTCAATATATTCCGAGGTTGTATACAAATGTATTCAAATTCCATCTTAGTGTAAGGAATCAAACATTCTCAGTCACTTGCTTTTTTAATAGCTGAATGAGCTTTTAAAAAAAATCACTTGCAAGCTGTCGTCAATGTTGAATATAGATAAATGCCCCCTATGGACACTGGTAGGTGAATCGTAAGATGGCTCTCCGCGTTGGCCTATTTTTGATTTCAGTACGAAACATGGTGACTGAGTGCAATCTCAATTTATAAGTCAGACAGAACAGGCTGCCCCTAACCTAAAGCAACTGAAATAGTCATACCACAAGAGGAATCTCAAACAAAGTAGAGGAAATCGGTTGGGGGGGTGGGGGGTGATTTCATCTTCACTTGCACATTATACTCACTCAGCCTTGAATAATGGGCAATATTGAAGGAATGTTAAAATATATGAGAAGAAATAGTGATACGAATTCATTTTGTTTCTTGAGAAATTACCTTCAGGCCACCTCCTGTACAAGTCATGATTGCAGCAGAGAAGCTGCAAATGGTTAGCCTGAGAAAATTGAAACCTACACAGTAAAAAATACTGGCATAAACTAACTATTTAAAAATAACCTATTTCTTACATCAAAAAGACTACAAGCCAAAATAAACAATCCAACACACACAAACTGCATGATATTAAACAGGAGCCAATTATCAGCCCGCATCTACTATTGCAACAGTGCACATACAGTGACAGTATCCACGGGACCAACAGTTCGACAGCTCATTTGCTGCAAATAAATAATGACTTCAAAGGACTCAAACACAGCGCGTTGTAAATTATGTTCATCAGTAAAGGCAAAACTTAGGCAAACTATTTTGTTTTGAGAAGCGTCAAAGAACAGTGCTGTGCAGAATGGAAACAAAAATAAAGAAGTTCCATTTAAGTCATTGCAGTGCAGTGGTGTGGTGTGGTCAAGTCATTCACTCTTGCTTTAACTGTGTCCCTAAGCTGCAGGAGTTTTTTTTTAATTGGTTTAAGCAGTCTAAAGTTGTTAGTAGGATTTTAGTACCTAAGCAAGAAGAAGGCCATTCTTCCCATCAAGTCTGCACCAACCGTCTGACAGAGCATCTTTCCCAGTCCACCCCATCCCTGTAACCCCATGCATTTACCCCCCCTAATCCCCCTAACATACACATCTTGGGACACTAAGGGGCAATTTGCCATGGCCAATCCACTTAACCTGCACATCTTTGGACTGCAGGAGGAAGTCCACGCAGACGCAGGGGGAATGTCACAGTCACCCAAGGCTGGAATCAAACCCGGGTCCCTGGTGCTGTGAGGCAGCAGTGCTAACCACTATGACACCCATGTATGGGGTTGTGCGAAATTATGTACGTGTGCCAGATGGTGAAAAACCACCAGTAGAACAACTATCTATTCGGTCCTTCTAAGCTTGGGATGTGCCTGGAGGGAGTACTTTGAGCAATGTAACAAGGAGAATATAGTACTGAGGGTGCAAGCAATGTAACCTGAAAGTTGTGCAGCAACCCAAAAGTTCCCATACAGACCGTATGCAAGTCAATCACTTTAAGTTACCAACCTTTGCTGCCATGCTTAAAAATTTAAAGGGCCCATCCACTTAAACTTAATTGCCCGAGCAGTGTAAAAAAATTGAGTTCAAGAGATTTAAACACATAACGTGGCAAGAAAAGATCGTGAAGCTTACTCGTCCAATCAAACCAAATGGGCCAATCTCAGGAACAACTTTGAAAAATTCTCCCCAACTCTGTAAGGCAATGAAGTAAGTCCTCAGCACCCACATTTACCCATGACACAGCACTAGATGGACTTGAACAGGACCTTCACCCACACTGGCTCCATTTTCTTTAAGACACATCGCCGGTCCAAAAGTGAATGCCTTCTTCCGTCACGCCAGCCCAAAGACTGCATACAGCCTTCTTACTCAATGTTACTTCCCATACTCTTCAAAAGTCAAGTTCCACTTCAAGACTTAACAGTCATGGAAGGTGAATTCATAACATGACCAACCAGGTTGATTATCAACCTGTAAAGCCTTCCAATATGCCTGATGGCAGGTAATAACAGTGGGAGAGCTTCCTGGTCAATCATACTGCAGAAGGCAACATAAAACTACTGCAGTCCTTTGCCAAGCATAATCATGGGCCAATCCAATGGAAGTCCATGGTCGCCAAAGGACTCTTCAATAGACCTGCCTGTTATCATAGAATCATAGAATCCTATAGTGCAGGAGGCCGCCATTTGGCCCATCAAGTCTGCACTGAGCACAATCCCACCCAGACCTTATTCCCATAACCCCATGCATTTACCCCAGCTAGTCCCCCTGACACTAAGGGGCAAACCACCTAACCCACACATCTTGGATTGTAGGAGGAAACCGGAGCACCCAGAGGAAACCCATGCAGACACGGAGAGAAGGTGCAAATTCCCACAGGCAGGTGACCCGAGGCCAGATTGAACCTGGGTCCCTGGCGCTGTGAGGCAGTAGTGCTAAACCACTGTGCTACCATGCCACCCCTATTATGTTCTTAGAAATTGCAAGTGCTTTGTTTCTACAACCTCTTTGGTAGCTTACATGTGAACATCACTGTCTGTGTGTGGTTGTATAATTTATTTGTGCATTCACATTCTCATTTAACTTTCAATTCATATCCCTTTACCTTGGAGCTCATATTAACATTGAAAAACTGCTTCTGGATCTAAATTATTCTTCTCTTTGACTTAAATATATAAAGGATTTCACTTTAAAAATAACTTTCTCCCACTGTAAACATCCACTATATCTTTGGTCTTCCCTCATTGCTCAAGTGCCCAATCCCATTTTTGAACTTCTTTTGTACTTCCTAGAATTCATTGTGGTCTCCCTAGAACTTTCAGATTGGATCAATGCTTCACACTAGCTAACAACTAGTGTTTTGTCCTTCAAGCCATACACCCCAAGATTCTTTCCATCATCATTGCATACTGTGCTGCTGATCTGTTTCTAAGTTTTCCCACAAGACCCTCTGAGATGCCTCATTTCTTGTACACTATTCACATTTATTTTATATTCACAGTGCTTATTCCTATTCCAGTACCACTGGGACAAGAGTTCAGTCTTGACTCAATAATAGACAAATTAGAAACACTACCCTTCAACCATCACCACTAAAAAAGTTCTTATTTATCGGAGATTGCTGTGCATAAACTGGATGCTACATTTCCTACATTACAACAGTGACTGCACTTGAAAAGTATCATAGAAATCATAGAAACCCTACAGTACAGAAAGAGGCCATTCGGCCCATCGAGTCTGCACCGACCACAATCCCACTCAGGCCCTACCCCCATATCCCTACATATTTTACCCGCTAATCCCTCTAACCTACGCATCCCAGGACACTAAGGGGCAATTTTAGCATGGCCAATCAACCTAACCCGCACATCTTTGGACTGTGGGAGGAAACCGGAGCACCCGGAGGCAAGCCACACAGACACGAGGAGAATGTGCAAACTCCACACAGACAGTGACCCAAGCCGGGAATCGAACCCAAGTCCCTAGAGCTGTAAAGCAGCAGTGCTAACCACTGTGCTACCGTGCCGCCCATGTTTAGATTGCAAAATACTTCAGAATGTCCTAAAAGTATTTAGGTTATCAAATCTTTAATGCTTTGAGAAAGCAAACACTCCTGTGCTGGCTTTGAAACCATTAAAAATTTGCAAGCTGGGGAGTTTATACACGTAAGCACATAGTGGCAGTATTCTCTCCCACTGGGCAAAATGTGATTCACAGCTCATAATGTGACAGAGGTCCTGTAGCATAGTATAAGCTTCAGCTAAAAGTAACGCAAAACTGTCACAATTGAAGTATAATGAAGTGCAAATTTCACTGGTGTAATTCACTGGTAGCAATAACTTAAGTAACAGAGTAAAAAGATGAGAAAATTGTTTCCCAGAAGAGGTGATGAAAAATAAAGAGGGCAACTCACTCTAGATAGCTTCCACACATTGAAGACACATTTCATTTTGAAAAGAAACAAAAAAAAAACAAAGCAAAGGTTGACATGTAAACACACAGCATTATCAGAAGAAATCATTACCAGGGGAAATTTGCATGGAAAGTTGAAACAAATTGAAAAGCTTAATGAATGTTCATACAGGACAGGCTGACATTTAAGCAAAATTAAAACTCAAATCTCAATAGCGAGAAACAAATTCCAATTACTTTTATCAAAGTTTAATTTATTATGGATATTAAGGTTAAGGATCATCACATACTACACGTTACGTTGATAGATCTAAATTAGACATCGGAGACTATGCTGCTCAAATTTCAGATTGTGTGAGATGGAAATAAAACACAATTTCCTGTCTTCAACTTCACTCATACATTGAAATGCCTCATTTTATCAAGAAATTGGAAATCACCAAACCCCAATTACTTTTGCAATCTGACAATTTTCTTTCTTACTGCATTTTCACTTGAATGAATCATTTGGAAACCATACTGGAGGCAGCGAGGTCACCGACATAAAAGTGACAGTAAAAGCACAGTAATTGGGGAAAGCTACGTATTTGGCTCCACGTCAAATGGTACCAGCAACTTCCCAAGAGTGAGACTCCGATTTTAGCACTGTGGCCACAGAAAGCAGATACGAGTGTACCGCTGGAATCTCTCTTCCCTCCCTCTTACATGCTCTATAACAGGGTTGGGAGTTTTACAGATATTTTCTCGTTCAAACCCACTTCACAGACCAGAACATATCATGTATACTGACACTTCAGCATAATCTTGAAGAAGCACTGAAATGTTAGCAGTGCTGGCCTTTGAATGAGATTCTAAAGTTAAAGTTAATTTATTAGTCACAAGTAGGCTTACATTAACACTGTTAATTTATACAATTGATAATCAATTTACTCAACCTTTGATAATTGAATATTTAACACATGAAACCAGTCCATTATAAATGAAGTCTTTCAGGTAGTTTCCGATTCCTAGTGGAGCGGTGTAACTCCCCTGTCTCGGGTGCTTCCACCGGTGTGCTGTCGGTAGAAACCACAATGACAGGTGTCTCTTCAGGTACTGGCATCTCAGTTCCATCTATTTCCATGGGGAAATCAGTTGTGCCTGTAACAGGATGAGCTGGTACTTCAATGCTTGGATAATGAAGTTACTGTGAAATTCCCCTAGTCACCACACTCTGGCGCCTGTTCGGTCAATGCACCTAACCAGCACGTTTTTCAGATTGTGGGAGGAAACTGGAGCACCCGGAGGAAACCCACGCAGACACGGGGAGAACCCACACAGACCGCGACCCGAGCCGGGAATTGAACCCGGGTCCCTGGTGCTGTGAGGCAGCAGTGCTAAGCACTATGCTGC
Organism: Mustelus asterias; assembly: GCF_964213995.1. Lineage (NCBI taxonomy): Eukaryota > Metazoa > Chordata > Chondrichthyes > Carcharhiniformes > Triakidae > Mustelus > Mustelus asterias. Next base: position 51,817,325 of record NC_135804.1, on the reverse strand, counting down.
CCCATCCAAGGCTTTATCTATTCCCTAAGGCAGACACATAAGATCCCATGACACCACTTGAAGCAGAGTTGGGGGAGGGGGTTGGTAGTTCTCCTACATCCCGACAAAATATTTACTCCAAAATCAATATTAAATAGATGATCTGGCAATTTATCTCAATGCTCTCTGTGGTGCCTTGATGCATGTAAATTAGCTGCTGCATTTCCCCAGAATGCAACAATGGCATTCATCCCTCTTATCAGCAAAAATTGAAAATTTAAAACAATATTGCAAAAACTTTCAAATGTTTGAAAGTATCTGCGACCATTTCTGTCTCTCCTCTCCGTTCCATATTTTTATTATGCTATGTCATGTATACATCATTTCCCAAAGACTGCTCTTTTTATTGATTCGTGGGACATGGACGTTGCTAGCTGGCTGGCATCTATTGCCCATCCCTAGCTGCCCTTGAGAAGTTGATGGTGAGCTGCCTTCTCAAATCACTGCAGTCCACAGGCTGTGGGTTGACCCACAATGCCATTAGGGAGAGAATTCCAGGATTTTGACCTGGCAACTCCGAAGGAACGGCGATATATTTCCAAATCAGGATAGTGAGTGGCTTGGAGGGGAAGTTGCAAGTGGTGGTGTTCCCATGTATCTGTTGCCCTTGCCCATCTGGATGGAAGTGGTCTTGGTTTTTCAAGGTGTTGTCTAAGGATCTTTGGTGAATTTCTGTAGTGTACCTTGTAGATAGGACATACTGCTGCCACGGAGCGTTGATGGTGGAAAGAGCGGATGTTTGTGGATGTGTGCCAGTCAAGTGGGCTACTTTGTCCTGGATGGTGTCAAACTTCGAGTGTTGTTGGAGTTGCACCAATCCAGGCAAGTGGGGAGTATTCCATCACACTCCGGACTTTGCCTTGTAGATGGTGGATAAGCTTTGGGGAATCAGGAGGTGAGTTCACACTATTCTTCCTTTCTGACCTGCTCTTGCAGCCAGTGTATTTATGTGGCAGGTCCAGTTGAGCTTCTGGTCAATGGTAACCCCAAGGATGTTGACAGTGGGGCATTCAGTGATGGTTACACCATTGAATGTCAAGGGGAGGTGGTTAAATTGTCTCCTATTGGTGATGGTCATTGTCTGGCATTTGTGGCACAAATGTTATTCGCCACTTGTCAGCCCAAGCCTGGGTATTGTCCAGGTCTTGTTGCATTTGAACATGGAACTACTTCAGTATCTGAGGAGTCGTGAATAGTGTTGAATGTTGTGCAATCATCAGTGAACAACCCCACTTCTAACCTTATGGACAGAGGGAAGGTCATTGATGGAGCAGCTGAAGATGGTACAGCCTAGGACACTACCCTGAAGGACTCCTGCAGAAATGTCCTGGAGCTGAGATGACTGACCCCACACAACCAACTTCCTATGTGCCAGGTATGACTGCAAAGAGTTTTCCCCCGATACCCATTGTTCCAGTTTTGCTCGGGCTCCTTGATGCCACGCTCGGTCAAATGCAGCCCTTGATGTCAAGGGCTATCACTCTCACATCACCTCTGAAATTCAGCTCTTGTCCATGTTTGAACCAAGGCTGTATTGAGGTCAAAACCTGAGCGAAACCCAAACTGGGAGTCACTGAGCAGGTTTTTGCTGAGCAGGTGCTGCTCCTCAATAGCACTGTTGATGACCTCTTTCATCACTTTACTGATGATCAAGAGTAGACTGACTGGGCGGTAATTGGCAGGGTTGGATTTGTCCTGCTTCTTATGTACAGGACATACCTGGGCAATTATCCACATTGTCGGGTAGATGCCTTTGTTCCAATTGTACAGGAAGAGCTTGGCCAGGAGAGCGGCAAGTTCTGGAGCACAAGTCTTTAGTACTATTGCCGGAATGTTATCAGGACCAATTGCCTTTGCAGTATCCAGTGCCTCCAACCGTTTCTTGATATCACGTGGAGTGAATCGAAATAGCTGGAGACTGGTATCTGTGATGCTGGAAATCACTGGAGGCAGAGATGGGTCATCCATGTGGCACTTCTGGTTGAAGACTGCTACGAATGCTTCAGCCTTATCTTTTGCACTGATGTGCTGGGCTCCTCCATCACTGAGGATGGGGATGTTTGTGGTGGTGCCTCCTCCAGTGAGTTGTTTAATTGTCCACCACCATTTTCCACTGGATGTGGCAAGACTGCATTGGTCTGATCCATTGGTTGTGGGATCGCTTGGCTCTATCACTTGCTGTTTCACGCAAGTCGCCCGGTTTGGTAGCTTCACCGGGTTGACACCTCATTTTTAGGTATGCTTGGTGCTGCTCCTGACATGCCTTCCTGCATTTAACCAGGGTTGATCCCCTGGCTTGATGGTAATGGTTGAGTGGAGGATATGCCGGGCCAAGAGGTTGCTGATTGTGCTGCTGCTAATGGCCCACAGCACCTCATGGAGGCCCAGTCTCGAGTTGCTAGATCTGTTCGATGTCTATCCCATTTAGCACGGTGATAGTGCCACACAACATGATGGAGGTTCTTCTCAACATGAAGACGGGAATTTGTCTCCACAAGGACTGTGCGGTGGCCATGCTTGCCGATACTGTAGTGGATAGATGCATCTGCAGTCAGCAAATTGGTACGGATGAGGTCAAGTATGTTTCTCCCTCTTGTTGATTCCCTCACCATCTGCTGCAGATCCAATCTAACAGTTACTTCCTTTAGGACCCAACGAGCTTGATCAGTAGTGCTGCTGCTAAGCCACTGTTGGTGGTGGATACGGAAATCCCCCAACCAGAGAACATTTTGCATCCTTGTCACCTTCAGTGCTTCCTCCAAGTGTCCATGGAGGAATACTGATTCATCAACCGAAGGAGGACGGTACATGGTAACCAGTAAGAGGTTTCCTTGCCTATGTTTAACTTGAAGCCATGAGACTTCATGGGGTCTGGAGTCAATGTTGGGGACTCCGAGAGCAACTCCTTCCCGAATCTATATCACTGTGCCGACCTCTGCTGCGTCTGTCCTGCTGGTGGGACAGGTCAAATCCAGGGATGGTAATGGTCGTGGGTGTCTGGGACATTATCTGTCAGGTATGATTCCATGAGAATGACTATGTCGGGCCATTGTTTGACTCATCTGTGAGACAGCTCTCCCAATTTTGGCACTAGTCCCCAAATGTTAGTAAGGAGAACTTCGCAGGGACAACAGGGCTGTTTAGTTTTACCATTGTCTTTTCTGGTGCCTAGGTCAATGCCAGGTCCATCCGGTTTCATTGCTTTGTTGAGACTTTGGAGTGATTGATTCAATTGCCCTCGGAAATGACACAGTTGTGAGTCAAGAACATTGCTGTGACTCTGGAGTCACATGGGGCCAGACCAGGTAAGGAAAGCAGATTTTCTTCCCTAAAGGACATTAGTGAACCAGATGGATTCTTCCAACAATCGACAATGGTTTCATAGTTCTCGGTAGTTTCTTAATTCCAGATATTTTATATTGAATTCAAATTCCACCATCTGCCGTAGCATGATTCAAACTCCAGAACATTAGCTGAGTTTCTGGATTATTAATCTAGCGATAATACCACTTGGCATCGCCTCCCCATCTTGATTTGATTTATTATAGTCACATGTATTAGCATACAGTGAAAAGTATTGTTTCTTGCGCGCTATACAGACAAAGCATACTAACGTTCATAGAGAAGGAAATGAGACAGTGCAGAATGTGGTGTTACAATCATAGCTAAGGTGTAGAGAAAGATCAACTTAATGCAAGGCAAGTCCATTCAAAAGTCTGATGGCAATAGGGAAGAAGCTGTTCTTGAGTTGGTTGATACGTGACCTCAGACATTTGTATCTTTTTCCCAACGAAAGAAGGTGAAAGAGAGAATGTCCGGGGTGCGTGGGGTCCTTAATTATGCTGGCTGCTTTGCCAAGGCAGCGGGAAGTGTAGACAGAGTCAATGGATGAAAGGCTGGTTTGCGTGATGGATTGGGCTACATTCACGACCTCTTGTAGTTTCTTGCAGTCTTGGGCAGAGCAGGAGCCATACCAAACTGTGATACAACGAGAAAGAATGCTTTCTATGGTGCCATCTATAAAAGTTGGAGAGTCATAGCTGACATGCCAAATTTCCTTAGTCTTCTGAGAAAGTAGAGGCGTTGGTAGGCTTTCTTAACTATAGTGTCCGCATCAGGGGCACCAGGACAGGCTATTGATGATCTGGACACCTAAATACTTGGAACTCTCGACCTTTTCTACTTCGTCCCCGTTGATGTAGCAGGGGCATGTTCTCCTTTGTGCTTCCTGAAGTCGATGACAATCTCCTTAATTTTGTTGACATTGAGGGAGAGATTATTGTTGCTGCACCAGTTCACCAGATTCTCTATCTCATTCCTGTACTCTGTCTCGTCATTGTTTGAAATCCAACCCACTAAGGTGGTGTCATCAGCAAACTTGAAAATCAAGTTGGAAGGGAATTTGGCCACACAGTCACAGATGTATAAGGAGTAAAGTAGGGGGCTGAGAACACAGCTTTGTGGGGCACCGGTGTTGCGGATGATCGTGGAGGTGTTGTTGCCTATCCTTGCTGATTGTGGTCTGTGCTTCCATGTATGTTAACTTTGTCTGCTACTTGACAAGAGTCATGTGGGTAAATTCTCTCCTAGATTTTCTTGCCTCAAACAGCCCATGAAACTAAGAAATCACAAATCAATTACAAATAGAACATTTTTCCCCCTCAGCATTTCAGTCAACAAGGACGGACGGAGAACCATGTAAACACTGATTGCTACTGGAAGCACAGAGTTCTTTAGAATTCATTCTGGGGTACCAAAGGAAAGTCCAGAACAGAGATAAAATAACATGCTGCTCTACAATGTTACCTTATCAAATGCTCTTCAAAAGGTGAAGATAACCACTTTGGACTGAGCCTCACTGGAATCACTCAATCTCTGGCCATGAATTCGAAATCAAGTTAAGCTGCTGTACAGTCTAACAACAACGTCTCATTCACAGAGCTAATGAAGTGTTTGTTTTCAAATACCTACCCACTCTTCCACTCGAAAAACCAGCAAATGTATTTGCAATAAAAATATTGCATAATTGAAATGCCATCCAACCCTCCACACTATTCCAGATGGTTTTCAGTGTTTCCACTTGTTAAATGTCATATCAAATTTCTAAAGGCTTGTATAAGTAGCTGCCAATGCCCAAATACATAATTATATGATTAATTTAAATGAACGCCAAGTACAATCTCTTTTTAATCAATATTCAGCCTCTAATTCTAGCCATTAAAATGGAATGCAGTCCACTGTCACTAACTGTCAACACTTGAATTAAAAAGTTATCCAAATCAGTCATTTTAGGTCAAGGTTGACAAGCTCCCCGATTACATTTATGTAATTGCTAAAGACCTTATTTCTGCTTAATTGCAACAAACGCCTCATATTTGTAGCAAGATACAGTTAGAAAGGAAATATTGTGGGTGAGGAGATTTGGTAGAGCATTCAAAATTATGAATCTGAACTGTCGCCACACATGCAGTAATCGAGAATGAGAGGGCACAGATCTAAAGCGATTGGCAAAAGGATCAAAAGCAACAGATGGAATTTTTTTTCATGCAGCGAGCAATTAAAGTCTGGAATGCACTGCCTGAGTGTGTGGTGGAGGCAGGTTCAATCGAAGCATTCAAAGTGGAATTAGACTGTTATCTGAATAGGAATAATGTGCAGGGTTAAATGGAGAAGACGGGTGAATGGCACTCAGGGCACTGCTCAGACAGCTAGTGCAGACATGATGGATCGAATGGCTTCCTCCGTACTGTAACGATTAAGTTACAAAGTTGCTTTAAAATATAGGGTCTATGGCTCAAGGAGAAAGGAGGGTTTGTTGATCATGTATGGAAGTTTAGAAAATGTTTACTCATTTGGCGTTTAAATAAATGGAAAGCATTATTTCCAGCATGACACCTTTCTAACATTCAGTATTTAAATTCAAAATACTTCACCACTATTTACAGAACAAGTTTTAATAACACAACAAGAAATATAGCCACACATCTCATTCAGTAGTCCAGATCTCTCTTCAGAACAACCGGTCCATTGCTGTCACCTTCCTGTGCTATTCATCAAGAATTCATCAAACTGTATTTGAATGCCTCAATGAAATCACCATTTAATAAGAGGCACAATATCCAATAAATCACTTCTCCAAGGGTTAAGCTATTCCTTCTTATAGATCAAATTCAGAGATGTCATTCATAATGATCTACTGATTCGCATTGCAAAAGGTTTCTGCATATTGATTCCTTTAAGAATTTTTATGCATAGTATTTTTCATTATGAGATTTAAATACATTAGCGACTCATTAGTCTATCATTTAATGCCTACAACTCATTTTGATGGCATTTCCGAAACCCTTTCCCCACCTCTTAATAGCTTGTAGGGATTCACAAGTGGTCCATTCAGTGTATTTATATCAGACCTATTTACATGTGGTGACATAACTTCAACATTCAATTATCAATTAAATATAAATCTTTATCTTGACTCCTATTAAAGGTATGTTCCTTTCATTTTTAATCACATCTGTCCTTATTACTATCAATGTCAATAGAATACCTCTCAATATTAAATGCAATTTACAATTCATCTGGCGAGTTGCTAGGTCCCTCCAGAACTTGCAGAATTTTATCCCTTTCCTTGATGCATCCCACACAACTCGGTACCATCTGCAAACCTCTACATTTTTTAACCTATCCATCAAGGTTGGTGACAAGCACAATGAATAGATGCTCCTTGAATAAGAAGAGACTACTCCACATCACAGCTCTCCAATTATAACGGCTGCCCTCGATTTAAGTTTAGTTACAAAATCATCCCGAGTCCCTAATAACTTCAACATAGTTACAAGTCTTTTCTGCCTTCAAATTCTAGACATCCATCCTTGACCACTATTAATATTCTGAAATAATTCAATAAATTAACTTGCAATGATACACTTCATTCTCATTAAATATTCACTCTCTCTTTTATAATAAACTCGCCACATTTTTTTTACCAGATGTCAAATTAATGACTTCTAATTCCTGAGATTGTGTTTGACCATTTGACATTAGGTCTTTTTCAATGAGCTGCTACTATTCATGGATTAATGAGCTCCCCCCCCCCACCTCCATTTTTCTTCAATCCCTTGTGTATTTTTGGTAGCATTTCATCTCCTGCTGTGCCTTGTGCATCCTTATGCATTCCCGATTTTCAAAAGAATGTTTTATAACGAATTGGCAGAGACCCCTAGTAACTAGCCAGATTAATCATTTGTTCTATGCAGATACCTTGTACAATAAGAAATCCTCAAATCATCCTGGAAGCTTTTCCAAATGCCAAGGACAGAATTGTTCCGATGCAGACTGAAGCCATTTGACCCATCGTATCTCACCAGCTTCCTAAACGAGCATCATGACTTTATGCCATTTCCCTGCCTTTTCCCCATACCATTGCATTGTTTCTATTCAAATAATCATCTCATGCCCACTTGAAAGCCTCGATTGAATCTGCCTCCACCACACCTCCAAGCAGTGCATTCCAGACCCGAACAACTCATTGTGTGAAAAAGGCTTTTCTCAGATCGCATTTGCTTCTTTTGCAAATCATTTTAAATAGCATCCTCTCATTCTTGATCCTTTTACAAGTGGAAACTTTCTCCCTATCTCTGTCCAGCTCCTCATGATTTTGAGTATCTCAATCAAATGTCTTCTTAGCCTACTTCTCTCCAAGAACAACAATCCCAACCTCTCCAATCTATCCTAATACAGGAGTTTCTCATCCCTGGAACCATTCTTGTAAACCTCTTCTGTAGGCTCCCCAATGCATTCACATCACACCTATAGTGTGGCATCAGGAACTGTACTCAATATTCCAGCTGAGGTCTAACTAGTGTCTTGTATAGGGCCAACATAACCTCCTTGCTTTTGTATGCCCAGAATACTATATGCTTTATTAACTGCTCTCTCCATCTGTCGTGCCATCTTCAATGTCCTATGCACATACACACCAAGGTCCCTTGGCTCCTTCTCCCCTTTCAGAATGTTACCCCTTATTTTGTATTGTGACTATGTTCTTCCTACCAAAATGCATCACCTCACACTTCTCAGCATTGAACATCATCTGCCACCGATCTGCCCACTCCACCAGCTTGTCTGCCCTTTTGAAGTTTTACACTGTCCTCTTCATAGTTTACAATACTTCCAAGTTTTGTATCATCCGCAAACTTTGATTCTCCACTGCACACCAAGATCTAGATCATTAATACATATCAAGAAAAGCAAGGGTCGCAATACCGATCCCTGAGGAACTCCACCACAAACTTTCCCCCAGCCCGGAAAATATCCATTAACCATTACTATCTGCTTCTATTATTCAGCCAATTTTGTATCCACATTTCTACTGTCCTTTTTATTCCATGAGTGATAACTCTTCTCAAGTCTATGGTGTGGCACTGTATTGAATGCCTTCTGAAAGTCCATACACATCACATCAACAGCATTACCCATCATTGCTCTAACAAGTTAATGAAATGCAATTTCCCCTTTAGAAATCCATGCTGGCTCTTCCTAATCAACCTAAATTTTTTCCATGTGACTACTAATTCTATCTCGAATAATTGTTTCATAGAGCCCCTACAATGCAAAAGGAGACCATGCGGCCTATCGAGTCTGCATCGACTACAATCTCACCCAGGCCCTATTCCCATGACCCTACATATTTACCCTGCTAGTCCCCCTGACACTAGGGTCAATTTAGCATGGCCAATCAACCAAACTCGCATATTATTGGACTGTGGGAGGAAACCAGAGCACCCGGAGGAAACCCACGCAGACACAGGGAGAACGTGGAAACTCCACGCAGACAGTGACCCAAGCCGTGAATCGAACCTGGGTCCCTGGCACTGTGAGGCAGCGGTACTAACCACTGTGCCACCGTGCTGCCCCAAGAAGCTTGCCTACTACTGATGTAAAATTGACTGGCCATAAATTGCTGGGGCTATCCTTGTAACCTTTTTTGAACAGCATTATTGTTAAAACATTGACCATCATTAGTAATCAATCTGTGATAACTTCCCTCTTCACCAAAGTAAAAGGATAGCAATCTACATGTTCCTACTGCATTCATAGTAATCACACCCTTCTTTGACAGAAGTTATACCAAAGGTAAGATGCAGAAAACCAGTTGCCCGCTTTCACAATAATGGCAATTTTGATATTTAGTGACATTAGTACAGGCAAACTAAATAGAAAGCTAATTCCATAAAACACAACTATATCTGTGCCGCATAAGGGGAAAATTTAATCCTATCTAGCTACACTTAAGGTGTTCTCAAAATGAATTGTGAGACAATGGTTGAGAATCTGAATGACAGCAATCTCACAAGCAAATTAAATATTTTAAAGAAAAAGCAGCTGCCTTTTTGAATGTAGAATAAGGAGCTTATGGTAAATCCAGTTAGAGTATTACAATGCACACCTAGAGTACCATAAAAAAACAGAACATAGGGTTCACATATCTTGTCTAATGCCATTTAAATTAAAATCTAATAAAGCATCTTTGGGATGGGGATTTTAATCATAAAGAAATTATCTCAACTTCATCTACTTCATGCCTTGTCATGCATTATTGGGCAACTTCAAAATGTGCAGTGGGTGGTTTGTAAACTAAAGCACAATTTAGGATTAATTAAACTTCTTCAACAGGCACCATTCAATCCTCAACAGACACCTCAAAATTCCTTCCTAGAAATGGGCTTTAAAAAAAAATCTATTCTCCCGAAACATCAGATGCAAAAATCTGAGAATTCAGCTGTCAAACCAATTACAAATGGTACTCCCTTGGGTTCATCTTTAAAACAGATTTATAGTAAAGTCAAATTCAATTTTGATAATTTTGTATCTTTTGTTTGCATGCTTTCGTGAGAAAAGTACAAAGAGGCATTTTCTGTTGACTACTTACAAGTGTCCAAATGTAAACTTCAATAGATGAACCATGTTCATAGTTCATCGGGGTTTTAAAGTTTAACTGCAACCCCCGCTCCCAACCTCTATCAGCCCAATTCAATTATTTTCTATGAGAATACAAGCAACTGGAACAGCTTGTAAATTGTTTTAAGTCAATTAGAGACTAATATATTGTTTTTAAACCAACAATGTTTAGTTTACTGCTCCTAATTCCGACATCAGCATTCCTCGTGAAACCTAACCTGACACGAAAGCTGCAACATAAACTACCCATGCTGCAGTAAAACATCCCAATTTGCTTCAGGGCAGCGTAACCAGACATACATTAACACCGTCCTGAGACAACTAACATCATCAGTAAGATCATTGCTTTGTTATTTATGTGGCTCTGACCTTCCTGCAGTTAGATCTATCTTTTTGATGGTAACATTTACATCTCCCGTACAAGTCTGAAGACAAGACAGCTTTTTTTCTGGCCCAAGACCCACTAGGGAACTTTCACCAGCTGATTCAAATCTGTGAAATGATGAGCAAATGGTAGTTAGTGTAAATCAGGGGTGAAGCTCAGAGAACATGAGACATGAAGTAATAGAGGGTTAATAATGAGACTTTTGTCATGTAAAGTTAGGAAGGGCTGGTGCTCAGCGCAGTGCCTTTATGCTCAGCAATGGTGATATGGGAACTTTCCCAGCTTTAGTTTCATCATGTGCGTTCTGCTCGAGTACTGGGGCAGCACGGTGGCACAGTGGTTAGCACTGCTGCCTCACAGCGCCAGGGACCCAGGTTAGATTCCCGGTTTGGGTGACTGTCAGTGTGGAGTTTGCACATTCTCCCCGCGTCTGTGTGGGTTTCCTCCAGGTGCTCTGTTTTCCTCCCACAGTCCAAAGATGTGTAGGTTAGGTGCAGTGGCCATGCTAAATTCTCCCTCAGTGTACCCGAACAAGTGCCGGAGTGCGGCGACTGGGGGTTTTTCATAGTACTCTCATCGCAGTGTGAATGTAAGCTTACTTGTGACAAATAAATAAACTTTTAACTTTTTTACCTTTTCCTCTAATAAATCACTAATCAAAAGACACTGCATCTAAAACTCTCAACCTGGCAGAAATGGTTGAAGGCACTTGATACTGCAAAGGCTATGGGCCCTCACAATATTCCAGCAGTAGTACTGAAGACTTGTGCTCCAGAACTTGCCCATGGCCAAGCAGATTCACTACAGTTACAACACTGGCATTTACCCATCAATGTGGAAAATTGCCTCAGTATATCCTGTACACAAAAAGGACAGATCCAACCCGGCCAATCAGCAGCCCATCAGTCGACTCTCTATCATCAGTAAAGGGATGAAAGGGTCATCAACAGTGCTATCTAGCGGCACTTGGTTAGCACTAATGCTCAATTTGGATTGTGCCAGGGTCACTCAGCTCCTGACCTCATTATGGCAAAAGAGCTGAACTCTAGAGATGAGATGAGATGAGAGCGACTGCCCTTGATATCAAGACCACATTTGACCAAGTGTGGCATCAAGGAGCCGGAGCAAAACTAGAGCCAATCAGAATCAGGGAGAAAACCCTCCACCGATTGGAGTCAGACCAAGCACAAAGTAAGATGGTTGTGATTATTGGAGGTCACCCATCTCAGCTCCAGGATTTCACTGCAGGAGTTCCTCAGGGTAGTGTCCGAGGTCAACCACTCTCAATCATTAATGACCTTCCATCCATCATAAGAATAGAAGTGGGGATGTTCACTGATGACTGCACAATATTCAGCACCATTCGCGACTCCTCAGATACTGAAACAGTTTATGTCCAAATGTAGCAAGAACTGAACAATATCTAGGCTTGAGCAGACAAGTAACATTTGTGCTACAAGCACCAGGCAATCACCATCACCACATGACATCCAATGGGGTTACTTTAGCTGGATCCCCCACTATCAACATCCTGGGGGTTACTCTTGCCTAGAAACTGAACTGGACTACCCACATAAATACTGTGGCTACAAGAGCATGTCAAAGGCCAAGGATCCTGTGGCAGGTAACTCACCTACTCACTCCCAAAGTCTTTAATACAAGTCAGGAATGTGATGGATAAGTGCAACTCCAGCAACACTCAAGAAGCTCAACACCATCCAGGACAAAGTAGCAGCTTGATTGGCAATCCATCCACAAACAGTCACACTCTCCACCACCATCGCAGAATGGCAGAAGTGTGCACCATCTATAAGATGCACCCAAGCCCATGTGACAATATCTTCCAAACCCACAACTGCTACCATCTAGAAGGACAAGTATCTGATGAGTCGCGAATGGTGCTGAATATTGTGCAGTCATCAGCGAACATCCCTACTTCTATTCTTATGATGGATGGAAGGTCATTAATGAAGCGATTGAGAGTGGTTGACCTCGGACACTACCCTGAGGAACTCCTGCAGTGAAGTCCTGGAGCTGAGATGGGTGACCTCCAATAATCACAACCACCTTACTTTGTGCTTGGTCTGACTCCAATCGGTGGAGGGTTTTTTCCCCGTTTCTGATTGACTCTAGTTTTGCTCGGGCTCCTTGATGCCACACTTGGTCAAATGTGGTCTTGATATCAAGACATACGAGAACACCACCACCTGGACGTTCCCCTCCACTCGTGAACCTGACTTGGAAATATATTGCTGTGCCTTCACTGTCGCTGGGTCAAAATCCTGGAATTTCCTCCTGAGCACCTGCATCACATGGACTGCAAATGTTCATGGTGGCAGTTCAACATCAACTTCTCAAGGGCAATCTGGGATGAGCAATAAATGTTGGCCGAGCCAGTGATGCCCACATCCCATGAATTAATACAAAAAATCTCTTATTCTTCGAAACTCCAGCCAAGGTCCAAACGTTCCGCAAAAGATAACCCCTTAGTCACAGGAATGAGTCGAGCAAACCTTCGCTGAACTACTTCTAACGCAGTTCTATCTTTTCTTAAGTAAGGAGACCAAAACCGTTACACAGTGCGCCACATACAAGATGACAAACACCCTGCACAACTCCAGCAAAACTTCTGGACTTTATATTCTGTTCCCCTTGCAATAAACAACAACATTCCATTTGCCTTCCTAATCACTTGCTCTACCTGCATTCTAATGTTTTAGGATTCCTGTTCTTGGACACCCAGATCCCTCTGTACTGCAGAGTTCCAAAATCTCGCTCCTTTTAAATAACATACTGCTTTTCAAATCAAACAAACAAACAAATCAAATGGGCAAGTTCAAATTTTGCCACATTATACTTGAACTGCCAAGTTCTCTGCCCACTCACTGTACATATCTGTATCCATTTGCAGATTCCTTATGTCCTCCTCAGAACTTACTCACTTGCCTAAAATGAAAACAGAAAGTGCTGGAAAAACTCAGCAGAGTCCAACAGCACATTTCTTGCTACCTCCTCAAAGATCTTTATTAAATTAATCAACCATGATTGCCCTTTCACAAAACCATGTTGACTCTACCCAATTACATTGAGATTTTCTCGGTTCCCTGCTAACCTGCCTTAGTAACAGATTCTACCATTTTCCCTGCGACAGATGTTAGAGTAACTAGTCTGTAGTTTCCTGTTTTCTCTCTCCCTCCATTCTTGAATAGAAGAATTACATTCGTTAATTTTCAACCAGATGGTACTTTTGCAGAATCTAGGGAATTTTGGAAAATTAAAGCCAATGCATCTACAATCTTTACAGCCATTCTTTTTCAGACATGAGGATGCAGGCCATCAGGTCCCAAGGCCTCTCTATAATGGTTGTCTCAGCATCCTTTCCCTGGTTATTGTAATTGTTTTAAATTCCTCCCTCTTGATTTACAAGCATTGAGGATGTTATGTGTCTTCTATCATGAAGGCGGACACAAAATATCTGTTCATCACTTCTGCCATTTCCTTACTTTCCATTATTAATTCCCCAGACTCTCGCTAGAGGACCAACGCTCACTTTACTTACTCTTTTTAAATAGAAAGTTGCATTGTAAAAAGTCTCTCTTTAAAAATGATCAGGGATCAAAGAAGTTTGTGAACATCACAGCTCTGGATTTCTCCTGAATGACAAAATATAGCTAACAAGTCATCAAGTATTTATGAATGGATATAGATAGAATCCATAGAATCCTACAGTGCAGAAAGAGGCCATTCATCCCATTGAGTCTGCACCGACCACAATCCCACCTAGTCCCTATCCCCATAGCCTCATGCATCTACCCTAGCTAGTCCCCCTGACGCTAAGGGGCAATTTAGCATGGCCAAACCCACACATCTTTGGACTGTGGGAGAAAACCACACAGACACGGGGAGACTGTGCAAACTCCACACGACAGTGGCCCAAGCCAGGGATCAAACCCAGGTCCCTGGTGCTGTGAGGCAGCAGTGCTAACCACTGTGCCACCGTGCCACCCATACTGTGTCCCATGCTGCCCATAACAGCGCCACCATGCCACCCAAATGGGCCATGGTTTGTGAACAATTCTAAACTTTTGGCCATTTACATACAAAACATATGCGACTTGTCACAGTATTCCATATAAACCTCAACTGCAACAGAGTCTTCAATTTAGTGGAAAACACAAGACTGCAACTTAAAATAAGTAGAGTCATAAAGTCGTAGAGGTTTACAGCATAGAAACAGGCCCTTCAGCCCAACTTGTCCATGCCGCCTTTTTAAACCCCTAATCCCAATTGCCCACATTTGACCCATATCCCTCTATACCCATTGTACCCATGTAGCTATCTAAATGCATTTTAAAAGACAAAATTGTACCCGCCTCTACTACTACCTCTGGCAGCTTGTTCCAGACACTCACCTCTTGTGTGAAAAAATTGCCCCTCTGGACACTTTTGTATCTCTCCCCTTTCACCTTAAACCTGTGATCTAAGTAATCTGATCAGCATCCTTTGTTCTATCCTTTAAATGGTAGATTTTAGAACATTTACTTAGCTTTAGCAGTCCCTCAAATTATTTTTGTGTGTAATCTTTTTTGCATACCTATTCAGCTGTGACGAAACAACATGCAAGTTTATAGCCTTGACATCTAAAATAGGATGGAACAAAGGAATTAGACAAAATGGATCAATGTACAAAAGTCTGAGATCATACCAACTGACTCAAGAACAGCTTCTTCCCTGCTGCCATCAGACTTTTGAATGGACCTACCTTATAAGTTGATCTTTCTCTACATCCTAGCTATGACTGTAACACTACATTTTGCACCCTCTCCTTTCCTTCTCCCCAATGTACCCTATGAACTGTATGTTATGTCTGTATAGCACAAGAAACAATACTTTTCGCTATATACATGCGACAATAATAAATCAAATACGTACACATGGCAATGGACCACTGAACAGTTCACACTGAGCCAATAAACTAACATGGCTTGTATCGTGTCATGTGCAATATGGATTAAAAATCTTATGTCCAGTCACAGTTATTAATGGTTTCCATTATAAAATTCATATGTCCATATCCTTTATGGGAGCAATGTAAACTGGTCCTGCTATAACAACACCTCCTCTGAGTGGAGGTAGTGCAATCTCACCACTGACATGAGTGTAATTACAACAATGCAAGTTTACATAGGCAGTACCCATTATTATTGTAACCACTAATTTTAAGTGAAAATATAAAAATGACAGTGTACAACTTTAAAATGGGAAATTAATTTTGCCTGTACTCTCTGTTCTTTGATTTCTAACCTTGCTATATCCAAAAGCAAACATTTGTTCTTAACTTGCCAATGTGGAATTCCTTGGGTATCGACAAGTATATTATAATCTAGCTTATCTCCATCAGCACTGCCTACAGCAAAAGATTCCTCTCCCAGTAGTCATCTCATTTCCTGACTTTTTTTTGTCCACTCTTCTACACTGCCACAAAAGTTTTCATTGAGAGTTTAGTTCACTCAGTTCTATTGCACTCTCCAATGCTCTCATTTGCTTTCTTTCTTTCAAATGTCTACAACTTTTGCTTATCTTTCATATATCCTTGTTCACACGTCTACTCAATTTGTTTAAAAGCGTACAGTTTTTTAAATTAGTTCATGGGATGTGGGTGTCACTAGCTGGGCCAACATTTACTGCTATTGAGAACATTTAAGGGTCAACCACATTGCTGTGGATCTGGAGTCAGATGTAGGCCAGACCAGGTAAGGATGACAGCTTTCCTTCCCTGAAGAACATAGTAAATGGGATCTTATGACAATTGGCAACGGTTTCATGGTCATCATTAGACTTTTAATTCCAGATTTTTATTGAATTCAGATGACACCATCTGCCAGGGTGGGATTCAACCACAGGCCCCCAAAACATTATCCTGGGTCTCTGGATTACACGTCCAGTAACAGTACCACTACACCACTACCTGGGTCGTTGGTAATGTGAATCTTTTGCAACATTGACAATGTGAGAAACAGTGACATAGTGATAATGTCACTTGTGATCCAGGGGCCCTAGCTATTTGAACTCAATGAATAAAATCCAGAATTAAAAAGTTAGTCTGCATGAAATTGTCAATTGTTGTAAAAAGCCATCAATTTTACTCATGTCCTTTAGGGAAAGAAATCTGCAATCCTCAGCTGGTCTGACCGACATGCGACTTCATTTAGTTGATGCTTAACTAGCCTCTGAAATGGTCTTGCAAGCCGCTCAATTCAAGGATGGGCAACAAACGCTGGCCGTGCCAGCAACGCCCAGCTCGCATGAAAAAATAAATTATAAAAGATGAAAGTGGGAATAGATAAAGAGCATCCCGTTAAAAGGTAAAAAGAAAGGCCTCGGGATCAGAGGGATTGGGTCACAGTTTAATGGGAGTTCAAGGTGCTGGCTGCAGGTTTGGGTGAGCCTTGGAAGAACAAGCTCAACAGATCAAATGGTCTTTTATTCATTCTTACTTTTTTTAAAATACCCTTACAAAATTTGAGGGTGATCAGTTACATTTTCAAAATCAAGATGGAACTTGCACAGTAGAGTGTTACAACTACAGAGACAGGCTCCCAACAACATCTGTCTCACTGATCATATTTTTTTAATTGTGAAAACGAGGAGAGTTACTGCCCTCAAAAGGATAGAATTCCTGTAACACCTTTAAAATGCTAAAATTATTAAAAATGTATGAAAAAAAATTAAGCACATGAAAGTTACACATTTAAAAGAGTCTTATAGAACAACCGCCCAAACAATATGCTTGGTCAAAAGTACAGAGTTGAACTATCTTCTTGGCAACAACCCCATGTGTATTCTCAACCATAAATATTCAGTGAACATTACCCATGGTGGCACAATGGTTAGCACTGCTGCCTCACAGCACCAGGGACCTGGGTTTGATTCCCGGCTTGGGTCACAGTCTGTGCAGAGTCTGTACATTCTCCCTGTGTCTGTGTGGGTTTCCTCCGGGTGCTCCAGTTTCCTCCCAGCCTGAAAGATGTGCTGGTTAGGTGCATTGGCCATGCTAAATTTTCCCTCAGTGTACCCGACCAGGCAACGGAGTGTGGCGACAATGGGATTTTCACAGTAACTTACTTGTTACACTAATAAATAATCTTAAAAAACTTAAACTTAGTCAAGGAATTGTCACTTTGATAAAGGTGCACCTCATGACTTCTCAGACACTTCCACCTCTGATGTGGAATTCCAAAAGGAGGTTCAGAAACAACTTGCTTCCTAAAACAAAGACTCTCCTGGCTCAGCATTGACCAGCTGCCTCCAATTCATATCCTTCACAGCCCACATAGGAACTGGTCTTCAGGGTTTTCCCCTACAGCAACTCAACTCAATTACACACACAGACACCCCCACTGAGAGTTTTCATTAACGAGACAGAAAACAACAATAAAATATAAAAATATACACCCCTGTTCTCAGGAGCAAGGCCTGTAATGATCAGTTACAGCTGAATTATTGTTTGTCCCACTAAAATTTCTTCCAAAACTGTTTTTCCATCTGAGCAAAATAATAACACAGTACAATTGATTAGCATTAATCATATCTATTCCCTTCCAACAGTGAGAAAACATTTATATTCCCAACAGTTTTATTGCTTTACATAAAAAGGGTGTTCAAACCCCATCGCATTAAACACTTCCCAGCCTCCAAATGCACAGCCCATCTCAAAAAATATATAGAGATTTTCAAATCGGTTTGATGTTTCTCCAAATAAAGTGAAAGAACACAGCAGGACCGCAAGGTTCATCAGCACTGCCGTAATGGAAAAGAAAGCTAAACAGAAGCAATGGCAAATCACTCCTCTAACCATCACCTAATGGACAGAGATCGCCACATGTAAAATTGGTTGGTGGCAGTCAGTGTGACAAAAGGTATTTCAAGACCAATAATTTAGCTCCACCTGGTGGATGAAAAAGTCTACAGCAAATTAAATATCTGATCTTGCCATAAAACCAGCTCTAACTCCTTGTGAATTCAGCAGTACAAAAACCTGAGGGATACAGATTGATATGGTGGCAGGTTTTTTTTTCTTTCCTGAAGCAATCAACATCATTTGTAGCAGTTGCAGCAATAAAAGAATGAATGAATTGGCAGCATTTCCAACTCCAGTTAAAATAATTATGGTGCTCTCGGAAGATTTAAAAAGATAAAGCACTTATTACAATAATCTATCAGATGATGATGAACCCTGAGATGATTGCGGTCCAATTATGTAAATAACGTAGGGCATGATCTGTTTCTACAAGTTTGTTGCCTGGTTTCCGGAGATTCAGTTGGGCAGGTGAAATTAATTTTAATCATGGAATGGTCACAGCGGAGTTGAAAGCAATGACATGAACTTCTTACTGCCCTTCATTGTACAGGAGTAACATTCAATGCTTAAGCATCAGCTCCACTTCTTTAGTAATTGCCTTTGAAATTACATTTTGAGTATTACTATTTACACATGTATATTTTCCAGCTTTATTCCCCGATCGCTTCTCTTCCTTCCTCTCATGAAGAAATGATCTTTTCCTGAGGGGTGGAGTAGGGGTTGGTTCCAGGGGCAGCCAATGCCCTGATATGTTGCTCAAATGGCCCTTTTCTCAAGTGAGAGCTTGAAAGGAAGATTCTGCAGGTATTTAACATAGTAGCTCAGTCAACACTGCTCTCATCCAGAATGCACACATCTAGAGCTCAACAGACTGGGAGCTTGGATGACTTTGCCCTTCCTTTTTGATTCATTTTGGCAAGAATAATATGGAGAGACAGTATAAAGGGAGTATAAAGGAGACGTAGGAATATCGGGACCTTGTTGTGCATGTAAATAAGCCACTGAAGATGGCAGGGCATATTGAGAGAACAGTTAATAAAGCATATAGGGCATCTTAGGCTTTATCAATAGTAGCTGAATACAAGAGCAGGAAGTTCATGTTGAACTTGTATAAGACACTAGTTAGACATCGACTGGAGTACTGCATCCAGTTCTGGGTCTCATAGTTGAGGAAGGATATGAAGGCATTGGAGAGGGTACTCAGGAGATTCACAAAATTGATTCTGGGGATAAAATAACAGTTGCTATGAGGATAGATAGGAGAGATTGGGAGTCTTTCCTTTGGAGAAAAGAGGGCCGAGACAAGACATGATAGAGTTATTCAAGATCCTGAGAGATGTTGACAGGGTAAATGGTGTGTAACTGTTCCAACTCAAGCGAGCATCAAGAGAGCATAGATTTGAATAATTGGCAAAAGGAATAAAAATGATGCACGAAACATTTTTTTCATCCAGAGGGTGGTTGGAGTCTTGAACGAGCTTCCTGAGAGGAATGCAAGTTTGATTGAGGTATTCAAAAGGCAATTGGATTGCTATCTGAAAAGAATGAATGTGCAAGGTTATGGGGATAAGGCAGGGGACGAGGTAGAATGCTGTTTCAGACAGCCAGTATAGACTTGGTGAGCTGAATGGCCTTCTTCTGCATGTAAAGATTTTGTGATTCATGACCATTGGGCACTGAGGCAAATTATAGCACAAGCTACTGCTACCCCGGCTGAGATCCATGAACAGTAAAGACCAAGGGCAAAACTTCAAACCACCATAGTTCAGCCACTCACTACAATCACCAGCATCCCATCCAATAACATTTCTGAAGAAACATCATTCTCTCAGTACTATCACCTAGGTTTATGGCCTTGAATAAAAGCAGGAGTTATCCCGAGTGTTCAGGTCAATATTTATCTTTCAATCAACATCACAAAAAAACAAATCATTATCACACTGCTAAGAACATTAGAAATAGCAGGAGTAGACCATACAGCCCCTTGAGCCCACTCCATCATTCAAGTCTGATCGCAGTTGATCTTCTGATTCAACTCCACTTTTCCCTTCGTTCCCCATATCCCTTCTCCCCAAGAGATCAACAACCTGCCTTGCCTTGAAATATTTTCAACAATGGCGCACACACAATTCACTGCAATAGGGAATTCCAAAGAATTACAAGCCTTTGACTGAAGAAATGTCTTCTTGCCTCAATCCAAAATGATCATCACCCTATCCTGAGACAATGTCTCATGTTCTAGGTTCTCCAGTCAGGAGAAACAACCCCGCAGTGTCTACCTTGTCAAGCCACTTCAGAATCTTTTAGGTTTCAATGATATCACCCCTCATTCTTCTAAACTTCAAAGTGTATGGGTCAAAAAAACAAGAGTCGATCAACCCACCATTCCAGGGGCCAATCTAAAAAACCTTACTGTACCGCCTCCTTTCATCCATCCATCAAGTACATCCATCTTTCAACATGGAGACCAAAACTGCATACAGTACTCCAGTTGTGGTCTCACCAAAGTGCAGTACAACTATAGCAAGATTTCCTTATTCTAAAACTCTTAACCCTTTACAATAAAGACCAACATGGCATTTGCCTTTCTCATTGCTCTTGTGGGAGCTCATTATGCACGTTTCTGACATTACAACAGTGACAGCACTTGAAAAGTACGTAATTGGTCGTAAAGCACTTTGGGATGTCTTAAGGCCAGGAAAGGCGCTATATAATTGCAACTATGACTTCCATATTGCAATGGGGAAACTAAACCCCAACCAATTACGAAACATCACCAAACTTAATGGAATTATGTAAAATAACTAAGTGGGTCAAGATTACAGACTCATACAAAGATTCAGTAGGAGGCCATTCGATCCACATGCAAGTGCAAGCTCCTCGAAAGAGCACCATTCCTTTGCTCAGTCCCCATAGCACTGAAAATCCCTCCCTATCAAATATTAATCCAGTTCTCTTTTGAACATTACTCAATCTGCCTCCATCACACTGTGAAGGACATCATGGAGAGGATGCTGAATATTTGGCAGGTGGGAGTGAGCCACAAGCATAATGAGTTGGTACCAATGACGGAGAAAGAGCAGATATTGAGATCCTAAGGTCAGATCTTCAGGAGCGGGGGAGGAAGTTAAAAAGTGGGACCAAGGATAGTATCTCCGGAGTACTTCTAGTGACACACAGAAGCCACAGCAGGAATAGGCAGGGAGGATCAAAGCATGGCTTGAAACATGGTGCAGGAGGGAAGGGCTTCTTATTCTTGGGTCGTTGGGACCAGTTCTGGGACAGAAGGCACCTCTTCAAAATGGAGATATTGCACCTCAATAGGACCAGGACCAATGTCCTTGCGGGAAGGTTCACTAGTGTGGTGGAGGGTGGTTTAAATTAAGTTGACAGGGGGATGAGCACCAGGATGTAGAAGAATATGGTGCATAAAGTTGGACAGTACCAGAGAAGGAAGTAGTACCATATTAGATATGAGCAGACTAAGAAAGATGGGATTACAATGCATGTAAGTAAACACACAGTGTGATGAATAAGGTTTATAAGTTACAATCACAAATAGCAGCGTGGGAATATACTGTAATGGCAATAGGAGAAACATGGTTTTAAAACATGAGGACTGCAACCACTGCTAACTGCAAAGTATGGAATATATCTTGGGTATCAGTAATGACAATTTAATTGTTGATTCCTTTTTCTCTTGCTCTTTTGTACACGTTTATTTTGCCCTATTGTTTGTTATATTAATGGTGAACTACATGGCACTGGCCATATTGATTTTGTTTCCATTTGGTGACACAAGGGCAACTTAGTATCACTGTCTACAGTACTTCATAGTCAATGATCTGTTATAAAGTGTGGTCACTGAAACAATGCAGGGAAATTATATGGTACCATGTCAAACCTTGTTATTCTTCATCTCTGATCCTTCTGACCAAATCATCAGTCCAATTTTGATAGAAGACACAATTTTCATACAGCAAAACCCCACAAACAACAATGGGAGAGAGAATTATTAGCAGGGACTGCAACCAATCTTCTTCAATTAGTGCTGTCAGATGTTTTACACCCACTCAAAAGGACAGGTGGGGTCTCAGTTTAACATCTTATCTGAGACGGCGCTTCTGATAGTAATGTGGAAGCACAGCACTACACTGGACTGTCAACCAAGATTGTGTGCTCAAGACCCTAGGATAGGGCTTGAATCCACAACCTGTGATGCAAAGACATGAAAACAGGATTATGCTAAGCTGCAAGTTTCTGCCGCCTGCTCACATTAATGCACACACACTCTCCAGATTTACGTATGAACAGCTACTTGGAGAGGGGTTCACCCTCTCAGCCAAGAAATCATCAGAAATCAAAAGAGAAGGATACTTTTCAAAATGATTGAGACGAATCATACAAGGAAATAAACAATAATAAGCAAATTTTCAATGTAATTACTGCTTCGTTGCGCAAACAGCTGAATTCATGTACATTGAAATAGTAACATTTTTAATCAGATGATGAATATCAGACACAGAACCATCTACTGTGCCCAAAACCACAAGTAGGGCAGTTTCTTTTTATGGAGAGATTTAAATCTACATTATAAATCCGTTATTGTTAGACTCGAGTGATAAGGGATCCCTTTGTAGAAAACATAAGCTGTTATGTTAATATAATGACTAAAGTTTGAAGGGAGAAATTCCCTATTCAATACATTATTCTTTGGTAGAAACTCTTAGTTCATACAATTTCTGCGTTAAAGTTAAAGTACATTGGTGATACTTCAAAATTGCCACAATTAGTAACAAATTATAAATTACTCTGTGACATAACCGTCCGAACTATAGTGTAAAATTAGTGAAGTCAATAGTCTTTAGTGCTTTTTGTTCATTCATTATCACAAATGACTTCCATCAAATTTAACAATAAGAAATGAGTCTGATGTTAATCGTATAAAATTGTGTTCTATACTATGCAGATGGTAGGCATTGAGTTTCACTTGGTGCAGACTTGATGCACTAACTCTGTAGAAGAGCATCCCTTCCAAGCCCTCCCCTCTGCCCTATCCCCATAACCTCACACATTTACCTTAGCTAATCCACCTAACCTGCACATCTTTGGACTGTGGGAGGAAACCAAAGCACCTGGAGGAAACCCACGCAAACATGGGGAGAATGTGCAAACTCCACACAGTCACCCAAGGCTGGAATCAAACCTATGTCCCTGCCACTGTGAGACAGCAGTGCTAACTACTGTGCCACCCTTTCTGCCACCATGCTGCCTTGAAGCATATATGAAGAGACACTCACTGAAACAGAGGTGTAGTTGAGTAAGGAAACAAATTCTTGCAATCTTTGACGCTAAGAAAAATTGTTAGACTAATTAAAGATTAGTTCCAGTACTATCCTTCACCAACTTGCTGTCTGAAAAATAACAGCAGATTTATTTAACAGCCTATCAGTGTGTGAACATTTATCTCATACTGATCACAATATAATCCTGTCCAATGCAATTGTTGAAATGCGAAATAGGTTCTAAGATTCTAGATTTAGGTAAGGCTAGCATCAACGGGATGAGACAGAGACTGTCTGCAATAAACTGGGAAAATCTGTTAATGTGTAAACTGACAGAAGGTCTGTGGGAGGTGTTCAAAATAAAATTAAATGTGATACAGAACCAATTTATCTCTTTAAGGTAAGGGCTTAATGTTCCAAAGACGACAACCACGGACAATTAAAGAGACAACATAAGACCAAAAGGAAAAAAAATGTCAACACCATGCAAGAGTTCCTGGGGGGTGATTGGGAAAGATACAAAGAACAGCAAAATAAATAGACAAAAAGGAATAGGAAAATAAAATTTCAAGGGCTATCAAAATCACACCCAACTTTTTTTTTTACAATAAATGGGTAGTCAGGAGCAATGTGGGGCTCTTGAAAGTTAACAGCTGTGGGATGAAGCTGAATGGTAGCAACTTTCTGACTTTTCCCTTGTCCAGACCTATACAATGCGGGGAATCCATTTGTAGCAAGTGGAAGAAAACAATCATAAAAAGATCTTAGCTTGCAAAACATTTTCAGAAGTCTAAAGGTTCCTGTGTCTGACTTGTGTTAATTTAATATGCAGAGTCAGGGATAACAACAATATAATCATTCGGATTTCAGTGAAATGTATCGGTACAGGTTCGGTCTTCTGTCCATTCAAATTGCTCAGTTTCATAATGGGTCTTTGCCTTTCAAACAGAGATTTTGTCTGAAGAGCATTTTGAATTTTACGATTTTAACATTAGATATAATGTTAAATTAGATGCTGCAGGTCTGGCACTGTTCGTGATTTGGAACTTGGGAAAAGGAGTCGACTATTTAGCCAGTAGAGCCTGGAGGGAGAGATAAACAAGGGGGAGATAAATTCCTCCATTTTACTCCCTTGCCTGAGAGAAAGCATTTGAAAACAGATGAATTTGAGAAGCTTGAACAGTTCTCCTTGGAGGAGAGAAAGTTCAGAGGGGATTTAATACAGGTGTTCAAAATCATAAGGGGCTTGGACAGAGTACATAGAAACCCTACAATACAGGAGGTGGCCATTTGGCCCATCGAGTCTGTACCGACCAGAATCCCACCCAGGCCCTCTCCCCGCAACCCTCATTCACCCTCCTGACATTAGGGCCAATTTAGCATGACCAATCAACCTAACCTGCACATCTTTCGACTGTGGGGGGAAACCGGAGCACCCGGAGGAAACCCATGCAGACACGGAGAGAAAGTACAAACTCCACACAGAGTGACCCGGGGTCGGAATTGAACCTGGGTTCCTGGCGCTGTGAGACAGCAGTGCTAACCACTGTGCCGCCCAAATGGAGAGATTTGCTCCCCTAAAGAACATTAGTGAACTGGATGGGTTTTTCTGACAATCAACAATGGTCATCAGTAGATCCTTAATTCCAGGTATTTTTATTGAATTCAAATTTCACCATCTGCCATGTCTGGATTTGAACTGGTTCCCAGATCATTAGCTGTGTTTCTGGATTAATAGTCGAGCAATAATAGAGAAAAACTGTGTGGAAGGATCGAGAACCAGAGGACATCAATTTAAGGTGATTGGCAAACCGAAATTAGAAAAACTTTTTTTTTTCTAAACACAGCAGTTGGTTAGAATCTGTCTGAGAATGTAGTGGAAGTAGATTCAGCCATGGCTTTCGAAAGGGAATTGGATCATTATCTGAAGAGGAAAAATTTGGAGGGCTGCAGGGAAAAGGCAGGCGAGTGACAGTCAGTGAATTGCTATTGCAGAGAGCCAGCACCGAGGCAACAGGCCAAATGGCTCCCTTCTGTGTTGAAACTGTTCTATAATTCTATTCTGTACTTCCCAAAAGTCAGGAGAAGCTAGGTTATAACTCTCGAGCAAATCTATTCTTTAGTCACTGCACACAGCTTTAGCGATAATGACAGCTCACTTACAAACATATACTCTGCAGCAAAAATTGATGCACGGTTTTAAGAAAAATCCACTCAACCATAAACACACAAAATCAATGAAAAAACACCATATATCTATAATCACACTAGTAAGCAATACCAATCATTTTGTCTCACAATTATTTGAAAGGTAAAAATAGCTTTCTGAATTTTCATATCCCATTGTGGTTTGTTGTTATCACCATGTTGGGAGGAGATGATCTGTCTCAATGCCTGGCTCAAATGACTAGAGTGTCATACATGCTGCTACTAACTCGGTATTATGAGCTAAACCCTGACAGGAACATTGTATTTCTTCTCTAATGAACTACACACTTCAACTATACTGATGTCATTGCTACTCAGGTTGAATGCTGTCGGACTCCAATAAACTACGTTATGCAAGTCCATGAAGGAAGTGCCAGAGTTCCCAGTACTGAAAGCCACCAATCTCAGACAGGCAACTTTAATGATATGGGAGAAATCGTGGCCAGTAATACCACCCACCTAGGAGTGCCTAAGATGACTTGAGGTATAGGGAAGGGCCTAGGAACAGGCATCCAAACATTCTGATGTTGCAGCATCACGAGACAGATTTTAAACTACATTTCCTGAATTATGTTCTTGTATGTCTCAATTTATTCCAAGAGCTTTATATGAAGAGAATCTGCAGCACTTGACATGGCCATTAATAATTACCATACACAACAAATTACAGAAATGTTAGAAAGATGTTGTTTGTTGCAATGCATCCAATGTATCCTCAGAAGCCCTCTGTCACTGCCAAGCATTGACTGTTTTGTAAGGAGAGAATTGTATTTGTGTATACATGAGATGTTACAAAGTCAACCATGACATTTGTTTTAACACTACATTCTGCACTCTCTCGTTTCCTTCTCTATGAACGGTATGCTTTGTCTGTATAGTGCACAAGGAACAAGACTTTTCAGATAGTCCATTTGTAGTGAAGAACTATGGAATATTAAATAACTGCTGCAACAGGTCATTATTAGAAATCATAGAATTATGGAATGGTTACAGCACAGGAGGTAACTATTGTCTGTCCTCTTTCTCTGCAAGAGCAACACTTACAGTAAAATCTAAATGAGTCAAATCCAGGAAGATCCACCCACAAATTAGTGTTAACTGGAGCTTCATGATAGCTGAGGAAGCCCCATTCCCACCTGAATGCATCTCTATGTAAGCCGTTGTGCCGACAAACACAGTCTATGTCAAAAACAACAGTCAAATGCAAATAACACAATAGAACAGTAAGTGTGTGAAAAATTATTTGGCCAATTTGTTCACACCTGTAAAAGGCTGGAGCTTTGGATTGAAAAATATCAGTCGTTAGCTCCAGGACATCTCTCATCTTTTTCTGCTCAGTGTGCTGTATTTTGAGGTGCACAATAGAGTCCACCATGTCGCCAATGCAGTCAAATAGGTTTTTGATGTTTTCATGCTACAATGGAAATCCCAGAACTATGAGCCATGGTTTTCCGCTTGCTGCATTAACTTTACCTTCTCTACGTTCTAACACACTTTTCATTTTCTCCCATATTTAGTTATATTCACAGGTTTTAGAAGATCTTGATGTCAAATGATCGCTTGTCCAGCACTCCATGATTTTATGCTCTTGTGTGGTTTAACTCCACTGGTTGATGAGCACGGTCATTTGATAAGTATAAGCAACTTCAGCTAATCCAGAGTTAGCAATGCAAAATTGTGGCTTATCACAGGCATCATTCTATGCAATTCGCTATTCTG
Organism: Mustelus asterias; assembly: GCF_964213995.1. Classification (NCBI taxonomy): domain Eukaryota; kingdom Metazoa; phylum Chordata; class Chondrichthyes; order Carcharhiniformes; family Triakidae; genus Mustelus; species Mustelus asterias. The sequence goes on along the minus strand of NC_135804.1, from coordinate 51,789,868 downwards.
CTGGTGGGAATGGTTGACAACTTTGACAGAACCAGAATTTGTAATTTCACTGCATTCCCTTTAGATATTTACCCAATTCTCTTTTGAAAGCTATGATTGTATCTGCTTTACCCTCTGAGCAGCACATTCCAGACCCCAACCATTTACAACTATTTTTTTGCCAATCACTTCCTCTAGTTCTCAGCATTTCCACTAATGGGATCAGTTTCTCCCAATCTACTCTGCCCAGACCCCTGATGATTTTGAACACCTCAATCAGATTTCATCTCAACCTTACTTCTGTAAGAACAGTTCCAGCTTGGCCAATTTATCCATGTAAGTGAAGTCTCTCATCCTATGAACCATTCACGTAAATCTTTCTCGCACCCTCAATGCCTTCACATTCTTCTTAAAGGGTGCTGTGTATAATTGGACACACTACTCCAGCTGAGGCTAAGCCAATGTTTTATAAAGGTTCACTATAGCATATTTTTGCCTCTATTTATAAAGTCCACTTCCTCAACCTGCTCCGCCATCTTCAACTATTATGCAAAAGTAGCCCCAGATCCTCTATTTCTGCATTCCCTTTGGTATTGTATCCTTTACATTATTTACATTTATATTAATGATTTGGATGAGAATATAGGAGGCCTGGTTAGTAAGTTTGCAGATGACACCAAGATTGGTGGCTTAGTGGACAGTGAAGAAGGTTATCTCGGATTGCAACGGGACCTTGATCAATTGGGCCAGTGGGCTGACGATGGCAGATGGAGTTTAATTTAGACAAATGCGAGGTGATGCATTTTGGTAGATTCAACCAGGGCAGGACTTACTCAGTTAATGGTAGGGCATTGGGGAGAGTTACAGGGCAAAGAGATCTTGGAGGTACAGGTTCATAGCTCCTTGAAAGTAAAGTCACACGTGGACAGAGTGGTGAAGAAGGCATTCACATGCTTGGTTTCATTGGTCAGAACATTGAATACAGGAGTTGGGACGTCTTGTTGAAGTTGTACAAGACATTCGTAAGGCCACACTTGGAATACTGTGTACAGTTCTGGTCACCCTATTGTAGAAAAGATATTATTAAACTATTATTAAACTAGAAAGAGCGCAGAAAGGATTTACTAGGATGCTACCGGGACTTGATGGATTGAGTTATAAGGAGAGATTGGATAGACTGGGACTTTTTCCTCTGGAGCATAGAAGGCTGAGGGGTGATCTTATAGAGGTCTATAAAATAATGAGGGACATAGATAAGGTAGATAGTCAATATCTTTTCCCAAAGGTAGGAGGTCTAAAACTAGAGGGGCATAGGTTTAAGGTGAATGGGGAGAGATACAAAAGGGTCCAGAGGGGCAATTCTTTCAAACAGAGGGTGGTGAGTGTCTGGAACAAGCTGCCAGAGGTAGGAGTAGAGGCGGGTGCAATTTTGTCTTTTAAGAACATAAGAACTAGGAACAGGAGTAGGCCATCTGGCTCCTCGAGCCTGCTCCGCCATTCAATAAGATCATGGTTGATCTTTTCGTGGACTCAGCTCCACTTTCCCCCCCACTCACCATAGCCCTTAATTCCTTTATGGTTCATAAATACATTCAATGCTCAAACATTCAAATACTCAACTGCTTCACTGGGCAGGGAATTCCACAGATTCACAACCCTTTGTGTGAAGAAGTTCCTCCTCAACTCAGTCCTAAATCTGCTCCCCCTTATTTTGAGACCATGCCCCCTAGTTCTAGTTTCACCCGCCAGTGGAAACAACTTCCCTGCTTCTATCTTATATGTTTCTATAAGATCTCCCCATATTCTTCTGAATTCCAACGAGTATAGCCCCAGTCTACTCAGTCTCGCCTCATAAGCCAATCCTCTCAACTCGGAATCAACCTAGTGAATCACCTCTGCACCCCCTCCAATGCCAGTGTATCCTTTCTCAAGTAAGGAAACCAAAACTGTACACAGTACTCCAGGTGTGGCCTCACCAGCACCCTATACAGCTGCAACATAACCTCGCTGTTTTTAAACTCCATCCCTCTAGCAATGGAGGATAAAATTCCATTTGCCTTCTTAATTATCTGCAAACCAATTCCTTGTGATTCTTGCATAAGGAAGCCCAAGTCCCTCTGCACAGCCGCATGCTGCAATTTTTTACCATTTAAATAGTCCATTTTGCTGTTATTCCTACCAAAATGAATGACCTCACATTCACCAACATTGTACTCCATCTGCCAGACCATCGCCCACTCACTTAGACTTTCTATATCCTTTTGCAGACTTTCAGCGTCCTCTTTGCTCTGCCACTCATCTTAGTGTCATCTGCGAATTTTGACACACTACATTTGGTCCCCAACTTCAAATCATCTATGTAGATCGTAAACAACTGTGGTCCCAACACTGATCCCTGAGGCATACCACTAGTCACTGATCGCCAACCAGAAAAACACCCATTTATCCCCACTCTTTGCTTCCTGTTAGTTAACCAATCCTCTGTCCATGCTAATATATTACCCGTAACACCGTGCACCTTTATCTTATGCAGCAGTCTTTGGTGCGGCACCTTGTCAAATACCTTCTGGAAATCCAGACACACCACATCCACAGATTCCCCATTGTCCACTGCGCATGTAATGTTCTCAAAGAATTCCACCAAATTAGTCAAACATGACCTGCCCTTCATGAACCCATGTTGCATCTTACCAATGGGACAATTTATATCCAGATGTCTCGTTATTTCTTCCTTGATGATAGATTCAAGCATTTTCCCTACTACAGAAGTTAAGCTAACCGGCCTATAGTTACCCGCCTTTTGTCTATCTCCTTTTTTAAACAGTGGCGTCACATTTGCTGTTTTCCAATCTGCGGGAACTACCCCAGAGTCCAGCGAATTTTGGTAAATTATCACTAATGCATTTACTATTTCTCCCGCCATCTCCTTTAGTACCCTGGGATGCATTCCATCAAGGCCAGGAGACTTGTCTACCTTTAGCCCCATTAGCTTGTCCAACACTACCTTTTTCGTGGTAATGATAGTTTCTAGGTCCTCACCTGCCGTAGCCCTCCTGTCATCAATTTTTGGCATGCTATTTATGTCTTCCACTGTGAAGACCGATACAAAATACCTGTTCAATGCCTCAGCCATTTTCTCAATTCCAGTTATTACATCCCCCTTCTCATCCTCTAAAGGACCAATGTTTACATTAGCCACTCTTTTTCATTTTAAAAAGCTCTTAGTTACATGGATAAGATGGGTATAGAGGGATATGGACCAAATGCGGGCAAGTGGGACTAGCTTAGGGCTTTAAAAACAAGGGCAGCATGGAGAAGTTGGGCCAAAGGGCCTGTTTCCATACTGAAAACCTCTATGCCTCTATTATATAACCCTCGTCTGTCCTATCACATTGTATCATCAGCTGAATTTCATCTGCCACATATCCACTCATTTCATGAGTCTGTGTCCTCTAGAAGTCAATTGAGACTATAGGCTGCCCTCCCTTTTGAGAGGAAGAGCTGAGGATCACCACACCTCAGGCAAGGTTGAGAAAGCGGGCCTTCATGAATTCTACCAATATCCTATTCTCTGTTCAGTACACTTCCAAGTTTTGTGTCATCCGCAAACTTTGAAATTGTGTCCTGCACACTCCAATCTAGGTAATTAATATATATCAAGCAAAACAGTGGTTGTGATTCAGATCCCTGGGCAACTGCACTGTAAACTGTGCTCCACTTTGTCCACCAATATTCAGCTTCCTGTCAGTTAGCAAACTGTGTGTCCATGCTGCCATTGTCCCTTTTATTCTATGGCTTCAACTCTACTCACAAGCCCGATATGTGGCACCTTATCAAATGCTTACTGAAAGCCCATGCACACCACATCAACCACGTTATCATCAACTCTATTATCTCACCAAAAGAAAAGTATGACGACATTGAGGTTCATAACATAGAAGGAAGCCATTCAGCTTTGTGCTTGTTTTTTCCTAGAGCAATTCAAAATTCATAGAACTACTCTGCTCATCACCCAATTTGCTGCATTTTCCGCTGCTTAAAATATGCATCCAATTTTCCTCGCAAAATATGTAAATTTATCAAACAAGATGGCAAATGGAGTTTTCTTTTCTCCCTGCCTTAAAAAGATCCACAAGAGCAGCACCAATCCAATGCCTGTGATTAATAATTCATGTTCCCATTACTTCAATTTCAATGAATACTGCATAAAGAAGTAATACCTTCATGACCCATGTCAAAGGAAACAGTAGGATCCTCAGAATTAATTCCTTTGTTCTATCTGGTGTCAATCTTGACTCAGTGGCAGCACTGTTGTCCGAGTTAAAGGGCCTGACTTCAGTCTCCAAACCAGAATTGATCACATACTCCCAGCTGACACTTCAATGCAATATTGAAGGAGGTCCTGAACTTAAATGCACAAGGAACATAGGAACAGGCGTCTCATCATTCAGCCCCTGGTGCCTGTTCTGTCAATCAACGAGATCATATTTGATCTGTATCTTAACTCCATCCAATTGCTTTGACTTCATATCCCTTTAAAAACCCTTGTCAATCCTCAGATTTAAAACCGTTAATTGATGTGGCATCTAGAAGAAGATAACAATGTGTTTATATCACACTTTTTAAAGCCATTGATCAAACAAAGCATTTTACAGCCAAGGAAGCAGGTTTGAGTCACTGCTTTCATGCAGGAAATCAGCTGCTTCTGTGGGAGCATTCTACACTGTGTCAACAAATATTCCCAGCTTTTCTCCTGAATGATTCTAAGGTTTTGTCATCATGCCCTCATCTCGCCTCATTGAAATATTATGAAGAAAGTTCCCAGTGTCCTAATTTTTTTCCTCCAACACTGAAAACAGATGATCTGGTCGCTTATCACCTTTCTGTTCCTGGGAGCTTGCAGTACATAAATTGGCTGCCAAGTTCCCTTCATGCAATAGTGACTCCACTCCCAAAGTGCTTGGAAAGCTTTGAGCTGATGAAAGACTCTAGGTAAGTACAGATCTTTTCTACCACACCAAACGGGGGGGGGGGGGGGAGCTGAAGCGGTGAAAACAAGTCCCAAATCAAGTCCAAAGATGTGTAGGTTAAGTACATTCGCCATGGTAAATGTGTGGGGTTACAGGGATAGGGCCTGGGTAAGATACTGTCAGAGTCGGTGCAGAATCGAAGGGGCGAAAGGCCTCTTCTGCACTGTAGGGATTTTATGAAATCCGAGAAAGTCATGTTTGTCGGTGGTGAGCGCATTAACAGCCGCTGCTGCTGTCTTATTAACTCGGTGCAAAAATCAATATTCAAACCACAGGATTGAGCCGAAACGCCCTGAATAAACGATGAAGAAAATAAACACCCCGTCCTGACACCGACCCAGAGGATTGGGATCGGATCCCGGCCGAAGGAAGCGAAATAATAAAACCCAGGGATAGAAGCTGGGGGCCGGTCAGCTTTTCAACAACATCCTCACCCACCCGGGGTCCCGGACACTCCGGTCCCTCACTCACCCCCCAGCCCCTCACTCACCCCCCAGCCCCTCACTCACCCCCCAGCCCCTCACTCACTCACCCTCAATCCCCCAGCCGCTCCCTCACTCCCCAGCCCCTCACTCTCACCTCTCCTACTCCGCTCTTCTTGTCTCACACACAACTCCTTCCGTCCGCTCCTGATTCCTGTCGAAAGGTTCCGGGCGCTGCTGTTATCCACACACACCCTTCACCTTTCTGAATTACACCAGTTAAACATTAGGTATGAATTATTATTCATGCACATCGGTTTGATGTTTCTAAAATCATAACCTTTAAAAGATTTACGTGTGTTTTTTTTTATAATGCTTATAGGACAATACATTTTAGATTCATAGCACAATGGTTTTTTGTTTCAAGTATCTATCTATGTATATGAAGAGATACTCTATTAAAAGTCTTAAGTCCACAGCTGCTGACAATATTTTTCTATACCACTTTTTATAACAGGAACTGTTATCTTGTAATGTTATAATTGCAAGCTATGCCTGGATCAAGATTTTTAATATACAATGAATAATAAATTAAGTATGACTTAAATGGGGACTGAGTGATATTTGTGCTTATGTTGAAGAATTTTCATATTCATTCACGGTTGTTGAATGTCTCTGGCGTGGCCAGCATTTATTACTTATTACTAATTGCTCTTGAGAAGGTGATGAGCTGTCTTCTTGAACTACTGCAATCCTTGTGGTGATAGAGGGGAATTCCAGGATTCTGACTGTGACAGTGAAGGAGCGTTGATACAATTCCAAGTCAGAACGGTTTGTGGCTTGGAGGGGAATTTGCAGATGGTTGTCCCCTTGCTATTCCAGGTAATAGAGGTCACGGCTTTGGAAGGTGCTGCTGAAGGAGCTATGTTGAATCCTGCTTCAGGCACTATGAAGTCTTTATTAACAATTCCTAACTATATATATATATATATATATATAGTAGAGGACAGTAAGAAGTCTCACAACACCAGGTTAAAGTCCAACAGGTTTATTTGGCAGCGCAAGCTTTCAGAGTCTCGCTCCTTCTTTCAGGTGAGTGAGGAGTTGTGTTCACAAACAGGGCATATAAAGACACAAACTCAATTTACAAGATAATGGTTGGATAATGGCAAGTCTTTACAGGTAATCAAGTCTTAAAGGTACAGACAATGTGAGTGGAGAGAGGGCCAAGCACAGATTAAAGAGGTGTGTATTGTCTTCAGCCAGGACAGTTGGTGAGATTTTGCAAGCCCAGGCAAGTCGTGGGGGTTACAGATAGTGTAACATGAACCCAAGATCCTGATTGAGGCCATCCTCATGTGTGTGTGTGTATATATATATATGAAGCCAATTTGCACCATTGGTGTAGGGCATGGGATATTTAAGGTGGTGGATGGGGTGCCGATCAAACCAGCTGCTTTGTCTTGGATGTGTCAAGCTTCTTGAATGTTGTTAGAGATATACTTACTCATGCAAGTGAAAAGTATTACAACATACTCTTGACTTGTGCCTTGTAGATAGTGGAAGAAAGGTTGATGATAATGGTGGCTGGTTAGGGGAGGCTGGCAATCGAGAGGGTTGGGGGAGGCTGGAGATTGAGCTGGAAGATGGAGAAGGCTGACAATTGGCGGGGGGGGGAAGGGGATGGAGGATGCGGTGGGGAGAGGCCTGTGATATGGACTGGGGAGGCTGAGCTTTCTTCAGGAGCCTGTGGTGAGCACCAGTGCTCCTCCTGGCCCACAGGGTGTGTTGAACTGCTATTGGGGAGCCAGCTGCTTCCCCCCTCAAAAAAAAACATGGAAGACTTGTGCAATAGTAGTTAACTTCAAATCAGGTTCTCAGTTTCACAGTGGGAGACTGGAATGTTAATGAAGCGCCTGCCACCCCATTACAACACTCTGATATTCACCATTGTAAAAAGGCTGAGGGAATAATTGCACTGGGTTTATTTAGATCACATATTTTACTTCTTAACCCATCCCTCCCACCACTCATGTAGGTTTGGTGGGGTTATTATTGAGACCTATGGATTTGAATGTACAATAAATTTGTCAAAATCATGACAAAAATTATGTTTAGTTGGCAACATTTGGTCAGAGATGTGTTTAAATTTTGCATTATTCAATTCTAAACGAAGGAATTCGGCATTAAATGCACTTGCTTGAGATTCTGTCCAAATCTGTCAGTCTTGTAGAGTAATCGAATCAACAAGCAATTCTTTTCACCCATACATTCTGCACATGACAAGTCCCCTTTGTCTTTATAAAATACATTGATGAATGTATTTTTCCTTCTAAATGAGAAACCAAGACTGTAATTCTATTGTCCAACCACTCTGTGGCATAATGGAGCATAAGTGCAGCAATCAGAGGTGTTGAACTCAATGGTAATACTGTACAAAAGCAACTACTGCAAATAGAATCATAGAATCCCTACAGTGCAGAAAGAGGCCATTTGGCCTATTAAACCTGCACCAACAACAATCCCAGGCCCTATCCCCATAATCTCACGTATTTACCCTACAAATTCCCTGACACGAGGGGACAATTTAGCATGGCCAATCCACCTAACCCACACATCTTTGGACTGTGGGAGGAAACCCATGCAGAACAGGGAGAATGTGCAAACTCCACACACACAGTCATCCAAGGCCGGAATTGAACCCGGGTCCCTGGAGCTGTGAGGCAGCAGTGCTAAGCACTATGCTGACATGAAGGTCACGGCCTGAAATGATGGCCCAAACCTTCTGGAGACAGGATGTATGATGAAAAATGTACATCAGGACCCTGAGGAAGTCCTGATGCACAAACCTATGTGGGAACTGCCTGCGTAGTTTGAACCTCTGATGGACAATTTAATTTAAACCTCATGATGGACAATCATGCTCCACAGGACCCTCTGTGAAAGTTTCTGATCCTGAGTTAGAGTCAAAAATGCGGGTTAGATGTACGGGACGAAACCTGATAGTTTAAAACCTGGCCTAACATCTGGGTAACTCGAGAACCAATCTGCACTTCGCCAATACCCACATCTCCCTACCAACCCAACTACCCCCCCAAACATCCAATTACTATCTGTCTAGCTTCCAACTATCCTAACTACCACCCCCCTCAACCCAACTTCCCCTCGACCACTCCCCAACTTGAACACACACACACACCACCCCCCCCCCCCCCCCATTGGTTCACCAACAAGTGAACAAAGTTTAATTGGTTGTCTGTTTTGTTCAAAAGAGAATAAATGGACACAGCTGGGACAATGGTTTGTGAAAGGAACTGTCAGAAGAATAAACCTAAGGTAAAACACTAGCTTTAGACTCATTATTTCACCATATACAATTATTGGAATGAACAAACCCCCAACTCATCCTGAATACCTCCCAACGTACTAGCGTATGCTCATCTGAGTTAGGAGCAGACCTCTGTATGACCAACCCCACTCCCCCAACTACACTCCTGGCCTGACCCAACTACCCACCGAAGTGATCTGACCAGTCCTCTGACCCAATTACCCCTCAACCACCCAACAATCCCCTGACAACCCAACTATTTGGTTTGTTTTCACTTGAACGTCGAAGGCAGAGGGGCAACCCAGAATCATTGAATCCCTACAGTACAAAAGAAGGCCAATCGACCCATCAAGCCTGCACCAACAACAATCCCACCCAGGCCCTATCCCCATTACACCATGTATTTACCCTACTAATCCCCCTGACACTAAGGGTCAAATTAGTATGGCCAATCAACCTTGGACTGTGGGAGGAAACCGGAGCACCCGGAGGAAACCCATGCATACATGAGGAGAACATGTAAACTCCACATCACAGTCACTCGAGGCCGGAATTGAACCTGGATCCCTGGCGCTGTGAGGCAGCAGTGCTAACCACTGATAGAAGGTTACAAAATTATGAGAGGCATGGGTAGAATGGATAGTTGAAGTCTTTTTCCAAGGGCAGAAATGTCAATTACTAGGGGACATAGGTATAATGTAAAAGGGGGAAAGTTTAAAGGAGATGTAAGAGGCAAGTCTTTTTCACAGATGGTGGTAAGTGCCTGGAATGCGCTGCCAAAGGAGGTGGTAGAAGCAGATACAATGGCATTTAAGAGGCATCTTGACAGATACATGAATAGGCAGGGAATAAAGTGATATGGACCACGTAGAGGCAACTGGTCTTTAGAAAGGCATCATGTGACGGCACAGACTTGGTGAGGCGAAGAGCCTGTTCCTGTGCTGTATTGTTTTCTGATCTTTGTGCTCCCCTGATCTAACCTGATAAGTCCACCAACCTGACCTGATGACCTCCTGACCACAATACTCATTTACCTGTGGAATTGTACGAACTAAGCAGTAGCATGCTGGGAAAATTGGTCAACTCTCTGGTATAATGTAAGAACGCTGACCAAGCTATTTCAAAATGCCAGACCCCTGTAAGAGTTAATAAGGTTGTATGAATAAATAAAACAAGATAAGGTCAGGGAGGAAGGAGTCACCGACCTTCTTCTGTTCCATCAAAGGACAAGATAAGGGTATGAATAATGAGACAGAGTTCTCGGAGGTCAACAAGTTAAAACCTGATTAATGATATTGCTCACGATTCTATTACGAATCGAATTCCTGAATATGCTCTGGTCACGAAAACTGATAATTATGTATAAATACTGAACTGTTTCTCTGTGTAATTGCAGACTTGTGGAAGAATCAGCAGCTGTATCAACTGCTCTCTGACCCCAAGTTTCAGCCATATACTGCATGCAGTTATTCGTAAATAAATGCCTGTTATATTGACGGAACGAATTTTGAAGAGTCTATCTTTCACAGTCAAGAAGCAGGAAAGTTTCCACTTCAACATACCCCTCCCCCATCATTCATGAATTCACTAACATTTATTACAAGACTGGACCTTTCAATGCCCACTTAAATGCGGCAGCTAATATCAGGTCAGGAGATGTCCTTTAGTTCCTCAACTCTACTCCACTCCATTGGATTTCTACTACATTACATGTTTCTTTGACAACTAGGATTAGAAAATCTCGAGAAAAATGAACCATAGCATTGAGACAGGAAAATATTTGCGTGAAGCAGCATTGCTACTATTGGGAGATTCAGGCCATTAACTCTGTTCCTCTCCACATTTGCTGACTGAACTGCTGGGTATTTTCCTTTTACTTATGAATAAAATGGTGCTGTGTTCTTCGATAAACTGTTTAGTTTTATTCAGAGCAGATGAGTACTTGATCACAGCCATGTGCTCTTCCTGCACAACCAACCTGGTCAACTCCATGATGCACCATGTTTTGTATCTCTCAAGAGATGATGGTCAAGTGCTTGCTGCAATGGGCCCGGTGGATAGCCTCATCCACAATGCACTCTCAAATATCCTTTATAAAGGAGTTCAAGAGCTCATGGCATCATTGCTGATCATGATGTGGAGATGCCGGCGTTGGACTGGGATGAACTCAGTAAGAAGTCTCACAACACCAGGTTAAAGTCCAACAGGTTTATTTGGTAGCAAATACCATAAGCTTTCGGAGCACTGCTCCTTCGTGAGATGGAGTGGAAATGTGCTCTCAAACAGTGCACAGAGACACAGAAATCAAGTTACAGAATACTAATTAGAATGCGAATCCCTACAGCCAGCCAGGCCTTAAAGGTACAGACAATGTGGGTGGAGGGAGCATTAAACACCGGTTAAAGAGATGTGTATTGTCTCCAGACAGAACAGCTAGTGAGATTCTGCAGGTCCAGGGGGCAAGCTGTGGGGGTTACTGATAATGTGACATAAATCCAACATCCCGGTTTAGGCCGTGCTCATGTGTGCGGAACTTGGCTATCAGTTTCTGCTCAGCGACTCTGCGCTGTCGTGTGTCGTGAAGGCCGCCTTGGAGAACGCTTACCTGAAGATCCAAGGCTGAATGCCCGTGACTGCTGAAGTGCTCCCCAACAGGAAGAGAACAGTCTTGCCTAGTGATTGTCGAGCGGTGTTCATTCATCCGTTGTCGTAGCGTCTGCATGGTTTCCCCAATGTACCATGCCTCGGGACATCCTTTCCTGCAGCGTATCAGGTAGACAACTTGGGCGAGTTGCAAGAGTAGGTACCGTGTACCTGGTAGATGGTGTTCTCACGTGAGATGATGGCATCCGTGTCGATGATCCGGCACGTCTTGCAGAGGTTGCTGTGGCAGGGTTGTGTGGTGTCGTGGTCGCTGTTCTCCTGAAGGCTGGGTAGTTTGCTGCGGACAATGGTCTGTTTGAGGTTGTGTGGTTGTTTGAAGGCAAGAAGTGGGGGTGTGGGGACGGCCTTGGCGAGATGTTCGTCTTCATCAATGACATGTTGAAGGCTCCGGAGGAGATGCCGTACCTTCTCCGCTCCGGGGAAGTACTGGACGAAGAAGGGTACTCTGTCCACTGTGTCCCGTGTTTGTCTTCTGAGGAGGTCGGTGTGGTTTTTCGCTGTGGCGCGTCGGAACTGTTGATCGATGAGTCGAGCGCCATATCCTGTTCTTATGAGGGCATCTTTCAGCGTCTGGAGGTGTCTGTTGCGATCCTCCTCATCCGAGCAGATCCTGTGTATTCGAAGGGCTTGTCCGTAGGGGATGGCTTCTTTAACGTGTTTAGGGTGGAAGCTGGAGAAGTGGAGCATCATGAGGTTATCCGTGGGCTTGCGGTACAGTGAGGTGCTGAGGTGACCGTCCTTAATGGAGATGCGTGTGTCCAAGAATGCAACCGATTGCGGAGAGTAGTCCATGGTGAGTCTGATGGTGGGATGGAACTTGTTGATGTCATCATATAGTTGTTTCAGTGATTGCTCACCATGACTCCAAAGGAAGAAAATATCATCGATGTATCTAGTGTATAGCATCGGTTGAAGGTCCTGTGCGGTGAAGAAGTCTTGTTCGAACCTGTGCATGAAGATGTTGGCATATTGAGGTGCGAATTTGGTCCCCATGGCTGTTCCATGTGTCTGGATGAAGAACTGGTTGTTGAAGGTGAAGACATTGTGGTCCAGGATGAAGCGGATGAGTTGTAAAATTGCATCTGGAAACTGGCAGTTGACGGCATTGAGTACTGAGGCCGTTGCAGCAATGCCATCATCGTGGGGGACTTGCAGAATCTCACTAGCTGTTCTGTCTGGAGACAATACACATCTCTTTAACCTGTGTTTAATGCTCCCTCCACCCACATTGTCTGTACCTTTAAGACCTGGCTGGCTGTAGGGATTCGCATTCTAATTAGTATTCTGTAACTTGATTTCTGCGTCTCTGTGCAGTGTTTGAGAGCACATTTCCACTCCATCTGACGAAGGAGCAGTGCTCCAAAAGCTTATGGTATTTGCTACCAAATAAACCTGTTGGACTTTAACCTGGTGTTGTGAGACTTCTTACTACATCATTGCTGATGCCAGTGTCAGGGTGAGCCTTCTTCTAGGTCTCTGTAAATGTAAATCATGTAGACCAGCCATGTTTCTTACTACCTTTTGCAGTATCTTGGAATTTTGATACAGATGGAGATAAGATAAGAGTGGCTGGGCCAACAAACCTGTTCTAAACCTTCATGACACAATAAAGCAATTTTGCAGTAACTCCACTGTTAGTCACCTAATCTGCTGAGAGGGAAACAAAAACAGATTTGTAAAAGCCCAAGGTGAATTCAGTGCGTAGTGATCTGGGAAAACCCTCTCCAAATAATTCAGACAACCAGAACAAGTTTCAGAACATCACAGTGACCATGAGGTAAGAGCCCAATGCCACCGAACCATCATGTGTCCTTTCTAACCGCAACATTTTGCAAGGCAGGCCACAGTTTCCAAGATAACAAATCACCATGCGGCACCTTGTCAATGGCCTTCTGGAAATCTAAATAAATCACTTCCACTGCTTCTCCTTTATCTAACTTTCTTGTTACCTCCTCAAAGAACTCTAACAGATTTGTCAGCCATGACCTCCCCTTGACAAAGCCGTGCTGTCTCAATCCTACTTTATCATGCACTTCCAAGTACCCTGTGATCTCATCTTTAATAATGGACTCTAAAATCTTGCCAATGACCGAAGTCAGGCTAACCGGCCTATAATTTCCCATCTGCTGCCTCCCTCCTTCTTAAACAGTGGTGTTACATTCGCTACTTTTGAGTATTCTGGTACCCTCCCTGCCCCCAGTGATTCCTGAAAGGTCACCACCAATGCCTCCACAATTTCCTCAGCTATCTCTTTTAGAACCCTGGGTGTAGGCCATCCGGTCCAGGTGATTTATCCACCTTCAGACCTTTCAGTTTCCCCAGAACCTTCTCCTTAGTGATGGCCACTACACTCACCTGTGCCCCCTGACTCTCCTGGAGCTCTGGCATCCCACTAGTGTCTTCCACTGTGAAGACTGATGCAAAGTAACTATTCGGTTCCTCTGCCATTGCTTTGTTTCCTATTATTACTTCTCCAGCCTCATTTTCCAGTGGTCCAATGGCTATTTTTGCCTCTCTCTTACCTTTCATATATTGAAAAAAACTCTTCCTATTTGTATCAGCCACATGGCGCCACTAAAGCTTGGGCAGCCACCACAGAGGCGCAATAGGGAAAGGCTGCGGTCTTAGGCTTTTCAGCCACAGTACATTGAGGGGCTGAGAATTCTGTAGGACCCCTTGGGCTGTATACCTAACATTCAATATACAAGGGTATTGATGTTTTACTGAGGCACCTCACAGAGGAACGTGCTCTGTGGAAACAAAGTTGAATTCTATCCCACTTTCTATAATTTTTCAATTGTAACAGTTTGACCCCCAGGATGTGTGCAAACATGAAAAGAATTACAATTGTATCGTGGCACCAAGGAATGGAATACACTGTATAGTGACAAAGTTAAATTTTATGGCACTTTCTGTAATTGTCAAGGAGAAATGTTTTGTCATATTGTTTTGCAAGTTTATGAATAAATCATAGTTTTGGGAAAACAAATGGAGGCACTAGCGCAGCAACAAATCCCACAAGGATGGAGGATTTAGCACTTTCACTATGTAGTGAAAAGGTGAAACAGAGAGAGTGGTAGGAATCTAGGACATTGAGTATGTTTTAGATTGAAAAATTACAGTACGAATAAAATAACCAAGTATTGGCAAGTGGTGTATACTATATGTATAAATATAATTTAGGTTCAGGCCTACTGAATTGGACATGACTACAGATGCATCTAAAAATAAATGAATGTAATGTTTAGTTCTAATGGATTCAAGAACCAGCAAAGCAGCCATGTGACGAAAGTGGTAAGAGGACTAAAGTACTTAATTGGTTGCAATGTGTTTTGAGATGTCCCATGAGCATGAAAATCACCATATAAATGCAAATTGCGGGTTGGTTAGCTCAGTTAGTAATGGTCAGCTGGTTAGTAATGCAAAGCAATGCTAACAGCACAGATTCAATTCCCATACCAGCTGCAGCTACTCATGAAGGCCCTGCCTTCTCAATCTTGCCCTTCACCTAAGGTGTGCTAACAACCCTCATGTTAAATCACCACCAATCTCCCCTGAGAGGGGGAGAGCAGCCAATGGTCATCAGGGATTATGGTGACTTTACCCCCATCTATACAGGCAAATTCTTTTCAACCTTACTAACTGGACATAGCAATTAAATGTTAAAGCAAGGCTCCACCTACCTGTTCCAATGTTTTTTGTGGACATTCAGAGAACACTAGACAGCTCTTCTTAACTGACACCAACAGAAGCCGCTTAATCCAAGAGCCTATGTAAGATCTTGCTGTGTGCTAATCCATTTCCACAATTACCCACAATGATAATCACTGGACTTCAAAGTCATTGATTATAACATCATGCACTTTGAGAACTTTCTGAGATGTGATACAACACAATAGGGAGGGTTATACAGCTTTAATTTAAGCACCTTCCAAGCATTCCAGTTTAATGAGACAAATAAAGATAGTAATTCATTTATTTAACACTTCTAGTACCAACTCAATCATAAACAGATGCAACTCATTAACTCTTTACTCAACTTTAACTCTAACTGAGCATCAAATTTCAACTGAACTTTAACTCTTAAACTGCATATTAACTTTAACTGAACATCAACATTAACTATTTACCTGAAAATAGATACTACCGAGTTTAGGAAAACCTTGGCCAAGAAATATCTCAATATAGAATCTATCTTCTTTTTCTCTGAAGCATCCTTCAGGGTACACTTCTTCTTGCAATGGTTGGTCTCTTCGAGTTATCACTGGCAAACAAAGGCTCACATGCCTCTTTATCCACAAATCTCCACTTGCTTCCGGAAGATTCTCTGTCATCCAGACAACTATGTAACCAGAAACCGATCACATGGCTCGAACCTCCAATGAAATTACTTTTGAACTATGCCATTACACTTAGTTCATTTGACATATCCCATACATAGCAGCCATATAAATCAGAGGTGCAATGCCTGTGTTAATGTAAACAACTTCCTTTATCTGGCCAACACAGGAAGCTTCAGATCAGAAACTCTTTACGACCTGCATCTGGTTTTAATCTATAAATTGACCAAAAATCCCAGAATGCTTAGCTTTCAGCCAGAATAGCCATTTTAAAGCCTCTATTGCCATTATTGTTAAATTATTGTTGTAGCCATTCTTTCTCCATCCACAGGAGCAATTCTTAAGCCTTTCTGAGCTTCAGGAATAAAAGATGGGAATGGTTAATATGGATTGAGCATGTCCATTTCCCCTGCACTCCCCAACAGGCTGCAATTTTAACAAAGCTGGGTTTTCGCAGCTCAGTGGGAGCCCCGTTAATAAATGTAAATCAAGGCCTCAGCATGTACAGGTGAATCTGTGGGACAGCCAGCCATATATACTTGGGTAAATTAAACAAATTATCCACTGTGGACAGTGTAAGCATTGGAGTTTCAAAGAATGAGACTTAAAATTCTAAGGGAGCTTGACAGGGTAGATGTTTTTTAAATTCATTTGTGGGACATGAGTGTTGCTGGCTGGCCAGCATTTAGTGCCCACCCCTAGTGCAAATGAGAGTCAATCACATTGCTGTGGCTCTGGAATCACATGTAGGCTAGATCAAGTAAGGACAGCAGATTTCCTTCCCTAAAGGACATTAGTGAACCAGATAGGTTTTTCCGACAATTGACAATGGTTTCATGGTCGTCAGTAGATGCTTAATTCCAGATATTTTTATTGAATTCAAGTTCCGCCATCTGCCATGGCAGGATTTGAACGTGGGTTCCCAGAACATTAGCTGAGTTTCTGGATTAAGTCTAGTGATAATACCACTAGGCCATCGCCTCCCCATAGTTGAAGGGATGTTTCCCCCTATGGGGGAATCTAGAAGTACGGGACAAAGCTTCAAAATAAGCGGTCTCCCATTTAGGTGGAGATGAAGGGGATTTTCTTCTCTCAAATCTTTGGAATTCTCTACCTCATAAAGCAGTGAAGGATATGAATTGTTGAATCCATTCAAGGCTGAGTTAAACTGAGTTTTGACCCACAAATGAGTCAAGGTTTATGGAGAGCAGGCAGTAAAGTGGAGTTAAGGCTAAAATTGGATGAGCCATGGTTTTATTGAATGGCAGAGCAGACTTGAGGGAAGAATAGCCTACTGCTAAGTTTTGTACTGGAGTGTTAGCCTAAGTTTCTTGGACTCACTGCCTTCTGACTCAGAATTAAGTGGGCCAGAGAGATTCTATCAATGTGTCTGTTGTACTAAACCCAGCAAAACAAATACATAATATTTGATTGCAGCATGGGCTAATGTTTGTTCCTCCTCCCTTGAACATCCTTGACACAATATTCTGGTGCTGTCATTTTGGAGTAACAAAATTGCAATGTTTTGTTTTCTATTCACTTCATAGCAAGTTGCAAATAACCCTTTATACTTTAAACCACAGTGGCTATAGTGCATATCGCAGATTCTTGAAAGATCAAAATACACATTTAAATACAATTCAAGGAGCCTCATATTACATTGAAGAGAATGAAAAGCGGTGATAAGTGGTGATAAATTTAAGAATTACTGTATTCATGTATTTTCAAAGAAACGTAACCTAATTTTATGAAGCCTGGCTGGTGATATTCAATGGGATTGGGCTTCGACCAAAAGAATCAAGTGCCTAATCTCTCAAAAACATTGTATGCCTGATTTTCTGATTGGCAAGATGGGCACCATAGTCTCCAATGAAACCCCATGCACAACATTGAATCTGAGCACTTAATAAGTTCCAGGATCTGGCCTTTGTAGGATAGGGGTTGCTTGAATGGAGATTGTACTTTGCGTTGCATTAATTTTTTTTTTCGAATATTTTCAGTTGCCACTTGTGTTTTGCTTCATTCATGAGCTGAGCTGGAATCTCTAGCTAAATGTATGTCTCCCCTTTCCATTTTTATCTCCAAAGTACTACACACTTAAGTTATTTTCTCCTGATATTTCTTAATTGTTGTGGGTTGCTGGCATTTAGGTGTGTGTGTTCCTTCAAGGGTTTCAAATGTGCTGCAACATTGGGGGCAGATACCAGTGAGTTTAATGTGAGGAAGTAACCTTGCCATTGGTGGGGAAGTAAAGATACCTGGTGAGATGTTAACTGTCACTAGTTGCTGGAACAATTTATGCCGCCTTACTATGAGCCTCATGAAAATGGCAGCTCGCCCTCAACCTCTCCGTGAGTTTCAAAAAGTTGCTGCATTTTAACATATGAAATTAATTAAACTCATGCAGGGAGTTAGAGCTCACACTTAATTATGCAAATACCCTCCTGCTGCAGATGTGTGAGCAGACTCCAGTAACTCATAGACGATCATAGAATCCCTACAATGCGGAAGGAGGCCATTCAGCCCATCAAGTCTGCATCAACTCTCTGACAGAGCATCTTACCCAGGCCCACTCTTTGCCCTATACCCATAACCCCACACATTTATCCCGTTAATCCCCCTAACCTATATATCTTTGGACACTAAGGGGCAATTTAGCTTGGTCAATCCACCTAACCTGCACATCTTTGGACTGTGAGAGAAAACCAGAGCACACAGTTATTAATCCACTGATTTTTATCTAACTGCTATTTTGTATAATGTTGTGAGAAAGTACAATTTTTCAGCAGTAACTGGATCATTCAACTTTATATATTCCAAACATTGACTTGAACACAGGCCCATTTTTAACTCTGTGCAAGTAGGTGGTTTTGAATGAGTTTAAATCTTGTCCCATGGTGTATTTTTCACCCTTTTTAACTACTTGGGAGCAACTTCATGATATTGTTGTATTAGACTTATGACTAATAAAGGTGACCCATATGGCTTTTCGATAGAGAAGGACCATATTAATTTCTTGTCTTCGCAAGAGAGCGAAGGACCTGTAGGAAAAGTGAGCCTAATTTAGTTTGAAAACTGTGCTACACTCTAGGAGAACAGAAAGAGTAAATGCTAAGCATGTCAAGGCTTTGGAAATGGTACAGAGGCGATCTACTGGAATGGAACCAGGGATGACTGACTTCGGTTATGTGGACAAACAAGATTGTCCCCCTTGGAGCAGAGAGAGTTAAGAGGAGATTTAAAGGAGGGTAAAAATTATGAAAGATTTTGATCAGATAGGTGTGATAAATTGTTGCCGCTGGCAGCAGGTTTGGTAACTTGTGAGCACAATTAAGACAATTGACAAAATAACCAGTGGGTTGATGAGGAGAATATTTCCTTCCAAACTGAGATGTTATGATTTGGAATGTGCTGCCTGAAAGGGCAGTGGAAGCAGATTCAAGAATAACGTTCAATGGGAATTGAATAAATACTTGATGAGCCAGTACAGGGATAATGTGCCAAATGGCCACGTTTTGTCTGGTTCAATGATTCTGGGAAGCTCAAACCGTTTTCAGAACTCATAGACCCAGCAGTTGACTCCAGCAGGAGTTGGTAGATCTAAGTTGTCAAGACCATAAACAAACAGATAGCATGCAAGTTATTCTGTGTGAACAAGATAACCAATGCCAGGAGGGAAGGAGGGGCACAAAGGAGTAGTTATTTTATCTTTTACAGCCATTATGTAAAGGATAGGAGAGTGAAAGGTGTCACCAGCTGGTAAACATTTCTTGTTCCATAGTTAATGGTCATGTATAGGTCCTTGGCATTTCAATGTGAGATGGTTATCTAAAAGGTGAATCCTGGCAATAAAATGGAACAGTTTGATCAGTCAGGCGTCAAAGTAGCTGAGAGGAGTCTTGTTTTATGAAGCTCATTGTATGAGAGATTAAAGGATAGTTTTCCCTCTGCGATCCCTATCTGCCTGACAGACCAGAAGTATGCTGGAACTGTCAGAGGGTGTCTGCACCCAATTTTTCCATCCCATTTTGTTTCCTTCATCCGGGTGCAATCCTGGCACTGTGCCAGCTCCTGTTTGGGCCTCATACTGGAAGAGGGTAACTGAACAGCCAGCCAATAAGGGAAGTAAAGTGGGAAGTTGGAAACATCCCTTCACACCTTATTACCATACCAACATGTGGCTGGATCTTTGGCCCCCTAAAGGGACTGGGGTCAGAGGCAGGAGGGAGATAAAAATAGCCCTGCCAGATGGCATGCCAGTTCCCCACTCTATCCTGCCTCCAGGTTATTTTTGCAGAGGCATGACTGGCCTCCTCCACCTGTGGGACTCTGAAGGCCAGCTAGAAAATTTCAGTCAGCATCCTTTAATTGGTCTCAATTAAGCTTTTAATGATTCTTCCTGGCTACCTGTCACATATGGGCTTCCCCCTGTTGCCTAGTGGTATGGTCAGTGAACTGGTAATTCGCCAACCTGGGGCAATGCTCTAGAGTCCTGGGCTCGAATTCCATCATGGTAAGTGGTCAAATTTGAATTCAGTGCATGGATATGCTATTATTCTCTACCTCTCACATGTCAGTGGGTAGCCCTGCCAGCCCCCAGTTTAGGTGTCCAGAAACAAGAACCCACAAGAAACCAACCCTGCCAGCCTGGGTTCAGCAGCAGCCTCATGTTGCCATGTAGAGGGCTTACCCACCCACCCACCTCCCTTGACCTGCTCCCTATCCTCACCAGTGGTGATCTGAGTTGAATATTTTAAATAAAGATTTGAAATAGTTAAAAAGAGGATGCCTCCAGGTTGAAGCAGCCTCTCCCTTAATTAACATCCATTATAGCTGGCCGTTCCTTCAAAGCTGGAAGGTGTCTAATTGGTCCTGCAGCTTTGAGAGCCTGCCCAATATCCCTAATTGGACAAATTAGGCATTTCTTTTGATACCAATCAAGTAAACGAACTCAAATTAACTTAGGGACAAAGTAAAAGGGGCAGCTCCCCAAAAGAAAGGGGGGAACAGCCCGAACCAAAAACAAAGTCGAAAGGAAACTTAAAACGTCAAACCAAAAGGTGATTATCGGGGTCGATAATACACCCCAGCCCCTGCGGCGCCCAGTGGTCGCGGAAGGCGTCAACCGCGCCCGTGGACACCGCATGCTCCCTCTCCAGAGACACCTGGCCGCGAATGTAACAAATTAGGCAGCAGACCTGCCCTCTGGGTCTGGCTATTAATTGGCCAGCCCAGGGGAAATCACAGGTGAGGGACTGTTTCCCTTTCCTCTTCAACAGAAGACTCATATTGGACCTGAGACCTTAACTGCATTTCTCTTTCCGCAGATGTTGCCAGATCTGCTGAGTTTTTCCAGCATTTTCTGTTTTTATTTCAGATTTCCAGTAGCCGCAGTATTTTGCTTTTAATGTGAGTTTATCGCCTGTATGCAACAGTTTAAGGGAGTTAAGTTGGAACGGCCCTGAAAGAACTGCTTCAGCCAACATTCGCTGCACTGTTCATTGGCTGCACAAATCAGCAGGGGTATCCAATATCCTGAGTAGCTATCAGGTAGCTTCTTAAAGAGGAGACGTATTGTGTCTGCAAGAAATGGTGGGTGTTCTTTCTGATTGAATCTGCTGTAATACTTCGAAGAATGGTTGAGCATGTAAAAGAGTGTACACCAAGTTTTTTCTGATGGTGTACTGAAGGCCTTATGACAAGAGCTGGTGAGGAGGAGAGAAGGGATGCAGGAGGTCCTTGGAACAAGAGGTAATGAGGTGAAATAATGGAGGAGATCAATGCCCAATAGTATAGTTCCAACTCCTCCAGGACAATGGATGCAGTTCAGGAAGAAATTAAATGATATCATATGAGTTGTCAAGATAAGTCAGCTCAATTTTCAAATAGAATGTCCTACCACTAGAATGATGAACTGCTAATTCACTGCCGTTCCAGTATCCAGCTACCAACAATCTCTATCAATCAACTTCTAAATTAAATGCTTTACCTCATGCAATAAGGGGGAGGCAAAGGTCTAGTGATGTTATCACTGCACTATTAATCCAGAAACTCAGCTAATGTTCTGAGGACCTGGGTTCGAATTCCACTACGGCAGATGGTGGAATTTGAATTCAGTAATAAATGTCTGGAATTAAGAATCTGATGACCATGAAACCATTACCGATTGTATGATCTGGCCTACATGTGACTCCAGAGCCACAGCAACGTGGTTGACTCTCAACTGCCTTCGGGCAACTAGGGATGGGCAATAAATGCTGGCCAAGCAGCAACACCCATGTCCCATGAATGACTAAAAAAATAAGCACAGTTGTATTCATTACATCCATAATTCATAGCTCTAGCAACAAGTCAACCATGGCAACCACATCATTCAAATATAACTTGAGACACTCACTGGGTATAATTACCTTTCTTCTTGCAGAAGAAGGTGGCATGTAACAAGGGGCACAAGAAAACAACTGGAGGATGACAAGCACGCCTGCATGCTTTAGCCCCATGGTCATTGTTTAAAAATAAGCAGCCACCCAATTAAAATGGAGATGAGACAAGATTTTTTCACTCCAAGGGTCATTAGGCTTTGGAACTCACTTCCTGAAAAGATGGTGGAAGCAGAGTTTGAATATTTTTAAGGCAAAGATGGATATATTCATGGTAAGCAAGGGGGTGATAGGTCATCAGGGGTAGATGGGATGCAGATTTGAGGTTACTATCAGATCAGTCATGATCTTATTAAATGGTGGAGCAGGCTCAAGGGGCTGAATGGCCTACTCCTTGTTCGTATGGGGAAGACAGTGCTAGTCATCGTGAGAATAGGTATCACTGAGGTATAAGGGTCAACAAAGTGTCTTTGCGGTCCTATTCCTCCTACTCCCTCCCCACTACTCCCTCTCTTCTGACTCACAAGTTGTACTTGTTATTTTCTCTGCCCCTGTTAGCTCATCCCAACTCTTGTCCCTTTTTTATTTCAGATATCCAAGAACTATAACCTTCCCACCCAGAGGATGAAAAGGAAGAAGATAGGAATGATGAACAGACACAATCACGCAGTCTTATACCAGCTCAGAGACTAACATTATACATTATTCAGAGATTAGGATGGAGGTATCTGCACATGGTGAGATACATAGGACATAGAAGAAACATAGAAACATAGAGATATTGGGAACAGGTACCCAGGAGCCAAGGCTGAGGGAAAGGATGTCACAGATGGCTGCTCACCGGAAGGACGGAGTGCACAGTGTTGACTGAGTCTCAGTCAGATGAAGAATTCCACAGCCCAAGCTAGAGAAAAATAAGGTGTTGGTTGTGCAATTTAAAATGTCTGGTACACTGGAAAGTCTGCCAGAAAGTCTACAATGTCAAGGAGCATGGAGGAATCCACCTCCAACTTGAAAGAGGGTTTTCACAGAACCTTTCCAATATAAAACAGATGGCATCACCATCAACACACCCGCAGAACCCATAGAGACTTTTAATTTTTTAAAAGAGAAATTTGAGATTAGTTGATAGCTAAAAGGATGACAGAGCAAGATTTCATGTTTTAAGACTTTGGCTGTAATAAACAGACCAGTAGCACTATTGACTAAATAATATTATTATAGGCAACTAACACCTTAAACAACAGAACAGAACTTTCCTCTTTTACTTTTAACACAACCAAACAAACTGCTCCGCAGGTATATCTTACACTGTTCCTTAGTAGTCATTTGCATTTCCCCTGGACACCGTCCACAGTGATTCTCAGCTCCCAAGGATATACTTCTGTTTTTTTCCTTTTCCAGCCTGTTAACTTTTTGACCCCAGAGCTGTATTTCGCGGTGAGAATTTTTCCTGGGGATTTTCCCCCCAACCACAAGCTCGCTAATCTTCCAGCCTTGTTTCAAATCCTCACGAATCTGATCTTTTCAAACCGAGAACAAGTTCCCACCTGCATTTCTGCATAGTGAACTGGAGAGACTTTTGGCCACTTACTAGTCTTTCTGTCCTGGATCCTGGGAAGACTGCCTATGTCTGTGAGTCTCGGGGATATCTTAGAAACCCTTCCTCTCTCAAAGCCCATCTTGTGGCAATGTAAATCACATGGGCCTTGTATCCAGCTAGAAATGCTGGTTAACTATCTTTGAGACTCCAACTTTCTTTTATCATGCCGGTGCCTGCTGAATTTGCGGTGAAGGGGGAAGTTCTGGAGAGTGTGCTTGCTCATAACACATTAATGTATTAAAGTGAGCTTTCTGCAGTCTTGCGGCATGTTTCACACCACTCTACAGCAAGAGGCCAGTAAGATCACAACTTGGAAACTCGCCAGCGTGAATCGCGCTCTCCGGATTTTGAGCACGTGCCGCCAGTCCCACAGATGGAGAGTGCAGGCTCAAAATCACCCCCACATCTGAGGAATCCAGGCTACATCTGGTTCCTCATAATGCATTATTGCCTCAGTTCCTGATTTATTACAGGTGCTGTGTGCTTGGATGTACAGACTTGTTGAATTCATTTTCACTGTCAGTTCTTTTTCAATTTCTTAACTATGTTTTTATACATAGATGGCCAATGAATTCTGTAAATTCATTGGCCATCTATGCACTCCCTTAGTCTATCCCATGCTTTCCTTTGCTGTTGCGGTAATATTTCGGCTTATTTCACTTTCTGAGCATCCCTTGCCCACCCTCCTCATCTTACTAGTTTAAAACCTCTGCCAACTCCCTATTTTCCGTTTTTGCTCGGACTTTGGTCCTATTCTGAGACAGCATGTGCCCATCCATCCTGTCTCAACACTGGTGCCGGTGCTCCATGAAAATTGACTCTTTTTAATCCACACTAGCCCTTTCCATATTCCTCTGTAGCCACCTTGAGATGTCCCTTACCCTGGGAATGGATAAGGGAAATGCAGCCTTAGAGACTCTCATTCATTGCTGTAAAGGAAACTATCTATCCTCCTAATTGTAGAATCCACCATCACTACTGCATTTCCATTCTGCTCTCCCACCCCCTTTGCACAGTCTTCTGAGGCACAGTGTCTTAGTCTCCATTGTGGCTTTCCCCCAAAGTCTTTCTCCTTGTCGTCAAAGTCAGCAAGTACACTGTACCTCTGGAATAAGAACAGAGTCTGCAGGATTTGGGCAAAGAAATGGCAGATGGAGTTCAATCCTGATAAATGCGAAGTGATGCATTTTGGTAGAAATAATGTAGGGAGGAGCTATATGATAAATGGCAGAACCATAAAGGGTGTAGATACGCAGAGGGACCTGGGTGTGCAAGTCCACAGATCCTTGAAAGTGACGTCACAGGTGGAGAAGGTGGTGAAGAAGGCATATGGCATGCTTGCCTTTATAGGACGGGGCATAGAGTATAAAAGTTGGGGTCTGATGTTGCAGATGTATAGAACGTTGGTTCGGCCGCATCTGGAATACTGCGTCCAGTTCTGGTCGCCACACTACCAGAAGGACGTGGAGGCTTTGGAGAGAGTACAGAGGAGGTTTACCAGGATGTTACCTGGTATGGAGGGGCTTAGTTATGAGGAGAGATTGGGTAAACTGGGGTTGTTCTCACTGGAAAGACGGAGGATGAGGGGAGACTTAATGGAGGTGTATAAAATTATGAAAGGCATAGATAGGGTGAACGGTGGGAAGCTTTTCCCCAGGTCGGTGGTGACGTTCACGAGGGGTCATAGGTTCAAGGTGAAGGGGGGGAGGTTTAACACAGATATCAGACGGACATATTTTACACAGAGGGTGGTGGGGGCCTGGAATGCGCTGCCAGGCAAGGTGGTGGAGGCGGACACACTGGGAACGTTTAAGACTTATCTAGACAGCCATATGAACGGAGTGGGAATGGAGGGATACAAAAGAATGGTCTAGTTTGGACCAGGGAGCGGCGCGGGTTTGGAGGGCCGAAGGGCCTGTTCCTGTGCTGTATTGTATTGTTCTTTGTTCTTTGTATCTCCTTTTCAATCTCTCCCTATCAGTTACACCCTCCCCTTCCTGAACCTATGCTTCCCTCTGGGGTCTGACATTCTTCTGGATAAAAATATCTAGAAATGTCTTCCCTTCCTTTCTGTGTTGGGATGTCTCTAATTTACACTACGACTCAATGACTGTGAGTCAGAGTGACTGAAGGCAGAGATATTTCCTGCAGATGTGGGAATCCAGCATAGATTTATTGTCCACAAACTCTCACGATCACAGCCCTGGCACATGGCCTGACTTTCTATTGTTAGTCTTTTTATTTTCTTGTTTAAAAATAGCCTGATTTAAAATTAGGTTGACTGTTTATATTAAAAAAACAAATTACATAAAGTTTATTCACCTGATTTTTACTCAGTGCTCCTTCTCCAGGTTCACCATCATCTCACTGCTAACGTCATTTTGCACAAACTCTAAAAATTCCAAGAATCCTCTGGTGTTTGGATAAATTGTCTCCTCCCTCTGTTCTCCACTCTCCCTCCCTCCCTCAGTCTTCTACACTCCCTCCCTCAATAATCCACACTACCTCCTTCAGTTCACACTACCTCCCTCACACACTACTTCCCTCTTCTCCACACTATCTCCCTCAATTTTCCACACTACCTCTCTCAATTCTCAATACTACCTGCCTCAATTCTCCACACAACTTCCCTGTTCGCCACACTATTTTCCTTAGTTCTCCACACTATCTCCCTCAATTTTCCATACTCCCTCTCTCAATTCTCCACACTACCTCCCTCAATTCTCCACACTACCTCCCTCAATTCTCCACACTACCTCCCTCACACACTACTTCCCTCTTCTCCACACTATCTCCCTCAGTCCTCCACACTAGAATCATAGAATCCCTATAGTGCAGAAGGAGGCAATTCAGCCCATCAAGCCTACAGCAACAACAATCCCACCCAGGCCCTATCCCCGTAACCCAATGTATTTACCCTGCTAATCCCCCTGACACTAAGGTTCAGCTTAGCATGGCCAGTGAACCTAATCCTCACATCTTTGGAGTCTGGAAGGAAACCAGAGCACCTGGAGGAAAGCCACAGACATGGGGCGAATGTGCAAACTCCACACAGACAGTCACCCAACGCCAGAATCGAACTTGGGTCCTAGGCGCTATGAGGCAGCAGGGGAGGCGATGACCTTGTAGTATTATCACTAGACTCTTAATCCAGAAACTCAGCTAATGTTCTGGGGACCTGGGTTCGAATCCCGCCACAGCAGATGATGGAATTTGAATTCAATTTAAAATTAAATCTGGAATTAAGAATCTACAGATGACTGTGAAACCATTGTCGATTGTCGGAAAAACCCATCTGGCTCACTAATGTTCTTTAGGGAAGGAAATCTGCCCTCCTTACCTGGTCTGGCCGACATGTGACTCCAGAGCCACAGTAATGTAGTTGACTCTCAACTGTCCTCCAAGGGCAACTAGGGATGGGCAATAAATGCTGGCCAGCCAGCGACACCCATGTGCTAATCACTGTGCCACCCTGTTGCCCCTACATCTCTCAAATCTTCACACCACCTCCCTCAAATCTCCACACCACCTCCCTCAAATCTCCACACCACCTCCCTCAAATCTCCACACCAGCTCCCTCAGTTCTCCACACTACCTCCCTCACATTATTCCCCTCAGGCTCATGCTCTCCACTCTCATTGACTTGCTGCCACCATTTTACTTGCCTTTTTTCTGTCAGGCACTCTCTCTCTTGACGTTAGATAAGAGCATGCAACAGCCAGTGTAAACAATGCAATGCAGCCATGAGATGGCCAGTTTCTCTGTTTCATTGATGCAAGTTGAGAAATGTGTGGGGAAAGAACACAGAGAATATTTAGCCAAAAGAAAAATGCTGGAAAATCTCAGCAGGTCTGGCAGCATCTGTAAGGAGAGAAAAGAGCTGATGTTTCGAGTCCAGATGACCCTTTGTCAAAGCTAAAAGGCATAGAAAGTGGGAGATATTTATACTGCAGGGTGAGGGAATGAAAGATGAGTCATAGCCATAGAAACCAGGGGAATAGACTGCTAATAGCTGTCCACAGAGAGAATAAAGGATGTGAATGGCCAAACGGCAGAGAAGCTAAAATGAAGATGTTGGGAGGCGGGGGTGGAAATGGATGGGACTGAGGTCAAATTTAGAAAAGGGGAAGCAAAGAGAGAGAAAAGGTAAAGGAAGGGGGATAAAGTAGGGGGAAAGAGTGGGGGGGGGAAGAAAAATGAACAAAGACAATAAAGAAATAAAAGGTAGAGAACATTAAAAAATTAAATTAAAATAGAATGAAAACAAAGGGGGCTGAGGTGCGGTAGAGCAAATCATCTGAAGTTGTTGAATTCAATGTTGAGACCAGAAGGTTGTAAAGTGCCTAGCCAGAAGATGAGATGCTGTTCCTCCAGTTTGAGTTGAGCTTCACTGGAACATTGCAGCAGGCTAAGGACAGACATGTGGGCATGGGAGCAAGATCGTGTGGGATAAAATGGCAAGCAACCGGAAGGTCAGGGTCCTGATTGCGCACAGACCGAAGGTGCTCAGCAAAACGATCATCCAGTCGACGCTTGGTCTCTCCAATAAAGAGGAGACCACATTGGGAGCAGCGAATGCAATGGATCAAATTGAAAGAGGAGTAAGTGAAATGCTGCTTAACCTGGAATGAGTGTTTTGGACCTTGGATGGTGAGCATAGAAGAGGTAAAGGGACAGGTGTTACACCTTCTGCGATTGCATGGGAAGGTGCCATGAGTGACAGGAGAGGTGTTTGGTATAGTGGAGGAGTGGACTAGGTCATCCCGGAGGGAATGGTCTCTGCAGAATGCTGACAGAGGAAGTGAAAGGAAGATGCGTTTAGTGGTGGCATCACACTGGAGTTGGCAAAAATGGCGGAGGATTATGCTTTGCATGCGGAGGCTGGTGGAGTGAAATGTGAGAACAAGAGGGACTCTATCCTTCTTCTGGGAGGGAGGGGAGGGGGTGAGGGTCGTGGTGCGGGAGATGGACTGCACGCTGTTGAGGGTCCTGTCGACAACTGTAGAAGGGAATCAATGGTTGAGGAAAAGGAGCACATATTAGAAGCAACACTTTGGAAAGTGGCATCATTGGAACAAATGCGACGGAGGCAAAGGAGCTGAGAGAAAGGGATGGAGTCCTTACAGGATGTGGGGTGTGAAGAGCTGTAGTCCAGATAGCTGTGGGAGTCAGTGGGCTTGTAATGGATATTAGTAGATAGTCTTTTGCCGGAAATGGAGACAGAAAGATCAAGGAAGGGAAGGGAAGTGTCTGAGATGGACCAGGTGAAGGCGATGGAGGGGTGGAAACTGGAAGCGAAGTTGATTAATTTTTCGAGGTCTGGACGAGAGCATGAAGCAGCACCAAAATAGTCATCGATGTACCGGTAAAGGAGTTGTGGGAGGGGACCTGGGTAGGCTTGGAACAAGGAATGGTCTACATACCCCATAAAAAGACAAGCATAGCTAGGACCCATGCGGGTACCCATTCCTACTCCTTTGATTTGGAGAAAGTGGGATGAGTTAAAGGAGAAGTTGTTGAGAGATAGAACAAATCAACAGTGGTGGTGGATGGGAATTGTTCAGGCCTCTTTTTAAGAAAGAAGCGAAGAGCTCTCAGGCCGTCCTGGTGTGGGATGGAGGTGTAGAGAGATTGCACACCCATGGTGAATAGGAGGTGGTTAAGGCCTGTGAACAAGAAGCTGTCAATATGACGCAGGGCATCAGAGGAATCCCGGATGTAGGTGGGGAGGGAATGGACCAGGGGAGTGAGGGTGGAGCCAAGGTAAAAGGAAATAAGTTCAGTGGGGCAGGAGCATGGTGAGAATATTTAATCCTCCATGTAGCACCATAACATTTTTAATGCCACCTGAACAGAAGAGACTTCATCCAAAAAACAGCCCCCCTGACCTGCAGCACTCCTTCCATGCTGCACTGAAACATTGGCTGAGATTAGACACTCAAGTCTCCAGGGTGAGCCTTGAACTCATAATCGTCTAATTCAGAGGTGGGTACATTACCACTGAGCTATGTTGACAGTTCAGCCTCCAGTCCTGTCATAATCGAATACCCTGACGACACTCACCATTTGAACTGATTCATGTGGATGTTATTTTGGGGAGCTCCTGACATTTCGAGAACCATCCCTCAGCATATGGGGAGAGGAAGAAAACTGGAGTATGAGTTGAAAAATAAAGCACCATTAACTTTCCAGTGAATGATAACCCTTGGCTATTGTCAAACTAATTGATGTTGCAGTCCAGTTGAAAAAGGGAAAAGGAAAAGCTATTGATTAGTAGAATTTACTTTTATTTCTTTTTAAGGAAAGGAACATGATAAAGAACTGTTGGGAGCATGAGATGCTTAATGTTGTTGTGTCAGTTGTTGCTAAGCACAGGACCATTATGGAGCCAAACATTTGTGCTCTTAACGTTGCAGCTGGCACCAAGTCAGCTCCGAAAATATATCTGAATCAGCTTTACCAACCACTCTGAAACATCAATGCGAACTATATAAATCACAACAGTGGCTGGTCTATTCCCTCCTGTAGTTAGAATCAGAAATCAATATCTACTCTGTGTGTTTTTATCCCATGACGTAATATGCTATTCTATTATCCATTAAACATTTCACAGAACTCCTAAGGAGAAAAGTTTGTGAGAATTTGCAACAGGGAATTAATTTCCAGTGCATGGAAACATGGCAAGTCAGACGTTTCTCCATTTCTCTAAATACTCTGTTAACAACAGCTGCCGGTCTGTGCTGAGTTAGCTGATCTCAGCTAGGTAGCAGTTAGGAAATTATAACCAGCCCCAGAAACCCTGAACTGGGGAGGGAAAATCTAGGACTACTGGAAGTATATACCCAGATGAACTTTAACCATGTTTTCTCCCCACTGCCTCAGAAGTTGTTTGTTGTGAGTCCATAGCCTCACCTGCCCTGCCTTAGTGATGTCTCCCTCCCTGCCTCACATCCCTGTGCCCATCTTACACTTCTTTAAGACTGCATTCCCTCTCAACGTTTGCTCCCCTGCTCCACTGTTGGCTACTGTTCATGCAGCGGCTACACACCAATCCCCTGGCATTTTGTACCTGGTTCTCCTGTCTTGCTATCTACCTCCCTGCATCCAAAAACATTGGGAGAGATCTTCCAGCTGTTCACTTCAGCAGGATCTTGCAGTCCCATTGATGGCGCACCCCCACAGTGGGTTTCCCAGGGGTGTGGGGTGGACTTAATGGGAAATCCCATTGACAGCAGCAGGACTAGAAGATCCCACTGCCAGCCAACATGGGCCGCCCCCATCCCGTCACTTACCTTTGACCATCCCTTCGTTTTGTCTTTATTCTCTCATGGAATGTGAGCATCACTGGCAAGGCCACTGGCTGTTGCCCATTCTTACCTGCTCTCAAGAAGGCTATGGTGAGCCTACTGACTTCTCTCTCTCTCTCTCCTTTCAGTACATTTGGTTTCCCTTTCCTCATTAATGTACAATCTCCTGAGATATCTTCCAACAACAGGTATGCAATTTGCCAGTGATGCCAATAGTATTGGTGCCAAGAAGACCAAATTAAAAGACATTTTATTAAGATGCCCACTGTAGCCCAATAAGTGGCACTCCTGTTTCTGAGTCCGAGCATTGTGGGGTCACGTCTTGAGCACAAAATCTAGACGGATGCTCCAGTGCAGAGCTGAGGGTGTGCTGCACTGCCAAGGGTGTTGTCTTTCAGATTAAACTGTAAAGATGAACTTTTACAGACTTCATTCATGAACACAAAACATATTTAAGCAGCTGCATGGCTGTATCTAGCCTCCAAATGGGGGTGATTCCACACTCTGAGTCACGATTGGCCATCCAAGCCAGGTGAGCCTTACTCTGCTGTGTTGCCTTTACAGGGACAATCACCACAGAAACCTTAGATTTATGCCCCTCTCAGGTGGATATGAAAGATCCCATGCCACTACTTCAAAGAAGGACAAGCAAGTTATCCACAGAATTCTGGGAAATATTTGTCTCTACATCATAAAGACCGAATATTTGGTCATTTATCTCATTGCTTTTGGGACCTTGCAGTGAGATATGAACACCACTGGAAAAAACAGCATTTATTGCTATCTTAGATTGCCTAAGAGATAGTGATGGAAAACCATATTCCTGAACCGCTGCAATCTGTATGGTGGAGGTACACCCAAAGTGCTGTTAGGAGGGAGATCTGGGATTTTGACTTAATGACAATGAAGGTTCAGTGATATATTTCCAAGTCAGGGTGGTGTATGGCTTGGAGAAGGTGGAGTTCCCATGAATCTGTTGTCTTTGTTGGGTCAACAAGAAAAATAATTTTATATTTTTATAGATTTTTAACTTAACTCCTATGGTGCTTCATGGGGGTGACATAAAGTGAAATTTGACACTAAGCCACATAAGGCTAAAAGCTTGGTCAAAGATGCAGGTTTTAAGGAATAACTTAAAGGAGGAATGGGAGACAGCAAGGTAGGGGGAACATTCATGAGTTTGGAGTGCGTTGTGGAAGAATCCTTGGCAGGTTGCTGTGTTACATCTTATATATGGTACATACTGCTGCCACAATGTGTCCATGGAAAAGGGAGTGAATGTTTAAGGTGGTGGATGGAATGCCGATCAAGCAGGCTGTTTTTCTTGGATGGTGTTGAGCTTCTTGATTGTTTTTGGATTGACTGTCATCCAAGCAAGTGGAGAATATTCCATCACACTCCTAGCTTGTTACCTCGTAGACAAGGGAAAGGTTTTAGGGAGCTAGGAATTTTTATTGTATTAATTAAACTTAAGTACATGCAGATGGAGGGCATTGGATGGTTACTTGAGCACATATGAAATGACACTGATACAAAAGTAAGTGGTGTCTGAAGTTAAATACCAATAATGTTGCACTTTGTGAATACATCTATTCCAATTAAAGACTGGCTCTGGTTTCTTTCCTCATCCCCAAAAAGGTTGGTTTCGTTCCTCATCCACTGGCTATCAGGAATATATGATGTGGAGATGCCGGCATTGGACTGGGGTAAACACAGTAAGAGTTTTAACAACACCAAGTTAAAGTCCAACAGGTTTAAAGCTAATGGCATTTGCTACCAAATAAACCTGTTGGACTTTAACCTGGTGTTGTTAAAACTCTTGCTGTATCAGGAATATAACAAGGAGGTGGTTACTCATTGCACATACCTGATCTCCTCTTATAGCTACAGAATCTATGTTAATGTTTGAAAATAACTCTTTCTTCCTGCCCCACAGGTTGTTGATGATGGGGGATTTGGTGATGTTATGTGAGGTCTTGCTGTATGCAAGGGTGAACTGCTTCATTGCATGAGGAGATGTGACTGAATTTATCCAGGATCATCCCCAGAGATGGAAGAAAGGTCATTGCTGAATGTGGGACATTGTGAAAAGTGCTAAATCCAATGCAAGTCTTTATTTCTTTATATTAATCTGGCCACTCAAGGATTGGGAGCTTGCTCCCAATTTTTACTTGCAACAAAAAGAGGAAAATTGAACAACAAAGCATTGTGGGTTTTTTTCTAGCCCTGGATTAATGGTGATATTTCTGCTTGTTCCAGTGGGTAACAATTGATTCTATTTACACTATCTTTACTTTACAGTCAGTGACTCCTGTAATCAACCAGGAATTTGCACACAAGCACATGGCAATGCCAGGACATTAACATGATGTTCCCTGTACTGTAGTTTGATGGTGCCTATTTATGAATACAGGAATAGTAATCAATTCTTTTTGAGCTCTGAGTGGAGTAACCATTCCAATAACAGCTATGTAAGGAGTAAAATATTTGTAAATTGTGCTAGTGGTTAACTCTGTTTTTTTTTGGATTAGTTTTCTTCAAGAAGTAACACTGAAGTAAACATCTTAGAACTCAGAATAATCCCTTATCGTTGTTATCTGATATGTTGGTGCTGAGTACGTAATACCAAAATGTCAAGGCCTTGGTGACTTTGATTGTTTCTAACAGTTGTTTCAGAAGCTCCATCTCTGAGCAATACCAGAGCACCCTGTTGTGTCCTTGCTGATACTTTATTTCCAATTTATCGGTGTAAGTATTGTTTTTAAAACTCTTTTCTTCCACTTAATATCAATACAAATAATTTAATGCGGTGTTCTGATGACTAATGAAATGGTTGAGTTAAAAATGTGTTTGCACCATTATGCAAAGCTATTTTAAAATGAGGGATTTATGTGCTGGTGGATGTGGCAGTGGGGACAGACAGTTTTCAGGCAGGCACACACCCTGTCTCAGTCAGAGCTAAAGGTTCCCTTGCTACAGTTGACTGCTGAATTAGGGTTGTTACAGTAGCCGTTGCTACATTTCCTGCAGAAACGCAACTTGCACATTCTAATCTCCGATTTGATTAAAACGAAGGTGATCTGATGTCATGTCACCCCATCCTTATCTCCGTGTTAATGCTTTTTTCATAACTCCACACTCTCTTCCCTCGGAGAATAGTGTGAAGCAGTGAATGGATTTGCAGGCTGATCAACAGTTTGACAGGTTGCAATGTGAACTTTTCTTTTCAGCTGACTGAGTGAATGGTTAGACCTATATGATGAGGGAGTTTTATAAACTCTCACAATCTATATGGCGAGCCATGGTGGGGCACACCTTATTTACCTGGCACAATTGTCCCACTCAATGTTAAGCCAAAGCTCTGGTCTCCACATCCAGGAATGTTTGGAGCAGGGGAGCAACAACAACTTATCGTTCCTTTAATGTGATAAACATTCCAAGGTGCTTCACAGGAACATTACAAAATAAAGCATGACACTGAACTCCATTAAGGCGATATTAGGTCAGATGATTAAAAACTTAGTCAAAAAGGGAGTTTTAAGGAGTGTCTAAAGGGAGAAAATACTGATGAAGTTCAAACATTTCTAGCTGAACTATACGACCCCATTTTTTTCATTAGGTATTTTCTAGCTTAAAGTTTGTGTAGATTTCCTTTTCGTCCATAATGAAAATAATTGAAACACTATTTTGCTGTTAAGAATGTACAGTAAGTACATTAGTTCTGCTCTCCTATACACTCTGTTCAATAGAGAATACAAAGTATGTTTTTCATTTCAAAATATTGTTCTGCATATACATTATGGGCAAGGCTTGCACTTTTCATGAAGGAATGAATATATTTGAGGAATTTTGATCACCAAACAAACAACAAAAGCAGAATTTAATTTATTGTTGCATGTGTGAGGATACAGTGAGGAGTATTGTTTCTTGCACGCTATACAGACAAAACATACTGTGCATAGGGGAGAAGGAAAGGAGAGGGTACAGAATATATTGTTACAGTCACAGCTAGGGTGTAGAGAAAGATCCGCTTAATATGTGGTAGATCCATTCAAAAGCCTGATGGCAGCAGGGAAGAAGCAGTTCCTGAGTCGGTTGGTACGTGATCTCAGAATTTCATATCTTTTTCCCGACGGAAGAGTGTGTTTGGGGTCCTTGATTATGCTGCTGTTTTTCCAAGGTAGCAGGAAGTGTAGACTAAGTCAATGGATGGGAGGCTTGTTTGCATGATGGACTGAGCTTCGTTCACAACCCTATAACTTATTCGGTCACTGTAAAGCTATAGTTTTAAATGATCAGAAATTGAGAAAATATTAATGACACCCCAAATTTCAGTAGCCCTAGTCATTTTGCAGTTGAGGGTGTGATTGGGTTCATTATCTTTTCACTTCTGGATTTTTAATTCAGCTCATACCCATGAGATCTAAATCTCTTACTTTACGGCTGCAAGGTTCAGAAGCTAAATGCAGTTAGGCAATCTCAATCCAGTTCCTACAGGCAAAACAGCACATAATTTAATAAGTTGAACAGAAAATTAGCAGCCTCTCACAGGTGGTGGGAGGGTTGCTAATATAAGGAATGGAAATGTAACACACGTTATGAGTTGCTCTCCAGACATTAGAGTACAAGCAAATTATTGTGATCATTCAGGTAAGCACTTCCTAATCTGAGTTTCAATTGATGCCAATTCAAACTGTCCACTAGATCAGTCCAGTTAAATGCTTCCTCACGCCAACACAAATTTTCAGATGGATTTTTCAAGCATGTACCTTTTGAAGGATTTTGTTCTGACAATTTGTTTGAAAATGCCAAGGCTGTCATCATGAAATTCTGAATATTGACTATCAAAAGCTAACTTTCTTTTCTAATTGAATGTGAGCAGATGAAATGTAAAATAACAACTACTGACTATTTCTACTGTTTCTTTGAACCCCTACAAATCCTCACTCAACATGTTTTGTACATATTAATGAGGTATTAAGACCTTTTTAAAAAAAAATGTTGATAAACGAATGTGGTTGAGTGGCTTTGGAGTAAAGCTCAGACCCACAGGGTAAGTTCCCATTAATGGCAAGATGCGAAGGAGCTGAGTGGAATGACAACATTCTTGGAGGGAGAGTCAGAGTAGTTGGCTTGAATGATTGAACACAGCTACTAGTGGATGACTGAGGACTAACAGTGCAAGAGCCCTACATAAAGATCATCTGTCCTGTAAGATTGGTGCCTGGCTGACTTTCATATGGCCAGGACCTTTAAGAAAACTTGACTTACAAACGTTTATCTAATAGTTAGAGCACAGAAACAGGCCATTCGGCCCAACCATTGCATGCCAATATTTATCTTTGTGTCGAGTTTCTGTTAATCTTTTCTCGTCTAAATCTATCATTGTAATCTTGCCCTCATATACTTGCCTCGATTGCCCTTAAATGCATCCAGACTCTTCGGTTCAACCACTCCCTGTGGTAGTGATTTCCACATTCTTACCACCCTCGAGGAACAGAAGTTTCTTCTGAACTCTAAATTGAATTTATGGGTGGGATTTTATGGCCTCGCCCGTCCCAAAACTATAAAATCCTGCCCAAAGTCAACAGACCATTTCTTGCTCCACCCCTTGCCCACTCCAATTCCCGTGGTGGGTGGGCTGGTAAAATTCCGGCCAAAAATGTTTTTATATATATTTTTAAATCTGTGGAATTGGTTTCAGGGCTACAGCAGTTGTTCAGTGATAATTTATGAATTACCCATCTTTCAGCAAGATGTGACATTTTCAAGGGTTTTACAGTTAGAATATTGTGAAGGGTAGAATTTCATGTCAGTTCTGCGGTTTCTAATTGCTTTCATCTACATGTTCTTCACCAGTGCAACTTTTGGATTTCTTATTTAACTGCACATATCTGGCCACTAGAGGTTGCTGTCAGTTTCACCATGCAATCAGAGTTTTACTTTACAACTGCAAAATCCAGGCCAATATTTGAGCACACTGCTCCTTCAGATACTAATCCATTACTTTTTTTCGCAAAATAATTATCTAAATGTAATTATTTGTTCTCGTATTTCATTGAAAGCAAACCAGGCAGAAACCACGGAGAGATCAGCCGGAATTCTCCCCCAAAAAATTCTAAGTAGAATTTGCATGAAAACTGGAGTAATTCACGCTTGTTTTTCAGTGGGAGTTCAGAGAAGAATCTCCCACACTCTGCGCACTGCAGAGATCACTAGCATGTATATCATTAAACATCAGTGGGTGGAGCCTATTCCCATAGGAGAGGCCGGCAGTATAACGCTGAGCGGGCCACTGCGCAAGCGCCAAGATCGGCACGTGCGCAGTAGCCCCGCACTGCCGGCCTCCTGTTTGCTGGCCAGCTCAATTTCTGGCCGCCTCCCCCCCACTGATCCCGTCTGCAGAGTGGCAGTGGGACCCCCACCCTCTCCCACAGGCCTGCCCCCTGCCTGATGAGCAGAGCCAAGGTGCCCCCTGGGCATTGGCACTTTGCCCCTTAGCTGTGCCAGGGGCCCAGGCTGGCACTGCCAAGGTGCCAATGCCACCCAACCCTCGGGCGGGGGGGGGGGGTCCCAACTGCTTCCCCCCCCTTTATTAGTGGGGTCGTGCCGCTAGTTCCCTGTTAATGGGGAGCCACTGTAATTCCTACTGGAGTGAACTACTCTGGCACAGGATGAGATGCTAGCGGGCCTGGAGACTTCAGTCCCGGGCCTGCTAACTATATTTAAATTGTATTGAAATGACCATTTAAATAGTCTTTCCGCCTCCCCGCCAATTTCTGGCATGGAGCGGACGCCACTGGGAGACACTATTGGGGCAGGAATGCACGTGCAAACCCCGTTGAATTGTCCGACATGAGAATCTCCTGGCCCACTGCACTAAAAAATTAGTGCAGCGGGATGGGAGAATCGCCCTATTTCATGCCCTTGGTTATCAATAAATTAGAAATGTTTGTTCTTCAAGAGGTGAAAAACATGAGAAACTACAATATAAATTAGGCAGATGGTTTCGTGGGATAACAGCACTGCGCAGTATGGTATTGAGTCATTTTGATTGGAAGGTTTCAGCTTTGATTCTTGGTTTCTGCTGAGCTAGTTAATTTCAGCTGGGCAAATGGTCCAATTGTCCATGGGTATTGGAGTTGGGAGCATTGGTGGGGGGGGGTGGATTTAACCTGGATTCCTGCTACATGTTTCAGTTCAGTAACTCTTAGTGCAGATATTTAGGCACTGGATGAGAACAAATTTAGTTATATCTAGAGTAACGCATGAGGAATAGACCCTTACCTAACATAGGCTGGTTGTTTATGCATCAGTGGAACATATTCCATAACAACGAGAGAGAGTGGGGAAAAAATAAGCAAAAAAAGATTTCTGAGGTAAGTATATAATCGAGAAATACATTTACAATCAGATCTAAATTCGCTTTAGCGTAGATCTATGCTTCAACTTTACTTTTGGAATCAATAGTGCATAAATAAATTTCATACCGTCACAATAATGCACAGTGCCTCAGTTGGGTCTGTCATTTTTTTGTGTACTCTTGGTGATTTATCTTACAATATTTGCAGAAGCATTGCTATTTTAAGTTCCAGTCCTTGGAGTGCCATATGGTGCTTGCATTAGTTGCGGCCAAAGAAATGACCCACCCCATAAGCTCAAGGTTATGTCTGTTTCTGCAATAAGATAGAGATTTTCTTTTTAACTTGTAAATGGTTTTAGGGGGTGGGTTGCAAAGAGGGGGGAAGCTTGAAGTATATGCTCAAGTTTCCA
The DNA here is from genome assembly GCF_964213995.1 of Mustelus asterias. Lineage (NCBI taxonomy): Eukaryota > Metazoa > Chordata > Chondrichthyes > Carcharhiniformes > Triakidae > Mustelus > Mustelus asterias. The sequence continues at coordinate 51,751,042 of NC_135804.1, read as the reverse complement.
GCGATCCAGTGGCCTGACATGGGTCTTTTTTAAAAAATGTCATTCTTTTCTATGGCTAGAATTTGAAGATATTTTATTCTGTAAATTTGTCAAAAGCAAGACAAAGCAGTCACAGAAATTTTGGAGATCTTGTAACTCAGTAGGTGGCACTCCTGCCTGTGAATCAAACACCAGATTCAATTCCCTTTAAGGTTCATTCGTCATGGAAGGGGTATCCACGATGTGATTCAGACAGTCAGCCTGCAAATCCTTCCAACACTTCCTCAATTCTTAAGAACATAGGAATTAGGAGCAGAAGTAGGCAAATTCAGCCCTTCGAGCGTGCTCTGCCATTCAATCAGATCATGGCTGATCTCTTCCTGGTCTCAAATCCACTGCTCCACCTGTTCCCCATATCCCTTTTTCCCTTTTATTAGAAATATGTCTATCTCCCTCTTGAAACCATTCAGCAATTCGGACTCCACGCTATGGGGCAGAGAGTTCTGCAAATTCACCACCCTCTGCAAGAAGTAGTTCCTTCTCATCTCAGTTTTAAATCTACATCCTCTCAACCTGTACCTGTGACTTCTTGCTCTGAGTGCCCCATGAGAGGAAACATTTGGTCTACATTTACTTTATCAATCCCTTTAAAAAAAATTTATATACCTTGATCAGATCCAATCTGATCATTCTAAACTCCAGTGAGTATAAGCCCAAACTATTCAATCTCTCCTTCTATGTCAACCCCGCCATCCCTGGAATCAATCTGGTGAACCTCCTCTGAACTGCCTCCAATGCCACCACATCCTTCCTCAAATAAGGAGACCAAAACTGGACACAATACTCCAGATATGGTCTCTCCAACACCCTATACAATTGCAACACCACTTCTCTATTTTTATACTCCAGTCCTTTTGCAATAAATGCCAATATCCCATTTGCCTTTTTTATTACGTGCTGCGCCTGCATACCGACTTTATGCAATTCATGAACATAGACACCCAGATTCCTCTGCTCAGATGCATTTTGAATCTGCTTTCTATTTTTTTTCCTGCCAAAATGGGTAACCTCACACTTATCCACTTTAAACTCCATCTGCCAAATTTTGGCCCATTCTCCTAGCCTATCTATATCCACCTGTAGAATCTTTATATCCTCTTCACTGCCTGCTTTCCCACCTATTTTGGTATCATCTGCAAATTTTGCTATGTTACACTCTGCCCTGCTTGCAGATCATTTATATAGATTGTAAATAGCTGAGGTCCAAGAACTGACCCCTGCGCACTCTGCTAGTTACATTTCACCAGCCAGAGAAGGATTTCTTCACCAAAGGAAAATAAGCAAGTAAAGGAAAATTACATTCGCCTAATGTGCGAACTGGCGTCTAATTTCTGCATTGTACTTCTGAAGACTCATGAAAAAAATTGTTACATAGAGTCTACACTTCAGAATCAGACATTTATTTCAGCCACTTGATCTATGCCAGCTATGCTCAATTTGAGCTACCCCCACTCCTCCTCACTAAGTCTCCCTGCTAACCCTTCTATTCCTTTCTCCCTGGTTGGCTTATCCTGGCTTCTCCTTAAATGCATCTACACTGGTCGCCTCAACTGTTTCTTGAGGTAGTAAGTTCCACATTCTTACCACTCTCTGGTTATTCGTGGTAATAGTTGAATATCTGTGTAAGTATCTTTGGTAAACATTTTATAATATTCCTCGGTTCGCCTCTACCTGTCTCACCATTTAAAAGTGTCAAACGCTTTCTGCTGACGTGTTGATGTTGTCTTTTTGCATTTCTTGATATCTTAAATATTTTCCACAAATATCCTTGTACCTTATGTTGTTTTGATTTTCTATTGATGTGATATGGGTTTTGTATGGTAACAGTCCCATGAAAGAACTAAAGGGTGAATTCACCAATCTGTGTACAAGAGATTCTGGTAAATGTGAAAGGAGGTAGTCTCATAACCTCCTTGGCCTTGCCACTATCTGCAAGTTTAATTATAATTAGTGGAAAATAAGCTTTTAAGACGTTTTGCCCTCCATGCACCCCAAATTTCAGCAGGAGTCCTGGAATAATAACTCTGAATAGAAATCATGATTGAATCTTTTCCTTAGTAGCCAAGTGACACTAATTGTTGTGCTCACGTCATGATTTAACTGAGATCAGGAAACCCTTCAATACACTGCCAAATGTTCAGCCGTCAGCCCTTTGAAATTTATAACATCCTCCAGTTTCACTGTTTTCCTTGGTAGGCTATTCTTCACATTCAATACCCGTTGAGTGAAGAAGTGACCGTGACTCTGTACTTATTGTTTTAAGACAAATCAGCTTGAAATAGAGCTCTGGTAGATATTGAACATCACTCTGGAATCCAATTTATCTATTCTCGGAAATATTTTAGTAAGGTCACCTCCAAATTGCCCTTTCCTCTCTCTCTTCCCTCCAAGGCCGGAATGTATGGGAGGTACAGTGGTTGGCACTGCTGCCTCACAGCGCCAGGGATCCAGGTTCAATTCCTGACTTGGGTCACAGTCTGTGCAGAGTTTGCACATTCTCTCCGTATCTGCTTGGGTTTCCTCCCACAGTCCGAAAGATGTGCTGGTTAGGTGCATTGACCATGCTAAATTCTCCCTCGGTGTACCCGGACGGGTGCCTGAGTGTGGCAACTAGGGGATTTTCACAGTAATTTCATTGCAGTGTTAATGTAAGCCTACTTGTGAAACTAATAAATAAACTTAATATATCCCTAGTGGTGCAATCCCCAGGATTTGCACACAAAAATTAAGGTAAGGATTGACCACTTTGGTCAATGACAAGCCAATTAATATAGATCTTGCTATTAAGATCCAATAGCTCTTTGTGCGTGTGAGTTCTGAAGCTATCATTTGGCATTGAGCATTTTCCTTTACCACAAGCATGTTGTAAAATGTGAAAACTAAAGGAAAGTTTAATCATTTAGTTTTTTTTTCAATAGTTCCTCTTCCCTTAAACTCTGAAGTATAGTTCTTCAATTGCTGATAACTTTACCTCACTTTGGTGGTTTTTTTTATATGTAAGACTGAATAATGACAATTCACAAACTGTTCAACTGTGTGTGTGTAAGAAGAAAGAGAGAGCAACACAGCTAACCTAATCACAAATTCATTTCATCTCAATCAGACCATTGATAACAGGAAGTGGTTATGATGAGGGAAGTGCATGCCAGATGCAAAACTTTTAGACACATACCTCTTTTTTTTAATATAATCATTGTGGTAAAGATAAACATTGTGCTGACTCTGACTACTTTGCTGACAGTTGTTGAGGAATTAGTTTCCAATCTTTGAGTAGTGTACATTACAGTACAATCATTGCAAATAATCAGCATTTCTGCGCTGAAATCCTTCTGATTTAGCAATGGTAACACTTCATGAAGAATTTTTAATTGGTCAGTGTTGTTGCTGTTAATGTGGTAAACCACTGTTAAGCTTATTGCCTGTGTGTGTATGACATGCCTGGACATGCCCCTGCCGGCCCTGCCTGGGACTCCTCCTCCTCCCCCCCCCCCCCCCCCTCGGTCCAGGTATAAAGGTGACTGCTCCCCACCCCCCTGCCTCGGTCTCTGGACCAGTTCATCAGCATGGGTGTGCTCCAAGTCTTTTGCAAATAACAGCCTATTTGTTCTTGCATACAAACGTGTCTTTGCTTGATAGTGCATCAGTTACCTAAGAGTTGAATTCAATCACTGTTTCTTTAAGACTGTATTGTTCAAGATGTGAACTGAAAGTCACCAAAGGATCATAGGCTGCCCCCCCCCCCCCTCTCCCCGCGGGAGATAGCTAACTGGTGGTGGTTTAACATGAGGGTCATTACACCTCGGGCAAGGTTGAGAAGGCAGTTCATGAATAACTTCAGCAGATACGGGAGTTCATTCCATGTTGTTGGCATCACATCACTCCGCATCATGAACCTGCCATCCAACTGAGCTAAATCTCAAAGTCTAGTCTGATCTGTCCCCTTTCTTTCAAACAGAAAACCAACATGCATCCTGCTTGTTTGGTAACACAACAGTCCTTGTCTGCTCTGTACAGCAGCAGCTGCTTTGTTCCTCTGCACAACAGTATCTGTATTTTTTTTTTTGCGAAAAGCAGCTGTCAAAACAGTGACTTGATATTTAAATAGGTTTCTGTTTGAGTTTATTTTCCAATAAAAACCAGATTACAAGAGCCTGTCTCCAAGTGGAGGTGTTTAGAATGACCTCATCATCTCCCTTTGCAGAATGTTTGGTTTCAACTCGAGTTAGAGGAAATTTCAAAACAACCATTTTATTAAGTCCAGCATTTATAACAAGATTCAATAATAACTGTCAAATAGTTGAACAAGAAAGATTTGCAGAGCTGTGGGGAGTGAGCAGGGTAGTGGATGTAATTGGATTGCTCTTTCAAAAAAGCAGCACAGGCACAATGAGCTGAAAGGTCTCTGATATATCACTGTACAATTTTATTGTGCAAATATTTAAGATGTTTAAAGACATGCAATCAATTGAAAAAAGTGTTGCATGAAATTCACTTGGGTGTTACTAGGAATAATGTGTTACCATTATTTAGACTTGAGAAATTGGGACTTTTTAAACTAGAGAGAAAATGATTAACAAGGGACACAACTTTTAAATAACTGCAAATGAAGTCAGGAACACATTATTTCACACAAAGGGTGCTTAGACTATGGTGGTCTTTATCTTTTTTATTCATTCATGGGACGTGGGTGTCACTGGCTGGCCAGCATTTGTTGCCTTTGGAAGGCAGTTGAGAGTCAACCACATTGCTGTAGGTCTGGAGTCGCATGTAGGCCAGACCAGGTAAGGATGGCAGATTTCCTTCCCTAAAAGGATATTAGCGAACCAGATGGATTTTTCTGACAATCGACAATGGTTTCATGGTCAAAAGTGGATTCTTAATTCCATATTTTGTTCATTGAATTCAAATTCCACCATCTGCCCTGGTGGGATTCAAACCTGACATTAGCTTAGTTTCTGGATTAATAGTTTATGATAATACCAATAGGGCATCGCCTTCCCATCTCAAACTGTTCTTGAATTAGAGTCCATGACTTTTTTTTTAAAAAGGAAATTAGATGGTTGCTTCTTGAACAGTAATATTAAAAGGTGTGTGAAGTGAGGATTCAACTTGCTGATTCATATGAAGGAAAACACTAGTGCACTTTTAGTGGAGTGAACTATATGTCTAACGTTGTATCTATTTGCAAAAGATGCACAAAGAAGCAAATGTATAAAATGCAGAAGTATTTTTCCACAGATCACATTTTACTTGTATAATGATTGCTCCTTTGCAAAGTAATTTAGCATGTTAGTGATGCCAGCATCACAGCACTGTATTGCCTTCCTACATATATATTGAATTATCAAGGAGCAAGCTATGGGAAAAAAAAATCAACTCGTTGGAACTGCATCACGTCAACCCCATGTTTCAGCTCACACTGGTCTGTGATCGCACAATCAATCCCTCCCTCCATTCCTCCATTGATGTCAGAACCATCTGTCGCAATCCTGTAATGCACAACTGTCTTACAAAAACCTCTATCTCCGACCTTGGTACATTTTTTCCAACTTAGAAGCCTCCTCGCAAACTGCCTCTTTGACCACACCTCCAATCACATGCACTGAGCTATTCCTCATTTCAACTCTGTTTCTGATCCACCCCCTGAAGCATGGATGTCATTGTTATGTTAAGTAGCATACTACTCAAGTCCAACATCAAAATGCAGAAGCTTCCACTGTGTTCCATTGAAAGGTTACAGACATGAAATGTTAACTCTTAAGTTTTTGTTTTACTCTGTAGATGTTACCCAATCTGCTGAGTATTTCCAGAATTTTCTTCTTTTAATCATGGAAGGGAAATGTTTAACAAATCTTTTTGAGGGTGTAACAAGCAGGGTAGATAAGGGGGAAATCAGTGGATGCAGTATGTTTGACTATTCAGGAGGCATTCATTATAGTACCATTATAAAAGGCTATTACGTAAAATTAGAGCTCATGGAATTATGAGTAACATATTGACATAGATTGGTCAACAGCAGGAACAAAGAGTAAGAATAAATGAGTCATAGGGATATAGATCAGTTAAGTGATTGGGCAAGAAGGTGAAATAATTGCCAAGAAAGGGCTAATTTATCCACTTTTGTAATGACAGAAGAAACTTTCTGCTGCTGGCCACAGGGAAAGTCACTGCAAGAGTCTTCCTTAATCACCACCACCTCCCTGCAGCTGAAGAGCTGCTCCCAAAGTCCCAATGTGGATTCTGTCCAATAAGGGGTGCAACGGACATGATCTTCTTTGTGTGGCAACTACAAGAAACATGTAGGGAACAGCATCGACCCTTGTAGATGGCCCTCTTTAACCTCTCAAAGGCCTTCGCCCTTTGAGGGATCATGGAGGGTCATCCTCCTCCTTTGGCTGCCCCCAAAAGTTTGTCACCATTCTCTGCCTGCTCCATGATGACAGGCAAGCCATGATCCTGACCAACAGATCCAAGCAAGGCTGTGTGGCCACACCAACGCTCTTCTCGATCTTCCTAGCTGCAATGCTCCATCTCGCCCTCTGCAGCCTGCAGGCTAGATACAAGGTCGTCTCATCCTCTGTCTATAGTATGCAGATGATGCTTGTGTCTGTGCACACTTAGAGGCTGAGCTCTAAACCATTGTCAACACCTTCACCAATGCATATGAGAGCATAGGTCTTGCACTAAACATCCGTAAGACAAAGGTCCTTGATTAACCTGCCCCCCCCCCCACAAAGTACTGCCCCTGGGTTATCAAAATCCACAACGAGACCTTGGGCAAAGTGGACCACTTTCCATGCCTTGGGGGGGGGGGGGGGGGGGGGGTCTATTGTCAACAGGACAGACATTGATGATGAGGTTCAACACTGCCTTCGGTGTGCCAGCACAGCCTTCGGTTGCCTGAACAAGAGTTTGAAGACCAAGACCTCAGACCCGCATCAAGGCCAATATATCCTTTCGCAGTTTTGGTCCCCTTATTTGCGAAAGGATATATTGGCCTTGGAGGGAGTGCAGAGAAGGTTCACCAGGTTGATACCGGAGATGAGGGGTGTAGCTTATGAGGAGAGATTAAACAGATTGGGTCTGTACTCGTTGGAGTTTAGAAGGATGAGGGGTGATCTTATAGAGACATATAAGATAATGAAGGGGCTGGATAGGGTAGAGGTGGAGAGATTCTTTCCACTTAGAAGGGAAACCAGAACTAGAGGGCACAGCCTCAAAGTAAGGGGGGGCCGGTTCAGAACAGAGTTGAGGGGGAACTTCTTCTCTCAGAGGGTAGTGAATCTCTGGAATTCCCTGCCCATTGAAGTGGTGGAGGCTTCCTCGTTGAATATGTTTAAATCACGGGTAGATAGTTTTCTGATCGATAAGGGAATTAGGGGATATGGGGAGCAGGTGGGTAAGTGGAACTGATTCGCTTCAGATCAGCCATGATCTTGTTGAATGGCGGGGCAGGCTCGAAGGGCCAGATGGCCTACTCCTCCTATTTCTTATGTTCTTATGTTCAAGCTCATGGTCGATAGAACAGTAGTGATACCTGCCCTCCTATATAGCTCAGAAACATGGACTATGTAAAGCAGGCACCGCAAAACCCTGAACTACCTGTGCTGCCTCTGCAAGATCCTGCAAATCCACTGGCAGGATAGACATACCAACGTCAATGTTCTCGCTCATGCCAACATCCCCAGCATCAAAGCATTAACCACACTCGATTAGCTTTACTGGCTGGGCCACATCATCTACGTGCCTGACATAAGACTCCCAAAACAAGTGCTCTACTTAGTGCATCAACATGGCAAGCGAGCCCCAGGAGGGTAGACGAAATGTTTAAGGACAACCTCAAACTGCAACATCCCCACCGACACTTGGGTAGTCCTGGCCCAGGACTGGAAAGAGCTGGACACCTTGGGTTTCATTGCCGAGAGCAAGCTGAAGCCCAGCATCAACAGCAAAAGGAGTGCATGGCAACATGGGCATCCCACCAGCCCGCTCCTCCAACCACTGTCTGCCCAACCCATGACAGAGACTGTAGGTCACACATTGGACTCCTCACTCACCTGAGAACTCTTTTTAACATGGAAGCAAGTCACCCTCGACCCCGATGGACTAACTGAGAAGATTGGAAAAGTTGAATGTTTTTTAAAAGGAACGAGGCTACTAAATGTTGGTATTCAAAGGGATTTGTGTGTCCTTGTATGCAAAACACACAATGCAGGTACAACAAGCAATTAGGAAGATGAACACTATTGATCTTTGTTGCAGGGGATTCACATATAAGAGCAAGGAAGTCTTGTTCCAATCATACGTGTATAGTTTTGGACTCCGATTTAAAGAAGGATATATCTCCTTTAAAGTGATGCAATGGGAGTTCACCAGGTTTTCTGGGTTGAGAGTTGTCCTATGCAGAGAATTTTAATACATTGAACCTGTACTCTCTGGAGTGATGATCTCCATCTACAGCCTTGGGTTCAAAAGAGATAGCTAGTTACAAAGATGCTGGATGCACTGGTCATGATTTTTCAAAGATTCCCATATTCCAGAATGATCCCAGTGGACTGAAAGTTAGCAAATGTAACACACTGCTCTTCAAGAGAGGAGAAAGTGGGGAACTACAGTCCAGATAGAGTGGTATCAGTCATCAGGAAAGTGCTGGAATCTATCAATAAAGAAGCCTTTACAATGCACTTTCTATGATCATGGTTTTACGAAAAGGAAATGCTATTTTGAGAGTGTAATTAGTGGGGTAGGTAAAGGGGAGCAATAGATGTAGTATATTTAGGTTTTCAAAAAGCATTCTTAAGGTGCCACACAAGATAAGGTAAAGGCTTATGGAGTTGGGTGTAATAACATGGATGGAAGATTGATTAACAGATGGGTATAAACTGAATATTTTTAATTTGACAAGCTGTAATGAATGCAGTGCTGCAAGGATCAACACTGGGGACCCAGCTATTTAAAATCCATATTAACTTGGGCAAAGAGACCAAGAGTAATGCATTCAGGTTTGCTGACTAGACAAAACTAGCTGTGTGAAGGATGCAAAGTTTGGGCAGATTTTAAGTGAGTGGGCAACAAGGCAGTAGATGGAGTATAATGAGGGGAGATGAGGTAGAAAGAATAAAAAAGCAATTTTTTAAAATGGTGTGAAACTTTCAGATGTTTATGTTCAGAGACAGTTAACATGTAGGTACAGCAAGCAATTCGTAGGTTAAGTGACATGATTAGCACTGCTGCCTCAAAACGCCAGGGACTCTGGTTCGATTCCTGGCTTGGGTCACTGTCTGTGCGGAGTCTGCATGTTATCTGTGTCTGTGTGGGTTTCCTCCAGGTGCTCCAGTTTCCTCCCACAGTCTGAAAGATGTGCTGGTTAGGTGCATTGGCCATGCTAAATTCTCTCTCCATGTACCTGAATTGGCACTGGAGTGTGGTAACTAGGGGATTTTCACAGTAACTTTGTTGCAGTGTTAATGTAAACCTACTTGTGACACTAAGTTTTAAATTGCATGTTGGCCTTCCTTGCAAGGGAATTAGAACATAAGATAAGGAAGTCTTGCTACAATTGTATTGGGCTTTGTTGATACCACACCTGGGCAGTTCTGGCCTCCATATCTACAGAAGAACATACTTGTCTAGCCTTGAAGGTAGTACAGCAAATCTTCTCTACATTTATTCCTGCGATGAGAGGTTGTCCTTTGAGAGATTGAGTATATTGGGCTTACACACTCTGGGATTTGGAAGAAAGGTGATCTCATTGAAACATAAGACGTTGAAGGGGTTGACAGGGTAGACGAGCAGTTGCTTCTCCCAGGGTTAAGATCAGTTGGCTCAACAGCTGCTTAGCGACGCCAAAAGCGTGGGTTCAATTCCCGTACCATCATGAAGATCCACCTTGCCCCTCATCTGAGATGTGGTGATCCTCAGGTTTAATCATCACGAGTCACTGTTTATGGTCATCTGGGACTATGGCGACGTTACCTTTTTTTTTAACCTGCTTCTCTTGGCTGGTGAACAATCTCAGCAGAAGGGCCTAATCTTTTAAGGCTGAGATTAAGAAGAATTTCTTCATTCAGAGGATTGAGTGTCTTTGGAATTTTGTACCCCAGAGGGTTGTGGATGCGCCAACATTGTTTATATTCAAGACTGAGACAGATAAGATTGTTAGTCTCTCAGGGCATCTGGGATTATGGGGAGTGGACAGGGAAGTGGAGTTGAAGCATAGGATTCCAGAGTTGAAGGGCTAATTTATGAGAAGAGACTGAGTAGATTGGGACTATACTCATTGGAATGTCGAAGAATGAGGGGGGATCTTATTAGAAACCTGTAAGATAAAAGCAGGGAGGTTATTTTCACTGGCAGGTGAAACTAGACCTAGGGGGCTGAGCCTCAAAATAAGGGGAAGCAGACTTAGGACTGAGTTGAGGAGGAATTTCTTCACCCAAATGGTGAGCTAACCCAATCAACCCAGTGAATCTCCTCTGCACCCCCTCCAGTGCCAGTATATCCTTTCTCAAGTAAGGAGACCAAAACTGTACACAGTACTCTGGGTGTGGCCTCTCCAGCACCTTATACAGTTGCAATCTGTTTTAAATTCCATCCCTCGAGCAATGAAGGACAAAATTCCATTTGCCTTCTAAATTACCTGCTGCATCTGCAAACCAACTTTTTGTGATTCATGCACAAGAACACACAGGTCCCTCTGCACAGCAGCTTGCTATAATTTTTTACTATTTAAATAATAGTCCATTTTGCTGTTGTTCCTACCAAAATGGATGACTTCACATTTACCAACATTGTACTTCATCCGCCAGACCCTTGCCCACTCACTTAGACTATCTATATCCCTTTGCAGACTTTCAGCATCCTCTGCACACTTTGCTCTGCCACTCATCTCAGTGTCATCTGCGACACACTACACTTGAAGTGTAGTATGAAGGCCTGACAGAGTGGAGAAGATGCTGTTTTCTCTGGGGTCTAGAATTAGGAGGTCAGTCTCCGTCTTAGGATAGACGGTTGGCAAAGTTGGACTGAGGTAAGAAATTTCTTCACTTTAGTTTTGAATCTTTGGAATTCTCTAGCCCAGAGGACTGTTGATGCTCAGCCATTGAGTATATTCAAGATTGGATTTGATAATTTTTTTGTAACTTAGAGAATTGAAGAACAGGGCAAGAAAATGTAACTGTTCAGCCACAATTAAACTGAGCAGGCTCCAGAGCCCACTCCAACTTTATGTCCAGGGAGCCTAGATTCCCCAGTATCATCAACCCCACTGTTCTGTATCCCCAAAAAATCTAAAAATACTGTATTTTTAAATGAGTACAATTGGTTTTTAAAAAAAGTAAAAGAAAACTTAACAAATTAATGGGTGAAGCTATCATGAAGAGTCATCCAGACTTGAAATGTTACACAAGAAAAACAGAAAATGCTGGAGAAACTCAGCAGGTCTGACAGCATCTGTGGAAGCCATGATGTGGAGATGCTAGCGCTGGACTGGGGTGGGCACAGTAACAAGTCTCACAATACCAGGTTAAGGTCCAACAGGTTTATTAGGTATCACAAGCTGTCGGAGCACTGTTCCTTCATCAGGTGAGTGGTGGTCACCGTACAACATTTGTGGAAAAATAGAGCCAATGTTTTGAGCCAGGATGACCCTTTGTCAGAACTCAAATGTTAAAGTTTATTTATTAGTGTTACAAGTAGGCTTACCTTAACACTGCAATGAAGTTACTGTGAAAATCTCCTAGTCCGAGTACACTGAGGGAGAATTTAGCATGGCCAATGCCCCTAACCAGCACATCTTTCGAACTGTGGGAGGCACCCAGAAGAAACCCAAGCAGACATGGGAAGAACGTGCAGTCTCCTCATAGACAATGACCCCAAGGTGCGAATTGAACCTCAGTCCCTACCACTGTAAGGCAGCAGTACTAACCATTGCGCTCCCCCCTGCTCTGTTCTCTCCACAGCTGTTGTTAAACCTACTGAGATCTTCCATTATTTTCTGTTTTTATTAGCAAATTAATTCATAATATTACTCCCAGTGTGGACTACACACTGGACATTGGGGGGAGATCCTTGCTTTTGGTAAGTGTGATAAGAATAAACACTTAGAACAAAACCTTCCTCAATCCTCTGACAGCTGAGGCACTCATGAGCACATGCAGAGTGTCACATCCTAGAGTTTATATGCCTTGTTTGTTAGCAGATCTCCCACTCACCTGACGAAGGAGCAGCGCTCCGAAAGCTAGTGGCGTTTGCTACCAAATAAACCTGTTGGACTTCAACCTGGTGTTGTGAGACTTCTTACTGTGTTTACCCTCGTCCAACGCTGGAATCTCCACATGATGACATCCTAGAGTAACCATGATATCAAAAAGCAACGCTCGGGCAGCAACCCAAACCCAACTAATAAATATGGGACCCCCCCCCCCCCCCCCAAAAAAAAAATTATATGGCATTGAAATAAAACCAAGAGATTGAACTGATGCAAATAGACTTTGAGAGGGTCAGCGCAGGCGCAGAAGTTTTCTCCGCACAGCCGGGCGAGCGCGAGCCGGAATCCGCTGCCAATCAGATTGGCCGGAGGCTCGGGGAGCGGCGCGGGCCATTTGCAAATAAACCGTCAGCGGCCGGCGGGCGGGCCGAAGCGAGCAGTGCCGGGTTCGGTTCCCGGGCTCGCCGGAGGGATAAGCACTGAGGTGGCGGGTAGCCGGCTGAAAGGAAGAGAGTTGGAGTTATTGTTGTTCTCCCCTGTGATCAACACATTTATTGTTTTTTTGGGGGAGGGTGGGGGCAAGGCTGCTGTTGTTTATTTCTTTAAAAATGTCGGCGGCGGCTGCCTTCCGTCCGTCGGTTGGGGTGGCGGAGTTAAGATGGCGGGCAGCCTGGTGTGCTGCCTCCGGTGTGCGCGGTTAGCACGGGAGTGAGAGGCGGCTCTTCCCCCCACCCCCGGGGTGGGGAGACAGGATGGTGACCCTATCGCGGCGGCGGCCTTCCTAGATGATCGTAGCGGCCTGGACCGTCTTTCACGCTACTCGAAGCCTCGTGCGAGGGTTACTGCTTTCCCCGGAGCCATCCGGTGCTGCCGCGGCCTTCTCCCCCGTCGAGTCCGACGCCACCGGCCGGATGGGTAACAGCTGCGTGTGCCGGGACGGCAGCGACGCCGAGGAGAACCCGGGCCCCCGGGGAGAGTTTGGGGCGGCCGAGCGTCGGCACCCGCCTCCTCTTTCGTCGTCGTCGTCTTCGCATCACCACCACCACCCTCACCACCACCACCACCACAGCAACAACGCCGAGGGCGAGCCCAGGAGCCGCTCCCGGGACCCGGTCAGGCCGCCCAGGAGGGGACGGGGCCCCCACGAACCTCGTAGGAAGAAGCAGAATGTGGACGGCCTGGTGTTGGATACGCTAGCCGTTATTCGTACTCTGGTGGACAAGTAAGTGGCGGAGTTTAGCCATCCCGCCCCCAACCTTCTCAGGCTGGGATCTTAGACCCAGCTATTAACTAGCGAAGGGTCATCCAGACTCGAAACCTTAGCTCTATTCTCTCTCCACAGATTCTGTTAGACCTGTTGAGATTTTCCAGCATTTTCTGTTTTTGTTGCTACTAACTAGCCTGTTCCACCACCACCTACATCCCTGGGAAAAGTCTGGAGCTCCTTCAACTTGCGCCTTGATTCGGCTAGAACGCATAATTCGGAAAGGTCTGAGTAGAAGTTGGTCACGTTCTTACTGAACAGTGTTCTTGGAAATTATTCAAATGTCAGAAATTGTTTGCATTTATATTATTTGGGGTCAAGCTGGCCTCGGGTTAACCGAGATCCCCTAGTCAGTCTGATTTGCTTTTTCTCTTTGTTGGACATTTAAAACTAGTGTTGTGGCTTGTCAATTGCAATACAACGTACAATGTTTACCTGGGCTACGACGGCAGTTTTGAAATCCTTAGTGTTAAGGAAACAGAGGAAATTAAGGCAATTAGTATGAGCTAAGAAAAGAGGGAGGCACTGTAGCACAGTGGTTAGCACTGCTGCTTCACAGCTCCAGGGACCTGGGTTCGATTCCCGGCATGGGTCACTGTCTGCACATTCTCCTCGTGTTTCCGTGGGTTTCCTCCGGGTGCTCCGGTTTCCTCCCACAGTCCAAAGATGTGCAGGTTAGGTTGTTGCTCCTTAATGTCCTGAGATGTGTAGGTTAGAGGGATTAGCGGGTAAATATGTAGGGATGTGGGGGTAGGGCCTGGGTGGGATTGTGGTCGGTGCAGGCTTGATGGGCCAAATGGCCTCTTTCTGCACTGTAGGGTTTCTGTGGAAAAGATGGTGGCACACTACTATGCCAATCTGGCCTTGGGTAACTGTGAGTTTCCTTTGGGTGCTCCGGTTTCCTTCCACAGGCCAAAGATGTGCAGGTTCGGTTATTTGACCATGCTAAATTGCTCCTTAGTGTGCCAAGATATGTAGGTTAGGGGGGATTAGTGGGGTAGGAAAGGGCCTGGGTCGGATCCCCGGTTGGATGGTTGATGCAGACTCAGTGAGCTGAACGGCCTCCTTCTGCACTGTAAAGATTCTATGATTAAGAGCTGGAGAAACTTAAGGGACTAAAATCAGACATCCCCAGGACTTAACCCTGCATCCCATGGTAAGATGGTACTAGTTATGATTTTCCAAAAATTCCCTGGATTCTGAAATGATCCCAGCAGATTGGATGTTAGCAAATGTAGCACTGCTATTCAAGAAAGGAGGGAGGAAAAAAAGCGCAACTACAAGTCAATTCGTCTGAAATCATTGGAACGTGCTAGATTCTGAATCTGCACTTAATCATAGTATGATCAGACAAATCAAATCAACACTGTTTTACAAAAGATAAACCGTGTTTGACAAATTTATTTGGGTTTTTTGAGGATGTAAATAAAGTAGATTTGGTGTGCCTGGATTTCCAAAAGGTTTTCGATAAGGTGTCACATAAAAGATTAATATGCAAGAAAAGGGATGATAGAATAAAAACAGAAAATGCTGGACAAACTCGGCAGATCTTGCAGTATCTGTGGAGAGAGAAACAGTTAACATTCTGAGTCCATATGACTCGTACAAAACTGATTACATTGATGGTAATATACTAGCATGAATAAAGGATTGCTTAACTGGCAGGAAGCAAAAGAATATACATAAATTGAGCATTTTCAAGTAGTTGGCAGGCTGTGACGAGTGCAGTGTTGTAAGGTTTCGTGCTGGGCCATGGCTATTTGCAATCTACACTAATGGCTTGGATGAAGAGACAGTAATCTATCCAAGTTTGCTGATGATGCATAGCTAGGGTGGAAATGTGAGCTGTGAGGAGGGCACACAGGCTGTAAAGAGATATAGACAGGATAAGATAATAGGCAACATGGTGACAGATTGAGCATAATGTGGGGAAATGGAAAGTTATTTATCTCTGTATGAATAAAAAAGCAGAATATCTTTTAAAAGCTGTGAATGTGCCGGTTAGGTTGATTGGCCATGCTAAATTGACCCTAGTGACAGGGTAATTGTGTGGGGTTATGGGAATAGAACTTGGGTCGGATTTTGGTTGCTGCAGACTCGATGGGCCGAATGACCACTTTCTGCACTGTAGGGATTCTATGATTCTGACTTTTAAGTGTTGATCTTCAGAGACTTGGGTGTACTTGTATAAGGGCAAAATGTTAGTATGCTTGTATAGAAAGCAATTATGAAGGCAAAAGGCATTCTTGTCTTTATAGCAAAGGGGTTGGACTATAATGAAGTCTTACTTTAACTGTGCAGGTCTTTGGTGAAACCACACCTGGAGCACTTTGTGCAGTTTTGGTCTATATATTTAAGAAGAATATACTTGCCTTGGGAGCAGTACAAGTTGCACTTGGTTCCTGGGATGAGAGGGCTGTCCTATGATGAGAGGCTAAGTAAATTGGGCTTAAATTCTCTGGAATTTACAAGAATGCGAAATATACAATGTTCTGAAGGGGTTTGGCAGACTAGAGAATGAAAAGTTTTTTCCTTGGCTGGGCATTCAAAGACAAGTTGGCCTTGTCTCGGGATAAGGATGGAAATGAGAAATTTCTTCCGTTGAAGGGTTGTGAATCTTGGAATTCTCTGCCCAAAGGGTTTTGGACATTGTTGTTGAATAGGTAAATGGCACAATGGTTGGCACTGCTGCCTCACAGAGCCAAGGACCTGAGTTTGATTCCCGACTTGGGTCACTGACTGTGTGGAGTTTGCATGTTCTCTTCATGTCTGCGTGGGTTTCCTCTCGGTGCTCTGGTTTCCTCCCACAGTCTGAAAGATGTGCTGGTTAGGTGCATTGGCCATACTAAATTCTCCCTTGGTGTACCTGAACAGGCACCGGAGTGTGGCGCCTAGGGGATTTTCACAGTAACTTCATTGTAGTGTTAATGTAAGCCTACTTGTTTGTGGTGGCTGGGTAACGTCAAAAATTTCAGACAAAAGACTCCAGAAGCCAGTGTCCCAATTTAAAGACATAACCTTTATTTTGACCAGCGGCCGCCAGGAGAAGTCATCAAAGGGGCAGGGCAGCTCCCGAGATGG
Source organism: Mustelus asterias (assembly GCF_964213995.1). Lineage (NCBI taxonomy): Eukaryota > Metazoa > Chordata > Chondrichthyes > Carcharhiniformes > Triakidae > Mustelus > Mustelus asterias. The sequence goes on along the minus strand of NC_135804.1, from coordinate 51,734,450 downwards.
AGCAACTAGACTTCTCCAAAGAATTCTAACGTATACAATTCAAAACAGATCAATATTAGATTTTCTTATCAATTACTCTTGCCTTTCATTAGCTTTAAATCAATCATCTTCGATATACATAAATCAACAGTAATACCTGTCATATACTTTTGCCAAATCACATCTTGCCCTATGGCATTTCATTAGTCCTTAGAATCTGGACGCTTCCTCCCCTTTTGACTAACTGAGCTTCCTCTGTGACTAGTCAGATGCTAGCCACAGAATTCAAAATGAACATTCCCGTAAGTTCCACTACAGGTTGCTGCCAAACCAGATGAACACGTGATTCCACGTCTGGACATGCATCTATCTTATCTGGGCAGTGAATAAACAGTATTCATGAAGTTTGATTGTGTTCTGAATGTTCTTGCCATTAAAACTCTGCTGATAATACTTGGATATTTTCATGGTTTCAATATTCCCTTAAAGTGGTTTTGTCCTAATGCCCCTTACCATGATGCTTTGCAGCAATCTGCCTTTGGCTAAAGTGAACAATGATTCTTAAAAATACATTCAAAATATCAGCATGTTAAATCATAATCACTTACTTAAATCGTTTACTGCATTTCATATGCAGTAAGCAATTTAAACTACGTTCTTGTGAGCTCAAGTCTGTTTTAAAGCCATTTAACTCGATGCTGGTAATTCTGTCAATATTTTAATATTTAATGGTTTAACAATCTTTACTAACCTATTAGGATTTCTTCCTCTTACAGATCAACTTTAAAAACATAATTTTGAACTCTGGGAATCAAGGTATTTGGGGAGCGGGCAGGAAAGTGGAATTGAAATCTAAGATCAGTCGTTGAAGCAGGCTTGAAGGGCCACGTGATTGACTCCTAATATCATTTTTATTCTGTTGTGTTGAAGATGATGTGGAGATGCCGCCGTTGGACTGGGGTAAACACAGTAAGAAGTTTAACAACACCAGGTTAAAGTCCAACAGGTTTATTTGGTAGCAAATGCCGCTAGCTTTCGGAGCGCTGCTCCTTCGTCAGGTGGAGTGGAGAAATGAAAGGGATATTAGGAGTCAATCACGTGGCCCTTCAAGTCTGCTTCAACGACTGATCTTAGATTTCAATTCCACTTTCCTGCCCGCTCCCCAAATATCTTGATTCCCAGAGTTCAAATGCATTTCTCCACTCCACCTGACGAAGGGACAATGCTCCGAAAGCTTGTGGCATTTGCTACCAAATAAACCTGTTGGACTTTAACCTGGTGTTGTTAAACTTCTTACTGTGTTGAAGATGCCCACACAATTCCCTATGATGTAGAATGGGATAGGCAGAGTTTCAGTTTCCTTGAAACACCAATATGAAGTTGTAATGGTTATGATTCATAAACGCTGAGTTCAGTTAGTGGCCCCACCCAACAGGTGATCATAAATTCACGAGCTTCAAGTTTACCCAGGATCACATTCCGGTCTGATCAAGTCTCTGTTCTGGCACTAAATTTCTGTCATTTTGCAATAGGTCAGTTAATTTTAAATGGTATCTTTACTGAGTCTTCAGTCACTTCATTATTGAATGAATAAAATACAGCTGCTGTCACCAAATTATTTCTAGTTATACAGTTTTTTTTCTAGTTGTGATGTGCTGTCAAAATTGGATACAATAAATACTTTAGGAGGAATATTTCTACACATGATGTGGGGGTTGTTTGCTGACTGGCTAAGGTGCAGTGTAGATTAATGCCAACCAGCATGGGTTTCAACCCCAGTGCTGGCTAGAGTAGTTGGAGGCCTGCCTGCTTGACTTGGCCCACGCTTGATGGGAAGTGATGCTCCTTAAGCCATAAACCAATTCTTTCTCTATAATAGAGAGATGCTAATGGTCTTTCATGCACTATGTCTAATGATCTTTGCTTGATGCATGGCAGTGAATATATAGAATTTGTTGCATGATAGGTTTGAAGCAGTTCGTATTGGTACAGTTGAGAGATTTGACTCATTTTTAATTTGTGGGTGGCACAGTGGTTAGCACTGCTGCCTCACAGCACCAGGGACCCAGGTTTGATTCCCAGCTTGGGTAACTGTGTGGAGTTTGCACATTCTCCCTGTGTCTGTGTGGGTTTCCTCCGGGTGCTCCAGTTTCCCCTCTCAGTCCAAAAGATGTGCTGGTTAGGTGCATTGGCCATGCTAAATTCTCCCTTAGTGTACCCGGACAGATACCGGAGTGTGTTGACTAGGGGATTTTTACAGTAGCTTCATTGCAGTGTTGATGTAGGCCCACTTGTGACACTCGTAAATAAACTTGAGTAAGACTGAGGTAGAAGAATATGGGAGCAAGGTGGAAAGAGGTAATTTAAAGTGAAAGGCTCCTCTGCTGTATAAGCAGAGGCATTGACAAATTGGGCTGTATGGCCTGTTCCTGTTTAGGTTCATGTAATGACTTTGCTGTGCTCAAAGATAATCACATGGGTCAATCTGTGAGGCCGCTTCCACAAGGTGAGGTGCACATGAAGGGTTAATGAGATTTTGACACTAAAGTTCTGTGGAACAAAGAGACTTTGGCATGTTGTCCATAGGCATAATAGGCATGATCCCTATTACTAAAGAGGTAGTGCTGGGTAGGCTAATGGGACTAAAGGTAGACAAGTCCCCTGGTCCGGATGGAATGCATCCCAGGGTACTAAAAGAAATGGCAGAAGAAATAGCAAATGCATTAGTTGTAATTTATCAAAATTCACTGGACTCTGGGGAGGTGCCAGCTGATTGGAAAACAGCTAATGTAATGCCAATGTTTAAAAAAGGAGGTAGACAAAAGGCAGGTAACTACAGGCCGGTTAGCTTAACATCCGTAGTTGGGAAAATGCTGGAATCTATCATTAAGGAAGAAATAGCAGGACACCTGGAAAAAAATGGTTCAATCGAGCAGACGCAGCATGGATTCATGAAGGGAAAGTCATGTTTGACTAATTTACTGGAATGTTTTGAGGATATAACGAGTGCGGTTGACAGAGGGGAACCGGTGGATGTGGTGTATTTAGATTTCCAGAAGGCATTCGATAAGGTGCCTCACAAAAGGTTGCTGCATAAGATAAAGGTACACTGAGTTGGGGATAAAGTGTTAGCGTGGATTGAGGATTGACTATCTAACAGAAAGCAGAGAGTCGGAATAAATGGATGCTTTTCCGGTTGGCAATCAGTGACTCGTGGCGTGCCGCAGGGCTCGGTGCTGGGGCCTCAACTATTTACCATATACATAGACGATCTGGAGGGAGGGACCGAGTGTAGGGTAACAAAGTTTGCAGATGACACAAAGATGTGTGGGAAAGCAAATTGCGTGGAGGACACAGTCTGCAGAGAGATCTGGATAGGCTAAGTGAGTGGGCAAGGATCTGGCAGATGGAGTATAGCGTTGGTAAGTGTGAGGTTATCCACTTTGGAAGGAATAATTGTAAAATGGACTATTATTTAAACGGTGAAAAATTACAACATGCTACTGTGCAGAGGGACCTGGGGGTCCTTGTGCATGAATCACAAAAACTCAGTTTGCAGGTGCAGCAGGTAATCAAGAAGGCAAATGGAATGTTGGCCTTTATCACGAGAGGGATGGAGTATAAAAGCAGGGAGGTCATGCTGCAACTGTACAGGGTACTGGTGAGGCCTCACCTAGAGTACTGTGTACAATTTTGGTCCCCTTATTTAAGAAAGGATATATTAGCTTTGGAGGGAGTACAGAGAAGGTTCCCCAGGTTGATTCCGGAGATGGGGGGGGTTAGCTTATGAGGAGAGATTGAGTAGACTGGGCCTGTACTCATTGGAGTCTAGAAGGTTGAGGGGAGAGCTTATAGAGACATATAAGATAATGAAGGGGCTAGACAGGGTAGAAGCAGCGAGGTTATTTCCACTTACAATGGAAACAAGAACTAGGGGGCATAGCCTCAAAATACGGGGGAGTCAATTTAGAACAGAGTTGAGGAGGAACTTCTTCTCCCAGAGGGTAGTGAAGCTTTGGAATTCTCTGCCCAATGAAGCAGTAGAGGCTACCTCGTTAAATGTGTTTAAGTCACAGATTTACCATAGGGCAATTTTTTCATAGGTTGTAAATGTAATTTGAGTGTTAGTGATCTTTTCATGGAATCCCTACAGTGCAGGAGGAGGCCATTCAGCCCATCGAGTCTGCACCGACAAAAATCCAACCCAGGCCCTTTCCCCACATATTTACCCCACTAATACCTTTAACCTATGCATCCCAGGGCAAACTCCAGTGACTTCTGGTGGCACGGTAGCACAGTGGTTAGCACTGCTGCTTCACAGCTCCAGGAACCTGGGTTCGATTCCCGGCTTGGGTCACTGTCTGTGTGGAGTTTGCACATTCTCCTCATGTCTGTGTGGGCTTCCTCCGGGTGCTCCGGTTTCCTCCCACAGTCCAAAGATGTGCAGGTTAGGTTGATTGGCCATGCTAAAAAAAAATTGCCCTTGGTGTCCTGAGATGCGTAGATTAGAGGGGTTAGTGGGTAAATATGTAGGGATATGGGGGTAGGGCCTGGGTGGGATTGTGGTCGGTGCAGACTCAATGGGCCGAATGGATTCTAGGGATTCTATTCTATTCTATTCTAGATAGATAGATTTTTAACTATTAAGGGTTATGGGGAGCGGGCGGGTAAATGGAACTGAACCCACTATCAAATCAGCCATGATCTTATTGAATGGCGGAGCAGACTTGAGGGGCTAGATGGCCTACTCCTGCTCCTATTTCTTATGTTCTTATGTCTCTGAAGATAGAAGGGCATGTCAGTAGGATGGTGAAAAAGGCATATGGGACACTTGCCTTTATCAATTGAGGCATTGATTACAAAAACCGCGAAGTCATGTTGGAGTTATATAGACCTTTGAGGCCACAGCTGGAGAGTACTGTGTGCAATTCTGGTCGCCTCATTATAGGAAGGATGTGATTGCACTAGAGCGGATGCAAAGGAGAATAACAAGGTTGCTGTCTGGGATGGAACATTAAAGTTATGAAGAGACTTTGGATAGACTTGAGTTGTTTTCATTGGAGCAGAGAGGACTGAAGGGTAAAGATAGAATGGATAGGGAGCAGCTGGTAGTGATGGTCTGGAATGTACTGCCTGGGAGGGTGGTAGAGGCAGGTTGCCTCACATCCTTTAAAAAGTACCTTGAGCATTTGGCATGTCATAACATTCAAGACTACGTGCCAAGTGCTGGTAAATGGGATTAGGTGGGAGTTCAGATGTTTCTCGCATGTCACCGCAGACTTGATGGGCTGAAGGGCCTCTTCTGCATTGTATGATTCTATGATACTTGTGGATATTATTAAAATATGTTTATAATGTGAAGCGCAATTTTGGAGATGTGCTGACTCCTGGGCATAGGTTGTAAATGTAATTTGAGTGTTAGTGATCTTTTCATAGAATCCCTACAGTGCAGGAGGAGGCCATTCAGCCCATCGAGTCTGCACCGACAAAAATCCAACCCAGGCCCTTTCCCCACATATTTACCCCATTAATCCCTTTAACCTATGCATCCCAGGGCAATTTCGCGTGGCCAATCAACTTAACCCGCACATCTTTGGACTGTGGGAGGAAATCGGAGCACGCAGAGGAAACCCACACAGAACGTGGGTTTTACCTCAGTTATCTATATGCTTTCCAAACAATGAGTTGGTTTGAAGTAGAATATATTGCATAGTATTTACAATACTGAAACAGGTTGTTTGGCCCAACAGATCCTTATGCTCCAGACAAACCAATTCCCATTCTATTTCATCTAACCCCATCAACATATCTTTCTATTCTATTCTTCCTCTGATTTATCCAGCTTCCCTTAAATGCACTATGGTATTCACCTCCACTGTTTTTAATGTTCTACATTCTAACCACACACCGGATTTTTAAAAAAACGTTTCTTGAGTTTCCTATTGGATTTATGAATAACAGTCTTGTATTTGTGACCTGTAGCTCTGGTTTCACCCACAAGTGGAAATAACTTCTCGACACCTATTCTCTCAAGCTCTGTCATTATTAGGTGACCCCTCGGTCACTAAAGTATGAGCTCACCAGGTTTAACATAGCATATTTTTCAAATCTTTCCATCTAGAAATGAACCCCAAGGGTTTATTTGATTTTTAAAAAATAGCCTTGCTAATATAGTCATAGAGGTTTACAGCATGGATACAGGTCCTTCGGCCCAACTTGTCCATGCCACCCAGTTTTTATTGCTAAGCTAGTCCCAATTGCCTGCATTTGGCCCATATCCCTCTATACTCATCTTACCCATGTAATTGTCCAAATGCTTTTTAAAAGACAAAATTGTACGTGTCACTACTACTGCCTCTGGCAGCTCGTTCCAGATACTCACCACCCTCTGTGTGGGGGAAAACAAATTGCCCCTCAGGACACTTTTGTATCTCTCCCCCCTCACCGTAAACCTATGCCATCTAGTTTTAGACTCCCCTACCTTTGGAAAAGATGTTGACTATCAACCTTATTTATGCCCCATATTATTTAAAAAATCTCTATAAGATAACCCTAAGCCTCCTACGTTCCGGGGGGGTGGGGGAAAAGTCCCAGTCTATCCAGCCTCTCCTGGTAGCATCCTAGTAAATCTTTTCTTCACTCTTTCTTTCTAGTTTAATATCCTTTCTACAATAGGGTGACCAGAACTATACATAGTATTCCAAGTGTGGCTGTACCAATATCTTGTACAACTTCATGCCAAATGCCTTCTTCACCACTCTGTCCACCTGTGACTCCACTTTCAAGGAGCTACGTACCTGTACTCCTAGATCTCTTTGTTCTATAACTCTCCCCGACGCCTTACCATTAACTGAGTAGGTCCCGCCCTGATGTGATCTAAATTAAGCTCCAGCTGCCATTCATCGGCCCAATTGATCAAGGTCCCGTCGCAATCCTGGATAACCTTCACTGTCCACTATGCCACCAATCTTGGTGTAATCTGCAAACTTACTAACCATACCTCCTAAATTCTCATCCAAATCATTAATATAAATAACAAAGGGCCCAGCACCGATCCCTGAGGCACAGTGCTGTTCACAGGCCTCCAGTTTGAAAAACAACTCTCTGCAATCATCCTCTGGCTTCTGCCATCAAGCCAATTTTGTATCCAATTTTTTACCTCACCCTGGATCCCGTGAGATTTAACCTTGTGCAACAGCCTACCATATGGTACCTTGCCAAAGACCTTGCTTAAGTCCATATAGACATCATCAACTGCACTGCCCTCATCTACCTTGGTTACCCCTTCAGAAAACTCAATCAAATTCGTGAGACATGATTTTCCACTCACAAAGCCATGCTGACTGTCCCTAATCAGTCCTTACCGCTCTAAATGCCTGTAGATCCTGTCTCTCAGAATACCTCTAACAACTTACCCACTACAGATGTTCGGATCACCGGTCTGTAGTTCCCAGGTTTTTCCCTGCAGCCCTTAAACAAAGGCAGAACATTTGCTACCCTGCAATTTTCAGGCACCTAGATTCAAATATCTCTGCTAGGGCACCCACAATATCCTCCCTAGCCTCCCTAACGTCCTAGGATAAACTTCATCAGGTCCTGGGGATTTATCAACCTTGATGCGCTTTAAGATTTCCAGCACCCCCTCCTCTGTAATATGTACACTCCTCAAGACATCACTATTTATTTCCCCAAGTTCCCTAATATTCACGCCTTTTTCAAAGGTAAATACCAATGAGAAATATTCATTTAGGATCTCAACCATCTCTTGTGGATCCGCACATAGATGTCCTTTTTGATCCTTAAGAGGCCCTTCTCTCTTTTGCTCTTATTGTATTTGTAGAAGCTCTTTGGGTTCTCCTTTGCCTTATCTACCAAAGCAATCTTGTGTCCCCTTTTTGCCCTCCTGATTTCTCTCAACTGTACTCCGACAACCTCGATACTCTTCAAGGGATGCACTTGATCCCAGCTGAGAATGCACGCCATATGCCTCCTTTTCTTTTGACAAGTGCCTCAATTTCCCGAGTCATCCAGGGACCCCTACTTCTACCAGCCTTGCCCTTCATTGTAAAATCAATATGCTTGCCCTAAATCCTGGTTAACATACTTTTGAAAGCTTCTCACTTGCCAGTCTTTCCTTTTCCTGCCAACAGACTCCCCCAGTCGTCATTTGAAAGTTCCTGTCTAATACCATCAAAATTGCCCTTGCCCCAATTTAAATTTTAACTTTTGGGCCAGACCTATCATTCTCCATAGGTATCTTAAAACTCATGAAATTATGGTCACTGGTCCCAAAGTGATCCCTCACTGACACTTCTGTCACCTGCCCTTCCTTATTTTCCATGAGGAGGTCAAGTTTTGCCCCCTCTCTAGTCGGGCCATCCACATATTGATTGAGAAATTCCCCCCGAATACACTCAACATCCAACATTTCTCTCCATCCACGCCCCTAATGCCATGGTTGTCCTAGTCAATGTTGGTAAAGTTGAAGTCCCCTCGTATTATCACCCTATTTTTCTTAGAGCTATCTGTAATCTCCTTACATATTTGCTTCTCAATTTCCCACTGACTATTTGGTGGCCTTTTTTAACTTTATGTTGTGTGGTGACCCACTGTAACTACGTATTATATGCCTGGACACACTCCTGCTGCGCCTGACCCGAGACTCCTCCCTTTCCACCTGATCGAGGTATAAAGGTAACGGTTCCTCCCCTCTGCCTCAGTCTGGACCAGGCTAGCTACAAGGGTGTGTTCCAGTTCTTTGTGATTAAAAGCCTGTTTTATTTCACACTCGCTATAGTCCTCGTGAATTGATGGTGCATCATGTTGATTTCTGTATCTTTAACCCCACCCGCACTCCTCCTCTGTTCCTCTATCCCATTTAGATATTTATTTTCCAAGGAATAGGTGACATCCTCCATTCTTAGCAAAATGTGCTATCTTACACTTTGGCAAGCAAACTTAATTTTAGCTGTCATGGAACCATCCAACAACTTTATTAATGTTGTCTTGTATTTTGTCATTGACATCCTGTATTAACTGAAATCTTGCAGTTTTTCAAATAATATGGCATCTTTATTCACTTGAAACATAGAAACCAGTGGATGATTGGGGGGGGGGGTCTTTCAGCTGAAAAGATTAATCCTACTACGCAATACTTGTTCATTAATCTGAGTGTCAGTCTGTACAGAAGTCTTGAATAGAGTTTGAATTCATTATACCTGACTTCAGTGAGATTGTTGCCAACTGAGTTAAACTGTCAAAACTCATAAGAGACATAATATTGGTCCCTGTCTAGCTACAAAAGTGGTTAACTACTGTTTGAGTACATAGATCAGATGTGAAAACAAAAGCAAAATGCTGGAAATACTCAGCAAGTCAGGCAGTGTCTGTGGAAAGAGAAGCAAAAGTTAGTGCTTCAGGTTGAGATGACTTTTCAACAGTTCTGATGGAAGGTCATCACGACCTGAAATGTTAAGTCTAAATTAGATGGTTGTAGGTTAAGAAACAAAATTGTATATGTTCCTTATTATCGAAAAGAGATGTGGTGTTTCTCTGAAGCTACTTTTGAATTTCTTTTCACTATAGAAGTTTGTGAATGTTCAACCATAGCTGAGTTCTATCCATAAACTCTTCTAACAGGGTGATTTGAATTGTGATAGGAAGTGGAAAGCTTTGCTGATGTTTCTACCTCTGAGTCTTGGGAACTACCTGTAGCTTTATTTTCAACATATTTTTGGTTGACAGGGATATGATTGCCTCTTGCATTTGATCATCAAATATTTTGGTCAAAGCATTAAAATCCCATGATGACCTGACAATTTAATTTGTGAGATGCTGTTTAATCTTACAAATGAACTGTAGATTCTTGAAAAGAGAATTCAAAAATAAATGTTAATCTATAAATGAGTTCTGAGAATTTAACTGCAGTTTTACCAATTAGGAGTTTGAATTGTTGCCACTGGTTTTAATGCAGCATTTCTTGCAGATTAAGCAGTGCACCCTTTCTCTGGAAACTCGTCACAAATGATAATCCTGCTGGAATGAAGTGTCAGTGATGTGGAAGAGAATTTTAAACTGGAAGCAGGAAGGTTGGAGGCAGTTCAGAAGAGGTTCACCAGATTGATTCTGGAGATCGAGAGTTGACATGAGGAGAGATTAAACAGTTTGGGCTATTACTTGCTGGCCTTAAAAGGATGAGAGGGGATCTGATGGGGGTATATAAAAAAATTAAAAGGGATTGATAAAGTAAACTTAGACCAAATGTTTCTCCTTGTGGGGCAATCTAGAACAACAGGTCACAGGTATAGGTTGAGAGGCAGTAGATTTAAATTAAGATGAGGAGGAACAACTACTTGCAGAGGGTGGAGTCAAGATGAGCATTTTTCTGATTTGTTTTAAAAAACGGGTTAAAGGGATATGGAGAAGGTAGGGAGAAACCAGGAAGAGATCAGCTATGATCTGATTGAATGGCAGAGCTGGCTCAGGGCTGAATTGTCTCATTCTGCTCCTAATTCCAATGTTCCCATGTGAATTCTGTTGATGGAATATAATTTACCAGTTCCACCTATTTGGCATGGTTTTGTTTTTATTGCAACACTAATGCAGGTAGAGATCTATTCACAGCATTTAAGTGATCTCCAAATTAGAAGTGTGCAGAGAATTTTTGCATGCTTGATGTATTTTGCACTTTATTAATATTTGGGGGCTTGTACCAAAATTGGGAGAACTGTTCCATAAACTCGGCAAGTAACAGCCTGACAGTCATACTCGCGACATCATACCTTACAAATGATTTCCCAGGCACCACCATCACCTGTCCCACTGACAGAACAGACCCAGTAGAGGTGTCAGTACAGTGGAGGGAGTTGCCCTGGGAGTTCTCAACATTGAACCTCAATCTCAAGCTCTCATGGTATCTGGTCAAACAGGCAAACCGCCAATTCCACTCCCACCCTCAGCTAATGGGTCCTTCATGTTGAATACTGCTTGGAAGAAGCACTGTGTGGGAAGGGCACAGAATGTATGTACTATTGTATGGGGAACTTCAGTTTCCATTACCAAGAGGGGCTTAGCAGTACTGGCAGAATCCTCCAGGACACAGCTGCTATTCTTGGTCTGCCGCAGGTGATGAGGGAACCAACAAGAAGGAAAAACCGACTTGGCCTCATTCTCAAAAATTTATCTGTCACAGATGCATCTGTCCGTGACTATTAGGAGTGATCACTGCACAGTCTTTCTGCTGATGAAGTCACATCTTCACATTGAGAGTCCCCTCCACTGTGTTGTGTGGCACTACCACTGTACTGACTGGGATAGATTTCTAACAGATCAAGCAACTGGGTATCAATAAGGCACTGTTGGCTATTAGCAGCAAAATTGTATGCAACCACAACCTATAACATTGTCTTGCATAGTCTCCACTTACCTTTGCCATCAAGCTGGGGATCAACCCTGGTTCAAAGAAGAGTGCAGGAGGAGCAGCACCAGATTTAGCTAAAGGACTTGACCATGTGAATCTAAAACACAGGATCACAGGACTAGTGTGCCAAACAATGGAAGCAGCATGCAACAGAGCTAAGCAATTCCACAACCAATGGATCAGATCTTAGCTGTGCAGTTCTGGCACATGCAGTCATGAATGGTGGTGGACAATTAAACTTATCGTAGGAGGAGAAGACTCCAGAACTTCCCCAATCCTTGATGATGGGGAAGTCCAGAACATCAATGCAAAATACGAGGCTGAAGCACATTGCAAGTGCTAAGTGGATGATCCATCTTGGTGGTCTTCTGGTGTCCCCAGCATCAGATGTCAGTCTCCAGCCAAATCATTTTCAGTCCATGTGATATCAAGAAACAGCTGAAGGCACTGGATATTGCAAATGCTATGGGCCCTGGCAACATTCCAGCAACTGTACTGAAACTTGTGCTCAAGAACAAGCCATGCTTCGAGCCAAATTGTTCCAGGACAGCTATCACACTGGAATCTACCGGCAATGTGAAAAATTCCCCAGCTGTGCCTGGTTCACAAACAGCAGAACACATGGCCATTACCACCCATCACTCTACTCTCAATCAACAGTAAAGTGATGGAAGGTGTCATTGACAGCACAATCAGTGGCACTTGGCAATATTTTAAAATTCATTCATGGGATATGATCATCGCTGGCAATTGTTACCCATCCTTAACCGCCATAGTGGTGGTGAGCTGCCTTATTGAACAGCTGCAGTCCATGGATGTTTGGTTTGGGTTTCACCATAGCCACTCAGTTTCTGACCTCATTACGTCCTTGGCCCAAACCTGGTTAGAAGAGTTGAACTATAGAGGTGTGAATGACTGCCCTTGACATCAAGGCTGCATTTGACCAAGTATGACATCAAGGAGCTTTGGCAAAACTGGAGTCACTAGGAATCCGGGAAAACTCTCCACTGGCTGGAGTCATAGGTAAGGCAAACAATAAACAAGATGGTTATGATTGTTGGAGGTGAGTCGTCAAAGCCCTGGGACAGCACTGTGCCAGAGTTCCTCAGGGTAGTGTCCTAGACCCAACCATCTTCTGCTGCTTCATAAAGACCTTCCCTCCATCATAAGGTTAGAAGTGGGGGATACTCAATGACTCA